>NC_134191.1:22131406-22782280 GCF_964188355.1 Buteo buteo
TCTTGGAACGCTGATGTGAAATGGCAGTTCATGCTGAACAGTTATTAGGGGAGGTTATGCTTTCAGTGTGGTTGACTTGCCATCCTTTTTGATGTTTTTATATTTTTACATGACAGATCTGTGATTCTCTGTTGTTCTCTCTAAATGATTCCAGTTAGTGGAACTCATACAAGTAAGAGTGGAAGTTGCAGAAACAGGAGAGGAGGAGTGAAAGCGGCACAATCTTGTCCTGTGTAGGGAATGCAAAAAACGTTACAGGTGTAGTCCCCAAGTTCTTCCATTTTAGAAATTATTATGGAGTTTCTTGCAACATTGGTAAGTGACCTGCCCCAAATTTCTAGATCAGTTTTCCATTTACTGTGTAAAATTATATAAAATTTAGGGTAATAAAGAAAAAATATTGACTTAATCTTGACTGCTTGAGTCCACGTACTTCTTGCTATGCAAGAAGTTTGACACTTGTTTCTGCAGTGTTATTACAGAGCTTCTTAATTAATGTTTCTGTTGTTAAAGCACCCTTCCTGGAAGTGTCACCTTCCTTTAGCTGAATTATGCTGCAGTGGGATTAATGAGGGATGCACCGTAAAATAGTAAACAATACATCTGATAATCATCTTGATAACGGCCTATATCTGAGGGGGAACTGTGGAAAAAGAAGAAAATGAGCTATGATAAAACTTATACTCAATTAACATGAAGGTTAAATGCAGGTTAAATTCTAAAATGCAGGGTGGGCTGATTAAGGTTACAGGGATAAAAACTAGTAGGTAACTGCTACTCCCTCCTTGTTAAAAGGAAAATTGCTAGGGGAAGTCTCACTATAATTCTGTGGCCTTACAGATGCCTCGGTTCATCCTTCAAAGGCCTTAGTGGATAGGATTGACAGGCAGAGCAGAGGTAGGGATTAGCCAGCCTAGGTCGGAGTGGGATCAGAGCGCAGGTCAGTTCTGAAGCCAGAGATCTGGAGTCAAGAGACTTCTGTCCTAGTCTCAGGGTGTGGGGGCAAAAAAAAAAAAAAGGGGGGGGGATTAAAATAAATCATTGTTTACAGAGACAGCTTGCTGGCAGAGTGAGATACACCTTCAGACAGGAGCTTTCCAAGATTTCTAGCATATAATTGTTAAAGGGGAATTTTTTCTGGATAAAGCCTGAAATATTTGAACTGCACTAACAGCAGTTGCTGACTTATCCTCCTGTTAAGTATCTGTGATGTGCTATGTTGGGGTCACTCTTTCTCTGACAAGATTTTTTTTAAACGAGTCTTTCAGTAGAACTCCTTTCACTACCATTGTAGTGTTTGCAAATGTACCTTACATAATGGTCCTTCCTTCTGTGAAAGTTGAAAAACCTAAAATACTGCTGTTCCTGCTAGATAAGTAATTTGATTTTGAAATTTTGACCCTTATTTGAAGGGCTATTTTTGTAGTGTTCCTTTTCAATATTTTATTCTGATAGTGGATTTGCAGGTACCTAAGTTGGACTATAGTTCTTATGCCCAATGCATAAGCTAAGACGTTACAGAACACTTGTTTACAAATGGAAATTTTCTTGATGTAAAGTTGCTGGTTAATGCACTGCTAAAGAAATGATCTCATGTCTAAAAGTGTCTTGGAATGTTAAGTCTGGGAGAGAATTTTAAACAATTAGAGTCAATTCCCTGTAAGAGGGAGGCATAGCTCTCAGGCCATAATCCAAAATGGAAATCTATGTAATTTAAATAAGAACCTGGGGATAAGACACAGAAGGTTGTGAACATCAGTAATGCTGAGTGAATCATTTAGGATGGCATGGGAAATAAAAAGATTATAGAGGTAAGAAGTAGAACTAGAGTCTGAAATGTGTCTATATCAGCAAGTCATTTGATGCATTAGAAGCAGATCAATAGCTTGAAGCAATCAGCGTTAAGGCCCCTGTATCTATGCAGGTTTTATGTTGAACTAGATTTAGTCTGAGCCTTTGGACTGAAAGTGCTCACTACGTGTGACTGAAAGCTTTCCAAAGACCTGGGATTGTTTCAGATCTCTGTGTGTTGAATGCTTTTGGTGTGAACCTGCAGTGGGGCTTCCGCTTTGTTTCCTCCAAAAGAAATTTAGTTCATGAGCACCAAAGCTGTTCTGCAAACTGAACTAACACACTATAAAAAGGGATGGTTGTAGGAGTTGCTTCAAAACTGCAGCATTGCTCAAAACCAAAATGGGAATGTAGGGCATAGCAATGTCATCTGGCTGTGGAGCCTGTTGTAAAAATGTATCATCTTATCCTCTGATGAAGAAGCAGAGGTCCTTCTCTCTGAAAGTAGAATTTATCAAAATGAACTATATTGGCTTAAATCCATTTTCTTTGAAGTTGATGGTAAAGCTTCAGCTGATGTAAATGGGAGTAGAATTAGGCCAACACTGATCACTTAAGGGAAATCAAAATCTAGGCTAGAAAAAAGGCAAAGATCAACTCTGCACAGATACAGAAATAGTTTCTGTGTGTTATTCCACTGGTGACTCCTGTGTGCTTTAGTATGAGTTGGAGGGCTCATTTCTAGGGCAAATGTCACTTAAATCATTGTACCAAGTTTTAACGCCAAGCTAGTGGTTATCAGCTGGTAAGATGCAGCTGTCGCGCAGTTCTAGCTGCAGCACAGCATTTCTGCCTATGGACATTTTGCTTTCAGACATTGTTAGACCTGTGAAATGCTGCATGTAATGGTATGGTATACTTTGATAAGCCCTTTTCCACCACTGAAACTTTACTCTTTGTGTTACTATTCTGCAGACTTTCTTGACAATTTGTGAGTGAGGACAAGTGATTCAAAATGAAATTCTTTCGGATTTGTAGTGCTGAGATACTAAATGGCTTAAGTGAAAATAGACTGAAAGACTTTGGAAAATGGATACACCGGCAACATTACTCTACTTTTTACTGTGCCATCTGTGATAACAATGTTCACATCTCTACAGGAGGATGCCACCTGTAATCTACATAGCTTTTTTTTTTTTTTTCCCCTGTACTGTGAATAGCGATGCTAGTACAAAGAAATCTATGTTTTGGTAGTCAGTCCCATGGTGCTGCAGACTTTAGCTCCTTTCCACTCACTGATTTGTTCCTTATTTGCTTTTTTTGTGTTGTGTTTGGACAGAGTCTTTCTAATCTGTTCTGGAATAGCAGAGAGGCATGTATCACTGGAGTAAAAGAAAATAGACTATTTAAGAGGTTTTCTGTATTTGCGTGCTGGAATTTCATTCTGGTGCATGAAATGTCTTATGCAATAGAAATTTAGCTCTGGTTATAATGTGACTCTGGCAAAAAAATCTGTCAAAAGAAATGACAAATGCACCAGTGTTTCTTACGCAATTAAAATGGCAACTTATCTTTGCGTGATTCATGTTTCTTCCTTTCAAACTGGTGAGCTATTCTGAAAAGGAAAAGCTCGCATCTTTTGGTCCCCTGGCTTCTGTGCATCTCTGATTCGGGTGCATTTTTACACTGATATAACCCTGGGGATGTTTTAATCATAAGAGAATAAGCGCTTTGCAATTCCGGCATGACTTCCTGTCTACTCTGAACTGCATCCTCAATTATATTAATCTGACTGTTGCCTATTTAAGCATCGTACTACATCTTGAATGACAGTGGGGTAAACAGATTCGGAAAATAAGCTGTCGTTCCTGTGTGCTTGCAAGTGGCAGATCAGGTCAACCAGAGAAACAGATAAACAGGAGCATACACACAGATTTTCTTGTGTCATTGCGTTTTGACTGTGATGTAAATGAAGAGCGTGAGTACACAGAGTGCTACAAGAATGTTTTTCAGTCTGTTAAAATGAGGTGTACGCGCTTTTGACAGTCACAGGAAGACACTGGGGAACTGCAGCTTTAGAAAAAATGGTTAAATAAGTTTGGATGGTAGATGTACATTTTTACTATCTGTATAATTTCTTGAAGGTCACTTGAGCTGCTGTACAGAAATGGAAATGGGTCTGTTCTAGTCATTGTATTTCCACAGGTGCAGACTCCCAAGTGCTAAAAATAATTTTTGCCAGTGGGAATGTAGGTATTTTTTTAAATGGTTACGCTAGAACTTGGTAAGTTTTGTTCCTGCAAGAAGTTACAAAAAGCAAGATAAACATCAGGCTATTAAGGAACACATCTGAGGAAATATTTTCTGTTCATTTTCAAAGGCGGCAAATAATAGACACACGAACATATGTGAATAACGCTGTGTTTATTTAAAATGCTCACCTATAAAACCTTTGCATTGATTTATATAGAGAGCACCAGGTTTAAATAGGCTGTAGCAAGAGGTGGTATCTTGTTAATCCACAGCCTGGCTGAGTTGCTTACTGAAATCAGGAGCTGACTAGATATGCCTTTTGTGATAGCATGTGGATTAGGTGCGTGCAAATCAGAGATGTGGGTTATGTTTTGATTAGTTTTGCTTAATTTTCTGAGATAAGCTTACATTTTTATTTTTAGGGGTTGTATTCAAACATGCAAAGATTGTTGTTGTTGAATTGACAATTTCCTTTCATTATTCTGGAGACCGTGGCAGGGACTACTATCCCTGTAAGATTTCTGATTTTAAAAACAGATTCAGAGATTGCTTAAAATTATTAGAAGCATAGTGATTTTAAGTCTCTGATGTGTGAATTATTTCAGATGGGTCCACAAAACATAACTAAGAAAAACAAATCTGTTGTCAGGAGGTGTGAATTTGCTTCTCTTGGATATAGGATTTGATTAGCATGAAAACCTTGGAAACAACTGGATTACATTTTTTGTTTACTTGCAGATTTCAGGTATTAAGTCAATGCAGGGGGTTGGAGTCATCCAGTGCTCTAAGATTAATCATGGAAATCCCAGTGTTTAAGACTTAATTGTGTTAAATTGGCACACCTTGTACACAACATATTACAGATGATTAATAATATTACTGATTTTAGCTATGTTTATACATGTCCAACACTAACATGGATCTTGCAGAACCTGTGATGAAATATGGGTAGTTCCTTGTTACCACTTCTACCTGTAGAGGGAGAGATTTAATTTTATTGGTTCACTTGTAGATGTATCCACATCTATAATGATGTAATACATTTCTTTTAGAATCCTTTACTTGTCAAATATTTGTGGACTTGGTGTCAGATTAAGTGACGTGGCTTTCTAGTAAATCTGTGACGATCATTCATGATGGGTGAGTTTAAAATTTAGTTGTGACATGGAGAATTTAGAGACTTACCAAAACCATTTTGGTTTAGAAGTGGAAATCAAAATATTGTAGTAACCGACTGATTTTTCTGTAGCAGCATTTATCCCTGAGAGAATTAAGAGCCCAACAAATCAATAAAGCATTGTACTCTGGTACTAGATGTAGCTTAAAAAATGGGAGTAATCAATCTATCTTGGCATTTGGGGGAGTATTTCTTCCCAATGTCTAAAGATACTTCTTTCAAAAATTCCCTTTAGGCATTTATTGATACTCTGATAGGAAATGAACACAAGACTTGATTCAATTTTCAAATAATCACTTTATAGTCAAAAGCCAGAACATTCTGTGTTGGATCACTTTTTGAGAAGTATAATCAACAGAGTACAATTTTTTTTTTTTTCAAAAGCTTTATTTAGATAAGAAAGGTGAAGAAAAAAAATGCTAAAAATATGCTAAATTTCCTAAGATCTCAGGATCCCTGGAGTAGTTCTACTTACAAGATCAGTTGTTGGTTTTACTCTTTTAATTTTTCAGATCTGCTTGGAATCTGAAGTTAAAGGTGTCATTTCTGGTGAATGCATAATTAACAGCACTTCAACTAATTTAAACAGAATGTTTCAATCTAAAATTGTTAATGGTGCATGTTGTCTGAGTTATTTTGGTGGAAGTCATTACACACACACACACACACACAAACACACACACTCCCCTCACCTCCAAACCCAATTTTGGTCTCTTCAAAAGTAGTTGTGAAGTTTGCTAAAGTTTTTAGAATTTGAAGTGTTTCACAAAGCATTAGTGCCTGTAGTATTCTGACGTGGAAAAATCAGTGGGAACATAGGAAGTTTGGGTTCAGTCCCCTATTCATTTTATTTAATTTGAGAATTGAGCTGAAATCTCTCAGCTGTCTAGAGAATATTGTAATTACTAGTCTATAAAATTATTTTCACACTTTCTTTTGCGGGACTATTAATTATATGGTGGTTTTCGGTTTTTTCCTACAAAGTAGAACAGTTTCAACTTGAGAGACTGAAATCATAGCATTACAGTCTGCATGATCAGGTGTAGACCTCAGCTGGCAGATGAAAGTGCGGTTTGATATTTTCACCTCACTGCTGGCCACTTATTAGCATTGCTGGCAGAAAGGAGCAGCAGGTAGTGTGGAGAGCCCCCCTTTGGTAGCATCATAGATTTATGCTAAGCTAAAATTGCTGGGTAATTGCAGATAAATGGTGCAGATTGGTAAAACTAAGATGCTTATCTAACAACTAGGTAATATTGAAAAAGGCAGTGCTCTATGGAGCTGTGGGAAGAGGCTTTCGCTGCTCCATCTGTGCTGTGCTGCCACTTTTATGACTGTGCTGTATGGATATATGGGAAGTTAAACTAACAAAAAAGAATAGAAAACAAGTAGTTTTGTTACTTTGCCTCCCCAGATAGAGTCATTGTTTATCTTGGAGAATATATACAGGATGAACAGATTATATATTTAAGTTTAATAACAGTGTAGTTATCCAGTACTCAGTATAGCTTTACAATTGAAAAACGTACATAAAGAAATGCAAACTGACCTAATGCCAACACCATACAAAAGTGACAAATTAATTACCAAATTTTTTACACCAAAGGTGTGTAAGGGAAAAAACAAACAAAAATGAAAAGAAAATTCCAGGTCTTAATATCTTAATACAACATCCAAAAATCTGGCATCTTTTATGTCGTTTGTGAATAAATGGTGGTCATATTCTAAAATGGAAGATTTCACTGAGAATGCTCGCTGTCAGCCTCTTACAAAAATACCTTTTCAACTCAATTGTCTCTGCTTATCCCCATCACCGTGGTTAAGAGATGAGGAGGGAGTTGTTCCCAAAACAGACGAGTAATTTGCTGGAAATAGATTTTAGATCAACACATTTGATTACAAGGAGAAATCAAGCTGAGCTAGTGCACTTTGTGCAACACAGGTCTATGTTCTCTGCAAGAGACACGGTTAAAATCAGCAAACAATCATGCTCTGTAGCAGCTGAGACATCCAGATGGTCTCAGTTTATCCCTCATTAAAACACATTTCAGTGTTCCAATCTTTAGATAAAGATAGGCTTGAATAGCTGTGGCAAGGCCCATATCCTAAAAGAAAGGTCACAAGCATTTAGACAGTTACAGAAAATGCCTCTCAAAGCAACCCGGTGCCTTGCTTGTATACCAGTTTGCATAGCAAAACTAGGCAGCTTGCAAACTGGGAAGCTAGGCAGGTCAGAGACACGTGGAAAAGCCGAAGCGCAGGTCCTTCCCGCACGGGTCGTGTACACTGGTCTCCTGCCTGTCTTGCATTGGTGTAAGCGGACGTTGAACTGAAGTTACTGACTTGCTGCTTTTCTGCAGGTATTAGGGCTCTCCGATTTCAGTGATGGCCTAAGACTTGATATTACTGATTTAATTTCTTGCAAGTAAAAGCAGCGCTGCCAGACGATGAGAAAAGTGAGTGCTGCAGCACGTGTACTTCGTATTAATGGTATCCGTACGAGACCCTAGAGTGTGCTTGTGAACGATTTTGTCTGTACCTTCTCCTTCTGCCATTACTTGAAGGAGGCAACAGAAGAAAAGCAGCTGGAACCAGCTGATTTACGTGTCAGATGGCCACAAAGTGCCATGATACTCATCTCTAACTTTCCATCTTCCCTCATTTGCTGGGGAGTTAATGAGGACCCCAGTTGTGCTGAAATTTGAGTATCTGCTGAAGGGCTTTGCTGGATAGGAGTCTATGTATCCCACAGCTAATTATGTCATTAATTAATCTATTACCTATTGATGACTGGCAAGAGAGTTGCTGAGAATGATTCAGAACCTACATGGAAATTCTTAAAGTATTTATTTCCTGTATGTTGATAACTCCTTATTACTGCTCTGTAGCTATGATAAATCCCTGTATAGAGTTATAGTTAGGGTATTCTTAGAGAAAATTCCTATTTCTTACTTGTTCTCTTGATTTTTTTTTTCATATTTGCAGATAGCTGATGTAGTTTAAGAAATGTGGAATGGGAAGATTAATCTCTCTTCCCCCTTGCAGCTCCTAAAGAAAGTTACAGCTTTATAGTTTTGAAAGAGAACATTTTATTTTTAAGTTGCTATTAATAGAACAGAAAATTAAAAGCTCATCATGGTTAGGATGAGATCCCGATTGAACTTGACAAGGAAGAAGATATTTAATAAAAGTACCAGGCGTGATGATGGCTTTAAAATAAATCTGTGTGTTAATAGCTAAATTATGAGGCGATAATCTGATGGTCTATTTAAAAACATGTTTGTAGGAGAATTTTTAGGATGACCCCATAGATAATGTATGGTTGTTAGTATGTCCTGTCCTACTGCTTATATTTTGGGGCTAATTGTATGATTTTAAGGTTGGGCAGCAACATTCTACATAGCTGTGATCACTTTTTATCCATCAATTGATGTCTGCTGCTGTTTTATCAGCTTATTTTTCTGAGCCACCAGCTAGGATAATGTGCTTGAGGGAAAATTATACCCTACATCAGTGGTTTTGTTACAGCATGTTGTACATTATTGGTAATTTGAATGCACCCAGATAAAAATAGAAAGGTTAAGTAGTTTTCCAAATGTTGCTGCTGTGAAGCAGAAAAAGAGTAGTGTCTGTACCATACACATTTTTGAGGGAAGAGTGATTTTTTTTTTCTATTTCAAAACCACTTGCTCAAATTAATGCTTTCCTTAAAGCTGAAAGTAAAGAACAGTGTGCTTTTGCAATTTCTCTCCCCAAACTCTTTTTATTCTTTCTGATTAATTTTTAGGATTAATGGGCCTGGTATGTGTCAGCTTTTGTATACATATGCATGTCCAGAAAGTGCCTTCCCATGGGACAGGTGTTGTGGTTTTTGCCAATTAGAAGGAGTTGCAATCAAGTGGTGATGATTTCCCTGTGCAACCAACTCCTCAGCTGTCAACTCTAATGCAGTGCGTTTAGTTGGCTCCTTCATTTTTCTTCCAGTGGTGTGATATGTTTCTGGTCTTTCTCGGATGTTTTCAGTAGAAAGGAGCAATGCCATTTTTGTGGCTGAGATGTTTATACACTGTGTGTCTATGATTTCTGTAAAACTGTAGTTTGTAATTTCTTTTCCAAAATAACTTCTTGATTGTCTGCATGGGAGAATAATCGGTGCAGGGAGCGTCTAGCAAAAATTTGGTATTTTGATGGAGTTGACTGATATACTTTTAATCCTTTGTGAATGCCCTATTTAAAATCACTGCAGAACATCAGTGTATGTCTTTCAGCTAATGCCCACTGAGATTTAAAACCTCCTTTTTGGCTGCTCTCTTTCTTAAGAGTGACCTTGGCTGACAGTTTCTATTGTACAACTGAGTCCTGCGGGGATTTTTCTTTTTTTCTCTCTCATCCTTTCACATGGATTTATGTGGTGCTGACTTATCTCTCCAGTAGCTCTGCTTCTATTTCATTGCGGTTAAGAGGTTTGTAGTTATAAATCACTGTGGAGAACATATGTTTATTTTGATTTTCTTATAGATTAAAAATTTCATGATAGATGCTAGATTCTATCTTATATGAATGCTTTCCTTTCTTCTCCCCTGATTAAAGAGAAGAATAATCACATGTTGGTTTTGTGGCAGGTGATAGATATAAGCCAGCTAACGACCTGCCCTGAAAGCTAGGAGAGATGGAGGGGGTCTTGGCCTTGCTTTCAGGTGGGGGTGGGTTAGATGACTGTTTGCTCTCTTCCAGCTTTGTTGTCTCTACTCTTGAAAACCTGGAAAGACACTCCAGCCAAATTATAGTTTCAATTGCAATATGTTGTTCTTACTTTATATTACCTGCAAAATCTGTGCATGCTTATGGCTGAGGATGTTTGCATTTGAAGCTGGAATTCAAAGCTGTCAAGGTTTGGATCTATGTTTAGTAGCAAAGAGAGGTAATTTCAGCTTTGTAAAGTGAAATTTTGTAAAGCTGGGCATTTTGGTGTGACTATAAAAAATATTTATGTGGATTTTTTTAACACAATACAAATTTGTTTTTGAAGAAAGGTGGCTTTTGTCTTCTATCATATAACTTGATTTTCATATGATGTAGGAAAGCTAAAGGATTATTTTTCTTAACTCTGGTGCTTGCGTAATGATGTGCTGAGAGTTCAGTGGCATAAAGGAGATTTAAACAGATGCGAAGTTTTATAGGAACTTAATTCTAATATGTGTACTTTAATGTCATTCTCCCCCCTTTCAAATTAAAATACTGGCAGCTTCATTTTTCAGTAATTTATAACCTCTTAAAGTTTGATTTTAAATTAGTTATACTTTCACATGCTGCTTTAGAATTCTGAGGCATATGTGAGTATGTTTAGGCATGCTATGCAATGTACAGGCATGCAGCAGGATAGGCTTTTTTTTATATACATTTAGTTAACTGATCTCAAGAGGTAGGTAAGGCAGTTATATGATTTGACATAATTCCTCATGAAATTTAGAGGTATGAACAAAACAGAAGAAGAATGCAATAGTATTGTCAGCAGCATAATAGGAATTGTCTTGTATTTTCTTAGCAATACTGTAAAAAAATAGAGAGGAACTGTATATCTGCGGGAAATGATCAGGTAAGTCAAAGAGAGGTGAAAAACTCTCATTAGAAATCAAGAGGGTAAAGAAAGGCCATGTCCAGTGTGGAACAGTCATTTTCTCCTTTGGAGAGGACCACTGCTTCAGTTTGGGGTACTTGACTCCTAGAAGTTGAATGGCGATGGAACGGCATGCAAACCGGGCATCTGATGTCACGGAGATAGTACGGAGATTGGTCCAGGTATGTCGGGAAGCTGTAGAGTGAGAAATACAGGATACTGCTGTAGGCAAGTGGGTGTGGGGAGCAGACACAAAGAAAGCATGGATTGTTTCCTTGTAGGTGACTGAAGTAACTCGATAGGAAGCAGGATGAATTTAAGAGCAATCTGAGCTTAAGAGAAAGCTTTTACAAGTTGTGCGGGTTTTGCAGCTCTGTATTGTACCGATGGGTAGCAGTGGGGTCAAGTTGGAGTGATGTATAGTTGGAGTAGACCACTTGGTCTGTCTGCGACTGGCACCTCCTGGATTTATGTGTCCTGTTCAGTGAGATGTGTTGTCTAAGAATAGCTATTTGCTTAAAAATCCTGCCTAACAAAATTAAAATGTTCAGGACGGCTAATATCCTTGTACTGTGCTTAACCATTTTGTGGTTCTATCCAGGCAAAGTGGAACTGGTCTCTTGCCTTGAAATACACAGGCAACAACAACAACAAAGTCTGTCTTTGGTCCTTATAGCATCAAATGAAGTTGTTCGTTGTAATTTGGTCTCTTTGCTCTCATTTTAGAGAACTGCATCCCATCTCAAGAACAAAATAGCCTGATATTATGTAAAAATTATCTTTTGGCTTTTTTTTTTTTTTTTTTAAAGAAAAAGACACAGAAGTTCTTTTTACTGTTAACAAAACCAAAAAATAGCTTTGTTCAGAAAAATAGATTATAGCCTGCAGTTTTCTTTTACAGCCATTATGGGAATAGTGCATATGAAAAACATGTGTGTTTCAATTCCACTTGTATATATTTCTATTTACTCTTTAAATAACAATATAGTGTATTTTTAACAACCAGATGATTTTCTTTCGTATTTTGTGTTCTTCCTGTTTCATTATTCTGCTTATAGTTCTTTTGCATGGAAGCTGGATTTTCTGAATCTCATTAACAACCAATGGTGCTGCACTAAAAGCTTCAGTATTAGTTTCATGGCTTTATATCTTTACTTAATAATATAATAAGATGCTTCTAATCGTGAAACCAAGGTGGCAGAAGATAGGACTGCAAATGCAGACTGCATTGTAAGTTTGTTTGGGGTGGTTTTTTGGTTTGTTTTTTCTTCTCCCCCCCCCCTTTTTTTTTTCCCTGGGCCAGCTGCTTCTTATGGAGATCTGTATCATGCTCCAGTGTTTCATCTGCTGAACAGTCACATGCCGACTGCTGACTGACATTAACTATCTCTGACTTCAGCTGCCACTGTGTTTTCTTGTTCTCCAGACTGGCTGGCCCCACTGCTAGCAAAGGATTTTTTTTTCTTGAGTAACCCCTGAAACATGTAAGAAGGGAGTACCTCTCCCTGCAAACATGGATTTCTCTGCTATCGGTTTTGAAGCCACTCTTAGGTAAAAGACATTATTGTATGTATAAGGCTGAAATAGAGCATTTTTGGCTCAATAGAGCAATCTGATTCCATTTTGGTATGGCCATGCTGTGGCTCTCCTGTCTTTTGGCTAAAGGTCTGTTAATATGCTCTGATTTTCTTCACTTTGAGTGACATGGCCAACAGTAGTCAACTAATCCTTTTCACTGCTAATGTTTGGTTGATTTGTATGATAGATGCTGATAGAAGAACAGAGAAAACAGCATAGCAAGTCCATTTTTTTTCTGGTTTTTCTTTTCCCTGAATGGTTTCCCTTGGGTTGTTATGTAGAATTTTGAACTTCTTTCTTAGGGATGTGAGTGTCAATGCTGATCATACTATAGTAGTTTGGAATTAGATGTTAAAACAGGAAAGGTCTTTTCTATGAAAAATGTTTCGATTTAATCTTGTCTGTAAATTGTATGTGTTGCAAAGTATTTCCAGTCGGTTCTAGAAGAAACTGTGATACTTCCTAAGTAATCCTCCATACCAGGAATACTGCTATTTAAACAGGTGTTTTTAGTAAAATAGTCAGCCACTGGGACTTCCACACACTGGATGTAATTTCTATCTTCTTTTCTTTTTAAGAAGCACTAACTTTTTACCAGGTACAAAACCCATTGACCTGTATAGCATGTTTGCTGACATCGGTTCAATTTTTATTCTGGTTTCATCATTGCAATTTGAGCTGATGTAAAGAAATGCCAGTTGACCAAGCAAGATTTGGTTTGGGCCCTTTAACCTCCAGAGTTCAGAACACAACAAAATGGATTTTGCTGCAGCTGACCGGTTATGGATTTCCTCAGTTTTTATTCTCTCTGTTATCCTATAGATCCATACTTATGAAAAACATGATACCTGCCAACTTTTCAGTAAAAGTAATCCATCAAAATTATATTTCACTTTAATGAGCGCTCTTCCATTGTGCTTCCTTGGAAGCATAGATGTGTTCTTCTTGCTTCCACCTAAAGCAGGAAAAGGCCTCTATTTATCTCCAGCTTATTTAAAAATTAGTAAAATTCTGGCCTCCTTTAAGTTTTTGAGACTACTGTTACAACAAAATTCTAACCTGTACTAGGAATATTTCAGCTACCATTTAAGAACTCTCAAAACAATTAGTGGGTTGATGCAGCCCCCAAAGTAGGTGTCGGGAAGGCAGACGTGCATTGGCAGAGGAACAACGCAATGCACTTTCAGAGTTTGGTTTTCCAAAATTTACAGGCCAAAGAAGCGTTGTGGGTAAAAATTGTAGCTTATTGATTAAAAGGCTGATAGATGGTTCAGACATATATAAGATTTGCTTCATTACGTTCAATTTTTAAGATAAAAAGTTTCTGTAAAGCATTGTTCAAAAATCTGAGAAAGGAAGGTAAAATGAGGTTAAGATATACGTGTACTTATCAGGAGAAATGGTGGTTTCTACCATAGTATTAAAACTCTTGAGTTCATCTTAAGGTGTGAAGATTAGATAGAGAGGCCAGTTAATATTTCTATAATAAAACAATTGGTAATAGACTAAAAAAAAAAATAATTAGGAACCAAATTCAGTGTCCCTTCTGAACCGAGACTGAATAAAAGTAAAAAAATTTTTGGTGGTGTGGGGTAGAGTAGGACTGCCAGCTATATGTAATCAATCTCTATCAAGCTGAAGATCCTATTTGTTGTAAGGAGCTAGATAGCCTATTTCTTCTAAGATGTTCTGGAGAATTTGCTGATTAAAATGAGATATAATCAGATACCAGGCACATAGACTGTAAAAGCAGAGACTTCTCAAAATCCCTTGAAATCACTGCTTCAAGCTGATATCTTCTTGATGGTTAAGGTCACGTGGTAATTAAAATTCTAGATTTAATAAATCTGGTGATATGTAAAATGCATAAAAAAAGGACAAATGTTGAACGCCCCAACTTTTTATTGTTTATGTTTCAATAATTTGCTTTTAATGAAGCAAAGTAAAGAAAATATCTGAATTGGAGTCTGGTGAGTTTGGGCAGTTTTTTGCATAGGGTTTTTTGTCCTTCTCCCCTGGGTTGATACTCTAATGGACTATAGCATAACATAATTTTTTTGCTGCTAAAAAAAAGGCAAGTACTTCAGCCCAGTTGAAGAAATTTTGAAAAATTTGTCCTGGAGATGATGGTGCTGAGCTTGTACCTGATCAGTAGGTCTCTCTACTACATCATTGGATAATGCATCTTTTGTGTTTTCTGCTAAAGAAAGGCTGGGAGTTTTTCCCTCTCTCTCCCACCTCCCCCCAGGCTCTGTAACTGATGCAGTCATCATCGTCATAAACTGATGCTGAATCCTGGGTCTCTGCTGGGATATGTTCCTTAGCTGATCAGCTATTGCTTTGAGAGCATTAAACTTAGACTTTTGTTCACATCTACTTTATTTAATGATATTTGAATATCTGTAGCCTGAATACCCTTAGCTTTCTTCCAGCTGTGTTTACAATCAAGTTGATAACATTGTTTGGAAGTTGGCCTTCCTTGGAATAACTGTGCTGTGTTAGTCTCTGTATAAAATCAATGCAGCTGTACATGAAAACATGAATTTTCTACAGGCTATATAGGTGTAGAATGGGTCTTTGTTTAGTGCCAAAAGTACAACCCTGAAGAGTAGGAATACGTGTTGTGTAGGAAGGTAATGAATAAAAGAAATCCATTAACTGCTTTGCAATGTGGAATTAGAGTCTTGGGAGAATAAATAGCTAATGAAAAATAACCTTTCATTTTATCACTGAAAGCAAACCAAAACAAATCTCATGTTAGTACTAGCAAGAAATGAGAGCGGGTTCTTAAAACTTGTGGCTAGGACAGACTTTGCTAGAAAAATCTCTCCGCGTAGGAGATGACTTTTGAGTAAGGATCTCTAGTGCCGTGTAGGGCTGTAGACCAGTTGGAGCGCGTACTGCTGGTTAGCCCTCTGGTCACACACAGCAGGGCCTGCAGTCAGCACGCGTTAATGGGGTTGCGTAGCAAAGCCAGGAATATTTCATAACTCAGACAAGTGCTCAGCGATGAGCAATAATAAACATGATTTGGTTTCCTATTGCAGGCTGTCTACTAACAGCATTCATAAAGAGTGAAATTCTGGCGTCAGAGGAGGCAGGATTTCATCTGCAGGACCTGATCCAATCCCCCAGAAGTCACTGATACAGTCATTTCATTGACTTTAATGGGACTGAATTGATTCCTTTAATAGTATTTTTGTTCCTGTCAGTAGTTCATTTGGCTTTGCTGTAACCATTTACATGAGTAATGGTGGAAAACAGACTTTGTATCAAATTGTAGACTGAATAACTGTATGCTGTAACAGGGCACTGGAGGTAGTTTTATTTCTCAATTGTTATTTTAAGTTTCCCTCAGTATACTGGTACAGCATGGAAAAAAAATTTCAGCGAATTTGTGAGAGTTTGATTCTGTTTGGTAGAAGTCCGAAGTAAATAAGCTCATTGTATAACTGAAATTAATGATATTTTGTGCCCCTTTAATACAAATTTATTTTGTGATAGGGCCTTTTTTGCCTTCAACTAATCGACAGTATCTTACAGGAGGCATGGAATCATTTTTATTTATCCTACCTGATAACAAAACTGGTCCAAGAAGTCCAAGCTGACTGGAGGCGTGGATTCATACTGAAAGGACAGAAACAATCGTTACTTCAGGGATTGTAATAGCTAGTTACCTTTGATTTTTTTTTTTTTTTTTTTTTAAAACCCACACCTCTTTTTCATTTTGTAATATTTTAAAAATAATACCTTAACTTCATTGTCTTTATGTCATCATATT
Source organism: Buteo buteo (assembly GCF_964188355.1). Classification (NCBI taxonomy): domain Eukaryota; kingdom Metazoa; phylum Chordata; class Aves; order Accipitriformes; family Accipitridae; genus Buteo; species Buteo buteo. The sequence continues at coordinate 22,147,604 of NC_134191.1, forward strand.
ATCAGAGGGAATATATTTCTCTGTAAGAACAACTGAATGAAGCATCATAGAAGAAATTCTAATTTTTTGTAAATGGAATGTACAAATGTATCATTCCTGTGTGCTCATCATGAATTATGTACGAGTTAACGTAGTGCAACTTGAAATTCATTAAGAAATGTAGTGATGAAGTCAGGAATATTTTCAGACAACACTTAGCTACAAAATCCAGTTTCTCTTTCTTTATCTACTCTCAGCTTCCTGGTATTAAACAAAAATTTCACACTTGTGAAGGTGACAACCTGCTTATATTCAAATGGTGTTTTTCCTTTGTTCCTTCTGTATCTTGTGTGTTCCTGATAATTAAACTTCAAAGTCAGTATTTGTTTTAAGAGAGTGTGAGTTTGAGCATCTTTGGGTGTGTTTGATTAGCTTCGTTGGCTGCTTGGATAGACAATCCATTTCTCATTCTGGTCCATGAAGATTATATTCACAAATGGATGGACATTTTGTCTTTGACACGAAAAGAAAAAGAAATTGTAAAAGGCAGTACAGCTGGGGCACACTTGCTTTATTTTGCATATCTGGAGACGTCTACAGAGCAGGTTATGGTTTTCCTTCTCAACTGGTTTCACCTTGCAAAGGTCTGCCATGAGTTTTTCATCCTCTGCAATATGTTGTCAACCTGTTCCTACCCACACCTCACATCAAACTTTGAGGAACTGTAGTCTCAAAAAAACACTGTTGGATGATTTTGCTCAGACTCAAGGGAGAAGTCCCTTAAATCTGCTTCCAATCCTGTTTTATCAAGGAATGGTATCTCCAATGCAATGAATACAGATAAATCTGATTAAATACATACTACTCACTAAAATGTGACACTTCGAGCGCTTTTCCCCCTCTTATTTTGGGGGTTCTCTATAGGTCCCAAGAGACCAGCTGGCATTATATCTACAGCCAAATAATAATCCAAGTGGGAGAGTAATGCTACATATAGAAGGATGAGAAGTGCTAACTCCCTTAGTTTAATTCCAGGGGAACCAGCCCTGTATGCCTTCTTCCCAGTTGCATGATGAGTGAATAGTACTTGGGCTTTGCTGATCTCTCTGCCCTGGCTGTGCCTCTGCCAACCTGCTAAGAAGTGATTACCTTTTCATCCTTCCTCCTGTAATATAAGCAATTCCTTCATCATCAGATTTTGAGGTTAGAGTTAGCATAATCTTAGATAACAGTTTAGAGAGACTATTAATATATCCTGATTTTTTGGAGTCGTCATGAATCCGTTATTTGTCCAGACCTTTAATGACTGTGAAACGTAAGTCTTGTGATTCTGATGAAATCTGGTTTGTTACCTTGGTACTAATTTTTCTGCCAACAGAAGTCCAAATGAAATCAGATGTCAGAATACGTGGTGATGATATCTACTTAGAAATCATTCTAACGCACTGTGAAAATATTTACAAGCTTCCAAGATGAGACTTTTCCTGATTAGGAAAGTCAAAGAATAGTTTTCCCAGCAGGTTTGCTGTTAGCTCATCCAAATTTCTTCTGTTTTAATTGGCATGCATTTCCTTTAAGCAACTAGAAGATGAAAAATATTTGACTTGGGCTCTACAGGAATGGAAGCCTGTTCCCCAAGACATAGCCACTCTGGGGGGGAAAAAAAACCAACCACCCGGCAAATAATTTGAGTTTGTAGTGCTTTTGTACAACAAAAATCCATGACGTCTTTGACAAACAAAATCCCTGACCAAGATGAAGACTTATATTCTGACTTTTTAATGAGAAAAATAAGGATACTATTTTACTCAGGTTTTCTAGTGTGTGCAGTCTTTTGCCACCTGAAGTGATTCTAGGTGGGCTGCTATTTTGTCTTTTTGTCCACAACATAGTTTTATTTTCAAACTGCTCTTTATGAAATTTTTTTTTACTCAAATTTCTTAGTTCTAAAGCTCATTTCGGAAGCATTGGTAAGAATAAATAAAAGGAAATAACCTTAATTAAAAGCTACTGCTGTTGTCTGGACAAACAATGTAACACTGTGTGTGAACTTAGTTTTTCAGTTAATGGAGTTTTTTATTTCTCTTTTGTTGAACATGTCTATGGAGGACTGGTTACCCTGTAAATTGTCATAGGGAATGGTGAGACCAATATGCATAACGGAGGAGGAAATGATCGTGTGCTCAAATGATGTCAAAAGCTGTGCTCTCAGGATTTGGGGATGGTGGCCCTTTGTGGCCTGGGAGGCATTTGGTTATAAATTAAAACCATTGAAGCACACCGTAGCTGATGGTCTTCGGATTGAAAGAGATTGAGCAGACCTTGGGTTAAAGAGGTTGAGAAATTTTGGCCTGGAGGCCCTGAGGGGACTCAGGGATCCTCTGAGAAGAAAGGGAGAAGTCCTTGAGCTCCCTGGCTGTTTCCCACCCCCAGTGCAATGCACCTTCTACTGCTGAAACTTGTGGTTTACTCAGTCTTGTTCCCTTTGACTGCTGGAAATGTTATTCCCCAGGTAGCTTAGACCATAGCAGTGGGATTCAAATGTCGTTGGATATCTCTTGTGAACTAGTTGTGCAGACTTGCCCTACAACCAGTGGAAGCAGGCACTCCGAGCGTGAAATTCAGTTCACCTAATTTAGACACACATATTAGAAAAACTCTCAGTCTAGAAGTGCCTGTTTCTCTTCAGAGAGTGTCTGGATCTGCAGCTCCTGTGAGGCAAAAGAACAGCTGTATGGTAGATCAAGGTAGGTCTGAATTGGATCGCTGAGGGTTTTTCAGTGATATTGTTTCTGAATAATATCACTCGTTCATTTTGAAAATGTACAGGTATCACCTTTTTTTTAAAATCAGGATCCCTTGGTAGTTCACCTATACTATATCCACATCTTGAAAATACCAGTGTTTTGAGTGTGTTTTGTAAAATAATCCTCCCCCTCACCCAAACCTAGTGCAATAGTTGGATTTGTTGTAGAGGAGACTTTAAATTTCCAGTAATTTGATCTATTTTGGAGATGCAAAGCTTGTAGCCCCACTGATGGGGGAATATTGCTGTGTGCCAGTCTCAAGTTTTCTATTTCTCAGCTTTTGTTAAAGGAATATTAACTGCTCAGGAAGGGTGAGATGGTCGTGTGTCAGTCATGCTAACCTGGTATGCACCCTGGCAAGGTTCCTGGACTTTTCATAAAAGAGATTCAAGGATCGAATGAAGCCTGCATATCTTGTTCCGTGGGATTAGAGAGATGCATTATCGGTGAATAATGTTAGTCATGCTTTGTGCTTTCTATTTTTTACCATCTGCCTTTCAAAAACGTGAGATGGTGTTTCCCTGGTGTCGTAACATTAGGTGAATCATGAAGAGCACAAACTCCAAGTGATTTGTTTTTAAAGCACTGAAGGAAGTGTAAACTTCATATTTGTTGTTTATTGATTAATATTTAATTGAAAGTGAAATTAAAAATTAAGCAGGTAAATGACTCAAACATGCTAAAAAGCAACAACACTATCTTGCTGTGGCTGACAAATGACAATAAATTTCTAAGAATAGAAGCAAATATATTAATGTGTAGTGATGGCACAGTGAGTCAAGAGATGCTTTGAGAGTGGTGGACACATCCCACAGAAAAATCGTGTAGAAAACATCTTTGACAGTGCGTTTAGTACACTTTGCTTCACTAATGAAATCGGTAGATGGTTTTCCTCAGAAAATACTAGTAATCGTCTTTGCACTGCGGTGTTATGGAACAGTTTAAGAACAATTTTATTTTATTAGAGGAATGTTTAAAAAGCTCACAGGACCAAAAAAGCCCTGTAAATTCTGTGTTAGATGAATGGCATATTTTTTTTTTTTGGTTTTTGTTTTGGATATCATGGCTGTTTTAAACAGCGTTCAGGATCTTGAAGTGTACTTATCTTAGGAATGGATTATTTTTTGCCCACTGGAAGTAAATAGTCTGTCATTTTAGCTATTCATTATTATTATTGATGCCTCATTTTTTCACAGCATTTTTCTGGGTATTCTTTTTTCATGATCCAATCTGAGTTTGCTTTTTGATGTGACTGTCAGCAGCAACTTACCATAGATGAAACCAGGAAGAGTCTGAAATGCTGATTTTAGGAAAGGAGGGGCATATAATCAGTGGAGGTTGTGGTGATTCCGTGCGTCTTGGGATGAAGTCTGTTTTACTGGACATCTGTGACATTTCTATCCTGCAATTTTTTCAAAATAATGCTACAGGCTGATGTTATTTCTCTTCAGAATACTAATCCATCCTGTTTAAAAACAGATAAAGCAGTAGTGAGTAAGGTCTTTTCTGCATGCTATACATAGGGAATTATCTAGAAATGAACTGATACTGTGAACACTGTCAAGCATGCAAAGTTGAGTGTTGTTGACAGAGCAGAATATCTCCTCCTTGGCTATTGCTTGGCAAATAAAGGCCCTTTTTAATTACTACTTCCAGTTTCTCTTTATTGCTCACTGTAAGCAGCATTTTTGTGCTGAAATTCTGCTTTTCTCATGAGCTTGAAATGCAATATGTGAATATGTGAAACCAAGGTTGGCAGAAGTTCTTAGCATTAGAATATATGTCAATAAATAGGATGGGTAGAAGAAGCACATAGCAGTTGGCTGCTATTTTAATTGCATTCTGTAATATTGTAGTGAAACTTTGGTGCTTCCTTTTTTTTTTTTTTTTTTCCCTCCACAGAAATAGAAGGAATGTTGACTTTTGTATCTGTAAATGAGAGGGCTGTTAGAGGTTCAGTTTGTCTAATTGATCAAGGTATATTAGGCAGCTCCAAAGCAGGTAATGTCACTGTGGGCAGAGGAATGAATGCATACAGTGCGCCTCATCTTTCCTGCATGCAGAGCAACAGCAATGCAGTATAGATCAGTGGAAATACCAAGCCTACATGTTATGTCAGCTATATGTGGGTGGGAGATTGTTGCACAAATATAAAATTGGGACTTAAAGAGGATCCCAAAGTGTTTCAAGTCCTTTATGTGTGGACTTGTTTCCACTGTGTATGACTGTACGTAGAAAGTTCAGAATATGCACTTTGACTGTGGCAGGTTTGTCAGTCATTACGCTGATGGTGTGCTCTTTTAAAGATCTTTTTTATTATGAGAAAACTATTCTGAGACCTATAGATTAGACAGTGTGCTCGCACTAACCCGCTTGAGGCCAAAAGGAAACCTTTAATCTCTGTTAAAACTCTCTGTGCCAAATATAATTGCTGGTTTCAGCAGTATTTAAACCAACTTCATTAGAATATGGGAAGGGGAAACAGGTTTTAAAGGCTGGTTTTAGCAAGTAATCAACTGTCTCCCAGATGGTCCAAATGTGACTTGTTCAACACTGCACATGGGGGGGGGGTAAAAAAAAAAGAAAAAAAGAAAAAAGCCAACCCCACCCTGTGTGCATCTGTACTCGTGTGTGTCTGTGTGTGTTGGCTCCGTGCTCGCACGTTTGTCGCTGTCAAGGCGAAGCTGTGGGTGAGGGGGCTCACGGGCAGCGCTGGAGGAAAGCAACCCAACAGCTGCCTTGTACGAGACGTAGCTCTGGCTGTTCAAACCAAGACACTGAGGCATTTTCTCTCTTTTCTGGGGTATGCTTCCTTCCACAGAAGGCAGGGCTGCAAGATGTAGTGTATTTAAATGTATTCTGAATTTGTAATGGTGGCTCTAGTTTTTCCACCAGTTTTACTGTCCTTGCATTGAAAAACAGTTTTGCTTTAACCCATTGTGAAAACTAGTAGCGTTTAACTAATTTTTGTTACCTTGTAGCCTTTATGAGAGAGTCTTTGTTCTTGTCAGATGAAAGATTGATGTGGCTTTATGAACCAGAGCATATACTGGAGGTGCATCTAGCATGCTGGACTAATCGCTTACTTTATTAATATTCATGAGCCATCTCATTTAGCAGGTGCTCTTGGGACTTGATTAAAGTAAGCAACACTGCTGTTGGTGCTTTAGCTGTAGAGAGCTTTATCTAAGACAGAGCTAGTGTTATCCTTGTTGTCGATGCTAGCTCTGACTACCTGCAGCATTTTACAGGACACCTCTACAGTTTTTCTGCCTAGCTTTTCTTAAATGACAAGTCAAACTGCAATGATAGAATAAATTTGAAATCACCTTTGTAAAGCGTTATTGCTCACTCTTGTAATGAGTCCTTTCTGTTTGTTCCCAAAGGTCCAGAGGAAGAAATGACCATGTAGATTCTACAGCTTGGGCGCAGCATAATGGGAAATGGTGAATGGAGCTCAGCTGGTCTGCAGCCGTGAAAGCAGCCGTTCTGCGGACCACTAGTCAGTCAGGGACACCTTGCACGCCAGAGGCATCCTCCACATCGCTCACCAGACACACACTGGATTCTTTTTAATTTCTCAGATTGGAATTCAAGATTCCTTTCCTGCAATTTTTAAACAGTTTTAAGATTGTATCAACTATAACGAGTGGAGCAATATAATCAGCAACAATGGGTGACATGACAAATAGCGATTTTTATTCCAAGAACCAAAGAAATGAGGCCAACCATGCAGGAGAGTTTGGGTGCACACTGCAAGAACTGCGCTCCCTCATGGAACTTCGAGGAACAGAAGCAGTAGTAAAAATTAAAGAGACATATGGGGAAACAGAGGGGCTCTGCAGACATCTGAAGACATCACCAACAGAAGGTAAGCATATTTCACTTCAGTTCAATCAGGGGACTTTGCATGAGTGCTCTCCAGATAGTGAAAGAAAGAGGTTTTGTTTCAAACCTGAACACAATTCTCATGGCGCTGCCATTATTCCCAACAATAATAAAACAAAAGAGGAGTCTTCAGAGAAAGAAGATAAAACCAGTCTAGCTATAGCTGAAGCTAGCATGAGAATAAAAGAAGTGCTGTTTATTCAAATAGCTAAATGCATTAATTCTTCCTTAAAAGGCAGACAAAAAAATCAGCACCTGTATTATGGCATTATAAAGAGGCTTTAACATATATATTGGGGCAAAGAAGGTGCAGACTAGTTACTTCAGAAGAATTTCTAGGTGTTTGGACATCTTGAGAACATGAAATGACCTTTTGAGATACACATTATGTTACTTTGTAGATCAATATGTAATACATAGATATTTTGTGGTTACTAATCTTGACTTACTGTATTACCATACATAGCTTTGCTTAAGTTATTAAGTTATTAAGTTATATATTGACTGTATCAATGTTTTTGTTAGTCGGATTTCTTTTGTATGTGTAATTAAACTCCTTACTTTCCTATGTTTAATAATACACATCATCACTTTTTCAATATCTATTCTTATAAGTGTTTTTGGAGTTCTCTACCTGATCATCAGACAGTAGTCTGTTTTTCAACAGTCATCCCAAATATCTCCCCATAGAATGTTGGCAATAGTGAGATGTTTCCCTCTCCTCGTGCAATTTTCCTTTTCACCAATTCTTTCTCTTTTAGTGCAAGTAAAATTCTCTTTAATTCTAAGAATTCTATTTTCATCACTGTATTTTCATCTCCAAGGAATATTAACACTTTTGGAAATTATAAAGTCTTCGAGTCTATAGTTTTTATCTTGTCTTGTAAAGCAGCCAAGATGTTCATTTTAAGTTATTTTCTTTTTCAAGAAGATAGAAGTCTTGGCTTTATTCCATCCTCTCCTTTTTTAAATTAATCATTTAGTTACCTCCTCTGTTTAAATGCTTGAAAGTCTTGAATTATTGGTGTAATCATAAACGTGTCAATTGTAGCATCACATAGTGTGACATTATAAATTACACTAGTTGAAGAGTCCCAAAGGAGCAGCTATCAATGCCTAGTCTTCAAGTAAATTCTTCATGGTTCTACACTTGATCATATACAGTCTTAGTATTGTTTAAGCATTATAAACTATAGAACTGTGAATGGTACCTTTTCAGCAAAGGATTATTAAGCTAATTCTGTATTAAAATGAGCAGCCAACTCCGGTAGTGCTTCAGCATTTATGTGCACTCTTGTATTCTAGAGTAGCTAGTGGCAAATGGAACATTTTATGACAGATCCGTCCTATTTTCTAGTCTTGCCCAAAGATCTGATCCTTCAGACAGGACCTCTTTTCCTACCTGGAGATTGCTCCCAGTAGGAGCGCTGAGGTAGGAAAATGAGACCCTGCCACTCGTGTGGGGTTTCCAGACATCCGTCAGTCTTTCAGAGAGTGGCCTAATAGCTGGTGCACATGAGAGAATCAACTCTGCAGAGAACATGCAGCGATTCTGACAGATCCCTGACACATCTGGGGAATTCCAGACAGAAGTGCAGGATCTTTATGTTTACATGACAGAATAAACACTGATTTATAAATATCCCACTAGGGATTCAGCAGTTTATAGACTGTCAAACCTGAAGTCTCAGTCTGTGTGAGCCAAGATCACTTCAGTGACTTCAGTAAAGTTTTGCCAACTCATTCTAGCAGTTACCTGGTCAATGTGAACTTCAAAGGAAATGTTAATTGCATTATCTGTTCAATTTGTGACATCAGGGAAACTTAATTCCTCATATCGGAACAGAGTGTATGGATCCAACTAGTGTGGCATGCTGACTCCAGCAGTGATCTATATCTGATACTTCAGATAAGGTAACTTTCCTCTAAGCCTTACGTGCTCTTCATCACTTGTGCATTAGGGAAAAACATTTCCAGCTTCAAATGGCAATCAGCATAGCCTTGGAATCATGAAGACTCTGCTGGGTTTTAATTTTAAATTAGATAACATAATAGGTATTCCCAGTCACACTAAGTTTTTATCTTATTTTTAATTGTTTTACTTGGAAAAACCCTTTTAGGATGGAATCTCTCTGAAATATGTTATGTCAAACTCAGAAATTTTCATTTGAGAGAAAGTATCCATAAAAATTCAATAGAAAAACTTTAAAGGCATATCTCAGATATAAGCATATGTTTAGATACAAGTCCCTAGCCATTACTTTTCTTGTATCCAAGCGCAGAGAAGAAACTTAAAATAGAGTGAAGAGGATATTCTTGAAGATATGACTATTCTTAGAGGAATGAAACATCATAGTTTCTTATATGGAAATGGAATTTTAACATCAAGTAGACAAGATTTATGAATAAATTATTGACATACATAGTGGAGGCTCCCAAAGAGTTTTATCTTTTGGTATTTGCAGCAAACAGTAGATTCTCCATGAAATATCTTTATGGAATCCCATAATTTGCCACCATGCCTGAAAAGCACTTTTCCAACCAGCATCTTTTTTGGTGAAGCACAGTTAACTGAACTCCCACTATTTTTTGTAGTTTGGAGTGCTCCACATTTTACACCATTTTAGGAGGAATAACAGAATAAGCATTACTGCAGGGCACTACATCTTTCAATAAACCAAATAAACTCTTGCTGAGCAAGAGTCCTGGGTGAATATGAATGAAACAGCAAAAAGGACTTGACTGTAGAATTTGGTTCTTCCTAGGCTTGTAGCTCTTTCAGAACTTGTTTTCAGAAAGTCTCTCATTTTGTGGGGTATGGCTTAAGTAGTTATTGGAACAGAGATAAAAAATGTATCCCAGAAGCAGGCACTTCATAATTTGGTAAAATGTGGTGTAACCTGAATTTACTGTCTTCCTCAGTATTTAGAAAATAAGAAGTAGCAGTTAGCTTAGAGTTTACTCAGCAATTCATTTCCCATGTTAATATTTGATGTACCACCTATGGACTGGTAGAATCAGTCACTTTTAGTATAAGTGCCTTTTTGAAGCTCTGTTTTAAAGGCCTTGAAATTCTCAAGGTAAGATGCTTCATGCATAACTCAAATGCTATTTATGCTGTTGTGAAGATACACTTACTAGTGCTTTCTGAACTCATGTATTAATTCAGTGTGGAGCTTTAAAAGTCTGCTGAATGTTGAGTAGAATACTATTTGCATGCTGAATGAATTCATGATATTATTATGGATTACAAGGCTTCAGTCTCTTCTTTAAATTTTCTTTGATTGCTTTTCTAGCTGTAGATGCAGTGTGGATCCCAGCTCTCAGTTATGCCTAAGGGATTTCCTGCATTAAAGTGATTATATTATAACGAAAAGCTACCATTTAAGCATTCATAAAAAGAACCTCCCCAAAATCTATGGAAATACTTTATATGAAAAAATACAAAGAAGTGTCTCCTTGAATTTTCTTTAAAAATATTTTTATTCAGATTAGTTTCACTTTCATTATTCTAGTAATACGAAAATAAGCAGGATCTAGCTTGCTGTCATTTTGCAAAACAACACTGAATCCCCCATTGGGCAGAGCTGTGATGACAGTTGTATAATTTCCCATGCAATCCGAGTCTCTGAGGCCCACTGGAGCATTAGTGATACCTTATGAAGGACAGCTGGTAAAATGTGATGAGTTAGTTGGATGAATACCAAATGAGATTGGAATCCACTCTTTCCAGTGCTTAGCTGTATTTTACCCATAATTTTATGTAGTACGCACCGATTTACAGCAAGTTTTTCATCTGCATTCCCTTCATATTACAAAAACATTTATTCCTTGTAAGAATACGCTAGTGAATTAACTTCCATGATTTCTTGCTTAAAATACTTGGATGGAGTCATTTCCAGTGTGCCTGAAAAGTGAAGCTGTGTATAGTGATGCTTCTTTCATTTTTATATAAAGAAAAAAACTTGTCCCATGATGATGTCTGTGTGATCAGGCCTGAAGCAGCAGCTCCAAAAGATGTTACCCATTGGTGATAATGTTACACCACTATAGGAGAAGTTTTTTCTGTTGGTGTTTAGTGGACACCCAGTAGGCTAAATTTCTAGAATCGGTCTGGTGGAGTGCGAGAACATTTCAGATGTGATATTATTACGTGAGCTGGTGGAACCTACTTTTAATATGAAAAATGCAAGGTTTGGGTTTTTTTTAGCTGTAGCTCTCTTAGGATACTGTAATAAGGCTTCATGGCAAGGGAAAGTATCAATTAGCAGTTACATGATAATCTTTCTAGTGTAGAACTTGACTTTTTCATCATCATAACTGCCCTTAGTTAAGTTAGATACAAGATATGAGTGACTCTCTCTTTTCAAATGCAAGTTTGTTATATGGGAGGTATGGACTGAGTATCAATTAAGCCAACTGTGTAGGTGTATTTATTTTTCATTATTCCGATCTAAAAAGCCTTTTACAGTTTTAACTGTGAGGTAAAAGACGAAGAAATACTGAATACAAAAAAATTAACCACTTGCTTTTAGTACTCGCTAGTTTTGGTTCCTCCAGCTTGCTGCTATAGAAATACACCTTTAGTAAGTTATTATTCTGTTTTGAAGCTAATCTTGCTAGTACATACTGAATTTCAGTTAGGTGCACCACTGTGTTGTTATGTGTTAACTTAGCTACAGATATGTAAAGAATTTAGAAACAAATTGAGAAAGGAAAGATGATTGATTGAGACAAATCTAAGTTTAAAATAGAAATATAAAATAATGGGTTGCCAGAGATTGAAATCTATAAAACCACACTGTCAAAAATAGATTATGAAAGTAAGTAAATTGGTAATAGCATCATTTTAGCTGTTGTTAAAAGAATACACTTAATCGTGCATAAACCATCAAATACTATGTGTAAGTTCAAGATTTTCTTAACTTATTTTAAATTCAGTGTTAGGATGAATACTATTCTACTCATGAAATGATTTTTGTACAAGCTATGCTGCTAGCTCTCCTAAAGTAGATTTTAAGAATTTGGTCGTAAGGCTCAGCTGAAGTACTTTGGAAATCTTCAAAGCAGCATCCTAAAAGCACTGTGAGAGAAGACCCGCTCATCCTCTCTCCAGAGCGCTGTGCTATCTAATTCCTCGTCCTTATTTATGGTGTCAAAACATGACTTGTAGTTCAGGCCAATTTGCCAACACACCCAGGCCAGAAGCCAAACTCCAAGCACACATCTAGTCCTTATTTGTACATGTTCTCTCCACATGGAAGGATTGGTTTAAACAATGAAAACAGCCTTCCCCATGAAAAAAACCTTCAGTATTGGCACGGCGAAGGCCTCTAAGGGTTGCATTTTGCAACGCTTCTTTCCTACCTTGCATGGGAAAAAACCCACTAACAAACTTTAAACTCCTATTTCGCCTAGTTATTCATGCAGCGTGAAGCATGGTTGAACTGGTAAGAACTTGTGATAACTTGACATATTTCTGTAGTCACTTCACTAAACACTTGCTGGCCTGTTCGGGTGCCCACACCCCCCGAATGCCCCTGCCCGCTCCCCGGCAAGCTGTGCTTAGCAAAGTTACTGCCTGTTGCAGTCAGAGGCTGCTGAGCTAGGAAGGCAGGCGGGTTCTGACCCTACTTCATTTCGAAGTTACGGTGGCAGTTGCTGAACCCCTGACAGGTACGACGGATGGATTTGTACCGCCTTTACCTGTGGGGACAGGCCTGGGGGAGCCAGAACGGTGCCTGCCCCCCCGGGACGGGTGGGAAGCAGGGACGGGACGCGCAGCGTGTGTGTGTGTGTGTGTGCGCGCGTGGGGGCCTCCCCTTGGGCACCTTCCCTGCCTGCACCCGGGGGCTCCGCTGGCTCCTGCTCGCTCGCTGCAGAGAAAAGCGCTGAAGCGGTTATTATTTATCTGGCTCTTTGCTGCTCCGTTCTGTGGGGAAACGCTGGGTCTGACCCAAGTTTGCATTAAACACCATTGTCATAGTAGGTCTTTCAAGATTGCGAACAGATGGAAAAAATCTAGGCAAGATGGTTGTGCGTTAATAACTCATGTGAGGCAAGGAGATTTGCTTTGGCATACAGTACTGTCTCAAAGTCCTATATAACATGCCTGTTAAAGCTGTAATACTTGGCGTTAGCGCAGTTGACGTTGGCTCTTACATTTTGGTTTTTCGCCGGGTGTATCAGCACGGTGCCATGCAGATGTACTGGTCTAGGGATTTCTGCACCGCGCTCCTGGGACCCATGCAAACTCAGGGTTTGGATGAAACAGTTCTGTACATTTGACATTCCTGCTGTATGCACTATGTTATAGATCCATAAAATACTATCTACACGTTTAATGATTTGAGAGTAGTGCATGGAGCTTTCTTGGCGACTGCAGTTATTTTCCTTATCTAATATTTCCATTGTTTGTGTAATGGAACAGCAAACATTCTCCCAAAGGTTACCCAAACATAAGCATCTCAAATGAATGGCTTAGATTTTTCTAGGTGATAAGTACAATTTCATTGCTCATTTTGTTTCTGGATTTTGGCACATTGTGCTACTTGCTGATTTACTTTGGCTTTATTCATTTACTTGTAGAAAGCTAGAGAAATATTGCATGATGCATTTTCCCCATGAAGCTTTTAAAATAAACATAAGCTAGATCACCTGTTCCTTTGAGAATCCTAAATGGTTTGTGAAAAGCTTCTCTGTGTAACTGGCATTGCTTTCTTCCTTTGCTAACCTTACTTTAAAGCAAGTGAATGTCTTCTGCCTGTTGTATTAGGTAGCATCAGAGATTTTCTGAAGCCAGTGCTGATTTATTTATGTGATTACCCAGGAGGTCATCTTCCTTTCAGTGATGATCTTACTTCAGCAGGTGCAACACTTCTAGAAAGGAGGCTATTTTCATGCAAACTGAACACCCCTTCCCTTTAAGACTGTACATTAAATACATGCAGGCAATATTACTGACTACAAGCATACATTCTGCTGTTGCACCTCAAATTTAGATGAACAGAATAATAAATGGGTGTGAGATTTTGCACCTGTTCTGCACAGGTCTGATGTTTGTTCATTGTAATTAGCTCAATTACAACTACAATGTGTTCTAAGTCAAAAGAAAGTCTGGCCCAGCAACTTTAAGTAATTCTTTCCCTCTTTGTAAAGAGGTTATTGTAGGTTAACATTTGCCATAATGTATTGTGCCACAGATTTCTCCTTGATCTAAATACAATGATGCAATACAGTATGCCATTCCCTTTTTGCAAAATAATAAGTGATGGAAAGTGTTGCCATTATACGGTGCAGTTGATAAATGTGTAATCCCATTTGTAGAAACAGTGGTTTGAGTTTGTTGGCATAACCTGCTCATTTATTGTGTGAAAAAAGATGAGGCCAGATCTTTAACATAATAGCAACAGTGTACATAACGATGGGGGAAGTAATTTTTACATTTCATAAACTCTGGCAGTTACGTCAGTTGTTGAAATTGCAAAGTAGGATTACGTTAGTGGTGCTCCTTCAGCAAAAGGCAATTAGTCCTTTGCCTGGAGGATCAAAAAGGTATTCTCTTGTGTGCGCTTTCATGCACGTGTATCAAAGTGGTGGCTTCTGTGCTGGGAAAGGAAAAGCAGTAATGGGAAAGAAAGAGCAGAAGGGAGGAGAGAAGCGTGGAGCTGCTGCTGAGCTATGCTGCAGCCTTTCCTTTACAAAGCATGCCTATTTTCTGCAGAGCCTATATAAGACTGACAGTACTGCAGAGAAAAAAAAAATCGTGTAATGATTACCTCGCTTCTATTGTATTGCAGGGTTAGAAATCCATAAATGTATATAGTGTGTCAGCCTTGAGTGAGAGCTGATTTATCTTAATTTTGTTCTTGTTTTGAGAAAGCTGCAGGAAGAAAGGAAGGTCCATTATACCAAATGAATAATCCAATCGATGTAGCCAGTTTGCCCTTGATGAAATTAAGCTTTGTCTTTGCAGTATATCAGAGAGAGTGAAAGGGGTTTCTGCCTTATTTTGTCAGTGTCCTGTGAAAGCAAACCTTTGACATGCAGTGGTTTTATCCTTTTGTGATTGGCCCTGCTAGAGGGAACATAAGAGCACAGCTCTTAATCAGTTGTCCCAGCTGATGCTTACAGGGGTGCAAAAAGTACTCCCTTTACGATGCCACCTTAAAATTTAAAGATAAACCAATTACCTGCATCTGTATTAGGCATTCCCAAACTTTTTGCCAAGTGTCGCTGCTAGCAGCGATGCTGCTTCCAGCTGAGCCATGGCAATTGGAAAACTTTGCTACTAAAGTCTTTGCAAGGATCATCTGTGGATTGGACAGATGATGACGATGCTGTTCCTCACAATAATTGAAATTTTGAAATGTTTTTTTATTCAGCATTGCATTTATATTTTTTCATGAAAGAGGATTATGTTATGTTTTGAAAGAGTAAAAGGTGTTTGGATAAAATGGGGCAGTGGCTTTCAATATGCAAGTCTAAGTTTAGTAGTCTTGCAAGTGCAGTTAGCATGACTGAATGATTGGTCATTTTTCTTTTGATGATAACTAATATGAACAGGCTTGGGATAAGCACAGTGTCAGCTGCAGTAATGATTTCCGGCCTCCTGTCCTCTTTTGCAATTGCTACTTACCCTTCAAATCTAGGCTGATCAAATTTACTCTTTCCGTCTGTTTTCCAAGAAGTCAAATATTGATGATGTTTGACATGCCTGTTGTTTATAAAGGTGAGGTGAGCAGAAAATAAAGCTAAAGATGTATTTCTGGCAGTCAACTCAATGTGCTTCCAAGACAAACATAACTGCATTTCCTCAATACTGATTTCCTTTAATGTGATGCATTCGTAGTTTCTGACTTGCCTTCTAAGTATCTCTAGAAATTAATTCTACCCTAGCTCCAGTAATTTTTTTCCATATCTGCCTAGGTGTTCTAGAAAATATGCTTGCAGTTGCACATCCCAAAAGGTGTAAGGACAAAGAAGGCTTCCCCACACATCTTGAAAAAATGATGATCGCTTCTGACATAAAGAACCTATTTTCACTGATAATAGGTGACATAGTCTGGCATAGCTTGCTGCATGGTATAGTAACTTTCTTTTGAACTTTTAAAGAAAAAAAAAATCCTTTCTGAATGCTCATTAGGAATCTCATTCCTTGTCCTTGCCTCGGAGCTGGTAAAACAATGGATTTTAATGTCCTGTCCTTATTGCCAGTCCAGAACTTGGCAATGCAGCCACGGATTATATTAAATGCAGAGTATTTCTGTTGTATAATAGAAATAGCTGGGTGTATGTAGCTGCTATTTCTGTAACAATAGCATTTACTAGCCCTTGTTTCCTCTTTGCTTTCAAATGAAATTCTTTAGGGACTGCAGATACTCAGTTCCTGTGTGGATTGTGAGCTGAGTCAGTTCTGTTAAAAGACTTGAAAACCTGAGCTTGCATGGGCTGTGCTACTCCTTTGATTATTCCTTTTGCATTTTGTGTCAATCTCTCCTCCCCACCACTTCCCACAGAGGAACCGTCTTTTTCAGTATGAGGGCAGTTTAGGTATAGTCCTCTAAGTTACAAAAAGACTGAAAAAATAAGTAGGAGGAAGGAAAATCAACCAAATTTATAGAGTAGTTCAAAAGCTGTCATGATTCTTTTTTCTGATCAGCATTGGAGATGAGGGAAAATTGGGAATAGCCCACTTCTTTACAGGTGTGCTTGAAAAGGAGAGCTTGTCCTTGAAGTAGTTACCAAAGAATGAGAGGAGAATTTTCTTAATGCATTCAGTAAGTATCCTATTAACTGCAGCAGAATTTCACTTTGACTTCATAAATGAGGGCACAGGGCTGCAGATGCTATAGGCTGAGTACTATTTGTTGAGGATCATGTCAGCATTAATGCAGGAAGACAAATACATAGTAATGCTCTAAAATTACAGTACAACTATTAAGTTATAATCTTAGCACTTAGCATAAGCATTATTCTAGGCACCGCAGTTAATTCTTTGCTTGAACAATCCAACAAATCTACTTGTACTTTCTTCACAATTTTTCTAGCGGTTTCAAGTCGTTACCTTAGTTTGGAAGTTTGAGTGGCAGATTGGAGCACCGTGAGTTTCCTTGTGCTTGCCTCACTTCAGCTGCATGTTGGCCCCCACCCATTCCCTGGCACAGGGTCTGAATTTTAAAGGAATGATGATTGCTTTCTGAGCCACTGGTTGGTTTGTTTTGTTTGTTTGTTTTGTTTGATTGTGTTTGGGTTGGTTTTTTTAATTACACCCTGAAGTGTTTTTGCATTCATTAAAAAAAAAACCTGAAGTAGTAGAGAATTGTTGCATTACCTCATCATTCTACTTTGCCAGTAGGGTCATGACTGTTGCATGGTTTTGCGCAGATAGCAGAGGTCATCCAGCTTGACATCTGTAGTCTTGTGGTACGACAGCCAAAATAGATGCCTTTTCTTGAACTGTAGTCTCGCAGTTGACTTTTAGCCCATGGAAAACTTGGAGTACATAAAGATGACTGTCTTGGTGAAAATCACTCCTGTTGGTGAGTGATAATTGATTAAAAGGGTAAAACAACAGTGAAGAGGCTGGCCAAATCAGAACCTATCACTATGCAAATTGTCTAGTTTTTGCTTAAAGAAAAAAAACTCAAAAAACTTCAAAAGCACCCCTGTTTCCTACAAAAGTATAGTGTAAATTTGTAAAACTATTCAAACGTTAAGGTGTGCCTACCTGCTGACTTTGTACACATCTCACGTGGTGACAGTGAGGGCCTTGGGCTTTTCCTTTGTTCTATTGTTTTCTCAAGTCAGTGAGTTTGTGCAGTTGCGTTCAGCAGGTGCAGGGGCAGTCTGACAGAGCTGACCCTGGCTCTTGGTTCATTAGCGTACGTCGAGTAGATGCAAAACAAACTGCAGAACGGGGCGCCTAGTTAAGCGTTCAGAACAATTGCTTTCAGGCTTAAGAAATAATATGCTGAAGTAAATCATGAAAGTAAATTATTGGTGATTACCAGTATTATGCGTGCATCAAACGGGAGCAATACGGTGCTACGTGAGGCCGTTACGCAAGTGCTGTAGCTGGCCCTGGGAAGTTAAATTTGCTTATTTCTGGTGCTGGCCTTGTCCGTCACTGGTACTTCAAAGCTATAGGTGCTGAAGGACTCTACAAATAAAGTTTAAAAATTTACAACATAGCTAAGGAAAAAGGCATAAATGTCATTGGGTTTGTTTCCAAGGAAGTCTCTGTGATTGTATTACCGCTCCTGCTACTTTACCTGCTTATAAACATGAAAGCTAATCTGCTCCAACCCACAAAGTAAAAACTATAACCTGACACTACAGAAGTGAATTGTCATCCAAACCTGTCATGCACACTGGATCGTAAGATGGATATGAATAGTATGTTGTATTACCAGAGAAATGAAAACAGTTTTAGCTGAGTAAATGTATTGGCTGTGCAAAGATCAGCTCTGTTTTCTTCAATGAGTTGCTCGTGATAGTTTGTTTTTGTTTAACGCTATAGTGTAGCTGAAGTAATTTGCTTAAATATGAAATATCAGATGGCAGAAGTCATTAAGCTCAAATTGTCTTATTGGCTGTTTTAAAGTGACCTCTTAGAGGACAAAGAATACACCCAGTTCGTTAACATGCATGTGCACGACTGCTCCAAAGTACTGTATAAAAGCTGAGAATAAGCCTGTATTAATGTTTGTGTTGAATGTTAAATAAATGTCTTGGAACAAACGGAGATTTTTTGCCTTCAGCCCTGAAGAGTGTGCATGGCAAAAGATCTGGAGAGTTTGAAATGATCTAAAAATAACTTATCACAATAACTGTTTCAGCATTACCAACATACAAAGACTTTTAAGGTGAAATCAGTGTTGGTTTTTTGGTTTTTTTTCCCCCAAACCTAGATGTTATTTTTAATTCCTGATGTTAATCCTGTTTAACAAGGATATCAGTGTGGCGTGTTTTGCCATGAGATGCTGGCAGTGCTTTCTGCTGCCCCACTTTTCCAAAGGTATTGATGCTGACATTAACATCGCTGCAGCAGCAGCTTAAAATGGTAGAGAAAAATATATTGGTTCTTGCTATGCAGCGGCAATCAATACCATTTCCTGGATGTAAAAATCTTTGCGCCTCTCCTGTTCTGCTCTTCTGGCCTATAAATCTTCCCATGCTCAGCAGCTGCTACGAGGGACACCTCACCTTGCTCTGTGGACGTGAAACGTCCCTGCAGGGGCGATGCCAGCCGCGCTCTTACAAGTCACTTCCAGCCACTGTTTACTGTGCGAGGGTGACTGCTGGCGTCCCTCCCTGGAGAATCCACCCAGCGCTTTTGCAAGCTTGTCATTTTTTTCTATCTAGTCGTGTTCATGTAGTGACAGCAAACTGAATTTTAAATGAGGTATTTAAAATTAATGCCCTGAATCTGGGACCCAGTTTGGAATCCCCTAGAATTCTTGTTCAATTGGGTCAATATTTCGTCACAATTTAGTGAGACCTTCCTCCTCTCTCGCTTTTATTTTGAGCTGTTTAACTTGCATTGTTGCTTAAAAAGTCCTGAATTTTATTTGGCAGACTTCTTCAGTCTTCCTAGATGTCTTAAAAGACTCAGGTGCATGAGGTTGCCATGATATCTTTAAGAAGAAATGTTTGCCAGCTTCTTTTGAATTTGGGAGGCAGATGGAGGGGAATAGACTTAAGCCTGGTTTTATTTTGAAACATTTTGAAAAAGTTCATTCTATTGTTAAAAATTGATAGCATGTCTTATCTGCCTGGGACTATCCATGAAAGTTTTGGTAGCCTTACTGGATTAGCAAGTGACTGGTGGTGGCTGACTAGAATAAAATTATGGTTCTTGCTGATGTTGCAATGTGAGCAAAATCCCTAGCATGTGTGTAGTTCTACAGGCAAAGGGACCGTTGACTGGTACGTCCTGTCCGCTGGGGGAACAGGTTTAAGCTCCATTTGCTGAAGTTGCTGTGTCTCATATCAGAAAAATCCCTCTCCAAAAGGAGGATTCCCAATGTGGCAGTATAACATTATTTAATTAATTAGTTAGGGTTTTTTTTTTTCCGCCATTTGTTAGGTATATATTTTAAAATTATCTCACTGCTTTTACCATAGTAGAAATCAGATTAAAAAAAAAAAAATCTCCAAAATTAATTCTTGTATGTACAGGAGCTTTCGGAAAAGTTACTTCGTTTTACTCCAGAAAGAGGGTCGGATCTTTGTGAGAAGGAACCTGCAAGCCTTCTGGGGACAGAAGAGGGCATGGAGAGCAGAGCCTGAGGACGCCGGTCACAGAGCCTCGCTTCTGAGCTCTCAACTGCTAGGAGAATGCAATGCAAATTAGGAGAGATGGGTCTTCAGTGTAACATACCTGCCATGAGAAAACAGCATTCTAGCAGATTATAAGTAGCAAACATAATAAATTTGCTTATATATATGTAATCTCTAGAAGGTATTTATTCATATTACAAATGATCCATGTTTTCTTGTGTTATTGAATAATTGCATATGTTGGTGTGAGTGGTCAATGATGATAGAAATGTTGCCCTGATAAATTTAAGCAATTTAGTTATCCAGACATGAATGTTTCAAGATGAAGCAAAACATAAACTTCATGTACAAAACCTAAAACTGGTTGGAAATGGATTTTCTGAAATTTGCCCCCCCCCCCCCCCCCCCCCCCCAATGTCTTCAAGCTTGCAGGCAAAGTAGTATATCCATTCATTTGCTACATGAAACTAGCAGCATTTATTCTGGGAAATCTCTAGTGAGATATGGAGAACAGGAAGGAACTATAAACCATTTCTGCATTCTTTAGTATGTAAGACTTTTATGGCTGTGCAAAGATATGGCCTGCTATGAATATCTGTATTTTCCGTATTTAAAATTCAGTATACTGTTCCTACTTGAGGACTTCTCCGTATTTGAATTTATACTTATAGACAATCTGAAACAATTAACACCAGAGTTGTTTTCTGCATGTTTTCATACCAAACCATTCTTTGTTCAAATCTCTTCACTTTCTTCCATCGTCCTTTTACTAGATCAGTTTTTTCCTGATCCATATTTCCTTTATTGCTCATTTGCTTTTTGCTCTACATCTGGTATTTTTTTTCTTTTTCTGTTCTGCTGCTTCCTGGAGGTCTTTCTTAAAGATCTCTACTTTTGAATTGGTTGTGAAATCATCCTTGTGGCCTCAGGCAGTTCCTCTTTTATTAACAGAGATACCTCTTCAAGCCAAAGTCTTTTGAGAAGACCGTGTACTTTCTGGTATTGATCAGGTCATGTGTTGGGCATTTGTCCTATTTGAACTTGGGCCTCTTGGCAGAACTATGTCTTATCTGCTTGGTCCTATTTGTCCTCTTTGAACTTGGGCCTTTTGACAGAATTGTATCTTCTTTATCTGCTTAGGTTGCTCTACAGAATGGTGGTGATCAATTTAATATTGCTTGTACAACTGGTTGATTATGACTGCACTGAGTTTTAAATCTTGGCAGCAGATTTAATGTTGACTGTTAAAGGCCAATACTTCAGCATGACTCTGCATAAGTATACCTGAGATATGAAATACAGGTGATGCAACTCAGCTAGGTTTATCAAATGAGTGACTAGATGGTCTTCTGTAAATGTATGCGCAAGTTCCCAGTTGAAACTATTTTAAGACCAGCATTTATCTTCAAACTTGGCTTGTGGCTTTTAAAAAAACCCCAAACCTAAATTATACAGTGATCTTCATACCATTTAATATTATATCAGTTTTTATTTCTCAATCTTTGAAAAAACAAAGTTGTTCTTTGCTGGAGAGGCTTTCAAGAAAAATATTTTTGCAAAAATGAATTTTGAAAACTTCTGCCACTTCTCACTGTGTAACATAATTAAATGTAAAACTTACAGGCTGAAGTTCAGTATTTTAAATAATGGGAAGGATTGGCTACTTGTGTTCATATTTTCAGACATACAGTTGTCAGAATTGTTTTTTGTAAAGTTCTGTCTCCTGACTTAACCCTTATTTTATTCAAGTCAGTGATGAAATTTCTACTTTCTCCTTAAGCAAGGTAATTTAAAATTTGAATTTGGGGCATATCACAAGAAATTTAAATACTTTGTTCTAGAAAATATATTAATTTAACATTTAGTGTTTATGATAAAGTCTTTTTAGCTGATAGTTTGTTAAAATGAATGGATTTTGGTGCTGTGACTCCTTAATCTACTCTAAGAATCTAGATACTCTAAGAAATCAATATGTAATTATTAAAAAAAAAATCAGTTGTGAAAAGACTTTAATATCATGGTTGGTTTTGATAGGAAAAGGTTGAGGGTGATAAGGTAGAATGATATGAGCAGATACTTTTCTACTTAAAATATCTTTGTTTAAAGTCAACTGGTTCCTATTTAAGGCTTCATTATACTTATTGAAAAGTGCTCAAGATAAGTGCTCAATATAATTTTGGTTTTGAGCACTAGGAGGAACTCTGGAATAGCAATTTATAGAACCTTCATTAATAGTATTGAGTTCTATGTGTAAAGCAAAGTAAGCCAGATAGCATTTCTACTAGTCAACAGAGACATACTCATAGGAGTTCTTTACAAATCAAAGTTTATAGTGAGAACTTTGTTTCTGCCTGAACATCAATGCTCTTACTTTCCCATTCAGTGTCCAATATCATAAAAGACTAATTGTATGTAACCCTCAAAAACTTATAAACATAAAATTGAAGGAAAAAATAATAGCTTTAAAATAGCCAAATGTGTTTAAAAATACCACAGTCTGTAGTACATTGGAAGTGTTATAAAGACTGGGAAACCAGAGAAGAAAGTGTTAGGAAGTGAAAGTACAGTAGCACCCTCTGGTATGTTGGTTATCTAAGGATTCAAACACGTTTTGGTTCAGTATGAACTGCACGAGCATTTATAGCATGTGTTGGCAAGAGTAGAGACTAGATAATAGTCTAGCAAAGAAGTGTTAGGCTCAGTACAAAGTAACCTCGCTGAAAAGCCAAACACTGGTTTATTCAGTAGTCCAACAACTCATTAAAGGGAGTTGGCAAGCAAAGCTAATTAATAAGCACATCCATGTCTTTTCAGAGGTGAGCACCTGACATTCTATTTAATATTGAGTCAGTATGTGTAAGTAAGGTGAGCTGGCAGGCAAAATTAATTAATACATTCATTCAGTTTATCAAAGGCTACAGTCTTATTATATAGCTCATGCTGAATTAGGAGATATTTAACAGGAAATGGAATGGCAACTTTTACACTGCACCAGTTTTTTTCTCTTTGACTGTTATTTTACAGTGGGTAAAAGCAGCCCAGTTCAT
Source organism: Buteo buteo (assembly GCF_964188355.1). Classification (NCBI taxonomy): domain Eukaryota; kingdom Metazoa; phylum Chordata; class Aves; order Accipitriformes; family Accipitridae; genus Buteo; species Buteo buteo. The sequence goes on from NC_134191.1 coordinate 22,170,609, forward strand.
GCAAAAGTTGTCCACTATTAGCATGATCTTCTCTGCAGTAGGTGTAATTAATATAGGAAAAATTGTTTGGGTTTTGTGATATTTTGTTGTTGTTTTTTTGGCTTAACACTTAGGGCAATATTGCATTCCCAGATACAGGCTATTAAGCATATGGAGCTAACTGTGGATTTGTAACTACTATCAACATTGTGATAGTAGGGTCCTTAGTAGTCTGTAGACTTCCTGGAACAAAACATGATCCAGTAATAAATGTTCTTCTTAATAGGCAATAGTATTGCCCAATGTTTATTCAGAGTCACTCTTTTGTACGACAGGGCTAGGTCCAATGTGCCAGGTGGCTCACTAGGGAGGAGACAGAGTTTGCTTTTCCAAAAGGGATTATCTGTCAAATAAGACGATGAAATAGGCCTAGACCTTTACGTACAACAGTGTTTAAACTGTGTTTATTACCAGAAGACATGATATTGCTTTAAGTTATGTAGAGTTCATTCACTTGGATCTACTTTTCAGCTGGGAATCTGTTGCAATTTACTGCTTGAGTCTGCTGTTCATACTCATCCTTCTGGGCAGTGTACTCAGAGTTTCACTCTAATCCTTTTGGGAGGAGGGAAAATACAGAAGTTTCAGTCTACAGAAACACTCAACAATTTGACCTTTCTTTAAACCTGAATCAGCAACTGATAAATGCCCCCTTGACATCACCTGAAGAGCTGACAACTTCATTTCAGTTATTCTAACAAAAGAATCCTAAACGACCAAGTCACCAAAATAAAGCACTGAGAGTGCTAGGCTAGCAGACTTAGAGGAAAATTTTTAGCTATGGGTTAATTGTATCAAAAAGTATGTCTTGACAAGGGTGAAATGGATCTTCCTCAGTGTCACATTAACTTAGTTTTGTGTGCTCTACACAGTGCAATTTAATATGGTATCAACCATCCTTGAAAATTGTGTCTTGCTTGCAGTTTGACTTCTGACATCCCAGGATAAATATGTTGTTTTTTTTTTTTCTTCAATTCTGGTGTGTATGTTTAGAGGCCCATGTTTAGATTGAGTGAAAATTTAATCTTTCACTCGGAATATCTTCTATAAACACTGATAATTCTAGTAATTTTGTGTATATCATGATGTTATAGCATCTGGCTCTGAAAAGTAACATTGTAAAGTGAGTATGATCACAGTTACTCCTCTCTTTCCCTCCATCTTTTGGCAAAAAAACCCAGAATCTTCATAGGCAGCAATAATACTCTTGGAAAATAAACTTATTGAAATGCTTAAAAATCTTAGGAGGTTCTGGGAACCAAAATTGAAAAGACATTTTATTAAAGCATATGTTAAAAAAAAGGGGGGGGAGGGGGTGTAACCAGTAGAAAACAGACCATGTAACCATTTCTAACTAAAAAGCTGGAAGTTATTTTATGTCAAAGCTTACACAAGGAGGAGGAAGACAGAACCTGTGAAGGAAAGACTGGATTCCTGAACTCTTTCCTTCAACACAAAACATGAACCACAGCTCTTCTGAAGGACACGGGATTTTTAGAAGACTGTTGTTAACAAAAGTAACCACATTTGGGGAACGCCATGTTTGAAGGAATTGTCTACAAAAGTATAGGTATGCAAAGAAAGACAGGGGTGGATTTAATTTGAAATCTTACCATGTTCAGTGCTAGTAATGGATTTGGTTTTGAACACTGCAGCAATACATCTGCCTAAATGGAGACAGCTATGTACATTTCAAATAGTGGACATATTGGCCTAATTTTATAAGGTAGCACTTGCTCCTAATTTAAGTACTTGTTCTTCATAAGCTTGAGCTTCTTTACACAGAAAGCAAAATATTTTACTGTGGCTGCTGTATTTTTTTACTCTGATACAACGCAGGTTTCTTGAACAAGGTTCTGAATGAGCTTTTCCCTCATGGAAATATTGGTGATGTTCCTGCAATTCAAAAAAGGCTGAAGAGAATTAGAACAAGCATTGGAGATTTTATAACAGACAACAAAACAAAACCTGCAACAGCTGTAGAATGTGAGAGAGTTAAACTAACATCTGGAAACCCTCCTAGCAAGAACTGTGAGATGACTTGTGGGCAAAGATGATATTTGGTTAACCGTGAAGTGTTTGGACGAAAAAGGGGAGCTATGGTGAATTGAGTCAGTGACGTTATCACCACTCTTAACAGCCAAGCCTTAGAAGAGAAGACTCAAATGAAATGGGCAGCGTGCATTGGAGCATAATACAGACATCCCTGATCTAGCTCTGAGTGTGCTGCTAGTATGTGTTAGCACCAGAGGTGATTCTGGTTCAGGTCATAAAAAATTGTAGTGCTGTGCTATGGCTGAGCGAACAGCCCCTTGCCTCTCGCATGGCGTACACCAGCGAACAAGAAAAGCCCTCTTGGGCGGCAGGTCGGAGACTAGCGTGAGGGTTATGGTTCATGCAGTATACCAGCAAGGCAAGGGGTAGGCGTTTGGGAGCGCGTCACCCTTGGTCCGTTTGTTGCACTAGCATATCTCTTTCATACATTGCCATGTAAGAGCACCTGGGTGACATTTGCATAGTGATGTGAAATATAACTTGTTTCAAATAGAAATAATCCAATGTTTAACCTATAATTTTTCCACTGCTGTAGGATCTGGGTCTTTAATATATGTAACCAGCAACAGCCACTAGATCAAAACATTGATTTCCATGGTAACAAAGAGTTCCGAATGTGACCCGTGAATTAGACCACATCTGAGTGGGCATTCAAACTTTTGAACCATGGTTTTCCATATCTGAATTTCAAAGCTCTGGCTAGTGTAGAGCATAATGGCATTAATTCTGAAATACGATGTTTTGAGAAAGATCAAGTAAAGGTAGTGTTTGAATACTTGATGAATGGGAGCTGTCCTGCATTACTGAATAACTTAATGATGGCTGGCTGAGACTGCTTTATTTCCATGTGCACTTTTATCGACCGGTAAAATGGAAGTTAGACTCGTCTGCAAAATCCATAGCAGTCCACATGCAAGTAATCTGCTTGGAATTTCAGAGCAACGTGTATCTTTGAAATAATCCGAGTTCTCAAGCTGGTATGAATACAAGTTGGGGTAGCCTGTGGCCTAGCTGGGTATGAGCAAACATAGATCTAGGTATGGATATTTCTTCTTGTTATAGACAGAAAAGGGGACTGTCTGGCATTTAGAGATCACATTTTCATCACATGGGATCAATACAGGCAGGGCAGTTATATTGCTAAGATCTGCAAAAATCCACTTCAAGTACAGGCCTTCAGAAATACTTTTTTAAAGTCACACCAGCTGTCTTGTACTAGTCTAATGCATTGTATCTGAAAAGATTTCAAAGGAAAAATGATCAAATTATACATCTGCATGACTGTATGGCATTGGTTTCCAAGATGTTGTCATTTTTACTTTGTGGTTTTGTAGGGAATAAGAAAAGTGCTGGAAAACTTTAAAGTTTCCAGCTTTCATAGATGCTAATTGTTACAATGGACAAACTCAGCAATGTGGCGATTAGGGATTACTCTCCAGAGGCTTTCCTGGAAGAAGAATCTTATATTTTGACTATTTTGTTCAGACCATATTGGAAATGATGTTTTTCATCTGTTGTTTTGAAACTAAAAGCAGTTTTACTTCTTTATTCCAAGTAACTGATTAGTTGCTGTGCATTCTGAATTATGGGTTTACAAAGGGAACTCTGCTGAGTTTCAGAAACTGTGTATTTAAATGTACTGCTTTTCTAGCTATCAGCTACCTCTGGGCAAAATTGCACATGTGTGGTGCCCTCCACTTTTGTGCATTGTCTTGCATGTATGAAGGCGGTGGGAAGTCGTTGTGGTTTTCACTGTACATGTTCAGTCAGATGAAATTCTGAATGGTGAATTATAGATAAGCGCACCTGAGAGGGCCGAGGTGACTGTTCCCAGAATTTTGTGATGAAAAAGATGCCTGAAGAAAATTGTGCCTTTAATAATTTAGAAGTCAGGGTTTGGCATGAGGTGTCCTTGACATGCATACCATCAATGTTATTGCTTTATGTCAGAGTATGTCTACGACAATTTCAACTTGAATACACTTGAGGAAGCTGCAGTACTCTTCTAGAAGAAAACAAAAATTGGTATTGTGTAGTCTTTTCAGAATATCCACCTATTGCAGCTTATTGCTTCTTGAAACTGGAAAGAGATTATATATGGTGTGTGATACAACAGGGATTGCTCTTGAATTAGGTATTTCAGTGTTGAACAGTAAAATATTTTCAGTGCCACTCAAGATTGTCCATAGCTATTTTGTTTGAGCTATTAAAATATCTATGTTGCTATTTTGTTAGTCACGTAGTGCCTAGTTATATTTCTCTAATAATATTTGATTTGGGGAGATCAGCATTTGAAGTAATGTATACACAAATGTATATGTGTTCATGGCTTAAACTGAGATGTTGGGTTGTATTGAAGGGACAGTAGAATCACAGAATCATCGAATCATTTAGGTTGGAAAAGACCTTCAAGATCATCGAGTCCAACCATCAACCATGCCCAAAAACCCATGTCCTGAAGTACCCCGTCCACTCGCTTTTTAAATACCTCCAGGGATGGTGACTCAACCGCTTCCCTGGGCAGCCTATTCCAATGTTTGACAACCCTCTCAGTAAAATTTTTTTTTCCTAATATCTAACCTAAATCTCCCTTGCCGCAACTTGAGGCCATTGCCTCTCATCCTATCTCCAGCCACCTGACAGAAGAGACCAGCACCCACCTCACTACAACCCCCCTTCAGGTAGTTGTAGGGAGTAGAAATGTCATGTTTTCCATTAAACTAATAAAGTCATTTATCTGTTAGGTATATGAAACATAGATGTTGCTTTCTTTCACACAAACATTTAAGTTGTCAAGTAATAAGAGAAGAAACGTAAGTTTACATTTTACTACAAAACATGGAGGTATTTTTAAGAAACCCTCTTAGCAGTATTGGAAATGAGTAGGGAATATAACCCTTGTGTATTATTATTATAAGCCATGGTACCTGCAGGAAAGGTGAAATCTTTTACATCCCATATTCAGTGTCATCATAGTTACCAGCAACTTAACACAGGTTATTACCGCCAGAATCAAACAAAAGTACTGTTCCTGATCTTGCCATAGATTTTACTCAAGAAGTATTAATTCTGCACATGTGTAGAACATAATTCTGATGAATCCTGTAATGATATTCTGCTTTGCTTTGTGATATATTCCCCAAATCCTAGTTACTTATAGGTAAGAGGCAAAACAATATGCCCATGATGTGGTACAAAGGTGAATATGGTTAAAGATTCTAGTGCACTACATGGATGCTTGTGTTTTCTATGCTTCATAATAAAAAAGGTTATTTCTTTAATTCATTTCCAAGAGCAACTTACACTTTGTATTATTCCAGTAAAAAAGCCCTCTACCCTTAGCTTCAAATTGTGTGCAAAATTCCTGATGAAAGCTTTTTATGTGGAAAAACAATTGTTCTTTGTGTATTAGAATTCTTATTACGTTTGATGATAACAATGTTCTCTTTATTAATTTCCTTGTTGTACCTTTTGATTTATAGCCCTCCATAAATTCTCATTTTAAAGTAACCTATGATCTGCCTCTGATGTGGTACTTTAAGTGTTCCATGCTGATGCTAAAATGTGGGCTAAAATAATAGAAAATTTCAGTTGTAATCCTGAATCATAGAAAACAGAAATTTTGCGAGATCAGTACTGAATGTGCAGCGCAACATTTACTGAGGGGATTATTTTTGCAGGATTTTAATATTCTAGGACAGTATAATTTTTGTTTCAGCACTTTTGTTCAAGTGTGTGCATTGAAGGACAGTCTTCAGAACAAGAAGTGAGAGTTTAAGGCCACGATCCATACAGTTTAGATTCTGCTTTTCATAGTGTAGAGTATTTAGGGCAGTATGAGGCATTTGCACTTAATCTAGCACAAGACCTATGACTCCATCGCAGTCTACAAAACTCCTCAAAGAAGCAGAGGTACTTGGACAGTTAACCTTTGAGTCTATTGCCATGCCATGCTGCTATAAATACCTGAACTAGTTAAAGAAAGGCAGCTCAGGTGTACTGTGCTGGAGCACTCCTGTCACTGCAGTAAATATTGATGCACTCTAAAGCATTTGACAAGTGGAAGAAAGGCACTAACCGAGTATCTTCATGAAGGAAGCAGGAAATTATCTGTTGCTACTATTGTCTTCATCCAAAATAGCTCTTTATTGATGCTTACATGTATCAGAAGAGTTTAGTTTGGGCTCCTAAATGAACAAAACAAATGCAGAGTCCCAAAAAGGAAACAGAAGTCGAGGTGAGCATAGAAAATTCCTGCCCAAGACTGTGAAAATGGCTGCAGGGAGAGGCTCTTGCACATGTTGAGGAAGAGGGCTGAGCATCTCCTGGGGAAGCACTCCATCATAGTGCTGGTTCAGGGATACTTGAGAAAGGCCCAACTCTACCCCATTTTTCCTCTGTTGCTTAGGGGTATTAAACGTTGCAAAATGGGGAAGGAGATATTTTTTTCTTACAAAGTTCTCTTATTGTTCCACAGGAAAGAACAGCTATCTCTGAAGCTGGCCAGTGTTTAAAACTTGGCTTCTTCAGCTGACTATTCACAGCATTCAAGGCATTTTCTGCAATGGCTACAGGGGAATAGAAGAGAACAATTTTATTTCACTGTGCCTAAACCTTAGCAACAGAGGAGGAAAAATTAGAAGTTGCTTAAAGCAGAGACTGAGATTCTTATAAATCTAATAAAGGGTGGGAGTGTGTGTGTGATATTTATATTTCTTTCCTTTTAGCAACAGCTGTTATTGTATGGTAACACTATGGTACTCTGTAAATACTGTGTCAATACATTTGATTCAACATATGCAAAGCTCTTCTGGACATTTCTGCATATGGCTTTGCTAAACAGAATTCCTCAACTCCTCCCTCTCCCTCCTCTCTTCGCTCTGTTAGGATTTTGGGGGCAGAGTACACAATCTATTTTGCAGGTCTTTTGTGCGACCGTTTAGCTCCGCAGAGGCAACATCCCAAACATTGATACAGTTGTAATTAAAATACCCCAACACCATATATAGTGAGTAGACTTACAAAAGCCCAGATAGTGAGAAATAAGATCCGACTTGCAAAATTAAAACTGTTGGCTGCATCGCTTGTCCTGAGTACATTTTACCTTCCCCCTAAAGTAACTAACCAACTACCTAGAGAAGCAAGCTGAATGTCATCTTGACTATTTACCAATTTTCTTCTAACCTGGAATAAGAGGACAACAAGGGAAAAACCTGTGCCCCAGGACAAAACTTGCCTGTTGTCATGAGTTAACAGTTAACTGGTGAAAGAACACTGGAATACGTAGAAATCATGCTATATTTAGAATTTATTCTGTGCAGTGACAAGGTCAAAGCCTCTTTCCCTGTTCTGGATGCAGAATGCAGAAGTACCAGGGTGTTCTACGATAGGTCACAGCTGAACGTATTCAGGAGGCTTGATAGCACAGTTCCCCTGATTGCCAGGTAAGGAAGATAGACCTTGTAAATTGAGCTGGTTTTCTGAATAGGAAAGAGATGCTGTGTGTAGAAGTTAGTAGTTATTTCCAAGGTCTCTAGGGAAAACATTTGCATAGTTATTCTAACAGAGGCTTCAGAGATCCTGCTTCAAAACACCCCCCCCCCCCCCCAACCAACCCAACAAAAAACCCCAAACAACCCCAAAACAACCCAACCCAACCATGAAAACCAAAACCAAACCAAAAAGGTGCTGCTCATGAACAGTTTAAGAAGGTTGCTTGTGCCTGGAAATGGGGGTGATCGCAGGCATGCTTTGCTCCTATTTCTAACTCTTCATGGTGCATGTGCATTTTACCTTAGAATTTGATTATTCCAGAGCATGAAGCAAGGTGGTGTGTTAGGGGATTATCAAAATAACTGGCAACTGTTGAAAAAACTTTGAAGTTTTTAAGTGTGTATATCTATTATGGATAGACTTTTCTGAAAAATAGTGCAGCATATCATGTATCATATGGAAATTGCTCTTAAGATTATGGGTTGTTGCCTACAAATTTGTTTCAAGCATGGTGCTTTTATTCTGCTTTTCAGAATAGCAGCTTCACAATTTGAAGTGCAATTAAAAATTCATAGTAGAGTGAAATGTGTTCAGTCAAATTTGCATTTTGACATTCTTTAGCATTTATCTTATTTATGTTAATGAATAATCAATGTGAAACAGAATGCTCTTCCTCTTAACTGATTCAAAATCTTCTGTCATGGAATAAAATGCTGATCATCTACACCACAGAGCAGTTATGGAGCAGGTTTTATGGTATAACCTATAGGTATTTGAAAGGATTGCTGTGCAAGTAAGCTTTATGAAACCTTTTCATAGTTACAAAGATTTTCATGGAACTTCTATGCATGTCATAGTGATAAAGAGAAGTGTATAACCCTTCTACCCCGTCTTTTGACACTTTGCTGTATTTCATTAACATTTGCATCCTAATGTATACTGCAACATACTTCTTGATTCACTTGTTCATTTGGCAATCTCAAATGAAGCTGAAGGCTTTTGAAATTAGATTTATCTTAATATCATTCTTAAGAGTTAAAATGTTAAAAGTGAAATAGTGAATAAATGAATTTCTTAAATAAAATTCCATCTTCATAACAGGTCGATGAACACAGACATAACACTATGAGCTAGGAACTCTTGTTGACACAGTATTTCCTAAAATGTAATGCTGCTAATATGAATATTCTTATATTTATCAGAACTAATATTTGTGCATTTATGATAAATAACTTGCTAGTTGGTTAGATGAGAGAACTATTAAGGCAACAAGTTAAAAAAAGGAAACAACCTACTTACTAGGTATCATCCCAACAGTTGCTTTAATGAAATAATGCTTTTAAAAGCTGTCAGGAGCCATGCCAGTCCTGGGGAATGGCACTGTTTTGCCAAAACCAAGAACCTCAAAGTGAAAAGACAGATCCGTTTTCCCAAGACTGGTCTTTTAATGGAAGGAATGAAAAGTCAGCTGCTGCAGGCAGAGACAGACTGAGAATGTCTTTTCCAGGGACCCACACACATAGATATTGTTAGGATATTGAAAAGCGTCTGATTATATAATCATCAAGTTTAATGACAAAGAATTTTTGCATAATTCTTAATATGCTTTGACTTCTGATTTGGTAAAATAAACTAAAGTTTTTGCAACAGTGTTGAGTCAGTAGCCCAAGTACCTGTGTAGTTTTGAAAATATCAATATTATCTGATAGTTATTTGTAACGCTGAATTTATAAAATTGGGTTTCATCTCATGTTGCCCTAACAGGATAAGCTTTATGTTGAACGTCTTTTCTTCTGAGATTTCATAAGTTTTATACTCTGAAGGTTACGCAGTTATTGGTGAAAGTGAATTCAAAAAGTCCTTTATGACCAGTTGACTTATAGATAAAACATAGTCAGCACAGTTCTGGCATGTACATTAGTAAAAGGCAGAAAGACACTTTTTTATTTTTGGTGAGGACTTGTTGCAGAGTAACAGTTAGTATAAGTATCTGGTAGGAAAAGCAAAATTTCATTTAAATTGTTTTACTTGATAGTATAATGGACTCATGCTCTTACAGATTACTGCTCATGAATCTCTTTGAACAGCAAAGCATATAAATACAATTGACTGTTCTTCAGCACAATTTACATTTACAGCTTTAGGTCACAGAGTCGGATAGACAGAAATGTCTCCATTGTAGGGGGGAGCTGGTAGAGCTCTAAGTATCACCCCAAGGGCCTGGGGGGTTCTGGCGTGTCCTTCACCTCACCGCCCCCGTTTCGATGTTTGCTTCTTGCTCCAAGGCTCCGGGGTCAGTTCAAATACTTGCAAGTATCTTTATGCCGAAGGTGGCACGGCATTCGCAGTACAGAACCATGAAATTTTTTCAAAATGATGAGGTGGTTATTATGAACCTTTCTTGGGTCTCTAAAATTGTATTGGGCACAACACAAGGCTCTGCAGTGTCTTGGAGGTTTAGCATGTGCAAGATCACAGCCTGTATGTGGTTTGCATTAGGCATGCCATGTGAGACCTTCAGAAATTTTTTGAGCGTTTACTTACTTTAAAGTATGTACACTAAGTATGCTTAAATCTCAGCATATGCTCAAACAGTTTAATTTGGAATTGGATTATCCATATATAGAGCTAAACTGAGTGTCAAGTAAAAAGAAAGCTGTGTGTTAACTGGCTCTGTTCTGGAAAAGAATTAATTAGAGCCTGAGAAATGTTTCATCTGTTGTTGTTTTGTTAAAGCCTTGCATGCTCTGCAATACCAGCAGGGACACAAAATCAAGACTCTATTCATCCTCTTTTTGTTACATGGTGACGTTGCTTAGTGTACAGGGAGGTTTGCTATTATGCTGCGACTACAACAGATGAAGACTCCAAAGCTCTCCTGTCAAGCTGTTGGAACTGTATATACCTTTAAAGCTAGGAATGGGAGTATTTAAGGAAAAAAAAAACAACAATCTGCATTTATTGTTTGAGATCTGAAACAATGAAAATGAGACTGTATATGCAAATTTTTAAAAGTTGGTGGAAGGGATTCAGAATTTTGTGAGGTCCTAGTAATCTTTTGTCACCATTCTGTTTTGGGTGTCATCCGTTAGGATTATTCTCCTTGCATCTTCTACAAAGTTATACACAAAATATGATGTCCCAAAACATCATTAAGAAAAATAAAATTTTTAATAATTTTATAAATAGCTTATTCTTTGGTAATATGCAATTTGTCAGAAATTTGACATTGCATTGAAAGTTACTGATTTAATTTTGTCAGCTTGACTTAATTTTCTGTTCTATCTTTGCAATTGGTGTTAAAGGTTACACCTTAGAAGACACTCTGGATTCCTGAAATCACATTAGTGATGAGTTATTTAATCAACAGCACTATTTAAAGGTGTTTGAAAATAATGTTGTGCCACTACGGTTGTGAAAGAGTTGGTATGAGGTGTTAAACACACCATGCAATAGAATAGATATTAAAAAAAGCTGTAAGTCTAAAAAGGGCAGTGGGATGCTAAAAATGTAGGATGATGGAAATCAAAGAAAGTCACTAGGTGATTGCTGCCTTTTCTTGAGGCAGCTACATCTGCTAATGCTCTTAATTGTGGCTGTATAAAATACTGTGTCTGTGCCACAGACCTTCTGATCCCCATGCTCAGACTTCTCCAGCCAGCCAGGTTCTACACACGTAGTTAGCTGCTGCTTTGCTTACTGCTGGGCACGTCCACTTGTTCTGTACTTTCACATTTTAGACCTACCCAGGAAGAAATGTACTGTTGAAAGATTCTTCCTAAAAAACAGATATGACTATGAAGAACCTTCAGCGTGTTCTTGGGGTTTTTTTTATCTGCTCTTTTGAGCATATGAAAGTTTTTGCACTGTACAAATCGCCCTGACTGTTGTACGCACGGAAACGGAGGACATCCTACTCAGCAAAAGAAAAATTGAGAAGTTTCTTGCTGGTAGCTCAGTTCTCAATTATCCTTCCTCGTAGTATACACCCATATGAGAATAGAAACTTTATTTTTCGCTAGCACCATTTTGTGCATGTAGAACAGAGGAATAGATAGGAAATTCTGATAAAGTTTATAAAGCTGCCTGGCCAATTGATACTTACCGAGAGGTGGTTGTGAAGAACCCTTAATGGCTTCATTGCAAGGTTAAGTAAAGAAACAGCCTTCTAATCTACATTCTTAGAGGTACATTCACAACTTTCAGAAGCAATCAAAACCCTGGCCTAGACGTTTTAAAGATCATTTGATAACTTATTATGGATTCCACTTCCATGTGGTGCTTCATATATTTGTTGTTTGTCTGTCTCATGACCTTATTTGTGGGATAAAGGTGGCAGTGAACATGGAAATTATCGTAAATACTGTGTATATTTGAATGGGAAGAGCAAATGAATGGCACTAGATAGCAATGTTTATTGTGTCAAGTCTTTGGGATGTCATTTATATGTAACTACTTCTAATTAGTGCCATTCAAACCAACTAAAATGACTCCAAAGCAGATGCCAGTTGTTGCAAGGGATGTGCCTGGATACTCGTCATTTTGTACAGTCAACTGGCACTTAGAGCACTGACAACACTTTAATATTAGAGATGGAGGAAAGGTTTCAGTACTGCTGCTCACGGTAATTTTTAATAGGGAACATTTCTCTTAATAAACTGTAATTAGGAAACTGCTGCTTCTCAGATGAGAGTTACCATTCCCTTGGGTCTTGGTTACTCCTGATGAACAGTAATGGCTTACGGTTCCTCCTTCCATGTCCTCTCTAGAAAACGGGCACCATGCTTCGTCCTCATTGCGAGCAGTGTTAGAGAGTGAGATAACGGATATCGGTCTAAGAAGGAGGGACTCTCATACTTGAAATTTGGGGATTTGCTTTTTCTTTGAGAATACATGCTGAAAAGTGACATAAATTAATGACTACCTCAGCCTGGTGATATCCAAGTCAAACAGAATCATTCAGCAATAATTTTTCTTTTGATTTGAATGCAATTTATAAACATAATCAAAGAGCAATATAGCTTTATGTAAATTGACATCCAAATAGCAAGGCTTCACTTTGTAATGATACTCCCCCCACCCCTTAAAATTGCCTGTTATTTAATTAAGACTCTCCAGGAGGCTGACACTTTTCTATAGCTGAAACAGCAGCTGTACTGCAGTGATGAACCTCAGAAAAATCTAAACATCTCTGTGACTGCTGCGAATCTTGGCAGAACAGTAGAAAATATCTTCTTGGTATTGCTAAGAAAACAGCCTTCTAGCTTTTATAGCAATTTTCTCAGTGATCACCATAATACTCTGCAATAGGGGTTTTGATTTTAAAACTAGTAATTTTGGATGTTTCCCTAATGTAATTTAACTTTCTCTTTTTCACAGAGGTATTTAAAGCCACATTCGGGCTACATTTGCCAAGACAGTGACAAGAATAAGTCTAAATAAGATTTAAACTTTATGTACGTGCTGCTGTTAAGCGGACACTAGCTAGTATGGGGACAGACTAGGTGTAGATGCCAGGCTGTGATCTCAAAAGCCAATGGGATTAACCTCCCTGCCTCATCTCTCCTTTCTCTTGCTTATTACGTAGGTTGCAATGATGGCAATTTCCATGTATCCTGATGTCCCAGAGTCAGGCTGATTTCTGATTAATTTTTCTATGCTGCTGCCTTCTTACACTCACATTGAAGGAAGGACTCTTGAAAAACAAGTTGACGTGCTAGCATTAATAGCACTGAGAAGTACAGATTTATTAAGAATGACTTCCATAAGAAGAAGGGGTGGAGAAACTGAGATATTAACACTTCAGAAAACGTTTGAGTCAAATATGAGGCCTTTGCTTTGTGTCAAGGGAGTTCCTTGGTTTCAAGAAGCTATGCCAGTTCTCACAAATTCTGTTTCTGAATAGTTGCACCCTGATTCAAAGCCTGTTTCAGTTTGCCTTCAGGCGCTTTTCTAGTCTCTCTTGGCCATGCTGAAAATAGATCTCTGTTTGAGATGCTTACGTGAATCAGAGGTTGGTGGAAAGTAGAAGGCAATAAATTAAAAAAGGACAAAGTCTTACCTTTAGTATGCAGTGTTGAGTAGTTATGTGACATATTCCTGAATTCTAGACACATGGCTTAGGAAAGCTCAAAAAAAAGATTCAGTGGCAAAGTGGTCTTGAAGAGGTTAAAGCTAATGAGCACCAAGTCTACTGCTACAGAGTTCCCCACGATACCGAAAATGCTGTCCTGACGTGCATAATAGGAGTGCTGTCCTATTAGCACAGTGAAGGACTCTGTGGTTGCTTCAGGTGAATGTTTAAAGCTGAAGGAGTTTGGAGACGTTGTCTCCTGAACTGGTGGGACTTTTAATGCTCACATAAAGACACTTAGCTTTATGCTAGTTTGGGTTCTTAGTATGTTTGTTTCTTAATAAATGGTAGCAATTACTCCTTTAAGTTCTGTTCCCCCATACAAAATAACTTAAAAAATTAATATATATGACATTCTGTAACCACTGTGCATAACACAGTTATTATAGAATTAGGAAGAATAATTATTTTTTAAATAGGAAAAATTGTGGAATCCATGCAGTAGATGAAAACTTCTCTGAGGTGCACTTTCAAAAATAACTCTCTTGGGTTAAATGTAGACAAAGAAGATGTTTTGTGGTAGTCGTGTTAGATTTAGATATGAGGATTGTGTCTCCTGCTCGTACGTGGACTTTGAACACCATAGGGAAGCTTCAGGTAGCTTCAGGAACAAGTTATTTATGTAGCTTAGCAATACTCCTTGCATCCTCTATGCTGAAGTCAGTCCTCACTTCGAAGGGGTAACACGTAACAATCCAACTATTAGGTGGTAAACAAAAAATTCTGTGCATTTTTAAGCATGTGAGTAGTCATTTATAAAACTAGAGTGCAATATGATTTTCCCAAGAGGCAATAAATCCTCACACTTCAGATGATAGACCTATTTCTACTTAATGAGGAAAAATTCACTCCTAGCTTAACTCCACTGAAGGTAATTTCTCTGACAATAAATTTGGCCCAATATGTCAATACAAACTTAACTCACTTGTGTTCATAGAGATTAACTCAACAGCATCTTATGTATGCCCAGAATAATTAGTTTACTGTCTCTTGAGGTTTATTTAATTAATTTAGAATGTTTTCCATTTAGAAGATACTTACTGCAGAAACAGGTCTGGTGCAGATAAGAGAAACTATAACTACTCCTTCAGTCTTGTGATTGACTTGTTGGAAAGAAAATACTTGGAGCAGGGCAAGTCATGTCATTTTGTTAAACCTGCGCTCTCTGAGCCTTTTTTATAGAATTCCAGCAAGCTGGAATGGATTGGTGCCTTAAAATAATAATTCAAATACATATTTTTTACATTTTAATAGTACTGTGCTTCCTCTGATCAGCTAAGAACCATTGCAATACTTTTTGAAATTTGTTACAGCTTCAGAGAAGATAACTTATTTATAGCAAAGTCTTTCAGATCTGCAGTCAGATGCTGAATTTTTAAAGGGAGGGTATGTGTCAGAAGCTAAATAATTAAGATCCATGCCTTCTCAGCATTTTATTTCCAATATTAAATATTACATAAGAGATTTTTCCCCATGGAAATCAAGCCTTTAAAGTGGTGCAGACTCGGCCAGAAAATCACTGTATTGTACAGTTAAATTGGTACATCTTGAGTCCTACAAATAATTCAAAAAAGTTCTTAAAATATTTCAGCATTCTATGTACTGGTTCAAATTGTCCCTGTTTAGAAATGTTGTGACGACATGTTGTGATTTTGACGTAAACTCGCCCTTTCTGAACCCCCGAACAGTGATCGTTCTAGAGCTCCAGGTCGATTTTAAGCAAACTTTGGTGTTTGGACTAACCCAGGGAGAGCCCAGGCTGGGGCTTGCCATAGTTAGCTCACAGAAAACCTGGGGAACATGGATCTATGCGCTGCCAACATGAGGAAACACATAACTTGCCAGATGAAATGCAGCCATTAAATTCCTTCTGTTGTAAGCCACTGTCCTCCACTGGAAGGAATTAAAACTGCACAAATTCTTCTCAAGACCTATGCTGCAAACAGCTGAGAGTCCTTTGCCTGGAGAGCTTGCAGGCAGAGCAGTGTTCTCTATCCTTACATCAGGCATAAATTTCTTAATGTGGTCATCATGTTTAAAAACCACCTGAAGCTTTGAATACTTACAAGTAGTTTCCTCAAATTTTTGCTGGAATTTAGATGCATTAAACCTGTATGCCATGGTGCCTCAGGAAACAGCTGTGCCACAGTTGTCGTCTTTAGCAAAACCTGTACAATTAAAGGAAGCAGCACAAATTTCCACACAGCTCAGGTTCCAGTCCTGTCTTTGTTTACCAGATCTGCAGCCCGGGTGTAATGGTATACGACAGCAGAGGCATCGCAAGCTTATGAATATACTGGAAGTGAACACTGCCGTTATCTTCTGTCGCCCATCATCAGAACTGCAGAGTTTGTTACCTGCTTGCCACTTTCTCTTCAGTAAAAGGCTTGGTAATCTCTGGTTTCCGTAAGAAATCATGAGCTAAGTCTTTGGTAGGTTGGTATAGAGGCTGGAGCTGGTAACGTTCTCCTCTGACAGTGACTGCTTTAACTGCCGTAGGCTGTGAATAGTCTCAGGCTGCTATCTCAGTAGGGTGGAAAACCAAGGCATCAGATTCAGCTGATGAGTTACTTGCACTTACAATTGTCCCTGTCCTTTTGCATCTTTCCAAAGGGATGTAGGGGCGTTTGAATGGAGTTGGTGTCCGGCTCCCAGCTAGAGCCACCCTCCTCCCTCCACCTCCCAGCTCAAGCTGTGGTTCTTCCCCCTTCAGCAGGTATTAAACTCCCCAGCGGTCCTCTTAGACTTTCACACATTTTGCCATTCTTCACATTTCCTATGGGCGAGATCTCTCACCTGGAAATTCAGTACCACATTCGGTATGGAAGTAGTTATTTTAAGTTGAGCAAATGCTGACCTGTCAGTGCCATATATGATATACGTATTCCTGATGGTTTGGGGTTTTCTCCCCAATTTATGTTTGTAGGAATATGAATGTATGTGTGGAGAAAGATCACATTCACGTCATTGGAAAACTTCTTTCTGGAACTGGGAGAGTTTTGGTTTTGAAAGCTGCATATATGTGCGTATATACGCACCGTGTGATTATTTGCCAGGATTTCCTTCACATGGCAGTTTCGAGAGCAACAAAGTGTTGTTGACAAGCTATTTCTCATTATTTGCAAGTTATTTATCACTAATTATAACCAATGCGGATGAAATGATTGGTTGACAAGTGTATCAAGATTGATGCCGAGCAAATCCCAGAGAGCTTACTGCAATTATCTAGAGTATGGGCACACTGTTATTCTTGACTCTGGCCGATCCTATGCTATCGCAGCCTTTTTAAACTGTCCATCATTTCCTTCTCTTGGGGATCAACTATATATCCAGAGGAACTGCCTGGTGTATGAGACAGATCTCTGTAGTAGGAGGAATCTGTTTTTCACTGAGTTTTCAGCACACTTAGGATTATGAAACATCAAAGGAACTTGCAGGAACCAAGACAATATTTTAATAACAGCCTCTGCCTGTTCCGCAGAGGCTGGAGCAGCTTTGGAGAGTATTTCTGTCACTCTGGGAAGCAGGTGTATTTGGATGGTGTAACTTACCTGCTTGCATATTCAAGGATCGTTTTCCACCCTTCCGTCAGCTGTTTGGGGTTGCACGAAGGGGATGAATGTACAGGAATATCCTTAATAACGATAAAAGCCTTTAAAGCGCAAGTACTGCAGGGTGTTCTGGAAACGAGGAGACATCAGACACCTCAGGGGATGCTGGTTCAACACCAGCTCCCGCAGGGCCCCTGCGTTATTGTCGCTGCCCTCCTGGCTGCTCCCCTCGCCAGAAAGCTGATCAGCACAGAAAGCACGAGCCAGCCCACGTGCGGCCCTGCAGAGCAGCAAACGTGCCTCCAACCCGCAACACGTCCCTCGTTGGCTCTACAAGGGTTTCGCTCCGATTTGTCGGGTGCCACACAAACATCGCTGTGCGGCAGACCTGCCCCTGCTTAAACGTACCTCCCTCTTCACCTGCGTGTCCCCGGCATCCCCTGAGCACTTTCTGCCTTTGCATCTGCTGAACACTGCTACCTCTTCACACCCATTTCCTCCGTGATCATAGTGTTCATCCTTAGGTTTGTAAATCAGGGTCTTTAAGTGAGTTTCTTATATCTTGTATTTGTAATGGAAATGTTGAACTCAAATTGGATGATAAAACACCATTTATAAATAACACCTGTACAGGGACTTATGAAGTCAAGCCTGTTATAGGGTATTTCTGTTCCCTATACATAATGGGGTTTATGTCTTCATTTCTATTTCCTTTATTTTTCCTTGTGGCCTTCAGCACACCTATCTGCTCCAAGGAAACCAACTGATTATATGCAGGAATATTTGATCTTTGTTGTTTTGCTACGTCTTGTATTTCTAGGAGATTTTGTGGCAGTTACACCTGGTGTAACATATTCCTAGAAATTTGACCCCCAGTTTCAAGACTTCTCTGAGGTTTATCAGTGTTTGGGTGCTGCAGAATTTGGCCTTTCTTCCTTCAAGGTTCGATACCCACAGTTAGTGCTGTGAAGCCAAATAGAAGCCAATATCAATCTGAGTTTTGACAAAAATATTCCAAATCCTTTCCATTGGCTGGAATGGTAAATGAGTCAAGGAGAAGTATTGGGTGGTTCTCATTGTCATTTTCAGTTTGTTGTGCACTGAAGGCAACTTGTCCACTGATTTAATTGAAAGGAGTAGGATGAGTTGGGTCAGAATTGTTTTATCTACTCAAAGATTGCAGTGGTTTTGTGTTGGTTGTCCGTATGCTAGAGAGTTACAGCTGCAGAACTCTGCATTCTCATTTTTAGGATCTACAAGATTTACTGTTATGTTCAGCTTGTAAAATCTTAGGAAATGAGAGGTTTTTTTCCTGAGCCTACAACTTTTAAAACTCTGTGCAAGAGAAGTTGCAACATCTTACAAAAATCTTCCCAAACATTGGGACCAAAACTGAATGGTAAGAAATACTTGAAGTGAACTTTACACTACAAATCTTTAAAGTTAAAAGTGTTTCTTAGGGTTTTTGCTATAAACCATTTGCTTAATTTAATTTTTGAGCCAATTTTTGTAAGCATCACAATTAGACAGAATAGATGGATAATTTCCTTTTTGCCTTGTAAATATTTATATATTTATATGAAACTGTGTAATTACCTTTATTGAAAAAGGAAATAATGTTCATGCTTTAGAAATTAGCTTAGTCATGCAGGACAGTTTGGTAACTTGTAAGTGCATCTTGTGTTTTCCAAAGTTGCCTTTATTGGGATCTATAAGGATATAATTGAAATAGCATTGAAAAATCCTTGAGGCATTGTACCTCAAGGCAGGTCTGTTGCTCTATGATTTGTTCCTACTGCTTATGATACCTGGACTCTCAAAATAATTGTAGTTGTGTAGATGATTTAACTTATTCATTTTCGTAAGAACTCAGAATCTATCTATCAGCAGTTTGCGCTATTTTTTAACTCTTTTTCACGATGGTTTGGATATGTATGGAGTCCACAAAGGCTCATAGGACTTCGCTGCATGGTTTGACATCTATAGGAAGCCTTTGAATGAGATGACCTGGGCTGATGTGCTTGGTTGGTTTGTACTCAGCTCAGCTCTTCTTTTATGTCAAACAGATGTCTGAAGACTTACAGGCGAACTGGGAGCAACACTTCTCCTGTACTGTCATCATTGAGGTATCTGTGGTCCATTCTTAGGTCCATGTGCACTCTGGAGGGAGAGCAAGGAGACAGTGTATCTTGGCATAAGCTGTAGTTTTGGCAAAATTTGCATTCAAACTCCTCAGAAAGGTTATCTAGGAGGAGAGACGCTACAGGCCAGATCATATTGAAGTTTTGGTTCAACTGATTTGCTTAAAATTAAGCATTAAAAGTCAGCATATAATAGTTAACTAAAAGGGAAGATAAATATCACAAGACATACAACATTTGAAAATATCTATGGGGGAAAGAAAAGAAAAGAACAATTGGGGAACACATCAATAAGAGGAGCCTGTTTGCTTTCTTGTGGTTTAGATCAGACTGTGAGTTTTTTGTGTGAAAGTATTTAATTAAATCATCCCTGTGGTATCTTCTGGCTTTTTTTTAATATCACAAACTGCCAAGAATGCCTGGGATTTATACGTTTTGTTAGTTTGCTGATAATAATAAAAATTTGGAAGGCCAGGTCACTTGTAGCATTTAAAGAAAAAGAAATACTGCAACTTGCTTTTGAAACAGTTTGCTTCCTGGCTTGCAGGTTTTTATCTGTTGCGTAAGCGAGTGCGAGCTGTGAGCAAGAGTAATCAATCTGCTAAACAGCAGAATCATTAGAAACCTGTATTAGAACTGAAATAAGAATTATCCTGAGATATAAATTAATGCAAAGCCCCTACCACATTTAAAATACTTCCACAATTACTTAAATCCCTGTCTATATGTATGTTACTTTGTCAGCTTCAGATCCGAAAGTCAGTGGTTATTTGTTTTCTGACAGTCTTTAAAGATAATGCTTTTGTACTTATCATTCCTAGAGGTCTCAAATTTTTTCCAGATCAGAAGATTTATGGCATGAAGAGGTCCAAAATAAAAGACCTTTAATGTGATCTTTCAACTGCATGTAATTTTAGAAATAACTGGAAGGTAGATTACATTTAATTTTCTGAAAGTTTCAAAAGCAGTTATATCCCTTCTATCCAACAAACCCTCAAAAACAGAAGTGCCAAACTGAATCCAACATGTCCATGAAAATAATATCTTTACTCATCCTTAATTTTGTGTTGCGTGTTAGAAATGAGAGCTTTAAAAATCATGCTGACATGTCCTTCTCATACTTGTCCATTAATTCTAAATAAACTCCATTAGATTTCTGCATTAAATCAGTTTGCTGACAATGAGCCATAGCAGCTGTGTGCTTGGAAAAAAATTATTTCTACCAGCATAAGCCATATAGGGCAGTTCCATTCTCGGGAGCTGTTTTTCCACCAGTCTGTTCCTTTATTTTAAAGATATCATATCTTTTTGTGCAAGTATAGTTTCACAAAGGAAAAAAAAAGTTAAATGCATTTAGATGGGTTTTACCATATACACACACAACTTTTGAGCCTAAACCAGAGCTCCGTATCTCAGCTTTGTGTTTCATGTTTCTTGTCAGTGTTCATATTTATAGTTTGCACCTTCCCTTGCATCATCACTGTGGTATCCCTGACGTGTTTTCTACATTTGTGTATGTTCTTTCTGTCTCTGTATACATAAGGGGATAATTATGCGAAAGGTATATGTGAGTTAAGCAAGAATAAACACCTTTGATCTATGTTATGGCATTTATTGTACAAACATTATGTAATCCACATAGATTAGTTTCTTCTTTTTTTTTACAGAAATAAAACTTCCTGAGATTTGTGGAAATCCAAACATTTGAAATATATAGGCATGTAAGGGTTGAGAAGTATTCTGCTGCTAATAGCTTGAGCATTATGTTATGCAAACATTAGAACTGTAAAAGCAAAAAGTGTGTGGCTGCATTTGCTGTGAGGATAAACAATGCTTGCTATGAGGATAAACAGAACATTTTGAGCATCACTGGGTTTCGTACAGACCATTAACATGTACACCTGTGGTTGCCACTGTAGTGCTACAAATTAATACTTTTAATTTCAGTAATTTTCTTAGCACTGATACTATGTGAGATAAGTGCTTGTAAACATACACTGAAGACTTTTATGTTGATGCTCTAAGTATTGTTTAGCAGTTTAGATGCTTTAAGCCACGACTATTGCCACCCTCTAGTTCCCAGCTATTTGTTGCCACTGGTTTTCAGTGTCAGCACAGCTGTCTGTGTAACTGTGCTAGGAAATAGAGCTGGAAAAATGCCTGGCTGGCTCAGGAGCCGACCTCAGTGTGGGCAGGGGAAAAGAGGTGTTTTACACTTGGCTTTTGTACCACTATTGCATGTGAATTTCAGGGAAAATTAATGAACTCAGGTATTCATAATGACTTGTATATAGCATGGGATATGGCAAATTGAGATGTAAATTGCTTTATTTTTCAGTACGTTTGTATTTTGCTGGTCTTCAATCATAATTCAAATCCTCACCGTGCCAGATAGGGGACTAATGTCTAATCATAATTTGTAAACATTGAGCGGACAGAGGAAAGGGAGAGAGTATAAGGAGCTTAGATGATATCACACAGATCGCAGATTACTAACATTTATTGGGAAGCAAACAGCCTAATGACTGTGCATGGTTTTCAGGTAAATAAATATGTTCCAGAAAGCATCCTGTGTTATCAGTTCTGGAATGACAGCTTTCAGACATCTTGCTTAATCTGTCTGAAGGCAAATTCCAGACAGAATTTTGCTATTGAAACAGATCCTCACGGTCTACTCTAGCACAAGAACGCTTGGTCCTCTATTTTATAGCACTAGCAAAATTATACCCCAAAGTTTCCAGAACTACAATACAGTATTAAAGGAGTTTCTTTCTGAAGAACAAATAGCCAGTCAGTTACATACCAGTGATGTGGTATGTGAAGAGCAAAGTAGCCTGCAAACAGCTTAATTACCTGCCTGTTTGCAATATGTTATTTTCTCCTAATACTCATATAATTCAAATACTTCCTGCTGTGCACTTTTCCCCCTTTAAGTGGTTGCTCGTGAGGCAAAAGCTTGGCTGTACTGTTTTTTTTCCTACACATAAATGAAATTGTGAATTGAGAAAGTGCTTCTGAAGCCAGGAAAATGGAATTGTAGATACCACTTTTCTTTGTTTTTAAACAGCAAGAACACTGATCTGATTGCTTGGTGTTCCTTCCTCGTGCCCCAGGAATCTCCCTGTCATCCCTCTCACACGGAGACATCCCTCCATGATTAACTCTCTGTCACTCAGCTCAGTTTTCTGACAGCAAAATGAGTGCTGTAGCGGAGTGAGTCATGGCTGCAGAAAGCCATTTCAAGGACAAGCCAAGGGTGTTGAAGGCAGCAGCTTGATAGAGCCAGGATTCAGGACCAGTTTGACTGTTTTCAGCCTCAAGGAATTCGACTTTAAGAAGCAGAGGCCTCGATAGCGAAGCTACTCTCTTAAAATCAACAAAAGCAGACTCTATAGTGGCAGTTTCCTATTGAAATGGTGTATTTCGGTCCTATGATGTTGCACGAAGCTGCATTACATAAAGCACAGCAGATGCGGTCTGGATTCAGGGGCAGGGGGAGAGATGTAACAAGAACAAATGTGGAGTGCCATAGCAGAGGAAAACATCTTAAAGATATATTATAAGGAAAAAGAATTTCCAAGTGGGGAGCTGACGTGGAGCCTTAATAACTGCCTCAGCCTGGCATTGACTTTTTTTTAGCGTTTAAGAAGACTTTAAGTAAGATTTACAACTTGGCGATTGCTTCTGGTTTCTGTGCCGTATGGGTCGTAGCGGGTGCGGAGTGCTGCTCTGTCGGGGACGAAGGTGTCCCTGCCCGCCCGGCTGCGGCGACGGGGGCACCTCAGCGGCAGGAGCCGCGGCAGGAGCCGGCCCTGGGCAGCGTGCTTCGGCTCTGAACCGTCTGCTTAGCCCTGCAGCAAACTGCCGCTTACTTCAGAAGCGGGATCAAGCTCTAAATTAAGTGTTTCTAAAGTAAAGTAGTCCTGGAGAAATCTGCGTCTTCGCTGCCGTTGGAAACATGTGATGACAGCATGTATCCGGCTCAGTTTCTTTGCTGGTTAACCACTAAGCCGGGACACCACAGGTGCCAGCACCGGTTACCTGCCTGCGCACGCATGTACAGAATCCTGCTGGGGCTTATACGGCTCTTGCTGAAGCCCGAGGTCCTGTGGCTTTACCTTCATTTGTTACACGATTCGGGTTAGAAGAGTTTGGTGCTGTTGAGGTGAGCTATGTCTGTGGTGCCTAATGCTGCGACTAGGCAGAGCAATGTCCTTTCTAGCGAGGGAACTAGTGAATCCAACAATGGATACGCTTCTAAGGCATCATTTTTTGAGAAAGTTGGTCTGTGTTGGTTCTGGTTAGATGTCGATTGTATTAGTTGCTGTATTTGGTTAGTAATAGAACATTGTTATTAAACAATTTTGTATTCATAAGAGAAAAGCATATTAGGTGGACTGGATTAAGGATTTTGCATCAGTTAATGATATCACCTGTCGTCTTCAACCATTGGCAGAAGAAATATCTCACATTTTACAGATTTAGTGTTTTGATAGGGGTGAGCACGAAAGGATGCGTAAGCTTTGTGAAGCATTCTTATGCGTATGTTTTCATCAGTGGAGATGACGGTCTTCGTGTGTATCATCCTGACTGCACGTAAACAAGACTGCAGTAGATAGATGTATAAATGTATATATATATCCATATACATTCAGTATAGATGAAGAGCCTGTGTTTTTATAGCATTAGAACTATAACAAATGAACAAACTGGATGAATTAAAGATTGCTTTCAAGATCCAGAACCTTTCATCTCAAGTCACAGTGATCAAATTCAGCATGACTCGGGATTATCTTTCCATGGCAAATCAGTCCAGTCCAGAAGTAGGGGGAAAGGTGAGGGGATCAAACATAATTGTTACCCTTGTTGAATGAATTGCTCAGATATCAAGATCTGAATGAAATTGTAATACCTTCTCACTTTTACCAGACAGGTCTAATAGGTCAGAGTTTGGTAGGTCAGTGTAAAAGGAGCTTGAATTACCCATCCTGGGCTGTATCAGTCCTCTGAGGGTTGGCAGGCAGTGAACTTCATATGCACTAAGCTTAATTGCAAATAAAGGCTGTGACACAAACAACGCTCAGGAATTTAAAAGATTAATGCTGTTAGAGTCTTTTTATGTTCTGCAAGCCTGTTTCCATAATAACAGGAGTTGTTCATTTTTCCAGTAAGTTCTAAAATCTTGAGGGCACATAAATGGCAAGTGGTACTTGGTATTAATAGTGTCGTGTAATTCCTTTTGAAGTTTTTTGTTGGCTGCTCTTTTTCATAACCATTAAACAAATAGAGTGGGTTTTTTAAGATTTTCAAAGTCTTGCAACATGAGCAATATTTTGTTTTCTTAAAAGGGCTTTTCTTTAATGTCATTCATAAGCCTGCAAAGTACGTAGTGTTCTATGGCCATCTTTGAAGACATCAATTCTGACAGTACATGGATACTGCTACATGCTGATCTCCCAAAGTGTTGCTTACTTTGTGTGCATGCTTCTCTCTTAAAAAAAAGCAAGCAAGCAAGCAACCAACCCCCCCATCAAACAGGTGTGTATTGTTAAATAACAGTTGTGACCTCGGAGTCACAGAATAGACAATTTCCCTAAAGTGAATAAGAAGTTTAAAGGAGAGAGTGAGAACTATGCTGAGCAGTAGAAACTCGGAGGGAAGAAGGAAGAGCTATCTGATATTTATCAGTGGCATTGGTTTCTTTGGGATAAAATGAAGGGGAAAATAAGGAATGAGGAAAAGGATACAGAGGGAAGAGGGAGGATCAGCTAAGATGATCTTCAGGAAGAGCAGTAGACATAGGAGGCACAGAGGGAGACAGGAAAAATTATAAATAAGTTTAACAGAAGGCACAGCAGAATTAGGGCAACACACACACACAGACACACAAACAAAGTCTGCCTTTTAGCATCCTGAATATTTCAGCATGACCATTCAGTTCATCTCTGCTTATCATTTACATAACCTATAGAAAACAGATGCATACCCAAGATATCTGCCTGAAAGGAATAACTTCATCCTTAGCCCTGTTATTTCAAGGTGTTTGCTCTTCCTATATTAATCAAAATTGTTTCATAATACAATAGTATGTTATCAGTGCTATTTAAACTGATAACATTCTCTAAATATTGCTAAAGCGTAGATTGAAAGTGCATCAGATTTTCTTGTCTTTGTCTCTTGTTTAGTGTTAATGTGTGTCATGCTTAAAGGATGTATTAATGAATCTTTTTTTTATCCTGCAATGACAATCCTCTAGGCCCAGTCTCTTCATTAATGAATAATGATGGAACAGAGTAGGCAGTTGGGTCATTTTATCCTTTAAGTGCGATGAACAGTCTTGAAGAGAATGCTGCATTGCAGCTGTAAGCAAAATGGTTGTACAGATGACAAAATACTTTTGAATCATAGTCTGCATTTCTGGATCATTCTGGGTTTTAGGAAGATTGCCAGTTTCCAAAAACATTTTTTCTTAGGAAAGGAATCTTTTTTTGCTATTTAAGAAAGACTTATTCCAATGGCTTCTATGCTACAAACTTGGAAACCTGAGCTTCAATGAAAATATAAAGTCACTTATCATGCTGTGTTCAACAGCCATTGAAAGTGACTTGGGAAGACTTCTGTTTCATAATATTTGTATAGCAGTTGGCTAG
The DNA here is from genome assembly GCF_964188355.1 of Buteo buteo. NCBI lineage: Eukaryota > Metazoa > Chordata > Aves > Accipitriformes > Accipitridae > Buteo > Buteo buteo. The sequence continues at coordinate 22,196,671 of NC_134191.1, forward strand.
CAGTAATTTGCATAAGATTTTGGACACTGACCTTACTATGAATTTGAACTGATTTTCCCCAAAACATTCTTTGTGAGACAGGAACTATACAAGAAAAATAAGCTGACCAGTTAAGGAACTATGCAAAGAAAAGCCTACTCTCCTACCAAAAGAGAAGCATATGAAAATCAAAATAAGATTTCCAATTAAAGTTACTAATGGGACAAACCTCTAGGTTAAGTCAGGTAAATGTTTTAAAATACTGCTTTTCTTGGGGTGAGCATAACTGGGATAACTTCATTTTTCCATCTCTTTCAGTGTAAAGAATGTAATTAAGTCCCTAAGTAGTGGTTATCTAAATCTGTGCCTCTGTGTTACATGATAAAAGTCTTTGAGCGCCTAGAATTCTGCTCTGTTTTTGTATAGTAAGAACATTGGGTTTAGTTGCTTTTCTTTAATCTTTTTGCTTCTTTTCTGCTTCTTTGTCTTTTTGTTCCTCTTTACTTGCAAGAATTTGTTTCTAATTTGACAAAGTAAATTACTGTGTTCTCTTGTCGCATGATGTGTGGCTTCAACTCCAAACACCCATATTGCCATAGCTGTGGGATGAGGAGGTACGTACCTAGCAGCAGCTTTGAGAAGCTGAGGTGAAAGTGGTCTAAGTCAAACCAGTCTAAGGGATTTACCTATTCTCAGCCTGTGGATTTATTCTGGAACATCTATTCCTGATTAACCATTATGGATTAACTCTTTGTGTGGATGTTCTTATTTTGGATTAAGAGTGCCTCTTCCCAGTTAAGCTGGATTAAGCAAAGCAATGAATTAATCGGCTGGAAGTAAAATGAAATGGCTAGCACAATATAAACATAGGTAACTGCTGTGCAAGGAAAATGGTTAAAGCCATAAATTGATTAAATTGCTTCCAATTTGAGGTCTTATTTCAAATAAAAACTTCAGCTTCCACATGTATAATGAAGGTTAATTAATAACTGAAGGGGTTATTTTGGGGGCATTAAGAAAACGTGATTTTTGTTTACTCACTGAAGCTGCCCAAGGATGGTTGTTAATATGAATTTGGTGCTTCTATTATGATACAATATAATATTTTGATTTCTGCTAATGTGTCTAACACAAATTCATAACTATTTGTAAGGTGAGCACACTTCTGCCAGAGCTTTGATGCAGAACTGCCTTATTACATTCTCTTGAATGTGCACTTGCCAAAAGACACACAAAGTTTTCAACTTCTCAAACCACAGAAGACAAAATTAAAAAGGTGGAAGAAGTCATTCTTAACATAAAGAACAGATAGATATTATGACCAAATAAGTGAAGAGATATGAATGCAAATCCTTTCCCACTTTTGTCACCTTGAAAAGAGGTCCTTTATAGTTGAGTAATTTTCAATGGCTTTTTGGATTGCTGGAACTCCATCTTTTGTATCCCCCAAATATTTCCTGCTTTTGTCATCAGTGAGAACTGGGTTTTGGACCTGAAGTCTTCTCCTTTCAGGAGTCTCCCAGGGTGTGCTCTTCCTTCATGCTTGCTGTTTCTGTCTCATGTTTGCCTCTGCTACCTGGCATTCCCACAGGTTTGGATGCCCCTACCTGACTGAAAGGGTTTCCACGTCACCCCCATCGTAAAATGCAAGGTGAGATGCAGGTCAGAGTCTGTATTTCTACAGAATATACAGTGGAAGTTATGTATTCAATCAAGAGTGAAAAACAGGATAGTGAGATACACTATTCATTTGTGGAGAAAACTTACAAGCAAACCTTGATTAAGTCTTACATGTTCTAGAATATTTCTATGAAGATTTTTTGTAGGATTTTTGAAGTGGGACCAGTTTGGTGTGCCTAAAAATATAGTGTCCTTGACTGTTTCTGACATACTCTTACTACAGCTGGTGGCTAGGAACACCTTCCCTGAGGTACTTACTTTATAATTTGTCTTAGTATTTGATTTGCACTGGAAAAGAATCTGGAGAACTTTAGTAGTGATTATTGCATTCAGATCAAGTTAGTTATGTTGAGGGCTAATCAAGGTGATTGACAATATATGCTTCATATAAGAGAGAATCTATTCTGTTGGGCTTTTTAGTGTGCTAAATTAGGAGGTGGCTGGGGGTGTTGTGTTTCTAATGGAGTTCTGCTGCATGTGGGTTTAAGAATAAAATAATGCTGTATCCCACAGTGCATCTTGGGATTGCTTTGGTCACAGTTTATATTTTCTAATAATTCAAAAATAAAACAGGAGTCAAGAAAATGTTGTCACTTTTCACAGTATTAAAAAAGGCATCTCTTGGTATTATCCTATTTTTATTATCCTTACATAAGGCTGAGAACTCTTTGGAGGAATAACTTTCCATCTGTTCCAATAGTGCCATCATCCCAACTAAAACACTGCTACTGATGGCGATTCCCCTGCTCTGCTCTGCTGCTCTTTTACACCAGCTTTTGTGGGCTGAATTAACTAATTACCAGAACACAGGAAAGTCTTGAGACTTTCTTTGCCGTCTTTTCTCCACTTATCTAGAAAATGGGGCAATAGGGAGCTTGACTTGCTAAATTATCAGTGCCTGGTGACTCTAAACTTTGACCGTGTATCTGTGTTCAGTTATGAGATATTCACTGTAATAGTATTCATGCTGGCACCTTTGGATGAAATTTTACAGCTTCTTTCACTTTTTGTGTTCCTCCAAGTTTGTGTGGCACTTAAGTCTACAGGAAAGGCAGCTGATGATCTAAAGGATGGGTCCCACTTCTTTATGGAGAGGATGGAGCAAATGGGTGATGATGAGTGCAACGGTGTTATGCAGGTAACAGGGAGCAGAACACTGTGTGTGCTATGTTAGAGGTTTCAAATTATTTTAATGCTCCTGAGCAGTGGAATGTAATCCATTGGATGCTCAAAAAGCATCTTATAATCTTACTGTCTCCTCACAGGCTGGGCTTTGTGGTTTTGAGTGATGTCGTTGTCACTTGCAGGAGTGACTGTGGCATTTAATGTTGCTTGCAGATGGCATAATGATCATAGCACTTTGTTTTCTTCAGTGTTTTCACTTTTTTTTAGATACCTTGAATACTCTCCTGAATACACAGCAGCACAAGATACACTATTGCAAATGCTTTGCCTCTTGCAAAGGCAGAGCTCGAAGTGAGTACTGTTGCTGTGTAGCTGACAAGCTGACATTACTCATAGGAAAAGCAGATGACACTGACAAAGATAGCAATGAAATTAAGAAAAGTTGCCAAGTAGCAGCACTTGGAGGTAACACCTCAGAAAAATGCAGTTCATTGCTATCTGGTTTATTTGTTGTTTTTTCTTAAGTGAGGGTGGGAAAGAATCATGGTATGGAAGCAGACTTGGCAAAGTGGGTTTTGGTATTTTGACTCCCTTATAGACATCATAAAAACGTGTCTCTTTCTTCCAAACATAAAATTTCTTCTTCTGTTATTTATTTTAATGTAAAAGATTAAAACAGCTATGTGAGGAATTAGCTACCTTAACCTACAAATTCCTGGCCTCGTGTAGAAAAAAACCTCTTTTCCATGCTGTTGTTATGAGAGCACGTGTTGTTATGCTATGTTACTTTTAACGTTTCCCATAGGCTTCATCAAATAAATATGAGCTATAGACCCTTGGAACCGCTTATACTAAAGAAACTATGGTGATTGCAGTGACAAATAATAATAGTAAAAATCCTTCATATAAAAAGAGAGATGCATGGGACTTTCAGGGTACTGCAGAAGAGCGTCATGCTGTACTGACTTAGAAGTCTGTCTAATGCGTCTTCAGCTGCATAACGTCTTCCTTTCTCAGGCCACGCTTTCCTGGTTGCACATCTTTTATTCTTTGGGTATTTTCTTTCTCAGATTACTAGGACTGTCATCCTGAGTGGACAAGCTCTACAGAACTGAACAGAAAATCATGAGGAGTCTTTAGGGAGTCTAGGCCACATCTGTCTGAAAGTACATTAGAGTGTAGAGAAGCCAGCTGAGGCTCTCCTTAGTACGTATTCAGCTGTATTGAATTTCAGTCAGACGGCCTCAGTTTCTGGGACGTTTCATTGCCACATATGTCCTTTGAACATAACGTTTGACTTGCAAAACTTCAAGTGACGTGAAGTTGTCCTGCGATAAGAAATGGGAAAAGTCGAAGTTGAAGGCTTTTTACCGCCCATGAACAGTAGACAGTCTAGCAGCTATTTTTGTAATTGCGGATTGCTTTGTTGCGGTGGCAGTCAGCAGCGGGAGGCCCCCGGCTCAGCGTCACCGGTCAGACTCGCAGTAAGTCTGGGCCTGTGCACAGGCGGACACGTGGCTCCATCCTTTCTTTCGCTGTCCTCCACAGGAGAGGATCGCAGGCATAGACCACGTTATTCCCTGCTCTACCACTTGCCCGCGGCTCACTCTGGTCCTGCTGGTGGACTGGTGGTGGCTGCACTTACTCCAGGGCTTAGAGGAGCTCCCGCACACCCACAGCTCCCAGCCGGTACATGCTTTCACGCGGGCGCTTCCTCGAGCCGTACGAAGAGAGCCTCCCTGTGGACCGGGACTGATGGTCGTGTTTCCGTTGGGGCACTCGCATTTCCCCAGGCTGTGCTGTATCCACACGGACAGGCAGAAGCTGCCTCTGTAGCAACCAGAGTGGTTTGCTTGTCAGCAGCGCTACTCAAACTGTGGTTTGGGAACAGAGAGTCACGGGTTGATTTCAGGGTCTGTTTTTTCCCTCCCCATCCCCCGTGGTTGCCATTAGCAATACATATGAAGTGGTGAATTTTTTTGTAGGGTCCAGTGAAAGTGATGGTAAGTGGTTATGGAGGTGTATTAATTAAGGAAGGTTTTCCACTTTGACTTTATTATGTACTCATTTATTCCTTTGTTCTTTTTCTTGGCAAAGACCTTGGATCTCCTCCATTAAACTTAGATGGTTGCTCTTCTCTGCCGTTACACGATTCATATGTTAGTGCTTTTTAAGCCCCATCCTACAGAAGAGCCAGCAAGTCTGTCTTAAGCTGTAGTCAGGGATGCTTGATTTGGCTTAAATATTAAGAGCAAGAAAAAGCTTTCACATTATCTGGAACAATCATATTATTACTCAGCATTGTAACAGCATGTTTTTGAAACTGTTTCCCTCATACTCTCTGTCAGCTTCATCGAAATGATCCAATCTTATACATCTATGTTTTAATAGAAAATCAGAGCTTTGTGGGTAATCCAGAAGCCTGTGCAGAGGGTATTTGTACAGTCTACTCTAAACCGTAACGTTACCTTCTGTAGGAGTGAAATCCTAGCTGTGTTTAAAAAACCAAAAAAACCAACAGAAGAAACTGTCTTGAGGCTTTGACTACCTGGAAAGGGGGGATGGGGGAAAAGAAACCATTACATTCCCCTGTTCCCTCTCCTTCTCTTCCAAAATAGCCCCAATACCAGTAAACTGCTGAGGATACGTGATGCTGAGCAAATCTGAAGTTCCCAGCATCTGTGGCGTATCCCACTGGCTTGGGGTTGGTTGGCTTAGCAGCAGTAAAGCCCTTCCATAACTTTTACGTTAACTGTCTCTGAGTGCTAGGTGAAGATCTGCACTCTTACTGCACTGTTGTTTATAGATAATGTAACAAGGAATTTTTAGTGACTTCTTTATTATCTGGTTGGTAATGGGTGGGAGCTGGATGGTGGATATACATACTAGATTGTTAGTATTTATTAGTATTGCTGCCCTAAATCTGTAATGACTTTATTGTACTTGACACTACATCGAGATAGAACAAAAGAAAAACATCTCCAGGAGCCTGTGGTACACCAGATGAGACATATGTAAATGGTGTAACAATTATTGAGTAGAGTAAGAGCTGAAGAAATGATTTCTGGTGGGGTGATTATCTTCCCTCTCAACAGCTGTACGCCCACTGACAGCAGTACATTTGTAAAAAAGAAATTCTAATTCCTCTTTCTTCATACTGGACCTGCAGCTCTCGTTGAATGCTTTGTTATCAGCCTTTGCAGAAAGCTTTTTGTTGTCTGTTTGGGCAAGAAAAATATTAGTCATCTGTTATGATGCATATCTTGCCTTTAATATTTGATGTCTTGTCTCTTGCCTTGATATTGGCTCATGGTTACGCACTGCACATAAGTCCAGTCATTAGATCATTAAGAAATTGTAGCATGTCTTTCAGATGAATGGCTTTTTTTTGGACTACGTTACAGTCACTATCGGGAACCATTTCTGATTCTGCTGTTATTAGTCATCTTATGTAAATTATTTGTTCCTGGTTAATAGCTTCTTTTCAGAGCAATTTTACTTTAAAAAGAAATTAGAAGAAAGAAGAAATAAAACCAAAATGGCTAGATGGGGAAATGAATGAAACATGTCATGGAGCACTGAGTGCTTTTGGCAGTGATAAATCCTGCGTGGTTATCTTGCAGCTGAGTGTAAATCAGGAATCCCAGGAGATGTGAATTTACTCCGCTGAACTGCCACCAAACTGTCTGGGGCAAGAACTTCAGCCTTTTGCTGCCTCGTAAAATTGAGATAAAGTTGCTGATGCATTTCTATAGCTAGAAAGAGATTGAGAGATAGAAACTCATTGTAGAAATGCAAGTTGTTATGTATCTGTTCCTAACATTTACATTAGATGCATCAGTCTGTAAGAATGAACGTTAAGCTCTTCAGTTACTTTGTTTCTAAAAAAAGCCATGGATTTGGAGATGTATGTATGTACTTTGTATGACTTAAGAGTGATTGTTCTGTTTGCAACTTATAACAGGGAAGATTTGTATGATGGTTTTTGTAGTTAGCTTGCTGCTTTCCAGAGGCTGAAGGGTGGTCCCTGTACTGCGGTGGCAGAACTCGGGAGGGCAGGACAGGGTGACTTGGACAGTTGTTGCTGTTAGATGTAAAGAGGGAGGATGATTGAGGAAATGGAGGGGGAATTAATTAATTTCCTGGTTCTGCCCTTTCCGTGCCCCTCTTTTCTTTGTGTTGGCTGTTTGGATCTAGCTGTAAAGCGTTTGACTCAAGAAGGTTCTAAATCCTGCAAGGGTCTGTGGGCAGAGCTGCCAAATGGACTCATAGAAATAGTAACGCCAGCAGCGTAAAGCTTACAGGACATGTGCTAGTTGCTTTGTAATTCCAAAGGCTTTGAATTTTTGGACAAGTTTCTTAAAATTAATGTAAACAGATGTAAGCAAGTGATATTACTGAAAACAGGTAATGAGATTCATTACACTTTACAGACAGCTTTGTTGTTCCGAGATTAGAAAGAAATTATTATCCGTTGAGGTTCATTCACTAGTGAAATTCAAATTCAGCTTGCTGAAACTAGTAAATGCTCTCATTAGATAAGTCTCCTACTGAAGAACTGCATTCTCTCAGCTGATTTTATTTAATATGACCTAAAGAGAATTTCAATGTACTGCATCCAAAATTTTTTCAAGCAGCATCATAAAACTGGGAGAACACAGAGGCATCCATTCTAGGTGTGAATATTTTCGCTTTGTGTTTCACATCTCCGGTGTATGTTTTAGTTTGAAAACAAATCATCTTGTGTCAGTAAAACAGGTAGTTTATTTTACAACCTATATTTTTGTGGCATACCTAGTACCAAAGTAGGTGTTTGTTTTACTTAGATACCCCTTAAACAAGTGTCATGAAGACTTCATGGCCTAATGAAGACTGATGTTGGATTACACAGTGTGCTTGATGACATCATTATATGTAAGGGACAAAATAGACCTTCCTTAGCATTTGATCAAAACCATAACAGTAAACACAATTTACTGTGCATGTCTCCTTGCCTTCCCCAATTTCTTAGGTAGGCACAGTTTCCTAAAGCAGATCTTGGAAACTAAATCTGTCAGTTACTAGCCACTCATTTGAATTGAAAATTTGACTTTTTCAGCTCTTTCAGTCACTAGATAGATACTACTTCTTAGATCAAAGTGGAAGAAGTGGAAGAAAAAAAGGCCTTCTGTCACTCTAGCTTTTTCAAGAGAGAAGAGCAGAATAGTGCACAGAAATTTGCTTCCAAAGCCAGAGTGCACAATCCCACTAAACATTGAATGAGGTTGTGTGTTTGAATTTTCTATGTTACAACAGCAGTAACTGGGCTAATATTTCTAATTCACATTATGAAGTTCTGAGAACCTATGCAAGAGCTGTAGAACGTGGTGCGCCTGAGCAAGTTATACAAAAGCGTTCTGTAGCAGTAGCAATGGCAGGCATTGTCTCATAGTTAAATGTGAAATAAATGGAATTGGTGAATCAAGGCAAAGAAAATGAAATAATTGTTGTGGTGAGACTGTGGTGTTTTACTTTTTAGTTTCTGTGAAGACCTGGGTAATGTGGTGCTGGGAATGCTTATCATTTGAGAGAGAGATTGAGACTAGAGTGATAGGAGCTCATGAGCTAAAATATAGGTCTGTATTCTTGTAGGAAGAATTCATGCATGTTGTATCTAATCATCATTAAGAGTTCACTAACCAAAATAGTTGCTTTACCTCTATGCATTAATTTCAATAGCAGTTCAGTATCATTGTGAAGCCTTTACTTTCCTTGCTGAACAATTTTTTTGCATTTGAAGTTACACATGCTGTAATTTTTAAATTACATTGTTTACAATTTTTGCTATTTGAAATTTTTATCTACTTTTCTGGATGTGTCAGAAAATGTACAGAAGGAAGTTAGTAAGTAATGAATGGTTTATTTGCACAATCAGTGCAAATGTAATTTCTCCATTCTTCATCTCATAATTTAAGCAGATGTGAAACATTCTCTTAAAAGTTTTATGGTTTTTTTTTAATTGTTGCTTTAGTAGTGATGTGCTTTTGCTATTTTTGCAGCATCAAAATCATTCTCTGTTTGTCATGCTCCATTTGGTTGCAGTGGAGATGACTGTCAGAGAAATACAAGTTTCCAGGAAGCACTAATTGAAATGATGTTTTTATATTCAGCATGCAGTAACTGACAGATGTAGATAAGGAACAGAGAAAATTCATTAAGTGGCATTTCTCCAGTTTTTTAATCTTTTTTCCCCTCCAGAAAAGCAACAATGCTGGATGAAATCAGAAATTCATTTAATGTACTGCACAACATTGTAGAACATTTTTTCTATGCAATCACTTTCATTCTCCCACCGATTTCAAACAAATTTTGGGCAAACTTTTTGGAAACTGAAACCTTAAGAAATTATTCAAGCATGAGTAATTAATTTTTGCAATATTTCCTAAACCTGTGTATACTATTTTTATATAAATTTAACCCAAATCTGCATAATCATTCTAAAACACTTGGGTCAACAAAAGAAGTATTGCACAGCTTTGACATAGAAAAGCACTTAAAAAAGATAAAATATTCATACTTGTGTGGACAAATGAACGTAAACCCAGCCAGTCTGTGGCTTATTGTCACACAGAATATAAGACGGACAGCTGCTTCTTTTGCCAGTAACATATGAAGTCTGACGTCATATTGAACTGCTATTTCCATTAATTTTTTTGTCTCAGCTTGTTCTTTTTCACTTCCTTAGTTGTTTTATATCTTCATATAGAAACAATATTTCAAATTACTTTCATTTGCAATGCTCTTTCATTATTGTCACAGGACTCAATACTTAAGGGAGAAACAAGAAATAAAAAAAGATATTCAGGAACAGTAATTAAGTCAGTATGTGTAATATGAAAAAAACCTAACAGCAGGAAAGCCGTCTCCTGGTTAAAAGTACTGGTGAGGACAGATGTCCACTTCCAGATCTTGCTGTGCTAATTGACATTTTTACCATCTGTACTGCCTGTCAGTGCGCACTAGCTGGGAAGCAGCATCCCGCAGATCTGCCAGTGCGACAGAAAGTGTGCGTGACCTCTAATCCTCTTCAAGCGACTAAGTTAGGCTTGCTCAAAACACCTTTAGGACTATTTAAAATGATGTTTCTGAATAAAGCAGATTATTTGAAAAAGATAAGAAGTGCCCTCCTTATACCTTCTGCTGGCAATAGTATGGAGAATTTATGGAAGCTTTTGCAAAATAAACATCTCACATTGCCTCAGATTCTCAATCACATGTCCCTTAGCTGTATCTCTTTGTACAACTTTGGCTTCTCTGTGTATTTTATTGTCCTTTTCTGACCTTATCTCTACAGTAATGCTTAGGACTGCTATGATGTGATTTCATCAATTGGTCTGTAGAATTCTTCATTCTCTCCTTTAGTTTCTCTCTCTCTCTCAATATAGGAGTTTGTTAGTTTTTGGCATTCAGTGTGAGAAAAAAACCCTAAAATTTTGCTGAATGGGTTTTTCTGAGTGATGGCCAGATTTCAGGAGAAGGGAAACCTTTTGGTTTGAATTGAACATTGCATTTAATTTTCCAGTATTTCTAAATGATTTACAAGAAAATAAATCTCATATTTAAAGATTAATATGCTCTTTTTTTTAGGTGAGACTGACTTGGTGAGTAATTTCACCAAGACACAGACTTACAGAAAAGAATAAAATCACACACATGATTTACCCTTGTCTATTTATGGGTCTTAAGGAAGATAATATTTATTATGAAAAATTAAAGAGTACAGTTAAATAAAATTTATGTCTAAATTCCAATGTAGGTTACTTAGACTATAGTCTTGGAGGTAATGGTGACCATAGATACTTTAAGCTCAGTCTAGTCCTCAACCTTATGGTGTCTAAATTTCTATGGTGTCTGTATTTCTGTGGTGTCTAAACGAACAATTTTTGTCTTGGAGAAAAAGCAGCTCTTTGAGTCCCAATTTCTCTCTTTTGCTTTGGGGGCTTCTCAGCATGTATGTTTATTTATATATGCGTTATGATCAGTAACATAGGACAGGATATGTATACTTTTTATGGCCTCCTGACAGTAAAGTATATAGCATCATTTCAAAGGTGTGAAATCGTCATGTCTAGGTAAATATAATTAGGATTGTTGAAAAATACAGCAGCTATTTCCTGTGCTATTTCAGCCACCCCTTTCATGCTGTTGAGTATCCAGTCATCTATCTATATGCTGGAGCTGGCCCACTACTGCGCACATATGTTCTGTATTGGAAAAATGGCATTTTTCAGACATGTCTTCCTTCCACTTTCCAACATGCTTTTGAGTTTTTTCTGTTTCAGAGTTTTGTATTGCTGCTTGCAGGTATATTAAATGAACATTTCTGTCCCAAATCCCTTCCGCTATCAATGCTGTCCATGTACTTTCCCCTTTATCTATGAAGTCACCGCTATATTTGCGGTAGGTTGTGTTTTGGTGGCCTAGTGCAAATTGTGCATGCCATTTTTAGTGAAAATTCTTCCTTGTACCGAAGGGCTTTGCAGCCCTCTGAAAGCTAATCCAACTGTGTGCGTTTGGTCTCTGCTAAAGGTGTGTCCCGACGCCAGATCCCATCCGTGTTGGGTGACTCCCCTGAGCCCTGACGTGTGTTGTCCTAACTTCTGTGGTCTGCGTCGGCTCACAAAAGGGCAACTCTCCAAATGGCTCATAGCCCGCAATTCCGATTTCATAGGGGAAAGTGTTTGCCCTACGTTGGAAGCTGAGTGGGAGCTCATGGAGGAGCAGAGAGGTTTGACACGTTATTGTTTGAATCACGGAGAATAACGTAGACACACTTTGTAATAGCTGGAACCTGTCTGTTACAGTGTCGCTAAGCTCTAGGTACTGAAAATTAAATTAAGTGAGGTAATAACTACAGCATGCCTTTATCTGGGAGAGAAGGATAGTATTTCTTAGAAGCTGAAGGTGAAATGAAAATTTGATGAGTTAACCAAGAGCCAGAAGGTACACAACAGCTGTAATTATATACCTTAAGTGAAAGGTGAGTCGACATCTTTGCCTGTACTGTGGCAAGATTGATATGTTCAGAGCAGCATCGCTTTCGTCTTGAGGAAATTACGGTTGGGCCTGGTGCTTTCGTCCAAGAGGGGACTTACTGGCCCATGCTGCTGGGAACAGTTGCACCAGTCCTGAATGAACGAGGCATAAAGCTGAGTACCGGTAGTGCATTAGGGTCCCAATTTGTTTTGCTTGACGTCTTGAAGGTGCTATTAATAGGGCTTTCCATTCCTGAAGTACCCCATAGGTGTTGATATGCTTTCGGGGAGGCGAGGACCTACCCTAAAGTGCGTGAGGAGAGGAATCCTTGCAGCGTGGGCTTAATCGTTTCCTCTCGCTCTCTTGCAGACGCCTTTGTGTTCCTCCAAGATCAACTCTCAATTGAAGTATCTTCATTGTGTCATGTTAGGGTGAATAAGCATGAATAACTTTACGTTGCTGATCACATTCAAAACCTACATTTGTAAATGTTCCAACTGATATCAAATATTATTTGGCAGATACAAGTAACCACTTATTGCAGTTCTTTATGCTGCTGAGAGCAGTATATGGGCACAGTTATTCTACCTGAACTCTTGCAAGTCCCCCCGCCCTTTTTTTTTTTTCCTGAAAAGGCACTAGACGTGCATACTTTAAGATAAGTAAAAAATAGGGAAAAAAGCACAGAAGTGGGTTGTTCAACACAACCAACACATTCTTACACTGTATCCTTAAATTTAAATCGTCTTAAGTTGAAGTATCGTGCAAAATACATGCATTTTTATATGGATTTAAGGAAGTTTATAATTTCCTTTTTACTTTCTTTGCATTTATAACCTGTCACTTTGGCTGTCTTTTTTCACTTAACAAAAATTTCATGCAGTTCATTCCAGCGATTGTGTGACAGTACGTATGCAGCAAGAGAGGTTGCTCTGAAGTAGAACAAGACATGCTTTATTGATTTATACTTTGAGGTCATCGACCTGAGGTCAGAACAAAGATCTGTATGCTGCTCCTATGATGCTGCCAAAGTTGCCAACAGCTATTCCAACTTGATCCCAAATATAATTTATGTGTGCTTTATGATCTATTTTCAGAAGTCGTTGCTTATATGTATGTATGTATGTATATACGTAGGTCTTATTAAAGTAAACCTGCTAATTCAAAGACTTTTTCATGATTAAAACTGGCAGGAATTGGTACTAAATTGAGTCCATAACCATTCTGTTCAGAACGTAAGGACAAATCATCTTGCAAAAGCAAAATTTAAGTGGAATATCTGCCTATTTGTTAATATGCCATAGGTAGTACAGCTTGTAGTTGTTCTTGGAGAAATAATCTATAGGAATGCAGATATAAGTGGGCATTTTCTATTTTACTGCAATTTTAATTTATTTTATTTTATTTTATTTACAGGATTAGCTGGCACTGCTGCAGACCTAGAAAAAAGAAAGCTTATTTTTGGAAAAAATTTTATACCTCCAAAGAAGCCAAAAACATTCTTACAGCTAGTCTGGGAAGCATTGCAGGATGTGACTCTTATAATCTTGGAAATTGCAGCCATCATATCTTTGGGGCTTTCGTTTTATCAGCCACCTGGAGAAGGGAATGAAGGTAAAAACTTTTATAGAAGTCATTCATATAAGTTTAAGTAAAACCGGTCCTATATCTCAAATTAATTCCAGCCCCACCCTCCAGAAGGTCACTAACAGGAAATTTCCATGTGGGTTGTTCCTATTACCATTACATCTGGTACTGACATTTTTTGTATGCTTGACATTTCGTTATACAAGTAGCTGAACCTTGTGACATGTGCTAAATGAGTTAAAGAAAAATCATAATATTCTTCTAAAACTGGAGTATTTTTGTTTCTGTTTTCACCTTTGAGCTTGTGTTAGGTGTTTGTTTACCACATAGATGGTTGTTTACCACATTATAGAGGAGAAATATGTGATTGGTTATATAACAGATACATCCTATCTACACGAACATGGACAAGTCTTCAGCTAGTTTATATCAACTGAAGGCTTGAACTTAGTGAAATTCACTCATTTCAGTATTTTTAGTGATACAGCTAAGGCTGGTGTGCCTGGCTGAAAAGGGAGTATTAGAGGCTAAGTCATGTTACTTATTAACTATATACTGCAGAATCCTTCTGTGATAGCTGTAGAAAGTTTTAACACCCTGCCTCCCCCCACCTCTCCCCCCCTCTTTGGAAAGCACTCTTGAATTCACATGCTGAAAATATTCATTCCTCTACATAAATGCAAGATTTCCATTTCTGGCAACTGATCCAGATTTATTTTTTTTTTCCCTTGCTCTCTCATAGACTTATAAAGCTGGATAAAACATGCTGTATGAAATGACGTGAATAGCTTGGCAAATGTATGAAGAATGTCTTCCTCTAAATATAGCCTTGCAATGCTTTTTACATTCGCTTCAGTTTCCTTTGGCTACTTTCTTTGACGACCCTTCCTTCTTCCTTTTCCATTCACAAGCAGAATAGGCACGTAGCTATGCATAGCTCTTGTGTCATATTTATGATTCTTTAATCCTTTATGTATAATCAGGATCTTGTGTTGATTTCTCACTGAATTTTGAATAAGTGACTTGATTCAGCAGGTGTCTGATTTAGGCATGAAAAGATAAAGGAGTAATTTGGTTTTTTAACTGAAGAAAACATTATTTATTGTTATTACCTCATATAACTGGACATAGTAGAATACCTTGGGGACATTGTAAACCATGAACGATGCTTTACAAATTTAGAATTTAGTTCTGCAAACTTTTTTCTTAGGCATAAATGTGCAGACTACTCTCTTATTTTTTAATTTATTTGGTGGGAAAGGAATTTTGAAAATAGGATTGTTACAGCTTTTAGGAAGAGGGGAGATGTGTCATCAGGCAATTTATTTTTTTTTTTTTTAAATTCTTATTATTTTGGTACTGCATTTAAAATGTTTCTTTTCCCATGGGAAGGTATGACACATCTGACATTCTGAGATAGTCTGAAAAGCTCAGCAGCACAGCCTGGGAAAAAGCGTTTGTGTTTTCCCACAGCACAGTATTTTATTCAATGGTCACCATTTTCCCTATGTTTTTAGAATTGTTTTCCTGGAAGGTTTTGACATGTTTTACAGAGGGGGAATAAATCAAGTTAGTGAATATCTTTTAGTCCAACTTTTTGAACACATTGTAAAGGTCTTTTACATTTTTTCGAAGTCTGTCTTTGAGCCATTGTATAAATGTGGGAGATTCTCTTTCATTTTAAAATTCGTATATTATAAACTGCTGCCAAGAATACCTATAGTTTATTGGTAGATGTCCTTTTTAAAGAGTCCTGAACATTGAAAAACCGACATATTGAGCTTGATTTTGCCATTGGTGAAGTAGGGTGTAGTCATACTTGAAATTGATTGATGGTTTTGCATAATCTTTGCTAACCAATTATAAAATAAAACTATATGTAGACTAATGTTGAGTAAAATTCAAGTGAACTTTTTATGAAGAAAAAAATATGCTGTTTTGCCTAAATTTAAGCCAATTTATTGAAGAATTTAAACTCTTTCTTCAGTTGAACATGAACCTGGATTCAGACCAAACGTAGGCCTGAGGAGAGTGTAGTTCTTTGAAAGAGCAGCAACTCGCATGCTGTCATGTGAAATGTCTGCTTTCCTCTCTAAATCTCATATTCATTACGCATTGCTTTAGATTGGTCCATCTATGCATTGCTGTTGTAACAGAGAATATGGGAAAAAAATCATATAATACGTAATGTCCTCGCAGGCAGTCTGCATTATGCCTGACCTCATTTTCTTGAGGTGAGAGGGTAACATTGCCTATGGGATGTAATAGGGAATCCCTACCCAGTGGCTGGGATAAGTGGGAAATTCGCCTTTGGGAAGCATGAAAACTGCTATTTTCCTTTTCCCAGAATGAAAATTATTCATTGAAATGTACGTTTATTTGCAAGTTCTATGTTTTTCCTTGAAAAGAATGTATTTTCTTCTGAAAACACAGCCCAGTGTGAGGAAGTGGAGCTGGCATTTCTTGCTGCCTACTCTTGAGCTTGCCCAACTCCTCCACGGCCTACTTTAAAAGTTTCTCAGACGGTTTCTGGATGAACTTAGTAGGTGTACCGTCCACCCCGCTGGGTGATGCCCTCGTGGGGAGTTGGTGAGAGGCAGTGCCCGTCCCTGGTGCTCAGATCTCCCCTGGATCTCTTCATGGAAGCGGCATGGAGGGGCTGCAGTGCACACTCACCGCTGCTGAGGCTTTGTCTGTGGGCTGGCTGGCTAATGGTCAGCTTTGCTGGAAAGAATTTCTCTTCCTAGATGATGCATTCTTAATTTTTTTTTTTATTTTTTTTTTTTCATTTCTGTCCCTAAAAGTTGTTGGTATTTGATTTTGCTGGTTGATGACAATGTGAAATATAAAGCTTATGACAGTCAGGTTTGTCTACAGCTCAACAAAAAGTCTCCTTTGTGTAACAGGACACTACTTTTTGCTGCGTGGTTGGTTTATAGTATGTGACAGACTCCTCTTTTGAGTTCTGATTTTTTTCTTCTGTTTTTCAAAATGAAATGCATTTTCATTTTGAAAATGAGTCAACAAGACTGTTCTTCCCACACTGATTTGCCTGATCATCACTGCTAATTATCTGAACTCATCAACTTACTATCATCCACACGGACCTTTCAGAGTCTAAAAACAATTGTAAACATAAATTCAATACTATCGCAGTGTAAAAGACTTAAAGAAAAAAAAAAAGAGAAAAGGCAAAACCTTTATGAGCAGGCAGGTGTGAGACTGTTGGTAAGTGGGATGGCAAGGGGAGATGATAAAGAACAGCCAATTTCCATGCAGGTCCATGACGTATGTAGCGAACTGTATTTTTCTTATCACAGTGAAGCTTGTACTGTGAATTGGCCTCACGTTGCACAGATTTGTGCTGATTCTTTGGTCATGGCTAAAAGTGTCTGTGATCATCTTATGCTTTTTCGATGTCTTTGAGATCTGTGACAAGGACAGGATGGTGAGCAGAGCATGAGCCTTTCTGTTGGAGACAGAACTATGTGAAAGTCGGTATTTCCACAGAATTGATTTTGTCAATGGCAGAAGCGTTGGCATTAGCCAAATGCTTTTTTTTCCCCTTTGCTCAGAAAGACCTTGGTCTGTCTTCAGGAGCAACTTGAATGAGAAGTCTGGCCAGGGAGTTGTAGCTGAAGCCATAAAAGATGATATGTCTTGAGAAATATCAGAGAAGGGTTTGGACAGGCTGGAGTCTACAATGAGAGCTGGATATCTGTTATTTTCTATTATTGTCAAATACACAAAGAGACCTGAATAAGAGATGGCAGTGGTGTAGTGCAAGTTCATTAGCAGCTACGAAGGGGGTGGAAGAGCATCTGAAAAAGCCAGTGGAAAGCAAGGCTGTGATTTGATTTAGCCTCTTCAGTTTTTATTGGGAGTGGAGCCTTGTGGTTATTACGCAGTCGTAAAGAGTGCTTGTGCTGTGCTGACTCATATCACACAGTAAACCCAGACGTCCAGGCTCCCTGGTTATGCCTCTTCCCTGAGCCACGTACCTTGCAGCGATGGGGAGGGACTGTAAGAGCGGAGGGAAGAATTGAATTTCGCGCTGGACATTTTGATATTCAGCATTTTTTTGAAAAAAGTAACTTTACATGAAAGCTTAAATAAGAAAGGAATAATGCAAGTAAAATTTTACAGAATGTTTAAAACTGGCCAATTGTTTTCTTTCAACATTTTTGATTGATACAATACTGTCTTGCAATATTTCATTTGCTTATTACTTAGGACTAACTTGAAAAGTTGTGACCATCTAAAAGTGACAGCCTTTCTTTGTAGGAATAAGGGATAATAACATGAAAATAAGAGACTTCAAGACACAGTGTCAGTAAAACACCACCTTGCATATTTTATAATCGAGTGTACGTATACACTGCCTTTATATCTAACATATTTATATCTGCCTTTCACATATCCTA
Organism: Buteo buteo; assembly: GCF_964188355.1. Taxonomy (NCBI): domain Eukaryota; kingdom Metazoa; phylum Chordata; class Aves; order Accipitriformes; family Accipitridae; genus Buteo; species Buteo buteo. The sequence goes on from NC_134191.1 coordinate 22,214,481, forward strand.
AACTTTTATCTACCTATGACCTTATTAATTAATATAATAAGTTGAACTCATCTTTATTTTTTTAGAGTTGATATAACTCTTTCTTTTTGGACACTTGAAATCTACTGTAATTTTTGATGGTGTGACAGAGTTAGCATTTAACTGTTTTCTGCAGTTTAAGTGCAAAATATTTTCCTCCTGAGACTTTTGAAGGAAGAATGCATGATAAAATCCACACATCTAAAAAATACTAGAGTGCATGAATTGCCTCAGGAACGTTGCCTAAGGGTATAGCCTAACGTATGAATGTTAGTGCATCTTGCTGTGTAGGCAGTTACAAGCTCAGAAGTTCATTTTCTATGTGTGTTTCTAGATTGGCTAGTATTTCCCATTTTAAGCTATGAATGTTGATACATACATTGCCAAATTTAAGTCCTTTAACTGTAGCATGATTGCATTTCCAAACACCTGTAATGCAGTGTCATGGTTAATCTTGAGAAAAGTAAGTAGATTATTGTCTACTGAGTTGCATTTGGTTTATGCTACTGGAAACAGTTGGTATTTCTGTGGTTTTGAAGTATCAGTAGTGACATTTCTCAACCAATCTGAACTGGAAGAAGTAGTAACCTATTGTTGACAGGACATGAAGTTTTTGTTCTAATACAATTATCCATTTAAGTTATGGGTGAATCTTGGAAAACACGATTTCATTTTCTGCTGCAGTCACAAAATCTAGTCTACAGGAATTACTAGATAATAGCATACTTTCCTTTTATTGCTTCTCCAGAAGCCACTTCAGTTTCTGGTTTTTCATATTTCTTAGCACGAGTGGAAGCTTCAAGAATTTTGTTCTCAAAAGCTATGCTAGAGTTGTTTTTATGATCTGCTTTGCATTCCCTTTCACCATCTGACAGGCCATTAGGAGCAATTGAGAACTTCTGCATAAATTATTGTCAGCCCTGTGGCAATTACTGCTCTCATTACTGATCCACACAGAATCATTTTTCCACTCTTTCAGAAAAGTGCAAAACTGCTGCTGCATTTTAGCAAATGTATTTTGAGAGAAAATTCCCGGTGCAGATGTAGTCTTTACTACAGGGATGATCACATAGGGGTGTGACTTAGGCAAGTTAAAAATACCTTGTTTCTCAGAACAAAATCCTTCTGTGTCCTGGGTTAATAGATTACAGGATCTGTTCCCTGAGCAAACAGAATAGCGAGCCTGTGATATGTAAAGAGGATTTAATGGATTTATGGGATCCTGGCTTCGTTTTTTTTTGTTACGTAGACTAGAGTTAGTCCAGGGCTAAATGTGAAGTATTTCTCTTTGTCTGTTTCTGTATGGTGAAATCATTTTTGTATGCAGTTTGTAAAGAAATCTCAAGTGTCCTGTTTTTAAAGACAGTATATGAATAGAAAGAGCTGCTTCATGAGATCAAGTACCTGGACTGTGGTCTCAAACCGTTACATTGCTTGAGGAAATGAAACATCCCTTAGACTCGGTCAGAAACCCACCAAGGGAGTGAGAAATGGCAGTGCTTCTCTCAGTCGCTCCCAAATCTCTGTCTCATTTTGGCTGTAGATCTGCAGGAATCCCCCACCTGGCTTGGTTTGGATTTTTTGGTTTTTTTGACTCTTTCTCCTTAGATCTCTGCTGAAACAGTCAGTTCTTCTTGCAGGAATGACTTAATTGCAATTCTTCTGTCCCTTTCTGAAGCCATCTTCATACAGTCTGCCCTGCAATTCAGAGCAAATCAGCAGCATTGCCCAGGTTGGGTGCCTCCTCCATCTATACCCTTGTTGAACTGGTTAAAAGTTTTCAGAGTCTCCTGCTGACACCTTCACTAGCAATTTCTGAGCTTTCTTGGATCTTCTCCCTTGTTACTCTTCAGGCCTTATATCACATGTGGTTCTCACTACCCAGTTGCAAAAAACACTAATGTCAACACCTGACAATCATTTACTGTTTACATGAATATAACAAACCTTTTTACTTTTCTTCCTCGAATTCTATTTCCTTATGTGGATTACAAACGGAGAATAAAGTAGCCGGAGGTAAGAGGTTTTAACATCCCAGAGTTCAATGTGAAGCTGCAGGCATGATGTCTGTATTCAAGTGTACAGTTCTTTGCAGTTTTGGTGGGGTTGGAAAGGAAAAGTCTTCTTGGTTGAGGTAGCTTTTGTTAAAATTCCCAAAGCAAAACTCTAGATCGAAGACAAAGTGAAGTAATTGATTACATTGCTTAATACTGCTCAGCAGAGGTTTGGCTGGGTTAGCCTTCCCCTTACTCATGCAACAAGTTAATGAACAGGAAAAAATACAGAAACAGGGCACGGTCCCCTGAAATTTGGTCTTCCCAAGCCCCTTGCATTACGCTGTTGGTGGTGTTAATGTGCTGCTGCTGCTGCTCAGGGCTGTGGCTGGGGTGCCTGCTGACCCCTCATGACTTAGTTTCCTTACAAGAGACTGTATTTCCTGGGGTTCACCACTCGGTTGTTTCCTTATCATTCCTATGATGTGCCACATCGCTTGGTCAATGGGGACTTAAGTTGGAGATTTGAATCAAGAAGGGTATCTGTGTGGTTGGAGAGAAGATACAGCTGACCCACAGCTCCCATGAGGATGGTTGTTTATCTTGTTTCTGTGCTAAGCCTCCCCGTTGAGGTAGTACTCACTTGTGCTCATGGTACAACTGTTCTGTGCATAACTAGCAAGTCTTATGCTCCTTGTATGTGAATCTGAACAAATACACGTGTACGGATTGAATGGACAGCAGGTCACAGTCAGACGTGGAAATGCAAATGCCAACATGCTCATCAATGCTGGATTCGCCAGATAGCTGTAAAAGTCTTCACTACAGAAGCAAAGGCCCATGTGATGTTTAGATAAAAAAAACTCCATAAAAATCAGTCTGAGGGGAAAAAAACCCACCTCAAACAAATAACTTAGCCCCCGCCTTGTCCAGATCTATTGCTTGGGATCTGAAATGCTGTGCTGTTGTCATCTTCTCTCAGGTTACTGCCTATGAAGATATGACTCAAAATACGTCTCTTGACATTTCATCACATTGAGCAAGTCTGTAGTAGTAAGTCACCGTGGGAAAGATTTGACCAGCCATTAGTGCAGGTATCTGTGGAAGGAAGTGAAAAAAAAGTAAAAATTTCATCCACATATATAAAGAATATATATAAAGATTATATTTAAAAGGAGATATATATATATATATATATAAAAGAATATAAAGCAGCTGGCAACAAACGTCACTTTCTTAGTTAGGAGTGAAAGTGCTGAATTTAATACCAGCTAGCGTGAATTTCTGTCCAGTTTGTAGTCTGTACTGGTGTATGTTTTTTAAAAAATAGTATTTCTGTTGATTTCGGTCAGTCCAATCCTCCTCGTTGCAAGTTCCCTACACCTGATGCAAGTTCTGCTGGAGCAAAACAGCTGCAATAGGCTGTCTGCTGGGTTCCAGCTAGACTCAAGTACAATGTCATGTTATAAAGATACGTTGTCTGTCCCAATTCCCCAGCACTTATTACAGGTATTATGGAACCTCTTGGATTAAAAAAAATCTTGTAATAACATGTAATTAAGACATTGCTCCTTCAAAACATTTCCAAATTTTGTTATCATGGGCAGTATTGTCTTGTGGTTCCAGTTCTCAGCTTTCCTTAGATCAGTTTGTGGTTTCATTGCTTCTCACATGACATCTAAGCTACTAAAGGGAATTTTACCCTAATAGCATACAGCAGACATTCAAGCATTCCCCTGCATCCAGGGGAAAATAAGAAATACCACCTTTCTAATATAGCTCTAAGGTCATGTTAACAATTTTGTTAATTGTTCGGTATTTGCATGTATAAACAGCTCAAGTTTTTCATCCAGCTTTTAACCTTTTCCATAAATTGGTTTTGTTTTTTTTTTTCTATCTTACCCAAGGGTAATTCCTACCCCCCATTGCCTATATTTGCAAATCAGCCAAAATCATATACCAGTTTATTATTATCTTCAGATTCACATGCAGGGTTTGTCTTCTGCTTTTGTACGTGTTTCTCTGCATATAGAGAAATTTTCCCTCCATTGGAGGATGCAACTAGAAATCTCAGCCTGCCGTGCTGAATCAGCAGATGCCAGTCACCATCACAGCCTAGCAAGATGCATGTTAAGGGACAATGGAGAGGGGGAAAAAAACCCAACCAACCAAAACCGCAAACCAGCCTTGGCACCATCACAAGAAATAATGGCTCACAGCTGTATTGCCTTGTGGACAGCTCTTAGAGGTTAATTTCTTCTATTTATTGGCATGCAAGAGACGTGTGTTTCCTTTCTGTTGGGAAGGAAAGCAGTGCATCACTTTCCAGCTTCCCCAGGAGGACGAATGCTGGGGCTTACAGGGAGAGCTGGGCAGTCTCTGTAATTCAGGCAAGGTGGGACAGGAAGGAAAAAGACCCTTTCTCCATGACATGCATGACAGGACAGCTTGCCCTTAGATTTGATAAAAGTCTTCTCTTTTCCCCAGTTTTTAATCTATGATTTTCTTCCCTTCTGTTTATTTACCAATAGTTGTGACGCAACTACATTAATTTTAGTATTTTCAGGTAGCTGATGTTTGGAGTCTCTCACTCCTTCAGTATCCAATTCTTAATTTTCTCCCCACTCTCACAGAAACGTTTTTCTTTACTGGAGTTATTGCCCAGATCATAAACTTCTTATATTCTCTTTCCAAGAAGTGTAATGTCTTAGTAGATTGATCTGTTTTTCTCTGGGGATTCTAGAAATCTTACATTTTTCTGATGAAATCAGCTTATTCTTAAATTGTATAAACATACGAAATGCCTGCTGGGGAAACCTTGAAATAGATTCTTGTGTACGCAAACACATATTGGCGCAGGAGAAACACACAGGTGTCATTTGGGCAGGAAGCAAACATTGGATATCAAATGAATAGCAGGATTAGCTCTGCAGGAGCGTTGCCATCTCATCTGGTGTTGGAAATGGTGCTCAGTATTATTAAATTCTGCGGTAGAGTACAATCAGTTCCTGCCAAATGTAAACATATTGTTTTTATTGTTTTTATCTTTATTAATATTGATCATTTGTATTGCCTAAACACTGGAAATGAGCACTAGAAAATCTATGCATGGCTCAAGATTTCATGTAGACGAGAAATACTCGTGTGCCCTCTTTGCTTAAATGACCCTGGGGGATAAGCAGTTGTTTTGAAAAAGTTAAATAAAGTAAAAGCACTAATTATTGAGGAACTTTAACCAAATTTAATTAAACTCAATTAAAAGTAACCTTAGATAAATAACCACATGAAAATCTTGAGCCATCCTCTGAGGAATTCAGTTCATTTACTTCTTTGTGAGATGCAATGAGTGTAATTGAATACAAACTAAATATTTTAATGTAGCATTTATCAATTTTTACCTTGTTTTTACCCATACAGTCCACATCCAGTATTTCATCGTACATTTTCCTTAGCATTTTAATTTGGTAGGGCTACTCATATAGTTAATGAAGCACAGTAATTTTTTAAGTCCTTTGCCAGACTTTTACATGAGAGCCTTGCAGGGCCAATTCAAGATCCTCGGACAAAAAGATTTCCACAGGAAAGTGTTGCGTATGTCTCCCTGTCTCTAAAAATCTGCCTCCCTGGGTTTCATTAATATGCACTTAATATATTTGATTAATAAGTGAAAGAATCAGAAATGTCAGAAATGAGTCTGCTGAACAAAGTTAATTCTCTGTTCTTTGTGGCAGTTTTAGATAGTAAGCTTTTTTTAAAAAGCATTTTACATGTGATAACATAGATTGCATTAAAAATACATACATGGAGACAGCATAAAAATCTAGTTTGTAAGGCCAACATCAATGTTATTTTACAAACCTCCTAAAATCATAGCAGTACATATCAATAAACAACTGTAAGTCTTTTGCCAGCCCTCCCAGTCATGAAGCCAACATTAAGATGAAAAATTGATTCCACAACCTATGTGTGTGCACTTTATATTTAAAAAATGTCATCAAGTAATATTTTTGGTACATTGAAAATCCATTATCTCTTTAAGTCCTTTCCATAATGCAAAATGTATTGTAGAAAATGTGAAGCCTTTTTAAAATAAAATGAGTTAAATTTCATTCATTTTAATACTTTGAAGCGATTTGAATCTTAACTTCCACCCTGCTTTGTGAACTATGTCAGTGAAAAAACAAACCAGCCCAGCATCCCTGAACAATTGCTTAAAATATTTTCAGATTTTTGCGCAGATGCTGAAAACAAGAATAATTAGCAAACATCTTCAAATCGCTTGTATATCTCAAAAGGTCAAGGGAACAGCTGAACTGTCTTGTAATCCTCAATGTCAGTGTCAACTAATCACTCGTTGGCACGGCAGGGCAGTCTAGCTGCCGTTTCCGAGTTCTTGATCTGTACTATTTGCAGGCTGTAAGCACTGGTTTTAATTTTGCAGGACTGTCAACCATTTGTCTAGTAAAACACAATCTTATACCAAACCAGGTACTTCTTCAGAGGGTTTTAGTTCAAACTTTATTTCATTTTAGCCCTTAATTAGAACAGATTTGGAATTCCCCCCCACCCCCATTTGCATCAGGGTGCTTTCAAATGACTTTGTTTTGACTATAAAAGCCTAAAGTGTGTATATTATTTTGTAAGTCTATATAGAGCGTGTTACACCACATTCTTCAGGCACTGAGGAATACTGAATCAATGGAAAAACAGGTCGTATATGGAAGGGTATAAGGGCCATGCAGCCTTAAAAGCTGATATGTCCTAATAGGAATCCTTTATCGTCTTTGCTGCTGAACAAATGACACTGATCCAGCTGTCACTTCACTAGAGGTTTTTATTGTGCTGTCCAAGGAGGAAAATTCACAAGAGAAGCTGAGACAATAGAAGTGCAGCTATTAGAAAAATAGCATTTTTATATAAAATAGATTAATCTGGAAGTATTGATTAATTTCAGAGTTATCAAAACACAACTTTTGAGGAGTGTTGTTGCACGCACTCAAGTACTTTTATCATTCTTCATAAAAATTAAGCCATGAGATTCCCAAAGGGTTTTTTTAAACCAGTCTAAACCGTCTGTCAGTACAAGGGATGAAGCAGTTGGCATCCCGGAAAATAGGAGAAAAAAATAGGAGAAGCGGAAGTGTTTGCCCTGTTAAAAACAGCTTGTTCTGCCAGAACCCCACCATTTAACCTCCTTCCTCCCAAAACTAGGATGAGGTGAAGCAACATATGGCTTCTAGTGATATTAGCCCAATCTGTTTTGTTAAATAAATTTAGTTGCTTAAGAAAGTATTTGACTTTTTAATTCCTCCCCTAAATTGTGCTTCAATGCAAGGTCTGAATATCCAGGAGCAGAGAGGAGAACAGGTTGGAGTATCCAGCTATTAACACGTGTGTCCAAACTGTCACGCGTGCAAGTTATCATGCTGTCTCCCAATACTTGTATCAGGCTCTTTTCATGAGGAGAAAATTGTGCACATGTGAGTTGTCATTACCTGGGTACGCTATTTAATTTCAGAAACATTTTTGCTTTTATGTTGTTTTCAAGATTTAAAAGATGGGACAAATTTAGGTTTAGGGCTCTAATACTAGATGAATCGGTGAGAGTCCTGGGTGGTATGGGGTCACGGAGAGCATGATGCAAGGATGGTTTGGTGGCTTGTTTATCGAGCCAGATGGAGCCTGGCTGTCGGCGTTCAGCTGTAGCCGACAAACACGTCAGGACGTGAAGCGAACCTGCAGAGCCTCCTGGGGTTTTGTAGCCCCATGCTCAAGACGGACCCTACTGAGGAGAGCGCAAAAGCTCAGGCAGTGCCACAGCAGCCTCCTCCGGGGCCTCTCTGCGGGATCGTGCCGGGAGAGTAATAAACCTGGCTGCGCCGGCGTATTTCTGCTGCTTTGAGCTGGCTGGTTCTGTGGATTTGGGGAGATGCCGTCATTTTGGCTGGCTCCGTGGGTTCGTCCAGAGGTGGTGCGCAGCCTGCGCCCGGGGACCGCTGGGGAGCTGGGGCAGGGGTCGTCCGAGCATCGTCCCCCGCACCCAGCGCGAGTCAGGAGGACCGTGACCGCAGCGGAGGGAACAAGCCTCGCTGGCCTTGTTTGCATCCTACGCAGAGCAGCAGGGTTGTGTTTGCTTTAAGCCCCCCAGCGCTCCCTGTATCAGGAGCGCAGGGCTGAGACAAGTGCTGGGTGTATAAATCCGAGAGCACTCCAGTCTCTCTCCCTCCCTGGCCTGGTTAATCCACAGCCTGGCGACAGCATCCGAAGGCAAACAAGAAGGCAGGATATGAGAAAACCTACTCGAGGGGACCTTGGAGGTCATTTAGTCTGTCCCCATACTCAAAAGCACTATCAACAATACTTAAGCCATTCTTGACAGAAAGGTATCATACTTATTTTTAAAAGCTTCCAGTGATGGCGGTTCTGTGTCTTTCCTAGATAATTTGTCTCAGTGTCTGTGCAGTGAGACAGTTATTCCTGGTGTATAACCTAAATGTCTCAAGAATTTAAACGCATCACTGCCTTGTTATATTTTTACATGGATGTGAAGACCAATTTGTCATACTGTATTTCCAGCCATATTTTGTCTGCTTGAAGACAACTTGATTATAAAGACCAATGTATAGCTATTTACAGGAACTTTCCCAGCTTTTTTAGTAGGAATTTGAAATTTGAACAACATGTCAATGATACAGAGGGAATAGAAGTATTGCACTGAATTTGACAAAGGGATCCAAAATATTATCTTAAAATTATTTACCTGGTGTTTAAAAAAAAAAAAGAAAATTCCCCCAAACTAACAAAACCCCCAAAGATCTGAAAACATCTTTATTGTCAAAAGTTAAGAGTAATAGCTTATAAAATAAACCAATGTGAAATATAGGAATACTGAGTGTCTTCTTATTCGATTGTGAATTAAAAAAATTGGTTCTAATTTAGCAGCTTTAAAATCTCAAATAGTTTTAAAATTTGCAAAATCTGTTTATTATGTGACATTTATTAATTGAAAGTATTCTTGGATCAGGTTATAGGGTTGGTTTACAGTTTCAAAGGAGGGTGCTGCTTGCCACCCAGTCTGCATGAGTTCAAACAAACTATGTGAAAACCTAAAGTCTGCATGTGCTTATGGTTCATGTCTGTTGGCGGGTTTGAATTAGAATGGAAAATTATTATCTGCGAAAAACGTTTAAGCACAGATGACTGAAACAAAACAGGTATACCTTTTTGAACACAAAAACTGTGATGACAAGGCAGATGTATTACGCTTTGCTGCCTTTTTTTTGGTGGTGGTGGGGGAACCTGTAACAATAAAACAGGACTTTGAGACAAAATATCTAAAACTCAGCATGAAGTATGTGCACACATACGTGTAATCAAGTATTGAATTGGGACCTGGGGAAATTGGGACCTATCAGAAAAGTAATAATTTAAACAACTGATTCCAATTTATTTCTGTTACTGCATAAGGGGAGTTCTGCCTTTTCTCTGTAGGATATGCTGCTCATCTTGTTTCAGTTAAGTATGCATAAACTTTAAGAATCTTAAAAACTAGATGAGTTGAAACCAAAATTAATATGCAGAATATATGGAATGTGTGTTCTAAATGGAGGTTACCCTAATTACACGCAGCTTTAGCTTGTTTTGGGTGTATCGACATTAACATTTTAGTTTGGATCCAGAGTATACTTCAGAAATGACATCTCCTGTTTGTCCCCAGTTAATATGCTTTGCTTCACATTGCAGTGTGCTTTTGGGGAGTGCACAAACTGGATGTGCATTCAGATGGGATTTCATCCCATCCTTTGGGATGAAACTAAACTGAAAAATACGGTTCAGAAATGTGTTTCCTTAGCACATAAATTTGCACTGTAAAACTACTTTTATAGGGCCACATTATTTGCTAGCGTTGATAGAAATTTTTAATGCCTTCTGGTGCAAGACATTATGATATAATGTTTAATCTTTTACTGACATGATTTTTCACCTCTTAAAGCTTTACAGCACAAAGTAATGAAGATGAGAAATTTAATGAAAGTCATAAACACTGCAGTTTATGAGCTGGTTTTGTGGCTGAGGTCTATAAATCTTTCATCTCTTTTTCAACCTGATTTTCTTGTTCTCATGAACATGACTGATGAATGAGGGAGTAACAGCGTCAAAAGAGGCTGAGGCGTTTCAAGAACTGGCTCTACAGCACATCGCCATAGCCTAAGCTCAAAAGAGCATTGGTTTAATTTTCTGGTTTTGCAGTTTCCTAGCTGTGTCAGGTTGCTTAAGTTACTCAGTTGCAAATTTTCTTAATCAGTGGCTTTCAAGCTGTGGTCTGTGGACCTCTGAGAATCCATGAATTACTTTGAAGGGGTCTATTAAAATCAGTAACCTATTCTTCGTAACCTCTCTCTGCAGGGCTTGTAGATTGGAAGAAGTTGACAATTACACTTTAAATGGTCTAGATGTGTGAAATGTATCAGTTGGCAATCATAACTTCATCCTGTGCTCGGGTTTGATTTTTTAGAAGCTCTGTTGAAATGTCTGTCAAGATTTCCAGACAAATCCAACTTTTTTTCAATATTGTCTTGCAAATTTTTGGTAGCATTTCTGTTAAATACGGTCTTTCTCTAAAATCATCTTGGTTGGAACATCTTGTTTTAAAGCACACACAAAAAATGAAAATGAATAAAGGGAATATTTTTGGAAGCAAGTACATTTTGTTTATATTAGAACACAGTCAAAGAGCGATGGAACAGTACAAGCACCCATTACTCGGGCGGATGTCACCCTAAAAACCTTCTTCAGTGATTTGCTCTTCTGATCATTCTCCTTCAGACAGAAAGAGAATTGGCTTTTTTTGTAACGATTTAGTAGATGAAGCATAAGTAAGAAAGACAGCTCTCGATCTAATTACATATTTGTGAAATATTTGTTGCTCTGTGTTAATGTTAAATGTTTTTCTTAGATCTGTTTAAAGTCAGGTGGCTTGATGATAGCCAGTTTGCTGTTAAGCATTTATTTATTTTCATGGGCTTCTGTGTTTCCTGGTGCCTTCAGTGATCTGCATTGGGAGTGGTAGCTGAGGAAGGGTTCAAATCTTCCTCTCCATCCACCTGTATTTAGGAAGTGCTGGAAATTGTCAGGGATTGCTATGGGAGAAATGGGAACATTCTTCCTGGTTTTAGAAACTCACTTAAGGAACTGCAGCTTTAGCTTTCTGACGTGTTTGTACTGCGTGCCTGGATAGTTGGAGCTCCAAATATACTATATTTTCTTGAGATGGTACTTTTTTTTTTTCTTCAGCCCTGTGTTCAGGAGCTAAATGAGCCATTTCTGTTTAATAAGGCTCTTCCAAGACAACTTTACCCCAGTAGCTGCAGTGTTCCCTATGCAGGGTTTTTAAATAGCAAGGTTAGAATTCTAAATCAAACTTAATTAAACTTATCCAAGTGAATAAATGTCAACATATGGACAGCCACTTCACTGCTAATATCAAGCTAACAGAAATTCTAATTTCTTCCTATCAGCTTTATTCATAATGTTCTGTTTACATTGGCACAATAGCCTATTCCAAGTACGGTCTTACAATACATGATCATGAAAAAAGGCATTCCTTTCCCTCCTTATTTTACTCTGAATCAGCCAGTGCCATTTATATTAGCGTTCCAGTTAAGTGATTCAAAACTCATGCAGTTCTCTGGGATCATAGTCTCCTACATTGTTAATTCAATTTAGTACATATATCTTTCAAACTGAGTTTCTGTTTTACATTAAGTTTTGTCATAGTTCTGGCATTTAAATAATGTCATCCAAGGGGAATCCCCTATTTGTGCTATGTGTTCTTCAGTGCTGTAAATTGGTTTGCACTGTTGTTGATGCAGTCAACATCTGCATCTTAAACACTTTTCTGATATGGTCAAATCAGTTGAGTTATCCTTAGTAACCCTAACTGGAGGTATCGAGGCTGGCCACTAAACAAAATTTCACAGCAAAGTATTGATACATATTTCTATTCTGCATTGGAACTGAACCAAGGTCTTTCAGCTTTTTTCCGTGAAAAACCCTGGGAAAAGAGCCTAAACTGAATGACTGAGCAAGAGTGTTTACGGTTAAGGCCATATACACTTGGTCTGCATTCTTGGAACAGTGACTTAAATTTGGAGAATTTTGTAACTCTGTTTTTATACATCCTGGATGAATAGAAAGAAGCCTTCAACCGTAACCAGAAATGTCATTGTGGACATTGATATTTGCACTGAAATGAAAAATTACATCAGAAACAATTGGTTTTGACAAATGTAAGTATTTTTTATATTTGATTGAGATTTTCTCAATATCTCTATAGAAACACTTAAATAATAATAAGCAGCTTATATTTCTTTAAGGAATAGTTATAGGTTACGCTAACAGATACACAAGCTGTTTCTAGTCTGTATCTTTACTAGAGAAGGTCATTGTTAGATTATTCAGCACAGCCTTCCTGATGTGGACAAAGCTCTTGCTCTATGGAATATGTTATCCTGTATTGGGAGCCTTAGTTTTTGACTGACAGTCTTTACTTCTCTCAATTAACCCAAAATAATTAATTATTTACAGAAGGTAAGAGAAGGCTGATTATTTCATTTCATTAGTTTGTCTTAGAAAAACTTAGAAAAAGTTTTTACTATCTCATACATTTCATAATGCCTGTGAAGCTGTTTATGATTGTTTATTATTATGGGGTAAGTATTTTTGATGATGTGTGAAAACACTTGTTTTGAAAATTCTTACTGGGTTGCACAGCAAACGTATTTACTTAAAAGATAATTAAGTGAACACAATTGCTCTTTTGTAAGTGTTTTGATGAAAATATATTGCATTGATTGTTTTATAATATGCTACCCTGGTTTTTACCATATGCTAAAATGCTTACAAATGGCCTACTTCTAGATTATATAAGGTTGCATTAAAATTTTATTTAGAAGATATTGTCTTTCCTGAAGCTTCCCTATTACAAACTTCTTGATTCTTAACTTCCTACTTTTCTGGCTGGGTATGCAGTCTGTCTATCTGTCTTTCTGACTCTCTCTTACCCCTGTTTCCTTTGAACCCATCACCTTTTGAATGAGATAGAACAAGTGAGGTTCTGCTCACCCAACAGTGGTTTGGGTTTTTTGTGTCAATTGATATTTTTATTGCACTGTGGAAATCTGGAAATACAGATCTGGAGATACCATACATGTGGTGTCTCTGTAAGAAGCAACAAGAAAGAAAATGTAGGTTTATACACGGATTCTCAGAGTCAGCAGGGAAAGGCCTGATATAGGTATCACTCTCTGCCCAAGAACAGATAACTCCAAAGGAAGTATGGAAATGATACTATGTGCATCATGGACTCAGAAAAAAGCAGATGTATCACTTCTAAAATACAGTTGGAATGAAGTGGAACATCAGGTTTTGGGAGCCAAGCATTTGTCCGAAGAATGGTTTCACTCTGGTTTTGCTCAGCTGTATCAAAACTATCAGTTTTGCTCAGCTGTATCAAAACTATCAGTTCTATACTGTTCACCAGCACAAAATGTGCTTAGGGAGCAAATTCATTGCTGGGTGTCAGTGATATAGATGAATGACAGAAGTTTAAGCCTTGAGCTGGCTTCAGTAACAACACATTAAGAACTTGTAAAGTGCAAAATGTGCACATTGTGTCATATGGGACCTGCAAATTAAATAATTGTTTCATAATGTAAAGTGACTTACGTCTGGTTTCTACAAATCTGTGTTGGACTGCAAAAAATTAAGTCCCATAGATACCTTCCCTTCATTAGAGATGTGTAGATCATCGACAAAACTGGGTTGCTTTTAGATATTGCTCATTAGATAGATTCTCAGATTGCCAAGCATGACTTAACTCTCAACTGGGGACATGAGGTAATGAGATTTAGAACTTTGGGATGAAATATAAAAACTTCTCACATATTTTCCAGGAAGAGATTCTCCAGAAGTATTAATTCTGTAAGTAAAACTCAGCTAGGACATGACCTTGCAAGCATTGTTGAGTAACTGCACTTAAACTCTCATGAATAAACACAGAGAACAACTTTTAAGGTCTGGTTCTTATATTTGAAAACTGTGGCTTACCTTTGGAATATGTGGCTGTATTTACCAGACATTTTTCGCTCTGAGCAATATACAGTAAAACTATAGCAATTGGATGTCAAGGTTTTCCCTTGCAATCCCTAAGAACAGGACTTGCGACTAAAATTCCCATATTGGCCTTTCTTTACTTTCTCTATGGCAACAAAAGGAAACAAAACTGAATACGAACGTTGTAGAAGTAGTTGTATGGTCCTGTCCCCTTCCATAGCCTTCAGTGGAGTTAGGACCCCAGCCTTTTGACTGATCTTTACAAAATGCATTTCCTTGGAGGTGCCGGTCAGAAGAATCTTGCTCAACATACTGCATCTCTTGAAGTTGAGTGAGTATTTTAATTAACATTGCTCACAAATATTTGCGATCAGGCTGAGGAACGTGTGAATATATATGCTTCCAGGGCTTACAGATTTGTTTCCTTGCATGAATGTGTCAAAAATGTGTAAATATTTAATATTGAACTCTAAAGTTGACAGTTATATAACTAACCTGCAGGGACGGTATCTTTTTTTTTTTCTTCTTCCCTCCCCGCCTCCCTGCCGGGGTCCTTATATAACTCACTGATGTATCACAAAGCAAGGAATTCTCATATTGTTTTCAGATAAGTATCCAAAAATCACTTTTAGTGAACATACAAGCACCCTAAACCTGAAAAGTGTGTAGAATAAATATCTCAGGCTAGTAAATCCCTTCCGCGTGGCTGGTCACAGAAACGAATATGTTTCTGGAGCACACAGTCTGACTTACTACAAGTAACTAGAAAATGTTTTTCACAGTTCAATAAGTCCTTGGAGAGTATGAGAGAAAGACAGAAAACTTGATTTTTGAAGTTCTGGTAATGTCTGCACCTCTGCTGTTAGCTATGGCTCTGCGGTGACACTTGGAGCTTTGCCGGGCTGTGGCCTCACTGCCTTGGGCTGTGCCCTGACTGAAGTCATTCGACATCTGACGATGCATCATCACACAGAGGATTTGGGGAAGGAATATTGGTACTTCAGTAACTGGCAGGCGCTCTTTGGACTGATTTTGTAGCAAATGGTATGCTGCAACATGGAATTTGTAAAAATAAATATTACAGTATCTGTTACAGCGTAAAAAGTCTTGTTAAGGAGGGGAGTTTATTATATTTATTGCATAATTTTTGGTTATTGTTCCTTTTCCTACCCAACTGTATAAGTTTGATAAAATAAGTAACATCACTTACGGTGTTAGTAACAAGAGCCTAGCTCTACTAATGAAAAAGCTGTAACTTAGAGCTGCTCAGTTTGCTTTAATAACATCAGCGCTGGAGTTGCAGCTAAGGAAAAATGTCTTTACAGAAAGCAATTAAATAAAAAGTTTTTATCATGGGAACTGTTGTCTTTCTGATGACAAAACCAGTTTGACTGACTAAAAAAATTACCTCTGGGGGCGTTAGGAGATTTTCCTGGGGAATTTAAATGCCACAAGGTATTCTCAGCTTAAAAATAGAAATGTGTAGGTTGAAATGAGCAGCTGAGAGGTATGTGCTGTAGGTTGGGACTTAGGAATACAGATGTTCACAGATTTTTAAAAATATCCTTTTTCTGATTTAAAAATTACCATGCTGCAGCTTAAGACTGTATGGTTTGTAATTATTATCGTTATTCTATTCAAAGTGACTTTAAGAATCTCCTCATAACTATTTGAAATATTAAACAGATATTCTTTTTATCTGCACAGTGCTCGTATGCTTCTTTCTGTATTTGCCCAGATTTGGTTGATATTATGAGAAATGCACATTGAAATGGTGTCCCTGACCTTAAAAGCATTCCACTTTCCAACAGGACATGAGCCTGGTGATCTGTCAGATGATGCTGTCTGGCTATTTGCAGCCTTTTCCTTCTTTTTTTTTCCTTTCCCCCTTTCTGGCTTGTACCAAATTGAGATGATTAATAACATCAACCAAATTATTCTCTCCTGCCAGTTACAGTGAAGTTACTTGCTTACTGTCTCTCCAAAATGCTTTAACCTGCTCTTGTGTATCCTCCTCTCCTTTCTCACCTTCCCCTTTTGGCACGAGTGTACTGAAGTCTTTTCCATCATACAGTTCCCTTCCCTTTTAATATCCTAGGCCTTGCTTTCTTATATTTTCTTTCTAAAACCTTATATAGAATTAAAATACTGCTAATGCAGAGTAGGCTTCTCAGGCTTATTTTGAAATTACTGGCAATTAAGTAAGTGCATCAAAGGGTCCAGCACAGGCTGAGTGCCTGGGTATTTGCTCAGCTTTGCAGGTTCTTGGGCAGGTTTTGCTGCCCACAGCTCTCGCTCCCAGGTTGCTCGCAATCTCTGATGAGACAGAAACCCAGGTTGCTGTGACTTCAGCTGGACTGACTACGTGTGTTGGTTTGAATTCCTTTCCCGTTCTTTTTTTCCTGAATCCTCTTTACCTTTGGGTTCTATCTTCCCTTCATCTCCCTTCAACAGAAAACTTTGTCAACAGTGTTTGCTGACCTATTTCTGGTCAGATTTCAAGCCTTTAAAATTCTGTTCTCTTTCCACAAGTTTTTGGTAATGTACTTTTGAGATATTTTATGGAGGACACAATCATGTTAGTCCCTTTTGTGTTTCTCAGTGTTCTTTGAGGCTGCACTGTCGACGTCCTCCCACTCCTCGGTGGGGGGTTTGGCTCACCTGTAAGTCCCTGCACACTCCTTTGGAATAAGCGAATCCATTTTATAACTTCATCTGCTTTTTCTATGCCAAAGGAGTTACAGCCCTTTACATTCTTGACTTGCATTCAAATCTTTATAATCTCAGTTTCAAACTGAGTATGCATTTTCTGTCTCATGAGGATGAGACTTTGGGGAATGACACACATAGCATATGTTCATAGTATATGGTAGAAAATAGCTTCATATTGAAAACTTGTTGACTTTTTTAAAATTGAATTTTCTGACAGATAGGACCTATGTTAAATATAATTTTAAATAAGAACCTCACAATTCACTGTCTTGGAATAAAACCTTCCCACAAATCACATGGATATTAAAAATTCTTTTGTGATGCTTTCAGTCTGTGCCTTTCAGTAAAATCTCAGGCATATTTTTTGGTAACATTGAGAACAAAGTACTATCTTGTGAAAGCATAGCAGCAATCTTGGACCTTAACACAATCTTTTAAAGCTTATATGAGCATTCTTAATAAACATTAGATGCTTTAAACTATATTTTGCTACTTAGGCATGTTATTATTACATCATTTGTGTGTCTTATTTATATTCCTTATTTTCCCCTTATCTGTAAGGTCAGTACTGTGTCACTCTGTGTACTACAATAAGGACGACAGATAGTATTAAGTGTATTGTTAAGAAGTATGAGATTTTTTTTCTCCAATGAATATATACAGTTTCTTCCTGTAAATTAACATAAGAATTTCTAGAATTTCTAGAAAATCCTGTGTGATATAAAGGCAGAAGAAAAAGAAAAAAAAAAACTGGTTTTCCTCAAGTATATAAGAAAGAATTCTATAAACATACCAATGGAGGTGCAAGTTTCCTTCCCCCCCCCCCTCCCCCCATTAAAAGTGACTACTTCCAAAATAGTTTTGAAACAAGAACACAACATAGTTCAAGAAAATGTCTCCTGACAGATAGGTCATGTCTTGAAGGGCAGGTTGCATTTTTAAATCCTGCTTCTCTGTAAACCTCTGTTTAAACAAAAAAATCTATTCTGAAATCTTACTGTTGTAAGAACCAGATAGTTATGTACTCCCTCAAAGTTGCCAGAGTTTATTCCTATAATGAGAATGATGTGCACATTTTGCATTAATTTATCTAGAACTTTTATCCTACTTCATTTCTGTGGAACTGTAAAAAGCAAAGACGAAATTCTGGGAAATTCTGATGATCAACTTGGTTAATCATTTAAAGAGCCTGGGTTTAGTTATATTAGGCTAGATCCACAGAGAGTGCAATTTCATTTCTGAAGTGTTGTTATAAGTATCTACCTGCAAATCTTAGGTATTCAAAAGACTTGCTCAGCTGCTGCTTGAACTTGGAGATATCTAGTCTCTTTATGTTCAAACTCCTTACATAGAAGAAATTCTGCTTCCTCCTAACCTGAAACATACTGATAATGAAGCACTGTTTTTTTCTGATAGCTTAGGACCACCATTCATCTGACATGTGGGATTAAATGAGGGAATCAGCTAGAGGAGACAGGAACACACGTGTTCATGGTGCTCAGGAGAGGACGTGGCTGGCCCGCCTGCAGGCTGGGGATCTGCAGGGCAGGAAGGTTCCCGTTTGTGTAGTATCAACCTTTTTGTGGTCTTTCAGACTGTGGTCCTGAGTTCTGATCCTTTGAGAGAGAGGGAAAAAAAAAGGAAAGAATTTGTGCCACCCATATCCTAGATGACTCTTTTAATTTTGTATCATATTGAATAGGAACAGTGGGAGCTGTCTGCTTCATGCCACCTGTCCGCCTCTCTGGGCAGATGGACCTCTTAGTCTGTCAGATAACCTGCACCAATGGAGTACCGTAAGAAGCAACGCTTGTAGTTTTACGGAAGCCAGATTGAATCTTGACTAATAAGGATTCTAAAATCCATAAAGCAACTCATCATTTCGTCCATCCATCTAAAAGACTAACTTCTGGTTTTCACCATGTCTATCAATTAATTTCTCTACTCCTGGCTGTCACCCCACGAATTCCTTCCTTCCTTCCCTCCAAATACCTTTCCTCCATCTGAATTTAGCATTGTCTGATTGAGTGAAGAGAAAATAAATTAAAAGCATTTTAACTTTTGTTGTTGCCATTGGGTTATGGAGAATTTTCTCAGGATTTTAAAAGTTAAAATCACGAATTGTTATTCAGTGCAGAAGCTTGTCAAATTTAGGGACACTTTGCAAGAGCTTGATCTAAGTTCAGTCTGTTTTCTCCAGATTTTCTTTCACTCTTACAAACATTTTTTTCAGCTGTAAAATGAAGAGTGAATTATGTTCTTTGCTTGTGCATAATCTATGAGACAGGTAACACAATTCCTTTCACCTTAATGATAACATCTTGTATGATTTACATGCTATGTTAGATTATTTTTTCTGGTTATATGAACATACTAGGAATGTTATTGTTTATATTAGCATGGAAATCAGTTCTGAGAACATATACACACAAAGTTAATTTCATTACTCAAGTTACTGAATATTTTTATATTTTAACCTGTTTTTCTGAGTGAAGGGGTTTGGTTTTTTCCTGAAAGAACACAGAAATGTTACTCTCCAAGCCATTCAAGGTACAGTGTGTTAGCACCGCATTCAAGTGCACTGACTAGCTGTTGTTTTGTTTCTCCGACACATCTCAGAGGCAGTGACGAGGCCTATTGGTTCTTTGGAATAATAGCAGTGGGTTTCTTAAAACAGGTAGCTTTCTGCTGTAGAGAAGAGGATATTCTACTCATCTAATATTACTATAAAGTTTACACATGTCCAGAGCCACAATGGGATCCCTATAATGGAGGACAAAGCACAGCTTGTGTCCTTCAAATAGGTGATTTTTTGGGTATACTGATACAGCCTCAAATTAAAACCTTGTATTTAAGTATTACATAATGTTACCTCTTGATTTTTTAGAAAATATCATGATGTAAATTATCAGTAATCCATATGCAGAAATCAAAGATTTTCAGTGAAAGCATAAGAAGGCATGCTACAGAATAAAGTAAATAAATATCACCCCAGTGGAAATGCCTAAAACCACCGAAGAGCTGAGCTGCCCTCCTCTGTGGGTCAATCTGCACGTTACTGTTGTCAGTTAACCTGGACAAAGGCATCACCGTAGGAAACACCACGTGTCTGTGCTTTTGTATCAGCTTGGCTAAATTTCAACCATCTAAAAAGGAAATAAAATCAGTCTTTGACTGTAGCTAGGCCAGGCCATGTTTCTTTTGTGAGAAATAGAAGAGGAGGTAGACTGTTAAAAAGAATAGGATATTCATGATACTTAATTCTAAATCTTATCTAATGAAAAATAAATAGTGAATTTTTGTCTTATATTTGCCAAAACAGAATTACTTGTACTAGGCAACCACTTAATCCAAACAAAGCAAAAGTGAATCTATTAATTTGGAAAAGTAATCTAAAATCTAACATAGACCAATTAAGACGATTAAGGTTAAACAGAGCAAAGTATTAGTCCTTCCCCAAAGTAATGTTCTGCTGAAGGAAGAAACTGAAGATGTGGTTTGTAAGTTGCATTTGTGACTGGTTTTAAGTAGCTTAAGGTACTGAACTTATAAAAGGTTACTTCATTTCTTTCTTGGTTTCTTTAGCAAGGTTCTTGTACTGCAGGTAAAGGTTCACACCGATCAAAAGTCTAAGGGCATCCCTGCTAGGAAAGCCCCTTCTCTGGGGCGTGTGCTTTGCCTTTCATTAGGTTAAATCTAAATTTAAACTACAGAGAACGTTGGTAAGAACTCTGTTTATTTTAATTTTCTTCTGTTCACTTAGTGGACATTCAGTCTCATCTTCCTTCCTTTGACTTTTGTTGATTTTGTTATTGTTCACATACAAGAGTAATTACTCAGCTGGTTAATGAATTTTGATGCTTGTGTTACAGGGAAATCTTTGTAACCTAAAAATAGAAATCAAATTGCTTGTTAATTCCCTCTAGTGACAGGTGACAAATATACCAAAATTAAACTTTAGTCATAGATGGAAGCAAGACACTTGCTAAATTGCTAAACTCCCTGGTACCTGAGTGAGATGGAAAAGTGATGTCAAATGCCTACCTAGTTCTATTCTTCATGAAAAATTAAAAGATTTCTTCTCTGCCTCCCCTCAGTCACACAGGGGAGGAGGCTCTGTTGTTCAGAGTGAGGTTGTTTTTTTTTCTCTCCTGTCAGTTGGGATATCTCCAAATTGTGTGATTCTAGTATGTGTACTTTGCTGTCCACTATTATAAACTATCTTTTTTTAGGCCTTATTTCATCACGAAGGAGAGCTATATTAGTTTTATTTTGTGAACACTAGCTGGGAAATCTATTTAAATTTTAATTGCATATTACTTTGAAAAAAATAATTAGCAGATGTGTATAAAGCAATTCAGAATTACCACTTTAGAATTAATACATAGTATGTATTTTTTAATACTGTTTTACTTGTGACAAAAATAATATACTTAGAGTTCTATAAGCATGCCACTATATTACTCTGTAAGGAAGAATGATGAATTAATATTAGGCTATTATTTTTACTCAGGGTTGCCTAATACATTTCATTATCACATCTAAATACTAATATACTTAGTTCATCTCGGTGTTTTTTTATAAGCAAGTGCTGCTTATAATTGCATTTGGTTGAGAATATTTAGAAATTGTGTTGAAAACTATTTCTTAAATCTGTTTTAATTTAATTGGTTCTCTTTAATTTTAATTTAACGCCACTGCTTTGCATTGATTGATGTTACTCATTGTTTTAGTCCTTCTTGTCACTTTTAGTAAGTCCGCCTTATTTCTGGAAATGCTCGATGACTCAGGTGAAGCTATCAACCCTTCTCTTAGATAACAGAATTAGTGCTGCCTTTTTCTGTTTGTTTAGCTTGGGTTTACCAAGGATAGCTTGTTCAGTTGAAAAATTAGAAGATCTACAATTTCTATTGATTTGTTTTCTTTCTCTTTTCCTCAGACATCTTTATTTCTACTTTTTCTCTGTTCTGCCAGTTTCATTTAGCAGACAGTACTTCAAAAAGCAGCTATATTCCTTAACCTTGTTGTCATTTCACAGCAAGTTTTTCTTCTTGTGATAAACATGATAAACCCGATCTTCACTTGACTGAATGATTCTGACATTGTCTTTGCAGGATGCGGTACTGCAACAGGAGGAGCTGAAGATGAAGGTGAGGCTGAAGCTGGCTGGATTGAAGGTGCTGCCATCCTACTCTCTGTTATCTGTGTTGTACTTGTCACTGCCTTCAATGACTGGAGCAAGGAGAAGCAGTTCCGTGGGCTTCAAAGTCGTATTGAGCAGGAACAGAAATTTACTGTTGTCCGAGGTGGACAGGTTATCCAAATCCCAGTGGCAGAGATAGTAGTTGGTGATATTGCACAGGTGAAGTATGGTAAGTTCTGTCAACTACAGGTCTACTTTTCTGAGCTTTATTTATTCTCCTTTTCTTTTCTAGGAGAGTAGACTCACTTCACTGGAAGTGATCTAAAAGACAGAGAATTATGTGATGTCATTATTGTCCATGGTAAGGTAACAATTTGGCTGTTAGAGCAAAAGGAGAACTTAAAGATACTTGCTGTAAAATTGCACTAGGTAATTAATTTTATTTTTGTAATCTTCACTTCCTTTCACTGACAAGGACAAGAACTGTTCATACAAAGGTAATTCTCTTTCATGGAGGATCACACTATTTGGAATTTTTGGTTTCTGTCCAGTTAGGAATAAGAGGAAGTATTTTTAAATGCTCTGTGAAAGGGAATTGTGCCTCTGTGCTTACCTGACTTGGTAGGCTGCTCCAGAGCTACGGATCCTGTAAGTCCCCCCAGATCAGATGCTTCTAGTAGGTGGTTGCCTTATAACTATATGCCATAGGGAAAACCCTGTGCTCCAGTGAATGGGAGGACTTTTGCAGGAACTCTGTGTACTCTGTGTTTGACCAAGCTGGCAAATTCCAGCAAAATGCCTGTTCTATCAAGCATCAAGTTTCTCCTGGACTTAGCTAAGGGCTTCCTGAGAGAGGAAGGGGAAAGGGCAGCTTGAGTGTTTATTAGCCACTGTTAATTCTTATGAAGTCTGATAGAGAAACATTCATGTCATGTTAAGAAGAGTACTCCCCCTGCCAAATCTCAGTGATGATGGTGTTCATCATGTGTTAAATGGGATGCATTCTGGTTCTGGGATAGCATTAGGCAAAAAAATATTTGCAGTACGAAGGCCCTTCCTTATAGGTTTGCAATAATATGGCTAATATGGACAGATATGGTAGTAGTTCTTTCACTTTTGCTTTCATTTCAATTGTTGTTAATTGTGATTTTGTAATAAAAATCAGTATGTAATTATAAAAACAATCTTACTAAACCACTGTGGTTTTCCATTACCATGTTCTTGCTGAAAGGTGATCTTCTACCTGCCGATGGGATATTTATTCAAGGAA
Organism: Buteo buteo; assembly: GCF_964188355.1. NCBI lineage: Eukaryota > Metazoa > Chordata > Aves > Accipitriformes > Accipitridae > Buteo > Buteo buteo. The sequence goes on from NC_134191.1 coordinate 22,237,732, forward strand.
ATGATCTTAAAATTGATGAAAGCTCTTTAACTGGAGAGTCAGACCAAGTCCGCAAATCTGTTGACAAAGACCCAATGCTACTGTCAGGTAAATGTGCTTGAATTCTTGCTGAGTTATCTTTTATGCACTGCTTTGCTCATGTTTTGTTTTGTTTTCTTTTTCCACACCATCAGGTTTTGGTAACCTAGATACAACTGATCGTTTGAACACAGACACTGGCCTTGTCCATTTGTCATTCAAAGGGCGTGCTATTGTTTTTTGACTGAAAGCAATTGTTTCTGATTGTCGTACTTATTTTATTAAGTGAGAAAGTAATGAAACATTTTCAGAGGAAAAGGAAAGTATCACTTAGGGAAATAACAATTATTTCAATTCATTGTATGCTAGTTTTAATTTAACCATTAAATTCAAAGCCTTTTAAAGTCTCTTTAAACACTTTCTTTGTGCGTATACTAGATACAATAGAAAAAGAAACAATGTGCTTAGAAGGAAATGGATATACTAAAATATTGTGGGCTTAACTTCTGTGGTAAATTCAAGTTATATTTAATATTTATATTTTATAATATAGCTCCATACAGTAAATCAGTTAAATAGAATATGATTTTAAAAATTCTAATTAAGATAGTTTCTAAATAGGTTGGTTGTCAATGGATTCCAGCTGGGACGTGATCACAAAATAACAGCCTGCTGATCTCATACTCATCATCAATGTGTTATAACCTGAAACAGTCATTTTCAAATACGTTTGAACTTTTTATTCATGGAAAGGATTCTCTTTGCTGTCTGGTTGTACAGTCAGCCAAGAGTCATCCCAAATAGAATACTTATGTTGCAATGCAGCAGGTAAGTACACATTCCTGCAGAAATCCTGCCCCCATCCTGCCTCACTGAGCTGGTGTTTCCCAAGCAACAACTGTTGGGAGATGCTTTTGCTCAGAAGAGAAAAGTAGCAACAAGTAAGGATGTGAAAATTTTAAATGAATTAACAGTGCAAATCCTTTCCAAACTTAAAATCAGATAATTAGTTCACTGATTATGAGATTATGAATGTTTATTATGTAAATTATAGAATTGTGGTCTGGTAAAAACCCATCAGATTTCAGTCAAAAGGTGGCTACATTAACTTAAGATGAAGAAATTGCTAATGTTATTTGTAGACTTGCCATTGCCACGGACTTCATGTTACAAAAGACCATGTTAATTAATTTTAAATTTAGCCAGTTTCTAGCATCTTTCCGCCTGAAACTGTGTATTGAAAATTATTTTTGTCAAAAAATCACGACACAAAAAACTCCTATCGCTTCTGAGAATAAAACAGCAAAACAAATGTCTTTTTCTTTTTTTAGGAAAAAATTTCCTTTGGTTTCTTTAAAAATATGCTGGGTTTTGTTTGTTAAATGTTTTGCTGCAGTGTCTCTGCCAAATGTATACCTTTTGTTGTTCATGTTGTAAACCCCCAAGTTTTTCCAAGTTATGAGCGTCTGAAAAATGTGTTCGTGCAAATTCATTAGAGACTATTAAATATTAGTGGAGTAGCTGCAAACTCCGAAGGCTGAATTTGAGCAGAGAAAATACAATGAAGAGCTCAGCATTTGCAGGCAGCTTACATATAGAAATGCTGAATAGTGGGGACACTTTTGAATTCTTGGTGTCCCTCTGACTCCTTGATGTACCATAATTTAAGGAACTGTTCTGACTTTCATGAGTGATGTATGAAACTAATGACTGTTATTTTTGCTAGATTTACAATAACATGATTTATCCTAGTAGTGCAGATATTTAGGCTTAACTTGATTGTAGTTGAAGAATTCTCTTGGAGATGCTTTCCAGTGTGTAAACAGGGAGGCCTGCAGTGATATTTTGAGGAAGGGTAGCTCACTGTTGCTATTCCTAACAAAATTTTTAATCCAGTGTTGTCCTTGAAATATTTGTCCTTTTTTTTTTTTCATTTCTTTTTTCTTAGCTGATAGTTGTACTGTTTTGTAAATATAACTTCATAACTAGCATAAAATTTTCATTGTAAAGAGATAGTTTTGATAATATTTTCTTATAGAAACTTCTATCATGAAATATCATAGACTTCTATCAACTAAAATATCCTGTTGTTGAATTCTAGAGGTTTTCTGATTATGAAGTTTCCATTGACTCGTGTACTCTTACATATTCCTAAATTGAATTAGATCTTTTTGAATACCCATAGATTTCAGTGGTGGCTGTGAAAAAACATGAAAGTATTGCCCTGAAGGGCATGGTGGGAAGGGAAGGGGAAAGCAGTCAAATTAGTTTTGCTTTCCCAAACCTCAAATTTTGTTGCTATAAGGAGACAAATTTGTCTTTATGGTTTTATTGCAGAGTTAAATAAGGTTTATACTCTTTATTTTTCTCTATTACTATGTAATCTCTATTATGATTACAAAGAAATTGAAGAATTAATGTGATATTTTAACAAGCACTGTATACACCTTTGTTCCATACTTAAAAATTTTTACTCATGCTGTGTTAGAAAATTGCTGAACTCTATTTGCTCAGGAGCAGAGTTGATGATTTGAGATTCTATCATGCAAAAAACTATCTTCTTCCATACATACAGTGCAAGGTTTAATCCTAATGGTGTGGGAGCTGATGTGCCCACTGGAAATTGATAGTAGTCCAAACCCCCAAAGCTTGGAAACCACCATGTCTTTCAGGATGGATTTGACCTGGTTTAAAAACTGAGTTCCTGTTGGATTTTAGCCTAGACCTACATTTTTATAAAACTTGTTTAAAGAAAAAAAACCCCAACAACCCAACATACCACCCCCCTGCAAAAAATATCAAACAGACCTTAAATTTTCCTCTTATCTTATCACCTGAAGACATCAGTAAGTTATCTCCATGTAGGCTTTTGGAATTTAGACAAATACAGTCAGGATGTTGCTTGCCACTGTTCTCCCTTAAGCATCTGTTGGAAATGAAAACTGTTTCGGTTTGAGAGAGGAATAACTGAAAAAAGGTAACATTTGAATTGCAGCTACAGTTTGTTTTGTGAGTCTAAATTTGGTGAAAGATAAACACCCTGAATCGGTAGGTATTATTTTCAGCATTGGCACCTGAAACAACATTTTTAATATTCAATCAGTTTCAATGACATAATTAAACTAAATGAGTTTCTGTGCTTAATGTCCTGTTTAATCATCCAGATAGTCATTTACTGTACTTGAGAAGCAATTCTAAGGGTACAAGTGCTGACTAAACCAGATGGTTCATTTCCATCTGTATATAGCACATTTGGTACCACCTAGGAAGGCAGACATGGAAATACAGACTCTGATATACCTGAAACCAAAAGAAGGAGCTTCTCTTCTATAGTTCCACTGTATTTCTGTCTAAAACATTTTCCTTCTTTTAGTTCTTTAACAGAGGTTTGCATGCATGATGTAGCATAAGCCATTGCATCAAAAGTTATCAGCTTAAATGTGACTGTGGTGACGTTAAATTTCTTTGCAATGCGCACGTGCACGTATCAACCAACAGATGAAGACAGCTTGGATAACCCAACTGAGTGCTGCTCAACTGTCTTCATTGAACCTGATGTGCCCTTGAAGTTTTGTGTAGTTCAAAGTTCGCAGAAATCCATGATTCTTACATACAGAAGTTTTGAATATGAGTCTGACCTCAGTATTGCACACACTGAAGTATTTTGGGGTCCCACGTATTATAATAGTTAACATTGTAAAAAATACCTTATGAGGCTTACTGTTTAAAACTTTTTTCCCAGGTATTTAGATTAATTTGATGAAGGTATGAAAGAGTGACATAGAGGAGCTCACCTAGTGTAGTTCTCACTGAACTGAGACTTACAGAACATTACTTTATCCTAACCTAACTTTCACAAATGCATATTTCTATCAATGCGCAACAAGGATTTGAAACAAAGTAAACAGAGCTTATTCAAGAACAAATAAACAAAAGAAATCTCTTGGTCATGGTGCTTTGTTAGGTTTTGGAAATAAAAAGGAAGCCCAATTAAGGAATCGGGTCAGTTACTGCCTGGAGAAAAATAGTTCTGATTCCGTCTTAATTCCCTGCCAGAAAATATTCTAAGCTAGGCTTCTAGCACAGCAGAAATTTTCAAAACCAAGCAGCTGACTTCAAAAGTTCCAAATTATTTGGATATGTTGAAATTACACTCCCCACCCCCCACCCCACCCCCCCCGCCCCATACTGGATATTCTGACGGTTGGTTCACTTTATTATTAACTTCAGATACCTCTTAATAATCACAGTGACTGAAACAGTTGTTTAGAGATGCTGATAGAGAATTTTTGTTTACCACAAGTTTGCTAAAAGCAGCAAAACAGTATAAACCCCCCAAACTGGCACGCTCTGGTTTTCTTTTCTTGTTTTTCAGCCCTATTTCCAATCTATTTCACCAGTACTCTTACTAGATTTGGGAGTTTCTGAATAGTCTCATGTTTAGTTGCATTTTTGTCTGAAAAGTATGTGCTGTAATAGGTTCCTTATCTTTCTAATCTGTTCATCTCTTTTCTTACTAAACTAGACTTCTTCCTTTTCTATCTTGGAATATTCACCATTTATCAACTTCAAATTAAATACTCAGCATGTGAAAAAATGTGTTTTATTAATACTGAAAAATTACTCTTGAGAGGGAAAGTAGTCAGGAGAACTGTTCAACATGAAGTTGAAATACATGGTTAGTGTACAGATAAGTGAAAAACATGCATTCATTCCAGAATTTCATTTATATAACAATAGTTGATTGAAGTCATAGCGCCCATTTCTTTATTCAAGCTAATGTAATTATAATACCATTTAAATGGTGAAATTGTCAGAGTTAGGTGGAAGGAGGTTCAGCTCTTTGGTTTAGCTTAGATGCTGAAGAATTTTTCCAATATTACTAGTGGAACATAATCTGATGATAAATTAGTACCTGCTCTAAAACATGCTTTTGTATGCACCTTAACATTTTGAGTTACATTTTACGAGCCTAATGTTAAGAAAAGGCTCAGAAAGGCGTTTCAAGTTAAGACATTTTTGCCCCTGCCAGGTGTGTAGAGGTAAGCTTGAAATCCTTCAAAACAAAACATAGGAATACTAAAAGCAAGTTCTTAATTAAAATATATTTTAAATGGTGTTACATCTTAAAGGAGGTTCCTCTAAATATCCGAGTTAAGTTTCAGACATTTTCTGTTTTGTCTGAACCAGTACAACCAAGCATATCTTATTTTTTGAAGGTCTTTTCTGTTCCTTTAGCCTTGAATGTAACTTGGTTTTTGTTGTTTGGGTAGCAGTCCTAATTTTTTATGTTTGTGACATTTTTCTCTATCATATGAACGCAAGCAAATGACTTTTTAAGGAATCAAATTTTATCTCAGAATGCCATAGGAACAGTTCTCAATGTACTGAGAAAGTTTGATGCTTTTTTTTTTTTTAATACATCTGACCATTAGTGCATTTTTGTTTTTATTTGGCTTATTTCTGCTGAAATTTTCTTAGTGTTCTGATGAGATATTTATGCTCTGAAATTAGGTTTAGTGTTGACAGATGTTCTCTCTGTTCTGTGTTTCTGTTTTCCTTGTAAGAACATGAGAGATTTTGGTTATTTTGAGAAAGATCTTTTGATTATAAATAGATAGTTGCATTGCTTAGTATGTTCTAGGACAGCAACTGGGTGAGCAGTAATTAGAAAATGGGATTTTTAAAAAAAATGTGTTGCAAGGGTGTGTGTGTATATATATATATAAAATATTGATCTGTTTAAGGACACATGTCCATATATCTTTCCTCTTTTCAGCTTTTGAGATAACTCAATGAAATGAATATATGTAGATGAGGATGAACCCAATAAATGTTTTTTAACAAGGGAGGGAGAAAGAATCTTTCCATGACCATCCAGGTTTAGTAGATCTGAATGCCCAGTAAGATTCTCCATGGTAAATTAATTATATTCCCCATTTGCTCCATGCAACAGGCTCACAATTCATTTGGTTAAAAGCCATTTTGCTGGAGTTTGCAGAAAGCTTGTTTGAAGATTTCTGTTTTACTATGGCTTCAGGTGTGCCCTGCTGTGGAACATTTCAGAACTACAGGCATCAGTGAACAACTTCACTTTAGTTTTAAAATATTGAGTGGTAGTTAATGATGGTAAATGTTGGGTGGTAGTTCATGATGGTAGTGGGTAAGTGATAGGGGCAAGACAGTTGAGAATAAGCATACGAGCGGTTTTACCTCATTAGCTGCAGAATTGTTTAGGACAAGTCAGTTAATGACTCTACCTTATTCATGTTATTACAGAGTGAATGAAACCATGATGTTGTCTTAAGTAAGGTATATGGAGAACGTTACATTTATGGAAAACCTAATAATTGTAAAGCAGTACAATGTAAATTTTGAAGTTAGGTGAGGATCTAAGGAACCATAGATTAACACCCAACAACAAATAGTAGTTTGTCACAAATACTGCAGTGACAAGGCAGAGTAAAGTGAGTATTATAAGCAGTATAATTTTTATTACCACAATGGTTAAACTGTTTAGTTGATTCTTTAGTTGACTCCTAAAGCAACGAATAGCTTCAGAAGTGTAAAAATTCTTTCCCTCTCCGTGCCTCCCCTGCTCCCCCAAAGGAAAATGTGATTACTGGACTATGTTCTGATTCCATCTGGACTCATTCTTCTGATGTCCCGCAGCTGCAAGTCTGGAATAATACAGGTCTTAAAATATAGTTTATTTAAAACTATAGCACCTAGGATTAAAAACAGTTGTTAAATAATAGAATACTTTCTGAGGAGGTTCTGGTTAACCATGTGTCCATCCATAGGTCACTTGGAGGTATAAATCTGTGTTTGACTTTTTTGTATACAATGATTTTTTTTCTCAAGGCTAACAGTTTGTGTGTTGCAGTCTGTTTTCATAGTTTCCAAACTAATTGCTTCTTCAAATACAGGAAAGAGTATTTAAAAAACCCCAAACCCAAGTAAATTTTCAATCCCAGCTTGCTCTGTCAACTCTGTGTTAAGAAATGATTGCTTTTCCTCTGTGTTCTCACAGTGACTTACACTTAATGGGCATAACATAATTTTCTACTACTGAAGGATAAAATATAAAGTCTATTTCAATGAAAAGCTTTATCTACCAGTAGTTTCTTCATTATGTATTTGTTTTTCATCTGTTTCATAGGAGCACGTATGATCTGCTATGTATCTTTTAAAATTTACTACCTACTGAAGACATCTCTCTTCAAACACTTTAAATATTACTTCAGTAATGAACTTTTTAGATTAAGACTTTGTCACCATATGAAATGACAAATTAGACATTTGATGCCATCCTTGGCATATTTGTTCCTATGCTTCAATAACAGGGTTTTTTAAATAAGCTTTTAGTAGCTGGCCTTATATACATGTCGTAACAATAGGTTGTTCTTCAACTTCAAACTTTTTTTTAGAAATAGCCAGTGCGTAAATGCATAGACTGATCTTTTGCAAATCCTCTCTCATAAAATTTTCCCAAAATGTAAATCAGAATACTTTTGATAGTTTCTAGGAAATTCTATTTGTTTGTGTTTCCACAACTCATAGCAAAAGGTTTCTAAGAGGCTGTGATCTTTGATGCACCTGACATTTGGTTCAATATAGGAATAAGAGCTGTAAATAAACAATTTCTATAGAATAAAGCACAAAATATTTCTCAAAAGGAATTTACTCAATATAATGATAAAATTACCCCGATAAACAAATGATCCTTCTCAGTAAAACTTAATGTACATTTTGATTTGTTTTAGAGTAATAGAAATCTCTCATACTGAATTTGTTTTCAAGTGTATGCCAGATTCTTCTTGCTATTTGGGAACCTCCTGATTTAATTAAACATCTCCTTGAAGATTTTCCCCTGTATTGATTTTTCAAGTTTGAAGATGTGAAATTGTCTTAAAAAATATTTTTTTCTATGCCTGTAAATCAACCATAACTGAGGAAGATGAGAGAAATTGCACACATATTTTCACTATGTTTATGTAATAGTATTCCATGTACAGTCAGTGTCATCTTGACTGGAGGCACAGAGGAATGTTTGCAGAACTCTGAAAAAATATTTTCAAAGTTACAATAATTAACTGTGTGAAGCTATCTTCCAAGATAATGTAAACTTGGTTAGTGACAACATTTCTCTTAAAAAGGGAATCTGGTGTTTGCAGTTAATGGGTGTGCAGCCTAAGATTTGCAGTTAAGCATCCGTTCTTGGTTGAGAATAATATAAAACAATAGGGATTATTTTTTGTATGTAATTATATTGGCCTCAATATAGATTTTTAAAGTGTAACAGGTCTCTCTTAGTGCTACAGTAGAAGTCTTGCATCAAATATTTAATGGTTGTTCTTTTTATTTTTTTAGCTATGTGTAACTTATATTGCATATTTTCAGGTACTCACGTCATGGAAGGCTCTGGACGGATGCTTGTAACTGCTGTGGGTGTGAATTCTCAGACGGGCATCATCTTTACTCTGCTAGGGGCTGGAGGAGAAGAAGAAGAAAAGAAAGATAAGAAAGGTAAATTTCACAACACATAAGGATGCTCCGAAGAAAGCTCTTGGGCTTTGTGTAGCCAGAGCGTTCCTCCATTCTTGACAAATAAATATGATTTAAAAAACTTCCTTTTTTGTATACATTTTTATCATTACATATCACACAGAAAAACAGCGAAAGCCGTTAACCAATAAATACATTGGATAACAAGATGTTTTTCCAGTGTGAAACTGCAGGCTCTCAGTACATAATTAAATCCAAGGGAATACATGGGCATACTCCCATCTTTACATAAATCCATACTCACCTAAAATTCGCTAAGGTTTTGCTCTTGTGCATTTACCTCTATGTAATATTTTTTTTTCAGAAAACAACAACTTGGCCATGGAAATAGCATTTTTCTTTGAGCTTCAAAAATAAAACAAAGATAAGATGCAGCTTTTTGCTAGCCTAGTTGTTAAATGTCAGTGACTGGCTTTAGAGGCATTTTAATTTCTTAAGGTGTAAAGGTCAAACTAAGAATAGTAAAAGACAAGTAAGTAGCAGTAAATGTTAGCAGTGAGTTTAATTTTGATGTCCTGTATCAGTTAATGAAATCAAGAAGTCTCTTTAGATTTTTCGCCTTATTATACTGTGACGTCATAAGCAATTGCTAACTTCTGGGTTGCACACTAAGCAGAAACATGATTTAATGTGTGTCCTTTCCAGTTTTTGTTCATACAGTCTTGTAAATTGTTCAAGTCTACTTTCAGAATTTCGTTCCAAGTTTGTTCTAAGAATATTTATCTTTTAGACATAATTAAGGGCCAATTAATGCAGGGTTTTTAGATATTTCCACTCTTTTTAGTGGTTTTTACTGTTAATAAAAAAGAGTAGCATAGCTTTACTGACCATTTTACTTAGTATCTGTCAGGCAGTGTGATTCCACCTTTTTTTCATTTCCATCCTTTTAATTTGAAGCTGCAGATAGGAAGGCCAAATTCAAACGGTTTTCATGACCTACAATTTCCATTTCTGAACATGTTCAACAAGTGGTTGTGCTTGACTCCGTGTTTCTCTGAGGAAATCCCTTTTTACTTGATGAAAGACTTTATGAAATGTTTACCATTTCAGTTCTACACAGAAATGCACAATACCTGCTAGGCATGGTAAGTTCTAGGAACATTAAAAGGAGAAAGACCAAAACTTCCCAAAGCAAAACTCTTCGTGTCAGACAAGTTTTGAACAACACCTTGCTATCATTAAGAGAAAGACTCCTAGAAACAGACTTTTCGAGATCTGGCAGCATCTGTTTTGGCAGTGTCTAAAGGTATCGTGGGTGAGAAAGAGCAACTTCAGGACCTGTTGGCAAGTGAGAGCTGTCTGCCCTGAGGTCCTTTGTGCAACTGGGGTGGCCTTCTCTGTATGTTATTTTGCTCAGGACGCTGGTGATTCTCTCATGTTTCAACATGCAGAGCCTTGAAAGGCAGGGAAAGACAAAGCACAGATGGCAGAATAATGCACTACACTGTGGTCATAACTTACTACCCAGAGGTTCTTACAGAAGTGTGTAAGAACTTGTTGTGCAGACACTGAATCTAACTGAGTATAGCTACAATGCCATGAAAATTCCTTGAAATTTTCTAGTGTCGCTAGCAGCTTTGTGCGAGCGCAGTGGAGTGCCTCGCAGAGCTGGTAGCAAACTGAGGCCCAATCTCAAATACTGTACTCTTGTATATAAACCTGCAATTCTCTGAAATCCTGCCAATCATAAATGTTTGTTTCAGTCTTATGTGGGTGTGTGCTTTTATCGTTCATTAACATTTTGTAAAAATCATCATACAGGTGTGAAACAGGAGGATGGACATCAGCTTCCAGGTAGAGTAAGAATTGTACCACATCAAATGAAAGGATGAGGCTTTTAGCCAGCAAGCTTTGGTGCAAATCAGGGTTGAACTAATGATTAAAATAATTGTCTTTGAATCAGTCCAGTTAAATTAAAGAATTATTTCAAATCAATGGGATTGTTCGTGGCAAACATTTAAGTGTACACGCATTGTTGGTGTTGCAAATCTTAATGTTACGCTTGAATAATCAGTTATTCTCCAGAAGTAAATTACAGTATATTAAATGTTGGAATGCATGATTTGCTGTTAGCAGTTCATGCTGTGCTGGTTAGTATGAATATCCAAATGGAATAAAAAATAAGCATGAGTAACTAAAACAGTTTAAGTTATTACCATCACAGTAATCAAATTTGCAATTGAAATTTTCATGAATGTAGTTGCACAGGGTGTGTTTTTAAATCCTGTATGCTGTTTATTTTCTTCTCCCAATTTACCATTTGTAAATAAAACAAGATCATTTTTCTTGAATAACAAACCAGTACAGTGTGAAACAGTCACTACGGGTCAAGTACTGAAGAAGTTCAAGAGCCTCGACCAGGATTCATTATAGGACTTCTGTGTTCTATTCTGAACAATTAACCAACAGAAACAAAACAAAACTTATTTTATCTATTATTTCTAGAGACTAATTTTCTGAGCTCCAGTATAATCAAACATAATAAAATAATAAAACCTTCTTCAAGTTTTTCACCTTCCTATTAGGAAAGATTTTGTGACCAATTTCTCTAATATGCCAATAATTGCTGAAAACAGAGAGGATTTTCTTTTCTGATACTTTTTTCATTTCACCAGAAAACAGGCAATTACATAATGTCTATTATTTGGATTTAAAATAACTCATTATTCTCCTCAAGACTATATTTGCCATTTCCACATACAATATTGAAAAGTCTAATGTTTACACTCAGATCAATGTGCATATTAACTAGGTTATGGCAGGACGTAGATGAAGCCCATGTTAGGCTGGGATGTATCAGCAATAAAATGTCATAATATGCAACATTACATAAAATACAAAATATGTAATGTTGTATATGCTGTGTAGTAAGCTGCATGTCTTAAAACTACCCACGCATTTTGTATATTCATTAACTCAAGGGAAATATTTCAACCATTTTAATATTTGCATAACATTATGTTAAAGGTAAAAAAAGAAAGAAAAAAGGACCAAAGCAATGTACATAGTACTGTGTGCAGTCAGTTCTCACCAACTGTTAACTTTGTTAAATGTCTTTCTTATTTATTTTATTCTTCTTCTTATTATTATTCCATGTATGAGTTTTTGCCTTACTTTGTAACACCTTTGTAATGACATTTTGCTTTGGAAAGTTATGTAAATTAATTTTAAACAGATTGATTTTGGAGAAAACAATGCCATAGTATTCCATAAATGTTTTTTGTTTTGTCATGTTCATATTGTTATTATTATTATTTATTGTTTTTTTATCCATTATTGCTCAGTAGATTCTTCCCATCCCTCCTCCCACCCTCCTTCAGCTACAGATGGTGCAACAGGTGCAAATGCCACTGATAATGCAAATGCCAGCTTAGTCAATGGTACGTCAAGAACACGTAGCTTGTTTTATTTGATAGATTTCTCTCCTGACTATATAAGATTCCCTTTACCTTTTATGAACTGCACAGATGTTGTATGTGCATGTGATTACCCCCTGAGAGATCCTACTCCATAAACTCTATAGTAGCTTATAAGAGATGCCACAAAGATGCTGTGACTTATTTATTTTATTCACACAGAATTTATTCACACAGAATGGGAGAGGAAGAAGTAGGAATTATGAGGTATTTGCCATTGATTAAAACTGCAATTCAAAGGAACCATTAAGTAAGGCTAGTTTCAAAACTTCTGAGTTGCCTTTGCATGAAGTTTTGTTGTAAAGCCCTTTACATATTTGTCAGCATAGATCTGAAGGACAGCACCATGATAAATGGATTACATCCTCTTTTCTTCTGATGTGGCACTCTCATAAGTATTCATGTAGTTTTCATGTAGTTCTGAGAAGTAGTGCTGGGATCAGGAATCTGGCTCAATTTCAACTAACGGTGCTTTAGGAATAACTTTTGCTGCTTTGAGCATCTTTTTTGGAAGAGACTGACTGAAAAGTTATGTCTGTGGGTATTTGTCTATGCCCTTAGATAGTGATCATCTAATGAGCCTACCTGTATTTACTAAAAATAATAATAATAAAATAATAAAAATTACTGTAGTCAATTTTGACTGTCTCTTAGTACAGATTCTTGACCCCACTTCTTAGCATGCAGATATTTCAGTATCTCTTCTAACAGTCTAATTCCAGTATTAAATGGAATGGGTCAGTATTAGTCTAGGCATCAGCTGTGTTTTTCTGGTAATCAGATACGTTAGTCTTCATTTGTATAGAAACCTTTCCCTCTTGTACAGCACCAGTAATACTGACAAAAGTAATTCTACTTTTCATTGTGTTAGTGATAGAAATTTATTTCCATGCAGGTCAATAGTTGTTGCATTATGCATGTGAGACTAAAGTTTCTGACATAGCAATACCAAGTACTAAACAAGTACTAAGACTTACTAGTGTAGTATCCTATTTAAAACAATGACACAGGAAATCTTTAAGCCTATTTTTAAATAATTTTATTATAATTTAAAAGAAATGTATAACCAGATTTAAAACTTTACTCCTGCATACTCTAAGTTTGCCGGAAAACTACGATTTGCAAGCCCTACATCTCACTGCATGACAGGAACTTGTATCATCCTGGTTCCAACGCCCCAATTTCAGATTCCTTAGAGACCAAGAACCAGGAAATTAATGATGAATATTCATTCCCCATTCTTTATGCTCTAGAATTCTACTCTGTTGTGTGTAAAACAAACATACACATACAACAAAGTCTTACCAGATACCCTCCTTCAATCCCACTGGAGACTGCAGTATTACGTTTATGCTCAGACCTGCAAGTTACTAAGTTGAGCATCTGCTTAAATGCTTTGCTGGCTGAGAACCACTGCTCAGCAAGATGCAGAAAGGAGTCCTAAGTTGTTCTAACCCGGTCTCCCTGTTAGCAAGTCTTAGTTGCCAGGTAAATAGCTGTTGTGTTTGGTCTTAATGCCTGAACTTAATATGGAAATTAAGTTCCAAGCGATACTAAATCACTGTCTTAAGTAACTACGTGATTTTCCATCATCTTCTCTCCCATCATAAACAATAGTTACTGCCCCTGTTTATCTTGGAGTTGAGAGATACATACTCAATTCTTTTCAGTGCACAAAGCATAGAAGTCAATTTTTTGTGCAGCCGAATGTGGTTTTGCTTTTAACCCTTCTGAGGTGAGGCGGTTGAATTAATTCTGCAGATCTCTGATCAACACGAAGAGGAGATACTTTCCACAATTCAACTTACCTGACATTGTGTTCAGAGGAGAACCGAGACTTGGCAAGTAGAGTTAGAACTGAGTGCTTTGAAATTGTCTGGGAAATTGCCAAAGTCTGGTTTCTGTTTATACTATACATTTTTCTAGTTAGCAGTGACGATGAGTTAGAGAATACTTAAAATGTAGATATTTTTTGGAGGGCAGAAAGGAAGGAAAAAATAAGTTCAAAAGCAAGGAGACCAAGTTCATCTAGATACTTTTTCGATCTGGACGGAATGAACTTTTCCAATAACGTCTGAGAATTCTCCCTGAGATGTGCCTGGAAACAACTTTTTTTACCTAAAGTCTAACACCTCTGTGTAGAAGATACCTTCAAATAAGAAAAAAATTATATACTTGAGTAAGTACTTAGCTCAGAAAATGCTATTGCTTGTTACATGAAAATCAACACATTACCATTTCAAATAAAATATTAGTTGTCAATATATAGTTGACACAAAAGAAGTATTTTTTTTTTCAGTCAGTGAGCTTACAGTAATAAATTCATACAGGTTTGTGATACAGCCTGTTTGTTATCTGCTGTATCGAAGGAACTGTTGTAAATTCTTTGGGGTTCTAGTAGTTAGGATTAAAATACATAATTGTTTGATGGTCTCTGTTAAAACTATGGATGGGATGTTCGGTTTTTAAAAGGTTACAAGTTAAGGTTATAAGCAGATGAGAAAATTTTACAGAAAGGTAGTAATTCATGAAAATTTGTCTAATTTTAAAGTATGGTATTTAGAAAAGGTAAATTTTTAAAAGAAAATATGGGAAGCAGCAATCATTGTTTACAGCTTGTTTACCCCAAATTTGATTTCTTTAGAGAAAGGAGTGCTTACCATTGTCCAGTAAAGCACTACCCGATTCCTAAATCAGGATTTCCATGTTGGATTGTTGGGGTTGTTTTGGCATTTGGTATTCAGAGAATTTGTTACTTAAAATTATATTCAGATATAGCAATACCATAGCAGACTCAGAGAAATGTCTCAGCTGAAATACTTTACATTTACTGTTCTGTCAGTTCTGGCGTATGTACAGTACTATTCAACTCCTGCAAAGCAATTTGCAGTTTTAATATTCAGAATATTTTTCTGAATTGTAAGTGAAGTTATTTAGCGAGTGCATAGAAGAATTACCTAAAACTTCCTATTTGATACAGTGGAATCAGATTTATTCTTTTGCAATGAATCTGTGTTTTACTAATGCATTGGCTCTGATATCACACTGCATGAAAGAATTTCTAAAGATTCACTTCAGATATGTTTCACTCTTCTCCCTATGTATAGATTTGCAACGTGCGTCTGTTCTAACTAGCTGCAGGATATAACTGACTTGGCATGAAGAGCGCTATAGCTCAGTTCTATTGCAAGATAAGACATTTTGGAAAACCAGTAGGGTATTTTAAATTTTTTTGCTCCATCATGGCACATGAGAACATAACTCAATTAGCTTCTTCGGTTGCTTCCAAGCAGTTCCTCCAATGTACAATTAATGTCTAATGCCAGTGACAGGTCTTTGTTATTCTGTCTCATTGACTCTTCATAAAGGGCTGGGGGAGGTAAAAGGGAGTCTTTTCTTGCAAAGTTTATTTGGAGAAGTAACTGTCTTTTAGAATAAGAACTTAGGCAGTAATGGTGCCATGGGTACCTTCCAAAAGGCAGAAATTTTAGTAAAGCAAAGGCAAAATGCAAAACATTTTATATTCAAATTCAAAACCTTCACAGTAACTGCAGAATACAAGTCATATTAGGAGGTTCTATAGTCTTTTCTAAACCTTCAGATTTTTCATCCTTGCTTAGAAAACTGATAAAAATAAACTCAGATGAATTCCTCCAGATTTCAGGGCCCAAACACTGTCCCTTTTCCTTACTTATTTCCAAAAAGAGAAGAAGAAGAAAAGATTTGCAAAATTTATGTAAAAATATATTATATTTTCTAAGAATTATATAAAAATATTATCAAAATATCAATACATACTCATCCTTCTAATGTTTCTAAACAGTGCACAAAGGTCAGATAGATGGGATAGTATTGCTGGTCCTAGCACTAACTGAAAGGAGAAAGGATCTCTCAGCAGTAGTGATTCTATCATCTTAATTTCTTTCTTAATTTCTTTCTTTGTTCATAATTTGTAGCCAAGTGCAGGCTTAAAATTATTTGGAGCAGGAGGAAATAAATCCTTTATAGTGTTTTGTTCTTTATCATAATTACCTAAATTACCTATTCTTTGTTATTCTATCTAAATAATTGCAATATAACTAGCTATGATGACTCCCCCCCATCCCCCAATAACCTAAATGCAGTAGCTGATGAGGTTAAGAATATATTTCTAAATACACGTGTTTACATTGTTGCTAACGATTGTCCATTTTGTGTACTGGTATTTTTAGGTAGTCAGGGTAGATGAATTGTTAGTGTAATTCGTTACAATAATTATGATACCCCACTTAAATAGCAAATATATATCATAAAGTTAAATACTTAGATTTACATAGAAAAAACAGTATATTTTGTGTTTGCCAGGGTTTGGGTTTGTGGTTTTGGTTTTTTTTTGAAGTTGAAGAATCTTTAATTATACTGTTTTAAGTTTTTGAATTGTATTCTGAAAAAGGAACTATAGAGCAGGACATAGAGCAGACTGTCTGCTCTAAATTAATGTTTTCCAGTGCTTAAGGAAGGCTTTATCTTCTAGCCAGAAATCAGAATCTCTAGACATGGTTTATGTCTTCCACTAACTTTATTAAAAACCATTCTAAGAAAAATAGCCATTAGGCAGATATCTAGTTCAACTATGCACTGTATGCAAATCCTTTTTAAGGAAATTTCACAATGAAAATTAACTTGGTTTTGTTCAGGTTCATAGATTTGTGTCTCATGGCAAAATGTAAGTCTTTGGAAGATAGATAGTGCCTTTTAAAAAGTCATATTATAGCCAAGGTAGGAATAGTTAGGAATATAGACAAGCAGTTGATGCTAAATGGCTACTTCAGCATATTTAGTAATCCGAGTACTGAGATGATTGTAGGTAGCGATACATCCTTTCCTTTACTGTAATTCTGTGCTTTTGAATTTCTCAGTGCCTGTAGCCTGTTAGTATGGGGTGAAATGTTATGGCGAGACATTTATGACTGATTTGGCCATTTTTGCTCTTTTTGAGAGGGAAGGTTTTAGTGATCTCCCAATTACTGAAGACACAAACATGCAAGAAATGCATCTTAGCCTATCAATTTTGCTACTATTTATTCACAGTGTAGAGTGAAAAAATTAATACATACATTGAAGCATAATTTCTTCTGCTTTATTGTGCATGTCAGTACCAGCTGTATTTGCAGGAAGCCAAAAGAGCAAGACTTCACTGCTGTCATATTTGTTTTATAAACTCTGATGATACATTTCTTATTAGAATTTGTCAAAAATCCGGTAAAGGTGTGTTAACTATTAATTTTCCTTAACATTCTTTTTTTTATTGTGCATTATACATAACTACAAAAAGAGAATGTCATCCATCTAATATAATATCTATAAAACTCAAATAGTCTCTTCTGTAAGATAAATTCATGTATCACTGTGAGAGTTTCATAAGGGATCCCATCAAGAAATTTTGAATACATTTGAAATTGTTTAGTGGTGATTCCGAATACCAAAGTTTTGTATGCTCTAATTTGTATTTTGCCATTTTTACTTCACACACACTTTCAAATGATGTATTTTCAATTTAAAAAAAACAAATAAGGACTTTGATACGGCAAGACTATATGTAGCTAAAATATTAAATTGGAAATTACAGATGCACTTGGCAAATCTTTCTTTAGGATAAGTTTGAATATAAGATGGTCACCTGGCACTTGTATTTACAGGAGTAACTTGCTAAATAATACAACCAAGTGAGGAAGATGTCATTTTAAATCATATCTGATTTACGTTTTTATTTATTTATATTTATTAACACTATTATTTCTATTTTGTCTTAATTTACTAAAAATAATGAATTTAATTCTGGAATACATTTTAAAAGTCCTACTCTGTACTGGTGTGTGCCAAAATTATACCTGTGGATTTTTTAAGTCACAGCTCTCTGAAATTTCAGTTCAGGAATATTATTCAAATTCTACTCTCCACTGGATTCTTTTTATTAGTTTCACCCTCTTAATTTATGCAATTTGCTCAAAAATATGTGCTGATATTTAGTATTTTATGTGTTACAACATTGAACTTGACTGCAGTTCCTTGAATATGTCCAGCTAAGTTGTCCATGCTTCTAAGTAAACACATAGTAACAATGGCTACTGATCATAAATAATTATTTGTAACATGCTCATTACTTTCATCTGCCCTTTTTATTTAAATTCCCATTTTCATGTTCTGTCTTGGGTGAAGATTGTTTACTGTCTGTTGTCTGTTGAAATTTTTCATCATATAGGCAAAATGCAGGATGGGAATATGGAGAACAGCCAGAACAAAGGTAATCTTCTTTCATATTAAGGAGGTTGTGGATTTTATTTTTAGCATGTAGTTAAATTCTTTTAAAAAATAAAATGAAAATTTGTGATTTGTGCCTGTGTGTGAAAATGGCCCTATTGTTCAAACAGAATGTTAAAAAACCCTGAACAGCCAAACCCAGCAAAAGAACCTACCGAAGAGATTGTAACTTTACAGAATTTTGATATATCAGATATTTAGGACAGGAGAAGATCGGTATTTCTAATAAGCCATTTATAGATGATACTTTCATGTCACAAAGCTTATTTGAATTTGTTTTTCTTGTGCAAGTTATGTATGCTGTGTATTGTTAGTGAATTTCCAACCCTATTTTTGATATGTCTCGTCATCTTTGGTGTTTAATGGCATTGTAAGGACATGTTTTCTTTTGCAGGAAGAAGGTAAAGCAATAACAAAAGGAAACTTTAAAGCCAAGAGGTTATTTAGCAATGTAAAAGTGTATTATAAGGGTAAACGACAGGAAGAGTAAGAATCTTAGGAATTTCTTATTTAATGTACAATCTTAGGAAGAAATTGAAATGATTATTTTGCTTTCTCTGAAGCAAAAGTCATGGTTCCCTTTTTATTACATGAGACACAGCTATCTTGATTTCTTTAGGTTATGCCAAATAAGTAAATTAAACTATAACTTTCTCTTCTCAGATGATACTAAAGATTGCAAAGGTGATGGATCAGAAACTGAGTAGATAAACTTAGTGGTTAATGGTACAAAACTATTAAATAAAATGATATTAAATGAATAAGGTTAGATAGGTGAATTAGATTTCCAGGTCAAATAAGCATGGTTTTGTACAATTTTTCACGAATGTCAAAGCAAAGCTGTTTCATCTCATTCTATTTAATTTACTTATGTCTGTGTGCAATACAAAACAGACACATACACATATATAAACTGGAATGTCATTGCTTTTAAAAGACACATCTTTCTCTTTGATACTAAAATAAAGTTTCCTTATATTAGCAGTAGCATTCTTTCCAGAAAGTATGGTTTAGCCTTTAAATTATGTGTGCTTTTGACGGGAGAATGATGATAGTATCACCATTGGACCTGATGGTTAAGTTACTTGAACACTGAAAGGCTAAGGAAACTTTTAAAGTCTGGTATTATCTAGAATAGTGGTTTGCAAAGTGTGGTCCGCTGGCCCATGCAGTCAAGAGAAGTGGCGCATGGATCATCTGTGGAACCACATTACCTTAAAAATGTTTTCATTAAAAATATGATTATCAGGGTGCATTGTAATCTATGAGACATACCAAAATTTAGAGAAATACAGAATGTCTATTTACCGAAGCATTTGGGAACCGCTATTTTTGGAAGTCCTGTGGTACTGATGTACTGTTACTTGCCAAGTAATTTGCAAGACATTAAGTGATATATATGTGTATAACACAGAATGTCATTGGTGGATTAAAAATAAATAAATAAGTAAAAATCAATGGTTTTCGCGGTACTTGAATGGCGCAGTACATACCCCCATATGGATGGAGTGCCCATGGGTATGCTTGTTCATTTGTGCCCCCGCAGAACCCCACTGGGTCTTATAGGGGTGTCTGTCTGCCATGGAAGTGTAATTCTGCACAGTTACAATTATCTGTGTTGCAGTCAGCCCCTGCAATGGGAGTTGCTGATTGAATTCAGTAAGTATCAACACTAAGGTAAAAAGAGCGAAGAATCCTTTTGGACTAACAGTTTCGTTCTGCATTATTAGCCAAGCAGCAGGATGGGGCTGCTGCCATGGAGATGCAGCCACTGAAGAGTGCAGAAGGGGGAGAGGGAGATGACAAAGACAAGAAGAAATCCAACATGCACAAGAAAGAAAAATCTGTTCTTCAGGGAAAGCTGACCAAGCTGGCAGTCCAGATAGGCAAAGCAGGTATGACTGAGGAACTGACCGCATAGCAGTGTGTTACACTAGCAACAAATGGGTTTAAAGCAAGTTATTCTTAAAAGGGATAGGCCTTTTGTACTGCAGTATTTAGAAATAGGTCATCATAGTACTGTTCTAAGGATAGAATGTGGTATTGAATGTCTTTTATTCTTCTAAAACTTAGCGTTTGACTGTCAAGAAACTGGAAGCTTTGGGCAACTTGGATTGTAATGAATATTTGAATCAAAATGAAATGTAGCTTTTCTCATAGTCAGTATTCCCAAGTGCAGTAATTACATATTTAATTTCCTCCCCCCTTAGAACTTTTGACTACCCAATTTCAGAACCTCTAATATAATCTCAAAATATCACTCACACACGATTTCCCTCTTATGGATTCTGAAATCATTCTGCTCTCTCTTAATATCTGTGTTCCTGCCTTCTACCCAAATATGACACATCTGTTGACTCTTGTTTCCAGTACCATCTGGTCCCTACTGTTATAAGTAGCACTTCTCCAACATGTAGGTAGAAAGCGAAAATCTTTCATAATGACATAATATTCATGGTATTAAAGGAACCTTGATCTCTATCCAGACCTTGGCTGAGGCCCTGCAACAGACTTCTTATTTTGCCTCGGTTCAATCTCCTTTATCCTTCTTTACCAGTTTGATTTTTTTCTCCTGCTATTCCTTCTCATTCCTTTTTAAGTTCATTACACTTAGTTGATCACATAACCCCCATGATGCCACTTCTATCTCTTTGCCTGAACAGTGCATGACTTGGAATCTATGGTTATCATGTCTTTAATATCCAATTTCATGCTTTGCCCAGTTTCATATTCCTCAAGCTTCTCTGCTTTGTTGCTAGTTGTACAACAGTACGCATTGATATAAAACCACTTCATTTCTCATCATCATTAATTTCTTAGATTAAGTACCTTTCTACATTGCCTTCTGATTATTACTCTCTCTGGTATTTCGGCAGGCATGTGAATATCACTTTTAAAGTAATTGTATAGAGATTTCTAACCATAATGTGGCAAGTAATATGAATTAAATTAATTAATCATTGCCTCATTGGGTTTTTCTTTGTCATTGGGCAATCTATGGGGATGTCTTGTGTTGTCATGAGTATTTGCCTGTACAGTATTTTAATGGATTTTCCTTTATCCTCTGGCATTTAGCAATCTCCCCGACTCATCTGTTTCCTGTCAACCTTAGCATCCTTGAGCTTACCATTTTTATTTTTTTTTTAACTTCAGTCAAGACATGAAATTCACAGCATTCTCCTTCTACTGTATGATCTCATTAGAGGGAAATTAATTTATTCTGAAATGCAGGCTTAACTGCTTCATAGAGACCTGCCAAAAAGCAGTAATCATAGCAAGGCAAAATAGATGTTCTGATGGAGTTTTTATTTGTATACTCAAATCCAGGAACAAAATTGTGCAGGAGGAGTGCTATCTTAGCAACGTCTGTGTCATTGGGAGAACATATTAAGTCCCCGGGACCTTTTGTGAATTCTGTGAAGTATTTATTAATGTCTCTTTTGCTATACTGTCTGTGTTGTACCTCTTTTGAGCCTCTTCTCATAAAAATATGCACTGTTTGCATATATCCTTTTGAAAAGGAAAACCCTGGAAACGCTAGTATTTATCACATTTTCAAGAAAAACAGTAAAAAACTGTTCTGTGGACAATTCTGCAGTATTGCTTCATTGCATTCAGCCAGACACATTGGCAGGGCTTTTCTAAAGCAACATAAACTACAGGAGATTCCTTTTCTCAAGCCTCTTAAGATAAGCTTATTTAAAAGAAAGATGAGCGTTTGAATATGGATAGACTAGTAATTTGTAAAAGGTGGAGGTCAAAAGGACTGATAAATGTTGTACCAGGCAAAGTAACGTACTAAATTGAAAAAAACTTAGCTTAAGCAATAGCGGAACTCCTGTTGAACTAGATTGACTAAGAAGTTTTAAAAGCAGCAGTAAGATGGTGCTTAAAAATTAATGCAGTATGATTCAGCTGTTCTGTAGAATTCAGTGTTTCCTTATTCACTGGAATGTATGGCTGTTGTAAATGTATTATTGTAAAGTTTTTTCTACATTGTAAAATTTATCATTTTCATCATTACTGGTTACTAGTGAAAGATGTCATGTAGAATAAGAAAATAATTTCATATGAAATTCAAATGTAGATTTCTAATTGCACATGTTTTTAATTGTGTTTTGTTTTATAGTAATTGATTATTTCTATTTTCAGGTTTGGTGATGTCTGCCATCACTGTAATAATTTTGGTACTCTATTTTGCCATTGACACGTTTGTGGTCAACAAGAAGCAGTGGTTGCCTGAGTGCACTCCTGTCTATGTTCAGTATTTTGTTAAATTCTTCATTATTGGTGTTACTGTACTTGTGGTTGCTGTTCCTGAGGGACTTCCACTTGCTGTCACTATTTCTCTGGCCTATTCTGTAAAGGTAAGAAACATTAAAAATAATTATGGGAGAAAAATGCTGTTCAGTTGAGTTTACTGTTGAGTTAGTCTTAGGTTTTATCAGGTGTGATGAAAATTGGCCTGTAAATTAACGTGCTCAAAATATTAATGAGTGTGAAATTTCTTTAAAGTGAAACTTTGCTTTATATTGAGAGTTTTTCTGACAAAAATGCAAATACATATGTATTCTAATACATATCTTTAAAACTATGCAGTCCAAGAATATCAAACAGTGGAAATACCTGCTTAGTTTGCAAGGTTACCAGGAATTTATTGAGCAGAATTTACTATGAGAACAGTCCAGTGCAGAATTTACTATGAGAACAGTCCAGTCTTTTGATACAGAATAACCTTGTCTTCAAATGTTCTTGTGGAATAGTACAAAGTTTTGTCAAGGATTTGAAGTCTCCAGGAACACTTTTCAAAGAAATTAGAGTTTCACTGGAGCTTTCATGTACTTTTCTTAAATGCAGTTGCAGTTCTTTGTAGCCAATGTAAATGTTTCTGTTAGGAAATTAAAGAAGATTAAAATCCTGGACTTGTGGATTACTCCATTATCTATCTAGGAGTTATCTCAGATTGTTTTAGCAATTTAGTCAGATGGGCCTTATTTAAACATTCTGGGAATCTTAGATGAAGATTTTGTAAAGTTTATTTCCATTTAGTATGTAAACAATTTAACATATGAACATTAAGAAGCAACAGCTTGATTTGTATGTAGACAAACATCACTATTATTAGGAAAAAAGAGCACATCTCAAGCATGGGATTTTGCTAATAAAGACTTTAGCTGCTTTTAAAATATTTTCATGTTCTTATGTCCTTCATCTAACACATGCAGCATGTACATGTGTATCTATATTTGCAGTATGAAACTGCAATACAGCTTTGTGTACAATTGGTGATATTGTGCCCTATGAATATAAGATATTATCTGACAGTAAGGGTCAGGTGACTGGGCATAGCATTTTTTTAATATTGAAAACACAGAAGGAAGGATAACATGTATTTCCAGGATGACTGTGCATCTTGTGAAAAATATGCACTGTGTAGTGGAGTAGTCTATAATGGTGTTTTTTTGTGGGTGTGGGTTGTTTGTTTTTGTTTGGTGGAGGGTTTTTTTGTTTGTTAGTTTCTTTCTTTCCCAAAATGTATAGTCTCTCTGTGTGCTGCAAGATAACATCCTGGCATTGGAAATAGTATTTAAAAAAAAGTCTAATATTTGCTATAATGATACTGGTTTAAAAATCCTGTTATCTTCAGTTTGTTTAGCTAATCTTTGCTATTCTAGCTATTCCTTAAAATTTATATATTCTGCAAAAAAATGATGGAACTATGTCCATTTATCAAAGGTGAAATTATTTCAGGGATAGTTACTGCTCAGTTGTCTGTAACTGGGGCTTGGGTTATTGGCCCCAGTCAAATTTCTAGTTTACTAAGCATTACGTTCTCATGAACAAGACCAAATACATGCTTTTTTGCTTTTTATAACTGATGTTAAAAATCTGTCAAAGCAAACCGTGAAGGTTTTTTATTTTTCCTTTTCTCAGAAAATGATGAAGGATAACAATCTGGTCCGCCACTTAGATGCTTGTGAAACTATGGGTAATGCTACGGCCATCTGCTCCGACAAAACAGGGACGCTAACTACCAACCGGATGACGGTTGTCCAAGCCTATGTTGGTGATGTCCACTACAAAGAGGTCCCTGACCCAGATTCTGTACCCGCCAAAACCCTTGATTTGCTGGTTAATGCAATTGCTATCAACAGTGCTTATACTACAAAAATTCTGGTAAGGAGGCTTTTTCTGTCGGTAAAATGAAACATAGTAGAAGAGTTGTAATTTTTTTAAGCAATGTTAATTCCTTATCATCCTGTTGTTGATTATGAAGCATTAAATTCTGTTGAGGTCCTCAAAATGAGAACAGGTGCAGTAAAAACCATATATTTTATGTTTTTCTTTTAAGGGTAGGAATGTACTTATAAGTACAAGACTATGCTATGTTTAAAAAACTCCTGCTGTTATTTTGGGATGGCCCAGTTTTGGTGCAGGTAGATTTGCTAACATAACTAGTTTTCATGGAGACTTCATATCTGTAAAATTATTTTTGCATGTCTAAGAACTTTCGATTCATTGTCAAATAGGACAAATTGGATTGGTTAAATCAGTGAGCTTAATGATCTTGATTCATTCTGGTTTCAAGTGAATTACAACCAGAAGTATTTTATTGAGTCTGTAAAGGAGGGCAAAATGGAAATATCCTGTTTACTTGTGGCATTAGATTCTTCTATACAGAGCTAATTAAGAGGCTGAACACTTTTGCATTTCCAATAGATTTGTTCTTTGAAAGGTCAAGCTTAATCTTAATATTGCAGAACAAATACATTCTTTTTAGTTTCCAAATTTATGTATTGTCCTTTTTAGAGCTCTATGCTGAGCTGTATAATATAGTCTTGCATGCATTTCACGTTTGTTTTAAAAGTAGTCTTTTAAAATACAATCACAGAAAACAATTGGTGAAATACTACTGAGTGCTAGAGCATATATTGCCTTTAATTCTTGCTACATAAATATCTGGATATTAGTAACAATCAGCACTTAGAAGAAGAATGTTTAGAGAAATCTGATGCAGATATGCAAAGTGTGTTTGTAGCAAAGGTGGTTTTGAAATTAATTTTCCCAAGGCTTGTTTAGCCAGAGTTAGTGTCTGAAGTCGAGCCACAGCTTAGGCACGTTTCAGACAGTCGTCTGTGCTGTGATGCACTCACTCTTCCCTGCTCACTGAAAGCCCACTGGGAAGGGAAATGTGGGAAGAACCAGCCCTGAGGCAGCTTGAGCTGCTTGCTACGTCAAGAGTGGACAGGGAATCCTACAAACTCTATCAGCTCAGAAAGGTGCTGCTAGTTGCCACCTGCCAGCTGAAATCAGCCAGCAACGTGAGGGCCCCGCTTCTGTTGCACTGTAGAGACAAATAGCTCTAGTCAACTGAGGTTGGAGCTAGCCCTTTGGACTTTGAATTGAGATACTCTGGCAAAGCAGAACTCGCTCAGCTGTGCACCAATTTCAGCTGTGAGCATCCAACTAGTGGCACCAGTTCCCAACCGAATCCTGGATCTTATCCTATGCTTTTCCTGTGGTCTGTCCAGGTCGAAATCAATCGGGTTAGCTGAAATGAAAGATGGACCTTCCATTCTCAGGTGGTTTGGTGTAAATGCTGTGTGATAGCTCAGTGTGGATATTTTCTGGCAGTGGCTTTTTTTAATCTAATTTGCATATTTGTAAATTAGCAAGAATATTTTACTATTGCTGGGTAAATCACGCTTTCACAAATCAGTATAACATTTGATTGTTGGGGAGAGGAACATGCATCTTAGTTATTTTAATATTGTTACAGCCTAAGGAAGGTTGGTTAGTTCCTTCTGTAGAAGGAGGAATAGAATCAAACTCACCCTCAACACACAGGCTGGGATTAAGACAAGGTAATAGAGACGAATTGGGATGACGGATAATAGGTAGCTATATAAATTTGTGTTTGTATAACTGCCACCGTGGTAATGCTAGTCACCAGCATCAGTCCTACAGAGTTTGACTTTGGGAGGGCTTTGGGAGAATGTTACCAATGTTGGCAGAATTTTCCTCATTCCTAAGAAACAAGGCAGAGGGCAGGTCGATTGGGTGGTAGTTAAGTCAGGTGTGACTGGCAGAGCAAAACTCAATGTCAGCTGTGCTTTATTTGTTTTATATTTTGCTGTTCATTTTGAATGCCTGAGATCAAACACAGTAACAAAGTGTTTCTGTTCCACTTCCATACCAGTTTGCCCACTCTGAATCTCAGAATAGATTTAGATTTCTGGGTAAGGCACAGGAAGGCATCAGACTTTCCGGAGCAATGCATCTGTAACATTAAGTTTAATGTTCTGTCTTTCTCTTGTGGTAATAGTTTCATTTGACTGAAAAATTTCTGGTCAATAGTAGATCTGAAGTTTCACTTTGGTCTTAATATATATTTGGGTTTTTTTATTATTTTTTTTTTACTCTGGCTTGACTCCATTGCTTCTTGTTGAAATTAGTTATGTGTGGCTATTAAAAAGAGTCAATACTTCACCATTGCAGTTCTTTTTTAGCTTTGCACAGAGACTGATTCTCTGTAAAATTGATAAATGGGTGAAATCCTCTGGAAATCACCCTTGTGCTGGATGCGTATCAGGTAACTACTTGAACTTATCTGTGTAAAATTAATGGTGTTTCTGTTATAACAGTATCATAAGATCAAGCCTTGTGGTATGGACCCCATGAGAATTACAACTCCAATATCAGAGGAGTTCATTTTATTCACTGTTTATAACAAGCTTAAGCTAAAGTTTAAGATACAAGGTATAGTTCCATAGCCCTCATTCATTTTAAATCATAAATAAATACAGTAAAAAATACGTAAGGGAGTTGTTTCCAGGATGAAGTATACAGAATTATTTTTCTAGCTCCTAATACTGAATGCATACTTGTGCACTCAGAGCATATTTAATCAAATTGTGAATATCAGCTCAAACCCACAGGGCTTATAAGTTTTATGTCACTAAGATTGAATTTTACATACTCTATTTTTAGATATCTAGTTATGCGTATGCTGTAAATTGCGCTTTGTATGAACTTCTGTTCAGAGTAATCACATATGGGACCATAAAATTAGTCAAGATGCTCTGCTGAATGAGAAATATTCCCTCTTGCATTGTCTTTTGATTAAGGGGCAATTGAACCATTGATAAAAATATAAAAAGAAAATAATACCACTGCTTGGGATAAAAGATTTGAATTTCCCTGAGAAATTAAACACAAATTATTCCAACTGAACAATAGCATCATTAAATATAGTTCTTTTTAATGCTTTCCAAGGATTAAGTAACTGGGTGAGCTGATTTTGTGTTCCATTAGCTTCAGAGTAACTTTAATGCTGCTTTTATGCCGTTTATGTGAAGCTGTTCTCCAAAACCCCTTTTTTTTCCAGTATTCATGTTTCACATAGCTTTCCCACATGGAAATAAAAATTAGAGTTCATACGTTTTTGCATGTGAGCTGTGATGACGATTATAAGGCATCTCTTACTCTGAAAACAAAATTTGTATTTTGGGAATACTTTCATTGCACTTGGAGCAGAAGTACATTGATCTTGAATATCATGGAGCAATAGTGAAATGGAGACTCCAAATTCCAAACCCAGTGATTTGAACTCTTCTATTGAGCTCTTGCTTGCATAAATTCAGTTTTAATTGGAAAAGTATTTGTTCTTCTAATTTCCCGAAAAATGTCAGAGGGCATAGATGACATGCTTGCTGGATGGGTATAATTTGTTCCTCTTAAGAAGAGATCACAATTAGTATTTGAGTGATTTTCAGCACCAGTGGAAAGGACCCAGCTGAACCTGTTATTGTTAGGATCTAACACAGGCATTTCATTTGGTACTTGATAGGTGCCTAGGGAGCAAAAAAGCTACTTATGTCTGTCTGAGGTGAGTATCTGGATCTGCATCAGGAGGACTGTTTTCAGTTTTGACGATCTGGAGTATCATTTACTGCATTTGCATAGTATGTGGCACAATGTAGCGGCATCCTTTAACCAAGTGTCTCGAAGGAAAAAAGGCAGAGATGTCACAGAAAAGTACAAAACATTCACTCCCTTCCACAGCTTCTGCCAACTTAGGAAATGAAGTAAACGTATGTTAGTCTGTATGTTAGTAAATGATAGTTGAGTAATGAATGTGACCTTGTAAAACTTTTGAAACAAAAAGGCTTCTATTGGATAAAACCAAAAGGGGGCAAATGAAGAAAAAAAAACAAAAAAAAAAAGAAAAAAGAATGTAGACAAGTTTCTTGCAGCCAGAATAGAGAAATCAATGTTTCCTGTTTATCATATGGCAGAAGAACACCTGCATATGACACTATAACATCTGTCTAAGGAAACAGTGAAGTTACCAAGGTTGCTGCCCGCACCCAAATTCCAACCACGTTCCTACCACAGCCGTAGATGAGGGTCTTCACGGTACGCTCCGACAGACCTCTCCTCACGAGGCTGCAGGGATAGCTTTGAGGGCCCCAAATAACCCCAGCAGGGAGGAACAGGAATTCCCCACAATATTCCCTGAGAGGAGTTTTTTCTGGGGGAGAGCGATGGTTACCCTCCGTGGGAGAAATGATGCTGAGGACACAGGCTGGCTGTGGGGGTGCGTGGCGGCACGTAGCAGTAGGATGGAGCTGCAACACGGGCACAGCCATTACCATTTACTAGGAGAGAAAGGAAGGTGTTAATTCATCTTCTTGCTTTGTGTAATTACTTTTTCCTGAATATATAATAAATGACCTTATTAAAATAAGTGGAACAAAATTTCTAACTTCTTTATACTGAAAGCAGTTTGAGAGATTTTGGGACAGAATTTTATTGTTAAGGATAAATAGCTCTTTTTACTGATCGTCTGATGTGGAATACTGGAATCAATGCCCTTCATACTTTCCTGGAGAAAAGGGGTGGAGGGAGGCTGGCAGAGCAGGTAGGTAACCCATACTACATGAAAACCATAAGAAGAAATTACAGTCTACAGAAGTGAAATGGTAAAAGTAATGGACAATAAGATTTTAGCACAACAGCTGCTTCACAGGAATAGATGAAAATCTACTGTGGATATTGAGAACATGGATGTAGTAGCCAGGTGAAGGGTTCTTCTTATTTGTGAAGAATTTATTGGCATCCAAAAGAAGTACCGCTATCTGGGTTGTTGGGAGACATAATGTTCCAGTCAGAAATGGTCTTTAAAAAGGTATGCAAAGTACAAAATACACTTCTCTCTTGCAGATTTTTCTTTTTTAAAATCAAATTTAAAGACTGGATTTCATTTATCAAATGCTTGAATTAATCTTGTGTATTTTTTATTTTTTTAATTGGATGAAAAAAATTTTCTCAAGAATAATGTATGTATGCACACACATATTATTTAGCCAACAGAAATTTACTGTGACTTCCTTTTACCTTTAATAATTTCATCACTTTCAATATAGTAAGGCCTCCTTGAAAACAACTTTAAAATTGTTTTGGGGAGCGTGGACATTTGGAAGTTTCCTACTGAATTCCTACTTAAGAAGTAGTAGGTTGGTTTATGGATTTTTCCATACATTTTACCACACTAATGTATAAAGTTATCAGTGATGGAAAAGAGGATTCAAATGTCATACCTTTTTAACAGTAGTTGCTTGCAGCTCTGTAATTCTTGTCTGACAGAGCATAGACCTTTTCTTTTATCTGTCTATATACATATGTTTATGTGTCTGTGTATTTATATGAAGTCTTGTTTTCAAAAAGGAATGGAAGAACGAGCCCCTAACTGTTTAGGGAAATTATTTATTTCATTTTTACATGAAGCTTAAAACCCAATAGATCAGGTTATGCCATACCTATCAACAGAAGATCATCAGAATTTATATTTCTTGAGGCAACAGCAAAAGAGCCTGTACTTTATGGTAGCTGTCTGCCAAGGGCAGTCATGCTAAATGAAACTGCAATTGGATGTCACTAGAATTCTCTCCTTTATTCAAAGGAGAACCATGAGAAAATAGCTTTATCCTCCAAACTACATTTTAGTTATTTTGGTATTTGAAATTGGAAAGATATTTTTACTCTCAGGTGTGGTTTTCTTAAAACCTATTCTCAAGCTCTTTGTTTCTTGTGTTAAAATACACGTAAAATTACCATTTGTTTTTACCGTACATGAAGGTTCAGGTCACCTCTTACTATACCCAGATAAGTTCACCCATTGCTGCTAACAGTGTTCTAAGTTGAAATAGATACTTTAAAAAAACCCAAGAAACCTCAACAAAAACACATACACAAAAATTGGGGACAGAAATGGGGACAGAAGTGGTAAAAAAAATTAGGGATAGATTGAGGAAACCTTTCGTTTATGATAACATTAAATGGCAACCCTAGTAAATGGCCTGGCCTAAATTCTGTTTTATTCCTTCTGTAGTTCCCTACCATTAACATTAAGCTGCAAATATAACTGGCAGCTCCAGTTGTTGACTTGAAGTCTGTGAAAAAGATCAGTCATTTATTAGACAGACAGTCAAGTTGTCAGTCAAGGCTGACCTGCCTATAAGAAAGCAGGTCAGCTTTGGGGGAAGACGAGACAGTGGAAGGAGGAATGAGAACTCCAGAAAACAGAATGTCGGAATGAGAGCACATTGAGGGGAAAAAAGGTAAAAGTGGAATGAAAGGAGGAAAGACGGTTATAACTTGGCAGCAGCAGAGTTTGCACATATTCTTCACAATGTGCTCCCCCTTTACGGCTGTGCGGCTTTCCCTGTTTTACTGCACCACTTTTTCTCCACATAGAGTTGCAAACTTTGTCCACGGGGAGGTTTGCACTAGTAATTTTGGTACAGAAGGGGTTGAGTGAATTGTGGTGACAATCTGAGCAGAGACCATCCTTCGTAATACTTATTTTACCTCTGCTTTCTTTCCTCAGGCAATGCTCAGAAATAAATTCTACCTTTAGATAATGTGTCAAAATTTCAGTAATTTGTGTTTTAAGGTTGAGAAGGATGGGGAGGAGGAGGAGTGCTATTTGACAGCCATTTTATGCAAGGATGGATCTGTGGAAGGTTTTATCCTTCCATAACAATACTGGAAATCCATAAACAGTGAGAAGCATATCTGGGGTGAATTGTTGCAACTTAGCCCATGTAATGACACTGGACTGGCTTGTGGTTGGTGTCATCTGGCTTTGGACAAGGGAGGCAAGAGGAAGGAGCAACAGGCTTGAATCATCTTTCTGCACTGTCACTGTGGAATGCATGTGGAGGGCAAACCCCTCTACTTCTAGTGTACTTAAGGCCACCCAGAAAATGTCACAGAAAAATGTACTGAGAGGAGAATCCTCAGCTGACATATTGATGAACTGGTGTAGGAATTCAAATGTACTAATTTTTTTCACTGTCTGAAAAAGAACAAGTGCGTTTGTATGAACTCATGAAGCTCTGCTCCAGGTTTTCCAGTTTGTGTTTTGCAATCTTAGGGGTGCAGTAAGTTACTAAATATACAATACAAGGAGAAACACAGAGGAAAATCTGCTTTGCAGAAAATCAGTGCTTGATTTTCAAGGTGGAATCTTCCAACTCAGTAGCGTTGGATTTAGGTCAGTAAGGCTGTCTTGTGAGTCAAGTAACTTGAGTACTGTAAGTCTTCTGTTGGCTGCTTTCAGCACATTGGTTTGGTAATGGAAATTTGTGAAAATTGTATATGCTCTTGTTTTTGAAGTGCTCAGGTGATGGTAATAAAATATTGTCTGAAGCATTTCTGAATCTCCAGGTAAATGGTGCATTTGAGCCATTTAAAATTAAAAAATTATTTGTTTTGATGGAAATTGGATTGAATGGATTCCTAAAAATCTGTATATTTTGTAAGAGTTTTTACTTCATAGGCAAAATTATTACCATTATAGGTAAATTTGTATCTTTATATCATTTTTCATATTTTGTTCCCAGTGTTACACAACTGTATAATGTGGGTATACATTATAGATGGGACCAGACAATGCAGGCCAAAGTATCTTTCTATATATAAGCAAGACAACAATCATCACAAAAAAAATCCCCAACAATATTTTCTTTAAAACTTTCTCATGAAATCCTTGGTAAGCATTTTCTCCAAATAAGCTAGGCATGAAAAAAACAACCTATAGTGTGCATATTATTTACTGTGTAAATAATAATTATTAGAGATAATAGATCACGTAGCTAATTGTCTCTGCTTCTAGGAATGGTAATTAGCAGAGAGTAATGATCTTCACAGATCACTTCCCATTGAAGTTTTATATAATCAGAGGTACAAATATAGCTTTTCTCACTAAATTAGCTACTGAGTTAATAATCGAAATAACTGTGTTTAGAAAAGACTTCTTCAACGTGTAAAGCATCGGACATGTCATCCCAGTCATGCGCTTTCTGCCGTCAGGGTCCAGGGGCTTTGTCTTACTAGCAAAAAGCTTTTTTTTTAATAAAGTCTCCTTTTTTCAGCATTGTAAGTGAGGAGCAGAATAGAATCAGCTGCCCAGAAAGCTTCTCAGCAGTTGGCTGTGGGATGGATTTACCTAAGCAAAGAGGGATTAGGGAGCAGAGATCAGAGCAGGGCTGTCCTGTAAATCTGCTATTGACATTGTTAAACTCTGGAAGGTTGTGTATTTTCATTAGTGACCAGGTTGTCAGAGGCAAGGCAGGTTCCCCCACAATATGGCAGAAATATTACAGCAGAGAAGGTGAGATAAATGTGCTCAGAGCAAGCTAGTTCTTTCACTGAAGTTCTCATTATACCATAAACTGTAATTGTAAATGAACTTGGCAACAGGAGGACTGTAGCTCCTGACAACTCTTTTCCTTAGTTCCTAGTCTCCTTTTCTCTCAAAGAAAGGGGTGGCCGTCCTGTCTCAGCAACAAATGAATGTAGGAAGAGAAGATGGATAAATAAAATAATCCTGCACTGTAGAATGTAGCATGACAAATTATTGCCATGCTAGCTAAGAGTTTATGATCAAGTCAAATTGTATTTCTTTATTTTCTTTCTTCATATGACAGAAAACAAGGGAATAAAAACCTCCTTCATACTGGCCTCCTTTGCCTTCACAGTTTGGTAATTGCAGATTCCATTTATTCCTGTTGGAATAAAAAATCACCGCAAGATTATAAACAGGACTGTCAGTCACTTGGAAGCTTTTTGATACTATAATATAATTTACCACATCAGCTTTTTTTTCCCCCCACTTGCGTGTATGAAAATGAGTAAATTAGATTTTTAACTTGCTATGATGCAACAAATGTTTTTCCTATTACCTTGCATAGCATTTTCTCTTATGTTACTTATCTTACTTGCGTGCTTTTATTTTCCACTCATCTTACGCTGGCATAAGATGATTCACTTGTAGGGATAACTGCCAGCTGTTTCCAAATACACTTGTTGATGAATGCAGGCCATAAAAGTCAGCATTTCCTGCAAGGTATTCCAAAGTGGTTTCATCTAGATATATAAATATTGCTTATTGTTTTCTGATCATTTTTAGGACCAATTTTTTTTTTAAATAAAATAAGTTGGCACAATGAATGTTTTTAATATGTATTTATTTTTGTGCCTGTGATACCCTACTGTTATCACACTTTGAAGCTGATTGATATGCTGGTTAGAATTTAGAGTTAACACTTTGTAGGGGATAATATTAGGGAGCATGTTTTCCTGATGGGAGCTTTTGTTTTTACATGAGTGGGTGTAAACCATTTACTTCGGGCACATCTGTTTTAATGTAGGTTTTCTTTGTGTTCTCTATCATCAGGAACAGGAGGATAATAATTTCAAATGCAATAATTTAATACCAATTTTATAGAAAATGGTAATGGTTTTTATAATCAAACAAAGATACACAGGCTTATTAGAAAGAAATGCAGTGGGTGAATCACCTCATAATGAAATATGACATTAATTTTCTTTCAGATATATGTTACATAAATATATTATATATATTATATAGTTTTTAGTAAGTTTTCTTTTTACTCTCAGAACTCCAATGTGGTTTATTCCTCTGGGGAAAAAAACCAACAACCCAAAAAACCCTCAACTGGTACAATGCCTGAAATATAACAGATCAGCAAAAAAGTATATGACAGAAAACATCTTGCCGATTTCAGAACAATAAATGCGCAGGACTTACTTTACAGACTTGAAAAAGACTTTAAATTGACTTGGCATTACTATTCTTTCTGAATGAAATTGCACTTAATAAGATTTATTATATTTCTGTTAATATAAGCAAAATATTATTTTTTCTCTTTTTTTAGCTGAGTCACAGCTAGTCCTAGAATGTTGGTATTAAATATACAGTAAGCAAAAACCTGTGCTTTGAATTTTAGTTCCTGCTTTCTTCTGCAAGGTAGCCCCCACTACTAATTTTTCTTTCAAGCTTCCAGTTTTCTCTTCTTACATGTGAAGCTCTTGGCTCCTCTGGATTCCAATCAATCATATTACTGTGTTATTTACAAGTGAGTCTGGAAGGTGTCCAAAAATGATGGCCTTTCTGCTTTTAGAGATGGTGCCAGATAAGACAGAAAAATCTCTAGAATGGATGGGGTTCTGAAGAACTGTAACCACAGATCCTGAGCAAACTGCAAGGGGCACTGACTTCTCAAAGGCATATGACTTTGATGGATCTGATTTCTCAGGGGCATATGACTTTGATGGACAGAAGGCATCTGTTAGACAAAATCCTTTTCCCAGCCTGAGTCTAGCAGAGGAAACGAAAAGTTTTCAAAGGAAAGGTTGCTAGAGTATTTTAACGTAGTCAAAACTGTACTGTTCCTTAGCATCACTGAAGAAATGACAGACCTGTTTTGGCAGACACCTTGCATGGAAAAATTAAGCTTCTAGAGGGAAGTTTTAAAAATTTAGAACAACTTTAATAAGTACTACTACAAACGTGTCTCACACATGCAAGTGCAAACACACACAGCAAAAGAATGTGGCTGGCTACTGACAGGTCCTTAAGGAGAAACCGGGACATCTCATGCATCTGAAATTATGAATGTGTGTTGGGCAGGAGATGTAGCTCATTGTGCATAACACTGAATGAAAGTATTGAGCATGTTAAAAAGTTCCACTGCGTATTTCTTATGCTATTGTTATTTTTCTGAGGTTTCTACTTATTCAAGTGAGCAGAGAATTACGTTACCTTACACTTCCCTTCACCCCAAAGAAGGGTTGACAGGGCTCAATGCTGGTTTGCTAGGGGCTATACATTTGGAAAAGGTGAGACAAGTTTTTCTGCGAGAATTTTCCTATAAAGAAGGACAGGATGTTCAACTTCTCCATCGTTCCTGTCCTGTTTCCTTCTGAATGAATAATCAGATAAAAATTGGCTGCAGTCTCACAGTCTGCTATGCTGCCCAGCAAAGGCATCATTCTTAGCATCCTGACAAGGAGAAGGACTGGCCAGAAGACTGAATTTATAATGCATCCAAACATTACCCCACCAATCATGCAAAAAAATTCCTCTGAGAAAATATTAGATAAGCATTGCTGTAGCATATTATATACACTTGAGCTCATGCATTTGCCTCCCAAAAAAACAACCCCTAACTAACCAAAACCAATTTAAAAATAATTTCAGCTGATAAGTGCTATATAGAGAGGAGTACATTTTATATGGTAAGTTAAATAGCTGCTGTTAGTGTTTTTAGACTAATTCAGAAATGGATGCCTGAAGAACCCTTTTCCTTACTCTGGAAATGAGTATTATTAACAGAGAAGATCTATTATTATTATGGGCTATAATCAGTAGCTAAAGTCAACTGAAAGAACTTCCTTTTACATTTCATGTGGCTAGATTTGCTTTGCACTTGCTAAATTTAGCTCCTTAAACTGTACAAATTGTTTGTAATTGTGCTGCAACCAGAAAGGCAGTGACTATTAAGACTGATTTTTGCTTTGGTTTGGTCTTTCTAGAAATTTAGTTTTCCTATCTGGGATATATTTAGTAGAAAAATAGAAAATCCAAAGTATTGATAAGTTTTGTGCAAATGAAGACTGTATTCATAGATCAGCTACCAGTAAATACTATTTCTTTTGTTAAAATTCAGGCTTTTGATATGCATATGAAAAGGGCATGCATTTTCTGTTATTTAATGTGATGATTTCATTCTTGCACAATATGAACATTATCACAGTATATATTTTTCAGATAGTGGCGCTGGGGTTTTTTTTGTGGGGCTTTCTGTGTTGTGTGGTACTTCTTTTTCCAATTCGTTAGCCTAAAAAGATTATTTAATGTCTACAGTGCACTACAAACTTTCTAGCTCTACTTAGTAAAAAGCATAGAGAAGGTAATGCAAATTAAAATGAGAGTTGGTATATTTAGATAACATGGAATAGATGGTGTGCGTTTCACAAGTTTGTGGCTGAAATTCATGTACAGTGGCTAGTAGAAGGCACCCATGAGATGCACTTCAGACTACTAGTGGAGGTGTGTGGTAGGTTGACCCTGGCTGGACACCAGGTGCCCCCCAAAGCTGCTCTGTCACTCCCCCCTCCTCAGCTGGACAGGGGAGAGAAAATATAACAAAGGGCTCGTGGTTCAAGATAAGGACAGGAGAGATCACTCACCGATTACCATCACAGGCAAAACAGACTCAACTTGGGGAAAATTAACTCAATTTATTACAAATCAACCAGAGT
Organism: Buteo buteo; assembly: GCF_964188355.1. Lineage (NCBI taxonomy): Eukaryota > Metazoa > Chordata > Aves > Accipitriformes > Accipitridae > Buteo > Buteo buteo. Next base: position 22,274,670 of record NC_134191.1, read on the forward strand.
AGGGTAATGAGAAATAAAACCAAATCTCAGAACACCTTCCCTCCACCCCTCTCTTCTTCCCGGGCACAACTTCACTCCCGGATTCTCTACCTACCCCCACCAGTGGTGCAGGGGGACGGGGAATGGGGGTTATGGTCAGCTCAGTACATGTTGTCTCTCTCGCTTCATCCTCCTCAGGGGCAGGACTCCTCACACTCTTCCCCTGCTCCAGCGTGGGGTCCCTCCCACGGGAGACAGTCCTCCACAAACTTCTCCAACGTGGGTCCCTCCCACGGGCTGCAGTTCTTCACGAACTGCTCCAGCGTGGGTCCTTCCCACCGCGTGCCGTCCCTCAGGAGCACACTGCTCCAGCGTGGGTCCCCCACGGGGTCACAAGTCCTGCCAGAAAACCTGCTCCAGCGTGGGCTCCTCTCTCCGCAGGGCCACAGGTCCTGCCAGGAGCCTGCTCCAGCGTGGGCTTCCCACAGTGTCCCAGCCTCCTTCAGGCACCCACCTGCTCTGGCGTGGGGTCCTCCATGGGCTGCAGGTGGAGATCTGCTCCCCCGTGGACCTCCCTGGGCTGCAGGGGACAGCCTGCCTCACCATGGTCTTCATCACCACGGGCTGCAGGGGACTCTCTGCTCCGGCGCCTGGAGCATCTCCTCCTCCTCCTTCTGCACTGACCTGGGGCTCTGCAGGGTTGTTTCTCTCACATCTTCTCACTCCTCTCTCCGGCTGCAGTTTCTGTGTGTCCCAGCAACTTTTTTTCCTTCTTAAATATGTTATCACAGCGGCGCTACCACTGTCACTGATGGGCTCGGCCTTGGCCAGCGGTGGGTCCGTCTCAGAGCCGGGTGTTATTGGTTCTGTCGGACACAGGGGAAGCTTCCAGCAGCTTCTCACAGAAGCCACCCCTGTAGCACACCCCCCCCCCCCCCCACTACCAAAACCTTGCCATGCAAACCGAATACAAGGTGTTTTTAAAAAATGTGATTAATTTTGATTAAGAGACCTAACTAGTTAATTAAAAGTGAGGAAGCTTATGTAACTGCAATTTTGATGATGACATGTTCAGAAACAGTGAATAAGGTTTTCATAGGCAACCTTGGTGAGAGAAACTCTTGAGATGCTAGGGAGAAAAGTGTTGATAGCTTACTAAAGCATGTATCTTAGTGCTTCAAAGGATGTTTTTCAATTATACAGTTGCTAGTTAAATCATTGCTATAACTAAAGAAAATGTATCTCTTTTTCCTCAAAACTGAAAGATGAGGTTTCAGCCCCCAAACAGATGCATTGATGCTTTTAATGTTGGCAAAAAACCACGTAAATTCCTGGAAAAAGACTTTTTAAACTGCAGATGTTGCCTTGAAACTGTATTTTCACTATCTGATCGGCTCAACATTATGGTTTGTCTCCTGTCTCTGTTTTCTCTGTCTGGAACACTCATGAAGCCAGTCTAATATCAGCATGCAGTAAAGCCTCAGTTTAATAGAACTAAAACAAGGTAGCAGATGTTTGGGTTGTCATTATGGAGGTACCAATTACAATTCTGCAATTAAGTGCAATTTCTCTTTTGCACTTAAAGAAAAATGTTCAGCTCATTTGTGGTTCATGAAAATATAGCAAACGTTTGCCAAATATATGGATAAAATTATCAGAAATTTATAAAATTTATTAATCTGTACTTAATCAATTTTGTTTAGAAATGGCACATCTGTCACTCTGGTCTGTGTTCTAACAATATTGGTAATAGGGGAGAAACATGCTCTTGATTCTTTCTTTATAGCTAGCTTGAACTGAAACCTTGTACTTAGACTATATTTAAAGTAAATTGGTTGTTAATTAAAGTTAGTTAATAACAATTGCTGTGTCTAATTATCTTGATTATATAGGTTACTTGTCAACAGATCTTGTTGCACTTAAACAAAGCCGGAATGGCACTAGTATAAATCTAACTGCCAGTTCCCTGTGAATGGGACTGTATTAAAGGACAAGAGTGGCGATTTTTAGCGTCCAAAATGGAAATGGAATACATAATTTTCAAAATATGAGATCCAGATTGTCATTAAATGACATGTTTTAAGGGAACATATGAATGGTTTTGATCAATAACAATAGGAAAGTCCCCACATACAGATGAATAACATCTTATAGTATAATAAATATACCAAGACTCTTCTGGGGGAAATGTGGAGAAAAATCTGTGTCTGTAAAATTCACTTTTCATCATCTGGAAACACTAAGGCTTGGAGTATCCTAATCATAATGATGATTAATCAATAGTGTCATAACAAGGCAGAGTGCATTCTTTGTGCAGTGATGTGGTGTATTAATGTACCCCTGTTTAAATTCAGTCGTGAATTGTTGTCATTTGGAATTGAGAGATTTTTAAAAACTATTTTTATTTTTTAAATTAAAAGACATCCAACCTTCTATTTTAATTATTTTGATCTTGAAGTGTAGACTATTTATTACAAAAGGAAAAAGTTCAAATTAGAGAACCAAAATGGTTTAGGAGAAGGAAAGGAGTAACTCATGTGGCACATCTTTTGATTACAGAGTTGCTAATGAACTGTAATGTATAAATACGACATACATGTCAGTGTTTGGTTGCTTAGAATAAGTATTCAGTTACATGTGCAGGACTTTACGAAAACTCATTATTAATTTTAAAAAGTTATAATTTAACATTTTCATAATTTGAGATCAGAAATCCTTGCTCTGGGCCCAATTAAATTAATTACATAGATAAATGTAGTTAAATTTAGCTTTATAAACTACCTCAAATATTGATTCTACTACAGCTATCCCACTTTTTCTCTGGTTGTGAAGCTGAAGGAAATAGCAATTTCTGTTCTAATTATTTCTAACAAGTTCTTTGTATCTAGGAGTAATATGCTTATACAAATAGTGCAAATTGCTCATGTGTCAACATTTTGCATGTCTGAAAATTTAGGCACAGACAATATAAATGTTTTTTCTGTATTTTTAACTTGCATCCTCTGTTCTTGAGAGTGAATTGAAAAACTGATGAAGTATGGACTAGAAAAGTGGACGGGGAGGTAGGCTGAAACCTGGCTTGAACTGCTGGTCTCAGGGGGTTGTGATAAAAATGTCCAGCTGGAAGCTGATCACTAACGGTGTATCCCAATGATCAATAAGGGGGGCCAATACTGTTTCACGTCATTAATGATCTGGATGATGGGCCTGAGTGCCCAACATGCAAGTTGGAGGTTGCAAAAATGGGGGCTGTTCAGCCTGGAGAAGGCTCAGGGGAACGTTATCAATAAATACCTCATGGGAGGGAGTAAAGAAGATGGAACCAGGCTCTTCTCCGTGGTGCCCAGTGAAAGGCAAAAAGGCAACGAGAGCAAACTGAAACACAGGAAATTCCAGTTAAACATAAAACATGTTTTACTATGAGGATGGTCAAATATTGGCACAGGTTGCCTAGAGAGGTTGTTGAGTCTTTTTCCTTGGAAGCACGCACAACCCAACCAGACACAGCCCTGAGCGACCTGCTCTAGTTGAACCTGCTTCAGCAGGGGCACTGGCCTTAGAGGGTCTCCCAAAAGAGGGAGGCTGGTGCCTGCCAGCCTCAACTACCCTAATTCCGTGAAAAATGTCTACAGGATTGACGTATCCATCTTTAGTGAGAAGAAACAATTTTCATGTTTGCTCAAGTATTTTTTTGCCTTATCCTTTTTTTATTCAAATGAATCAAAGGTGAATTTGTCCTACAAACTAGAAGGGTAATTTAATTATTTGCTATCAAAATTAAGGGCAAAGTATTATCTCTCTGAATGTAAAAATAGGTAACAGTCAATGAGAGAGGGAACAGAGACTGTCACACCAGCCTTTCAGTCTGTTCTTCATGCATGATTTCGTTCCTTCATAATCACTCTTGGGGGAATTTATGGATAGTATCATTTTTTCCTTGTTCCTGCTATGTGAGCTGAAAAAAGCATGAGTCCATATTCACTGAGCCACATCACTGCTGCTCTCTTAACTTTGCCACGTTGATAGGAAATGTCACACTGATACATTACGTAATTACAGCTGGCCCCTTTTTATATGATTATTGCCTTGCTATTATTTGAGGCAACAAGAGATGTTGAAATACAGTGTTTTTATATAATGTTATATCTGACTAAACTTGTATCCATCTCAAGCGCTAGCAATGAGAATTACATGGTACCACAGCATTGCATTAATTAAATAGATTGTCGCATCATTTTCAGGCCTGTCTTCAGATAATAGAAAAACATATTAAATAATTATCCTCCTAAAAATTAAATAATGATCCTGCATCAGAGCTAATCTGATGCAGGAAGCCTGAATTTGAATATCCTCCAACTGCTGTGGTAGATCTAATTGCGCCAGTTGTACCTACATAATTCCATCGTTCCGGCTACTGTGCAAATATATTGTTTCTTACACCCAATACAGTAATGAGTCAAAAATTCCTGTTACCAGTTTCCTAGGAAGTTTGAGCAGATCTGATAGTTAAATGGTTGTTAAATAACAAGATAGGGGCCTGTGCTGGGGAGCAGTGCCAAATGACAGTGCTGTCACTTGTCTGAAGAACCTGCTTTGTGCAGCACATGTCTGATCAGTGACAGAGAAGTCGTTTAAACTGCTTCTTTATTGCTACTCGTTTCTTGTGGAGACAGCGTAACTGAGCTCAGCAGGATGTCCTGGTCAATCTCTAACCATGAGACATATGAAGGTTATCTTATGGCTTTAATAATTTGAACTGCCAGTGAGTTGGGGTCCTGACTTAGGCTTGACATGTAATATAAATGTACTTTGAGACTACAATTTTCCTATAGCATAGAGCTCTAAATGATGTGAGGCTGCTGCCTGCATTCAACATGTAGTAATTAAGGGGCTGTGCAGTAGCTGGGTCGGTGAGAAGGCAGCCTCACTAGTCAGTAGTATCAAGTAACAACTTACAAATGTATAAATTTACTATTAAAAAATGTGTTTGTTTACATTTCTTATTTTAGTCTTCAGATTTTAAATCTCTCTTGAGTGCTGAAATATGTTTCAAGTGCTTTCATTTTAGGTTGTCTAGATCTGGAATGCTTATCAGGCTGGCTAACAAATCAGTGCCTGTCAGTCAGGATTTCAAATAAATTGCCTTGATTTTGATACGCTTTTGATGGTGGCTGCTGGCGTCTAGAGTAAATACTGAGAACTTGAGGTGACTTATTTAGTGCACATTTTCCCAAGAAATGGAGCTGCTGTAGATATTAGGGGTTTGTGGATAATGGGAAGCAAAAGGAATTAGCTGTTGTATCCCCTTTTCCAGTCTTTTCAGAATAGAAATATGGGACACACATCAATACAGGGCAGCACTGGTGAAATTTCAGATATTTATTTATTTATGTGATCCATTTATTATTTCTCTCTCTACATTCTCCTTTGTTTTAGTCCTGTTTTATGCTAGGGAGTACTGATGATGTGCTTGATTATCAATACACATCTGTGTAAACCCATTTTTTTCTCTTAATCCTGTTCCTCCCACTGATTTTGAATTCAAACACTCCATGTCCTCCGGTCTGTGATAGAGATGTGTGTCTAAAACACGTAGGTGTGCTTAAAGAAAAAGGGAGAGACTTGGTAATAAAGAGGGAATTTACTAAAACCAGTTTCCCTTCTCCCATCACCTTCTGTTTGACTCTTCCTGTCTGATTCTTTTTCCTCCAAAACATGCTATTGATAATCCCCGGGCCCAAAATATATGCCACCATTAGAGGTGAATGTCTTCTTTTTTCCCACAAGTCTGCTCTCTGTCAGAAACTCTTCACAATCAATTTTCTTGTTTAAACCTATAACTTTTTATTTTAGATTAGCTGTATTAGCATGCCTCAAAACATATTAAATGCCACCCTACAATATATTTCTGGCTTCTGTGCAGCACTGTGTAACACCATTATGTACCGTGTGAAACACAAATCCTATTATATTTAGAAAATGTGGCTAGTACCAGAGCATGTGCAGAATCTATTAAAGGGTTCCCAAACATTTTTTGTTGACTGGTTTAGAGCCAAATTCCAAATGTGCATAACATAGGGCTTTGAAATGATGAATGTGTAATCATTGGACATAAAAAATGATGCATTATGATGCAAACTGATCAAAGTCAGGAATTTAGAAGCTCACCATCCTTAAGGGATGTGGACCTGTTGTTCTTTGGAACTGAAATGCTTTGCTTGAGTTTGAAATAAAGTGAAGGAAGAGATCTGTATCAGTTTAGTGTATGAAAATTTTCAATCCTCTGAAGGTAAAAGGGAGATAAATTTTACTTTCTGATGAACAGGCATGATATAAGTGAATGGGAACACCTCTGTTAGTCTACTCAGTGGTGTACATAAGAATAAAAACCAAACCAAACCAAACCTTTAACTTTTAAATGTTGGGCTTTAAATCCAGTGAGTGAGATCAGAACGGTATGTAAGGTTAATGCAGTCTGTTTCTTCTGATGCCAAAATGATTATGCAACCAGCTCCAAGTTGTTAACTGTTCTTTTTCAATCCCTTATGCTGACCCCAATTCAAACTGACTTTTGACTTTAATTTAACTGAATTTCAACAGCATTGTACCTTGCAGTGATGATTCTGAGTTGTAAAACAGCATGTATATTATCAGAAAGCATGTTGCTTTCTGTGCTCTGTATAAACCAGAGGCAACTTATTAATCATTAACATGAAAAAACTACTTAAAATTCCAAACAGTCTGAGGACAAATTGTGATCTACCTCATCAGTCAAGTCAATAATATTATTCTAGATGTGTCCTCAAAGGGTAGCAAATATCAGAATCTGCACAAGATATAAAGACTAATTTTTATTCCTAAATAAAGACCTTCTGAAAGTAAATTTGTAACATTTTAACAGTATAGAGCTGATGCCAGGTATTTGTAGTGAAATTTATCTTTAGGATGCTTTTTTGTTTTTCTTTGGTTTAATCTACAAAAAGATTTTTCAAGAATTCTAATAAAATGTTTGGAGTTTGGTTAATTAGTATTATCCTAGTCGTGTGTGTAATTAATATGCCAGTTGTGGTCTGCCTGGCAAGCCAGCAGTATGCTATGCGCTGACATAGTGTTGAAAGTATAATGTGGGCAGAAGTTCAATAAAACCAAAGGAAAGTTCTGCAGTACTGTTTGGGAAAAGTCAGACAGGATTATTAAGTAAGCTTTCTAAACAATAAGTGAAAGTTTAAAAAAAATTTCTGTAAGAGAATCTTAGCATATCAAACCCAGCCTATTTCCAGAAAAGCTTTAACAAAGTTTCTGTTGCATCCTTGTGCAGGGATGTGCATTTCTATGTAGTTACGCAGAGGTGATACAGCTAGAAAACAATAAATACTCTTAGAACAAATAGTAAGGCACAGAAGAGAAGATAAAACAAATTCATTTCTGTTGTTTGGCATCCAGAATCCAAATTATAGGTGGGGTGAAGGATCTGTGGAAATGGTCATACTATGAAAGACAGAAAAAACAGTGCTGCTGTTGAACTTCTGTAGTTAACAGGATCCCAGAGAAATCATAAATGAAAACTAGGACAGCTGATGTCTAGTATTACTGCTTTCTTCTTGTCAACACATCTTTTGAAACTGTTTCCCATTTTGTAACTGAAAACTTTATTTAGTCAAGCAAAGTTTTAGATTCTTAATCCTTGGCTAGAAAGAAATGATGCCTTTCATTTTTAAGTTTTTTGCTAAGATAAACAGTAATTTCTAAATCTGTCTTTGTTTAGCTTGAAGTCAGTTGAATAAACCTGTAACTACAAAAAGCTGATTATAAATTTAGTGTGTTTTAATCTTGCTTTAGATGTCGTCCATTAAACCATTGATTCAAATTATGTAACGAGGGAATATCTCTGAATTCCATAGTACTCTAGTTTTTTAGTACTTCTCCTTTTTACAGTATTAAGAATTTTTAAAAAAGTATATCACATGGTTTGGACAGTATTCATCCTTCTTGGTTATTTTAATTTTTACATATATAATGCTTAAATCTACAGAGAAAATTCCTGCACATACTGGTCCATTTTCTCTTTTTTCAGTAAAAAAAGTACAGAGTGGAAATTTTTTGCAATTTAATTTAAAAAATGTATTTTCCTCTGTTTGCCTATTGTGAATGGAGTTGAAACGGAACATTTGATATGGATATAATATTCTAGCAAAGTTCATTTTTTATCTGAATAAAATTTGTGTCTTTACAATCATCTTTGTTCTAAAGGAGTAGTCCAATGGGTAGAACACAGGAGAATAACATAAAACAAATGAAGGCTTCAGGTAATATATGAATTCCTAACATTTTAATTTGGAAAGACTACTTGGATCTTCTTGCCAGGTCCTCTCTTTTCACATCAAAAGGGGCAACGAGAAGAATGAAGTTTAGTAAGTGTTATGGTAAAAATGGAAGCATTATAATTACCTAATCTAATTTTAAAAGTTGAAGAACATCTTTAAGTTATGCCCACAGTTTTATATTTCTTCCTTCTTAACCTGTCTTATTAGTAAATTCTTTTCCAGTGAAATAATTCTGAAAATTCCTTTTGTAATCCAAATTCAGTATTAGGTCAATACTAGCTTTTGGGGTGGTATTTTTAAGCCTCAATAATACAGCCGTACTTTGACCTAGAAACTTATTCTGATTTGATAGTTGTAACAACTATTTTTTTAACATCTGTCTGCAGTTTGGTTTACATGCAAGTATTTACTTACAATTCAAATATTATTATTACACAAATAATGCAAAGACTTGGAAGAAACATTTGAAAACATTTTACCAGGATCAGTGGAAGTTGTTATTGGAGGAAGATATTGGATCAGTCTCTTCCTAGTAGAAGATTGTATAGTATGTAGCTGTCTTGTGACTAGCAAAAGGTCTTTCACTGAGCTCTTGAGAAACAGTGCATTCAAAAAGACTGAGTTCCTATTTGCAAATCACAGTTCAAAGGCTTTCTCTCATATGTTGTCAAAGGGTTTTCATTCTCCGAGGAGTCAATGGAGTTGTTCCTAGTTAATTATTCAAAAGTAACCCCTTTGGGCTGTCCTTTTAATTGTTTTCCAGGTGCCATAAACTGCAGATTTCAGCAAGAAATAAATATAGATACAGCACAGTAGGAAGTTTTATAAGCCAGCAGCTTCTGCAAAGGATTGTCAAGAACAATCTGCAAGGAGACTGGTTTTGGCATATAGATTTTGAGCTGAAACAGTACAGGAAAGGAAGTGCTACTTGCCAGCTCTCACCACCATATGCTTTATTATAATGTAATGTACAAAGAATATGGAGATAGCAGCTGCTCTAGAGGGAGGTGGCCACTTGTTAGATTTTGAAACCTTTCTGAAATGTCTGTTCATTTTCTTTTCACTGGTATTTTTTCCCCTTGCTTACGTATTTGCATTCAAAAGATGTTCACTAAAAGAAATCTATTTTTAGACCACAGTAAGAAGAGGAGAGTGTGATCTACTTATTGTTGAAATAAAAATAATTTTAGAAGGACTCTAATATTTGGTTTTATATGTTGTGAAGAATGGGCAGATTTTTATTTTCTCAATATCCATTCACATCACAGCGTGATGAAATCATGTATAAATTAACTATTGTCTGGGATTGTATGTCTTTGATGGAAAGAATTTTATGTCTTTCTCATTGGTTTCCAGTATGTGTTTGTTAATGGCTTGATCACATTCACATTTAAGTCAATGTCAAGATTTGCTGACTTCAGTGGCAGAGAGAAACAAAGCATAAGTGAGGATTTAGGTCTAAAATGGAAAGAGTTTGCTGTGATATGCACAGACAACTCAGTCTTTCCTAGCATCACTACCCAGGCAGTGAAGTCGATTACTCTGTTGTTTTGAGAAACCTGAAGTTCTTAGCATGTTTCAGGAACTGTGTGCCTGCAATGTCATGAAAATGAACCTTATTTATTTAAAAAACCCTGTGTTTTAAAGGGTATTTTTTGACTCCTGACTGATGATTTTCATATCCACTGAATGTAACAATCCTTTCAGATACACATAAGTACAAGCACTTGGGTTTTAAATTAGGGATTCTTAAGTGAATTTGAGAATCCAGAAGGAAGTTACATCACAGTATAATGGGATTACAGCAGGGCAAGTTGTTATAGCATACAATAAAATTAATATGGCATATTAGCATTTTTGCTGAGTGTCAGTGTTTTACATTGACCCTAGTGTAGTGCTAAAATGTCATAGCAACACAAATGTGACCCATATAACTCAGTAAAAATGATAGTTCATATAGAAGAAAGGTGTTACAATTCTTTTTGGAAGGATAAATCTCTTTGAGACAGAGATTTTTAGATTATTATGTATTGCTCACCATAGAAGCATCTCTCTGAAAAAGAAATTACATTAATCTATCTGTCACCAGATATATATTTTCCTGGTGATAGAAAGATAATTCTTATGGAAAAATCCATGTTTGTTTGCTTACTTCAGTTCTAGACCAGTCTATTATTATCCATCTGACCTTCATTTTTTAAACCAGCTGCAATTTTGGTGGTTATCTGGAATACTTACTTATTTACTAATGTTTACTTAAAGGTCTCCTTTTCCCTTTTTGTGGCCGTACTTGTTGCAAGAATTCAAATCTAAGTAGGATTACTGATTTGCAACTTTAATCATTCCCTGCATTACTTCTCATCCCACTGAGGGGCAATGTAGGGGCTTCCATCTACTTAGGAATCCCACTTCCAAAGTAGACTGGATTTTAAAGTCTATAGTGAAATTAAACATGGATTCTGAACATAGTCCTGCAGTCCTAATTCTGCAAAGTGTGAGGCAAAAGTTTAAGTCACATTGAAAATGATGACTTACAGTCTTGTCTTGAGTCAAATCTAAATCTGTTTTTCATGCAAATTAAAGTTGTGAAAGGACTTCTTTCTGTTCCCATAAGTATATTTCAGCCCTAGCTTAAGCAACACTTTTCTAATTCTATTGAGTACAAGAAAATTTAAGTTATCAATAGTCTATAGTTCACACATTGGTCACTTGAAGTCAGTCTGGAGTCTTGACAACAGAGGAACTTTTTGTTTGGGGTGTATTACACCTCCATGAAAGTTTGTAAATGAAATGTATGTTTGTTCATATTTTGAATGGGAAGGTAAAGCCTTCCTTGGTAGTAGAAGGACTGAGAATTGTCAGGAGTTGCAAAATGTTTAGCCTACTCCATTTTTTCTAACATATAAAGCATTTATTGTCTGAAGCAGCAGACTAAAGTATGGTAGTTCTAGAAACAGGTACTTTTAGATGTAGAACTATTATTTTACAGATTGTTGGAAATATCATTTTCACTGCGATTTGCTGTTATGATTAGATGCAGATTTATTTTCACGTAAAAAATGCCTGGTAGAAAAAAAAGGACAGATCATTCTTTAAGTCACCATTATAACCATGCAAGTCTGCAAAACAATATAATTCTAAGCAAGTGAGAAAAGGAAATACTCTGTTTGTGACAAAGAAAGTTACTTCATTTTAATGATGTATTGCCTAACCATCACAAGCTATTCAGCTGCCAATGGCTAATTTAAAAGAAAAGAAATGCAAGAGTCCAAATGTAGATATTTGTCTAGAGAAATTTTCCTCATTGTGAGAATCGCTGCTTCAAGTCTGTTAAAGCCCTATGGATTTTTCGCTAGCTTTTAAAAATCAGAATTTAAAAATCAGAAGACATATGATTGCACAGTTAGAGTTTCAAATCTTAAACTGTACGCTGTTATTAATTGTTCAGAAGGCATTGTGTGCTGCTTATCATTAAAGAAATTCATATCTAATTTTTTCTCCTATTCAGCCACCAGAAAAAGAGGGTGGCCTGCCTCGCCAGGTAGGCAATAAGACGGAGTGTGGCCTCTTGGGATTTGTCCTGGATTTGAAGCAGGATTATGAGCCTGTTCGGAACCTCATTCCTGAGGAGAAACTCTATAAAGTTTACACGTTCAACTCTGTCAGAAAGTCAATGAGTACTGTCATTAAAATGCCAGATGGTAGTTTCCGAATGTACAGCAAAGGAGCTTCTGAAATTGTTCTGAAGAAGTAAGTTCGATTGATTAGTTGCTGTGTTTTTCCAAAATGCAAAACATTCTGACACTAATAAGACATACATGGGAATTTTGGTGTTTGGAAATTGCTACTTATAGTAGAAATACTTAGTATACAGTAGACACACTTTAGTATTATAAGCTGTTATTGTTCTTTTCTAATTTTTTTTTTAAGTGCTCACTCTTGCAAAAATCTTTGGCTTATTTTCCTTATCACTAGCTAGCCAAAGAATTGGGTCTGCATTTGATAGTTTACGAATGGATTCTTTACATTCAACCCATTTGGAAAATAAGGATTTTTCAATTTCATTGTAAGTTGTCAGCTCATTAACTACATGGGTACTGAGGAAATAATGGAGGAAGGGCTCTTGCTGTCTCTGTAATAAGTTACAAACAAATTCTCTGATCTTTCAGTAGTAAATCTTGTTTAATCTAGAAATTTACAGTAGGAATTTAAAACGTGCCATCAAAAAAGCAAAGTGTTGAATGAAATGAGCTGATACAGGGAAATACTTTTCAGCAGTCATGCAAATACACAATCAAATCTTTTTTTTCTTTTTCATTTTCTTAAATAAAAAAGGTGTTCCAGGATCCTTAATGCAGCTGGTGAACCTCGTATCTTCAGACCACGTGACCGAGATGAAATGGTGAAGAAAGTCATTGAACCTATGGCCTGTGATGGACTGAGAACTATCTGTGTTGCTTTCCGAGACTTTAACAGCAGCCCAGAGCCTGACTGGGACAATGAAAATGACATATTATCTGACCTGACCTGCATTTGTGTCGTTGGCATTGAAGACCCAGTAAGGCCAGAGGTATATCAAATTCTTATGTTATAAGGCATTTCTCAGAGAACTGAACATAAATTGAACTACTGATTTCTTGCAGTTTTTATCTTTTTTTCTCTTAATTAGCTCTGTCAAAGAAGATGGACGTGAGCTTTAGAAATAGACTTTACTTGATAAAAGTCAGATAATTAACTTGATAAAGATCAACTATTAATCAACCAATATTTAAATAAAGCAAAATAGGCCTTTTTGAACTCAGGATTGAGATGACTTAACCTTCTCTCAAGGAGTAGTATACAGGAGGACTGATCAGCAGTTTTATTGTGCTTGCAGATATTAAAGAATTTTTCTTTAGGTAATATGGTGATATGCAACTCTGAAAGTAGATAAAAGATGTGCAGTGATTGTAATTGCCATGATTATAACTGCAATGTGCTCGCTTTCCACAGAAATTGCATACAGTCTTGGAGTTTCGTGTTTTACTGTAACAGTTGCCACTTTACTAATTGTCTTAAGATTGTAACTGGTGGCTACTCAGGAAAACTGTTTTTAATGTTGTGTTTGGACAAGGAAAACTTTGCTATGAAAAGGCTGCAGATTTCAGGGATACTATACGTAAATGGCTTGTAAAAATATGACTAAAATTTCAACTCAACTAAACTGAGAAAATCAGTACTGGGTTCACCCACTGGAAGCAGGTGCCTGCTACTACACTTGTAAATTGTATTACTACAGTAATACAAAGGGCAGATTAAGAGGCAGAAACTTTGTTTCTGACCTATGTATATGGTGCTCGATAATTAATCTTGACAGTGGAGAACTAATTCCATTTTACCATTTAGAAACAGTGACAGAAGGCAAGTCCCAAAGTTGGAAGTGCTGAGCATAAAATGCAGGCATTTTGGATATCTTTGGTGCTTTTCTCGCTGACTCAGCCTGGAGTGCGTGGCCATGGCTGCTGGGTAGGCAGAGCTGCAGCCGCGCGGTGTGATGGGAGAGCACCTGCCCCAGCACCTCCTGCAAATGGGGGGAGCGATTCATGCTCTCCTGTTTTGCTCCAAGAAATGCACTCTTTGATTCTGCTGTTATTTCAGTAGATGATTAATGGCCGTGGTTTGCTTTGGATTAAGGTCATTGAAAGATAACTCAAATTCCTCTTATACAAAAAGAGTGGATTCTTATGGTACAAAAAGTAAGTAGTTTGGTACCAATCGTTTTCTTTTTTAGTTTTCTGTCTCATTTGGCATTTTTACTGGATCTTTTATTTAATCACGTCTAAATACTTGTATTTGATCCACTGAGAATTGGTGGCAATGCTAGACAGGTTAGGAAATTATTTTTTTTAATAAAACACTAAAAATATAAATTAATCTGATTTATTTCCCCAAGTCCTTTATAGAGTAGGCTTTTACATACTTCTGACTTCTGTAACTTTGGAAACTAGCATGATATAATTACAACTACACGTACAAACTATGCTTTGCATGATAATGGACTTTCTTGGGGTTTTTTCAATATCAAGAAAGTTATAATATAAAGTAAATCATGCTTAGATAAAAACTGTATGATAAACTCCTTATCTCCACAGTCATTAGATTAACAGCATTCACTTTATCTGTCATCGGATGGTCTCTTGCTAATCCATCTGTCCCTGCACCTGACATTGCAAGTCTTTAAAAATATTTCAAAACATTCTTAAAATGTTCTGTCTGCCGTGATCCCTTAATGCTCTAGCTCACATATATATATAAACTCAGAAAGTTTTTAACTGTCAGTGACTACTGGAACTGTGAATCAGTCCTCTTTCCCTCCAGAATTGATTCATGATCCATGTTGTTAGAAGATAGCTTTAAGTCAGGTTATGTGTGGTATGACACGCTGAGGGAATAGGTAGCAGTGGGATTTGCAGTTATTATTGAAAACAGCTGCAAACTATCCTTTCATGTGATTATTATGGGTGTGTTTTATAAGAAAACTGCTCCCATTTCATAGGGAATAATTTCTTAGGAGCTTGAGGTAAAAATGAATAGTGTTGCTAAAAATAAAGAGGTCAAGTCTGACTTCTATGTAAAGGATCAAAGAAGATGAAGGCAGGAAAACATTTTATTTCTAGATAATTATTTGAATAATGAATTTCTTGTGGTTTAACACCAGAATATGCAGTAACACTTCTTACTTCATTGCAAGACACACAATAAAATGTCTATCATTTCAGAATTTTACCAAATGTTGGACAAATCTCCAATTCTCTTTGGGACTTTGTTTTTTGTTTTGTTTTTTTTCCCTCCTTGTCCCTTCTGGCTGTTTTAGAGTGGTAATAACATCGTGAGAACATTTAAAACAATGTTTAAATTATTACTACTCCACACATTGGTAAAAAGCAGTAGCAGTACCTTGCGGGGGGGGGGAGGGGGGGGGAAGAGAACCAAAAAACCCCAAGCCAGAAGAAAAACATAAATTTCAGAAAAACTGTCTAGGTATGAAATATCTGACTTAGTTGGAATATCGTAATATACATATGTTACAATGGTGAAATCACCATGGTAGATGCAAATAGTAAGATGTTAGGCTCTTATAAGGGACCTTACTATTTTGCCAGAATTAAGCCCACTTATTATATAGAGTCACCACTGGAGTTTATGAATTTTCAATGTGCTTTCTGTAGGGAAGAAAGAGCATTAAAAAATTAGAAATCTTGCTACAACTGCTGTTTCATTAATATTCTCAGTATTCATGGATATCAGAATTTATTCTGACAGAAATGATGGAGTAGGTCATTCCAATGAAACAATCCAATGTCACCACCCTGGCAGCCCTTAGTTTCCCTTAAATTACATTCCCATTTTTTTCCTGGGGAAGGTTCAGTTTTTCCTTTCCCCTAAGATAATTGTTGGAGTTAACACATGCAAAATAGTAGCCTCCTTGTTTCCACAGAGCTCCTGTGGCACATTGCTCATATGCATCCTTGGAGTGTTTAAGTAAGTGAATACCTGCAGTGTCAGTGGTGTCACGCTAGCATGGTTTCAGAAATAAGAGTGCTGCATCTTTTCTGATCGTATTGCTGGGGGCTTTCTTGCACTTGCATTTCCTTCTGTACATTAAAAGAAGCTATTTGGATGAATTATTCAACAATGATATCCAGCAACTGACCAGCTTTATCTGGAGTGTAACCACTGGACACCCATGACTTTTGCATAATTCCTAGGTTAATTCTGACACCACCTTAGTCATTATCAGCGGCTGTTTTTATCAAGTACTGAACTACCTGCTTGATATTTATCTTCTGTGTGTGTGGGGGGGGGTTCTTTGATAAATAAACAAGAACAGAACAAATAGAATGATGTGTTGTTCCTACAGAGATTTCTCTGTCGATTCTGACAGTCTTTCTGGGTTGATTTTAATGAGTCTGTACTGGCTTATACTGATTTGCCATGTACGCCTACAATCTGTTATATCTGAGAGATGAAGATAAATCACTTCCAAATGTCACCTATTTATTTGTCACCTGATTCTGATAGATATTCCTGCATTGGATAATTTATGCATGCATTAGAAGGTTTTCTCTGCAGAGAGAAAATAAACCAGAAAATCATAAAATATGTACTTAAGCTCTGCAAAACTGATGGAAAATATCTGCTTCCACTGCCCACTCAGTCTGCCAACACTCTTTCTTCCTTACAGCAATAAAAAAATATGAACAATATTTTAACTGTAATTACTGTACACAGTATTAAATCAGATACCACCCACCAGCTGTCCAAAAAATGAGAGAAGAGGAAAATAGAATTATTTCTCTAGTTATATGTGAGTTTGAGATGTATTTGAAACTAGGTTGTCCTCCCATGACCTTATTTAATAGGAGTGGCACTTTATGTGAATAGACCGTTTTTTCTGTTTGCACTGTAATTTATATTTCTCCTTCATGGTTCATACACTGTGCTGGTTTTACAGATAGTCACCTAAATCTGTCATATCCTATGCATGAGGGTCTCCACAGTTAAAGTGGATACTAAGGGCATTCCAAAGTGGCAAATGGGATATAGTCAGGATTGTTAATGTGGAAACTGGGTAAATCAGGAGTCATTTGCTTAAGTAATAGATTTAATCTGATTGTATGTCCCCCATAGAAGTCTATTTCATAATGTTAAAAGGCTTCAGATCCAAATAATGTTTCCAGGATACAACTTCTGGGAAGAATATTCTCAGTTAGTAGAGATGAGGAAATGGGAAGATAAACCTTTGTCCCTTAATTTTTCTCTTGGTTCTGTAATCTGCATTGGCAGAGGGTCATTCTGCAAACAGTACATTCAATGGATGGAGTCTGAGGATGGAGTGATTTTCTTCGTAGTCATGGGAGAAGTACTAGTCTGATCCTCAATTAGGTGTTAGTTTAGTGTGGCATTTTGGAAAATAGAAGCTTCACGACTGCCTTTAACAAAGATGCAGAAACATGGTGTGAAATGATATTCACTGATTAGAATAATCATTATCTACAATATGGTTTAAGGGTGTATAATTTCAGCCTGATGTGCAGTCCAAGATGTATAGCCTTTCTGGCCCCGTGAAATCATTAGAATCCCAGCATTTGCCACACTGGATCAGAGCAGTGGTTGTCCTGTAAAAGGCAATGTCCTGCCCTCGGCAGTGTCACACACTTGTGGCTGTAGAGGAAATTAAAATATCTAGAAACACACAAAATAGTGTAATGTTGTAGATGGTGGCTGTTTTTCTTAATACTTTTGGTACTAATGGATGAGCTTAATCTGCTCTAATTGGCATTGAGTTCTACAATACACTTATATCTATGATAGAGGTTATGATCATCAAGCTGCACTGAAGTGGCAGTAGAATATAGAGAGGCCTTGCTATTGTAGCCAGAAATACCCATTTTGCTACCCCTTCTTAAATAGTTGTTTGGTTTGGTTTGGTTTTTTTTAAATTTTTTTTTTAAATTATTTGAAAATTAAAATTCTTTTCATATCATATCCTTTACTTACTAGTTTCTGTAGGAAGGAAATCAACAGCTCTATATACATGATTGCTGACATAATTCATCACAGTCAGACAATCCTGTTACTTTACATAAGTATGTCATCTGAAGAAGCTCAGCTGATAATGTAGCAGCAATTTGCAGTCAGTGGTCAAGTATATGTATTTGGGGAATTTATTCAGATATGGTTTATGTATGCATTACATAGATTGAGAGTGTTTGGTAACATTGCAGAGCAAGCATCTAGGCCCAGGTCTTTGGAGCTATTTTAACTTGTGAGGTAACCTTCAAATTGCCTGGAGGTTTACTTAGGATCACTGCCTAATATTCAGATGCTTATCTAAGCCATGCTCATCTTCTGGGAATCTTTGTCCTCTCAGACTGTCAGTTGTCTACTTCAAGTACCTCTCTGCTGCCCCCCATATAAGAACCAGTGCAATCTATAATTGCTTTACATCTGTCCTTTGCTGTCTTCTGCAGTAAGGCAGTTCAGTTTCTTGTAGCTCTGTGAAGGGTTTCTGTCTTCATGAGGAATCCTGGAATGCCCTTAGTCTCTTCTAGGTAAAAATGAAATTTAGAGAAGTGGTGGTGTGCTGAAGTATCTAGGCTGTTCTTGAAGTGTTAAACTCCCTTCTTATTCTTCCATGTCAAATAATGGTGTTATTTTTTTCATGAAGAAATAATGCTTTCATAATAATGCAACAGTGTGATGAGACTGCATTCATTGGTTAGAGTAATATTCATTAATAAATTATCATTGATTATGATATAGTTTAAGGGAATAGAAATTTTTCCCCATCTGAAATTGAGCAATACATATGTAGCCTTTCTATAGGCACTGACTTCATATACCCAAGTAGCTGTATTAAAAGAGCTTTAATTAGTAGGAATCAGTTTCCTACCTCTTGCACATTTTAATTACAAAAGTCTTTTTTTTTTTTTTTTTAAATAAGCTGTATATGATGCCAAGTCAGTACATAACCTCTATGTTAATCTCATGGACCCTGTTACACACTGAATTCTCTCTCAGTGGTATGTATACTGTGCAGCAGGAAAAGTTAGTCTCATGCAAAAAGGAGCATAACTAAAATCATACTTCATTTTTACAGTTTTGAAATATGTGAATTATTAATGAAATTTTAAACTCATATATTTAGGAATTCCACCTGTTGATATGCGTGAATTAGTGTTACAGTGCTAAATTACAGTAACTTTTTAGAGAATCTTATTGAAAGGACAGTTTGGATCAGAAGTTAAATAATTTTCTGTGCAAAATACATGTATTCTTAGTTTATATTTACATGTATGTTGAGTATGTTAGATTCAGCATGCTGTACCTTGATGCTAAAAGTCAAAAAAGGTGCAGAACACTCCTTTTTATTATAAAGTCAGGGGAAGCTTTAGGCAACTGATCTAAAAAATGGTTTGTGTGCTTCTCGATACAAGATTTGTCTTGCCTGTGGTCTAACCTCAATTCCATAATAGCCAGGTAGCTATAATATGCCATAACATGTATGATTTCTCTTTTTGCTTCATGAATTTCTTAGCCTCAAAATATTCTGACTGTAAACACCTGACTTACATTTTATCTCTTATCTAGGAATTTTTTTTCCTGTTATATTGCTTTTGTAGGTCCCAGAAGCCATAAGAAAGTGCCAGCGAGCTGGAATTACAGTCCGCATGGTCACTGGAGACAATATCAACACAGCACGTGCCATTGCCATAAAATGTGGAATCATTCATCCAGGAGAAGACTTTCTTTGCCTTGAAGGGAAAGAGTTTAATAGAAGGATCCGAAATGAGAAGGGAGAGGTAATTCATATACTAAATCCATACATATTATGAATATGTTATTAAAAAATAGCAGTAACACTGAAATGTTGTTTCTCCTGCACTGATGTGTACCTCATATCAGTAAAGGCTACTTGGAGAGATTGCTACTTCTTTCTACTGCTAGCGCTTTACAATGCAAAATACCAGTGAAAATGCAGTCTATTCATGATGCAGAGCCACTATCAGTTTAGCGCTAGCCTAATTCAGTAGTTTTTAGAACCACAGTACTAATCTACAGGAAATCAAAACCAAGCACATTAAAAGCAGGTTTGTTAGCAAAGAGGAGAAGGAACGCAACAGCAGTTTGCAGGTCTGTCTCATAAAAATGCAATCTGTACTGAGAACCAGCTCCTCTCATTATTTTATACCACTTTATCTAATGTACTGCTATATCCACTCACTCTAATGATTTGCATAACTTAATCTATTCTTCAGAAGATTTTTAACTCCTCATAAAAGATGGAACTAACACACAGGCTATTGAAGTCAGCTCTAAAAAAGTAAACTCTATGCTGTGTCTTTGAGTCCATCATTAATGAATGGACACAGTCGTTTACTCCTTGCTTTGATTGATGGAATCCTGGGAAGGTTAGTACATGCAACAGATTTGTCCTTGTTGCTATTGGTATGCAGAGAAAATTCTGCCATTATTGGTGCCAAAATGAAGAACTTGGATTCAAATGTGCAATAGAACAACACACTTTTACTTGTAAAAGTTTGATCAGCTTTGAGAAACTCTACTAGCCTATATCTAGAGTCATGATTCTGAGTGGAATTATCCATAAAGATGATAAGAAAGCCTGATTAGATACTGTGGCAAAATTTACCTACATTAGCCAACAGCAGAGCTTTGGTAGTAGAAAACTGCTTTTTTTGACCTTGCTTTCATTTGCAGCATTGCTGGCTGTTGCAATTTTTCTGTGCTTTTGGAGAAAAGTTGCAGATCCAAGTAGTGAAGTGAATCATCTGACACAGGGATGCGAATATATTTTGCATTTTGCTAATCACAGATTAACAGCTTTACTTTTTTGGGTTTTTTTGTGTTCTGCCCGGCCCCCAGATTGAGCAAGAGCGGATTGACAAAATCTGGCCAAAGCTTCGAGTGCTTGCTCGCTCATCTCCCACGGACAAACACACTTTGGTAAAAGGTGCGTGCAGACTACCTTCACGCGCGTGTGTTATTAATGTCAAAAGTTACTGAATTATGTTTGGCACATTGTCTGTGTTGTAAAACTTTTACTGTTTACAAATATATGAGTTGTTATCTTTACTTGCACATCAATACATAATACAAGGAAGTTTTCTCAGTAACCCAGTCTCTTGCGTTTGCATTTTACCTGAGCCTTCAAATGGAAAATAATAGGAAACTGGTTGGCAGGAGTAACAGAAATACCAATAAGATGTCTGGCAAGTAGATGTAGGCAAAGTCATATTTGCCTTGTGACTTTTCATTGGACTAGAATGAGGCTTTAGCTGGGAAGGGAAAATGCATGTTTGCTGGACAGAAAGAAAATATTGTCCAGAAATAGGTTGTTCTTCATATAAACAAGAGGGGGCATAGATTTTTTAGTCTTTACCTATACGTTTTTATGAAGAAAACAAGAACAAGTTCACTTAGAGTAAATCAAGTCACTCAAGTGCATCTGTTCTCCCACAATTATTTTTAAAGAGTATTCCAAGATAAACTTTGCATGTTGCAATAGGAGTTATTGGAGATCATGTAACTAGGAGCTGCCGTCTGTAGCATCACATGAATGGAGATGTATTTTAGGCCATTCCATTTTCCTATAGGCTCACTAATTGTATGATTTGCATTGGCTTCCTTTAGATTTCTGGCTGTATTTTTAGAGTCTGTTTTTGTCCTATAAAAACCTCACCATACAAATTATATTCTCTTACCATACTGTCTGCAGATGGAATGCTCTATAGAAGAGGGATTTGTTTGCAGTTTTCTTTATAAAGCCTTTTTCATATCTGTAACTCGCAGTTCCTGATGACCTGAAATCTTGTTCTGTTGACTTTGAAGCTCACACTTAAAAGACAGCTGATGAAATCAGAAGATTTCTGATCAGGAGTAGCATCATTTCTGGCCATGATAAGATGGGGGGCCGGCGCAAGCAGAAGCCCTGCTGGCAGATGGCTGCGTTTGCTGGCTTCCTGATGAAGAAAGAACTGGATTATTTTGCTAAGGCCCTAGAAAGTCCGGAGAGACTCTTAGCAATTCTTGGAGGAGCTAAAGTTCAGGATACGATCCAGATGATCAGTTACATGTTTTCAGCTGGTTGAGTACTTAAATAATAATTCACATTTAGGTAGGAAATCCTTTTGGAATGGCAAGGGTTTACTGATATGACTCCATACACGACTGATTACAAAGGCTTTTGAGCGGTATGTACTTTTTTGAAATGCCTAAATGACTTTAGAGCAAAAGTTCCATTGTGAATTTGAAGATTGGATCAGTTGCGTCCTTTGGGATTAGGACCAGTGTATGTGAAGAGCTCTGGAAGCATGGATCATTCAGTAGAACTAAAATACCTTGTAAGCTCTGGCACAGTGCATAAGATGGGGCAGCTGGAGACATAGTGCTGTAACTCACCCTCTCCAGCCATTGTTTAGACCAGTGGTATCCAAAGTGGGGTGCACACACGTCAGGGACAATCCACTGGGATGCAGGAAGAAAATATTTTTTACCATTATTTAATAGGAGGATATTTAAAAAACACTGTTTATTTCATCTCCATCTCATCCTTTTCTAATGTATGTTTTATAAGGCACATAATATAGTAGTACATATGTATAATTTATAAATAATATACATATTTTGTGTGTGTGTGTGTGCTCAAAAAGATTATACTGATAGGTGTTCATGATTGAAAAGGTTTGGAGACCACTGGTTTGCACAATATAATTATTAGCTCCATAGGTCAGTATTAAAACAGCACAAAGTTACCTGAAGTCTCCTCACTTCCCTAGTGTATATAAAATACTGTCTCATAGCTCTTAGAGGACATGACTTGTACAGCCTAATAGTTTATTTGTTTCAGAAACACACAACAATTTGTGTTTCATTAAGTGGATTAAATAAGTCCCTTGGGAGTACTCATTTGAATCATTCAGGATTTTCCCTTAAGAGAAAAATGAAACCTTTGCCAGACAAAATGAAATCAATACAGAGCTGAAAAAAAATAAGCAGCAAATTAGTGATGTTTTATAGTATATGCACTTTGACAATCCGAAAGATATTTACTACTTCTGAATGCCTTATGCAACTAATACAATTAATGTTTTAAAGATGTCACAAGGTCAAATGATAGAGCAATTAAGTATCTAACGAGGTTCAAGAGCAAGTCTGGGGAAAATCATGATGGAATTTTTTGGTTGGTAATACTCGAAGGGCCATTAAAAGTTACAAGAAACTATTTAAATGTTCACTAGTTTTGGGCCTCTTGTTAAAATGTTATGTTTTTCTCAGACACTTCAGGGATAAAGAGGATTTTCTCTTCTTTGATGTATTCTATCTGCTCTAGGGTAAAAACACACATCACAAAATAAACTTTTTTTATATTTAATTTTTAATGACATACAGCTGCTGGAGGGAATATTTTTTCTCCTTAACAGAGCACAATCCCACCCAGCAAAAGGATCATTTTTATTTTGCTTTTTTTTTTTTTACTACTGCTAAGGGACTAGAGAAAGGCATAGTTCAGCATTTCAGGCTGGGCAGATAGTTTCTCTCAAATTTTTATGGCTTTGAAGTAGAGGTAGATTGAAAAAAAGATGTCAAAATGGTTTATCATCACAAACTGTTTCAGTGAAACAAAATGTTAGATATCTCAATCCAACTGAAATACAATTTCTTATGGATTTTATGACATCCATTGGTATAATTTCATATTTTTTACCTTAGTTCAAAATACAACAAGTAAACATGCATATCATTTATACTGATGTGTCCTTATAATACTATTGCTGAAATACTTCAATATTGTAATATTGTTTTTTAAAATACTATGGGAAGCAACTGTTTAGTACTGATGGGAAATATCTTCTTATTAGAAGGTATAGAGAAGATCAAAATAATATTCAGTTTACCAGTTAAAGCAGCTGTGCTTTCCAATACTTTTAAATTAGGCTGGAATTATTTTTCTGTGATATTAAAAACAACTATTCTATTCACATGTAAGGCTGATTTATTAACAAGCAGAAAGGGAACTTTAAAGAAGAAAATATTTTTAGTAATTGCCCTTAATTACTAAAATATTTCAAATATTATTGCATGGGACAGTATTATATTCGTGAACTTGTTAATGTGGACATGCCATGAGACTAGGTAGAATAATACAAATATAGAAAACTGTATTAATTGAAAATCTGATATTAAATATCAGCATGTTGCAAATTGCAAGTGGTTTTGATTTCCTTTTGAGAGAAAATTTTAATATTTATTTTTATTCAAATTCATATGAAGAAATATTCAGAAAGTTGACCTGTTCCACAATGTAAAAAGTCAGCTTCAACCAACCCTTCCCTGAAGCGAAGAACATAAAAATAGTTTAAAGGAAGCAGGAGGTATACTGCATTTGAATCTAGAGTTTGGGATTCTGTAAATACCATTTAGGTCTCTGCAGCCTGTGTTCAGTGTAACTTTGTGAGAGGCACTGATGCCTTCAAGGTTCCCCTTTAGTGTTTCAGTCTTATAATATAAAGCACATTGGTGGTGCACACTTAGTACAGAAATCCATGCGTTTTAGCCATGTTCTTTTCTGCCATTCTAATATCATGAACTTTGTGGAGCACTATTCACTTAACAATTACCAATGCTGTCTCTAATGTTATATATAACACTTTTATGTTAACCTTTAAAGCTCTATTCCTGCATGTACTTAAGCATGTAACTAAAGTGAATTTAAATTTTCTCTTTCAGACAGACTTTCTAAATTCTTGTTAAATTATCAGGGAGCTTCAAAAAGTTTGGAAGTATTAAAAACTAATCTGAACAGAACATGCCTATGAAAATATATTACTGCATCTGTCTATGTTTAGCTTGTCAAAGAAATATAAATATGTGTAAGCATATGGGATGATCAGCTTTACTGCATTGGTAACACCTGAATTGGTGTGCATCTTTGAAATGCTCTACTGTAGCTAAGTTTTTCCTGTCTGCCTATTTTGAGTTAATCAGTTGAGACAGAAAGAAATATCTAAACCAGGAATGTTTTTCACCCAGAACCAAGGGTTTCTTACTGATGTGACTCTAAGGATGATAATGCAACTAAGAATTGTTTAAATGAAGCGGCATTTGTTCTGCAATAAAGGGAGAACCTGAGGCTGTACTTGATGTTTCTGATCTGAGCCATGGGTACAGATAGCTCCTTGTAAAAGAAAAGTAAGACACATTGTTGGTTAATATTCTTTATATTATTATCCTGAGTGGATTTGATTTAATGCTTCCTTAATATTAGATGGGAGGAAGGTGGGAGATACAAGGTGTATTTCACTTTCAGCTGTGTATGCAGTGCTGGTACCTTTTATAGCAAGCTTGTGCATATAGTGCCCCTCTTGATAGCTACACAGAGTTGTTTTAAATGTGATTTTTTCCCTCATCAGAAACAAGCTGCTTGCTCAGAAAAACTTACACCTTATGCAAACTACATGACTCCTCCCAAAATTCTTGCAGCATCAGCAGAATCTGCGTGGGGGACACACTGTAATGTTATCTCTAGGTGTATTCCTGTGTCTGTTGAATAAAATTCTTTTTGACAGAAGAAGGTCATGGCCAAACAGCTTAAGATGAAGGAGCAGACCAATGAAACAGCAGAGGCTGTTTTGGGAGAAAGCTTTGCTGAGTTTTAGGAATTTTTAAATTTTTAAGTTTTTATTAAAATACTGTATGTAAGCACTCAACTGGAGTAAAGCAGTTTATTTTGAAGGAATTTCCTGGCTGTTAGGCATGACTAATTAATACTGAAGCTTTGTTTTAGCTGTTTTGAATGAGTGGAAAGGCCAGTAAATGTTAAAGAAATGGGCATTCTCTTAATTGGCAGTCTGTTGGGTCATGCCTTTATTTACATTTTTCACTGATCACTGAAGCAGTTGTTCTCCACAGCTCAAGACTTCAGAGCGGGAACCCTTTCTAAGCATCCCTTTTCTGTTTGGTGTCCTTACACTGTAAAATCTATACAGATGTATTACTCGATACTGAAGAAAATTCTCGAGGTGAAACCTTACCACAACTATTACCAGTAAAAGAAAGAGAAAAAGAAAGTAAAAGTAAATGTGGTTAGGAAGGAGGAAAGTGCTGCAAAGAAGAAAATTCAGAAACGTGAGGAATGGGGAAGGAGGAATAGATTAAAAAGAGCATGCAGAAGTCAGGGAGCATAAGTATAGCTATGATAAATCCTCTGAATCCCAAATAATCACTACTGCTCCATTTTAGAAATTTGTCTGATGTACAAATGAAAGTTCTGCAAAGATCTTCTCTCTTCCTGTGAATAGCACTGAAGTCCATCCACATACTGTTGTGCTGTGCATTGATGTATTTCTGATGACACTAGCAGTGGTCACTGCGATGAAGGTGTGTGGCTGAGGTGCTGGTGGTAACCAAGACCATTTTATCTCTATTTTTCCGTGACTGCTGATTCTGTGCTCTAGAGGGTGTTGGGCTTATCCCGGCTGCATAGTTTGCTTTTAGGGATAAAAATGACTACTAAACCTTCCAAATGACTACTAAACCTTGTGAATTACTTAGCTGCATCCAGCAATTGGC
The DNA here is from genome assembly GCF_964188355.1 of Buteo buteo. Classification (NCBI taxonomy): domain Eukaryota; kingdom Metazoa; phylum Chordata; class Aves; order Accipitriformes; family Accipitridae; genus Buteo; species Buteo buteo. Next base: position 22,301,105 of record NC_134191.1, read on the forward strand.
TGATGCAGGGCAGTTGGTAGTATAGTCATTGACACTAGAGCACTATTTATACCTATTAGGAGGTCTTTTGTTAGAACCTCTTCAACTTGATTTGGGTTGTGCTCCTATTTGGAACCCACTTGTGATAGGATGCTACCTACCTGGTTGGAGCAGTTAATATCATGATGTGTCAAAGATTTTAGTGACTTTTTTCAGAAACTTAAACTATTAATTTAACATCAAAGGTTGTGATAATAATAAGAAAGGAAGACCAAGATAAATGCTTTTAACAGTAATGGCAGCTGATGGTCCTGTTTATTTAGTAACACCAAAGGCAAATCACCCCAACAAATTGAAAGCTCTAATTATAAGATCTTATCAGAATAATGTGTCATTTATCTGAGCTCATACTGCCAATGGAAAGTGAATAGGTTTTTTTCTGATTTTCATAAGACTGAAAAATACAGGACACTAACTGCATCCATACTGCATTGCAATCTCCTGCGTGCCTGATAAGCCTGAACCTTGCCAAGAGGCAGCTATTGCTCAGTAATCGGCAATTTCCTATTTCTGGTTAGTTATCTGATATGTGAGTTATTTTTTTCCAGAGTAGAATGAAAGCTTTTCACACTGGGTAGGTTTTGATGATTGTTTTTAGAAGTTATGATTTTGTGCAAAATGTGTTAGCAAAAGGAATTTTGTCATTTTTTCCCACTAAGTCATTAATATGGAGAGGTGTTCTTGTATCGTACACAACAATCTTGTATTCTGGACTCATATTCAAATGGACTCTGACATGGAAATAAAAACATGAGTGGTGAATGATCCCCATCCTATTAAAAACCAGGGCAGCTTCTGTAACCTCAGAAAAATTCTTGATTCTTTTCCTTACTTTCCCCATCTGCGTAAGTGGAAAATACTTCCCTGCAGGCTAGTTGCGTGAAACTTGATTCATCAAGTGAAAAGTCCTTTCTTTTCTCAAAAGATCTCAAAATGAAAGTAGAAATTATTTTATTATGTCTATTTATTAAAATGTTTGGCTCCAGAATTTAAAGAATTATTTTATATCTTCTTAATCATTGTTTGGCAGAACTGAACATGTCTGTTAAAAAGCTAATTTGGCTCCAGCTAAATATAATTCATCAATGGCATTTGTTATGTTTAGGTTAAACTGATTGCCAGAAGGCATAGCAGTAAAGCAGATATTACAGTTCAGTCCCAGTTTAGGACAGCTTTAAGCATGAACTTAAGTCTTCAGCAAATCCTTTCCATTGATGTTTAATCAGAGAGCTGGGCTGAAATGGGTTTACTGTGACACATAATTTTAAGTAGTAGAAATCTTCCAAAAGAACATAATGAGCTGATCTCATTCCCTTTGAAGTCTATGCAAGTTTTGGTGATGTTTTGATGATGCAGGATCAGAACTTTCGATGTAAATTCTACTAGTGATGTCTAGTAGCATATATTAGTGATGACACTGCTTTCATCATTATTTTCCTTAAAAATCACCTCTATTAATCTCTGTAAGACTTGTGTGGTATTATGTAGTCTACATTACACAGAACCTGCTATTTTTCAGAGGGAAGTTTTATCTTGCTAATTATTTTATATATATGTATGTATACACTCACATATACATTTTTTGCAGGTATTATTGACAGCACACAGGTGGAACAGAGGCAGGTTGTAGCTGTGACTGGTGATGGAACCAACGATGGACCAGCACTTAAAAAAGCTGATGTTGGCTTTGCAATGGTATAATCTTGAGCATATTTATTGATGTTTGTGTCATTATAAATTTGCTGTAAGAGGTTTTTCATTCATTAAATGTTGAGAAAGTTGCTTAGTTATTACTTCTCAATGAAGCAATATATTGGAGGGGATGAGTTATGTTGTTTTAGAATCCTTTAATTTACTATGTTAGATTCACTGGTATTGCTAGCTTTGATACTTCTTCAATATTTTATATAAGGTAATTATTAGCTATGTGCAGAATCTGGTGCCAACACAGAAAAATGAACTCTGTGTTCTTCACAACAGCAGAGTACTATTTTGCTTTGGTAAAATCCATCACTAATTGTAAAGATGTCTTCCCAACCTACTCTGACTCTGAAGACATTAATATACTAGACTATATATTAAGATATGTAATACCAATTTTTGTTAGCAATTCTGTTCATGTTTATTAATAAAATGTCATCAATGATAGGAATAACTCAGAAGTTCAGTAGTCATTAAACTGTTAATTTAAAACACTCAAAACTATCATCACATGAATGCCACTGCTCTCTATCAATTCCCTCTTCTGCACCCTTATTGACTTTCAAAAATAGGCCAAACTAGATAACTTCCTAGCAAATATAAAATGCAGAATATACTCAGCAGTCACTGTTACTATTGTGCCGGGAAGTCTCTGTATAACTGTGGACTTTGAATGAGTATGAAGATTTGTATTCTAACTGTCACTGTACTTTTTAGTAGGTAATTTTATTCACAATTAATTTTTCCAGGGTATTGCTGGAACAGATGTTGCGAAGGAAGCCTCGGATATCATCCTAACAGATGACAATTTCAGTAGCATTGTGAAGGCTGTAATGTGGGGACGTAATGTCTACGACAGTATCTCCAAGTTCCTGCAGTTCCAGCTCACTGTTAACATTGTGGCTGTGATTGTGGCTTTCACTGGTGCATGTATTACCCAGGTAAGGTTAACTTCAGATGTTGCTTAAAGTGTGGGGCCAAATCCTACCAAGCTATGTTTTCTTTTAAGTAATGGTGGCTTACATTTGATTCTTGCTTTGTACAACAGAAAGTATGCTTTCTGAAATTCTTCCGAGCATCAAGAGTGTATTTAGGATCAAGCTGCTAAATGTTAAATAGCTGTTGACATAAGGAAGTGTATTAATCCATCTTCTCCTGAAAGTAAATTGCTTTTAGGAGCTGCTAATTTTTGTGCTGCCTCTATACAGCTCCCTGGTTTTGATTACATATTATTGTCATGACTGAGCCTGTGATGGTAGGACAGAAAATGTCAGGGATTGGGAGAACAAAGAGGTTATGTGACATTGCCTTTTCCTCTCAGAATATTTCCTTATTAAATATGTGTTTCTTGATGGATTATGGAACGGTATTATTATTTTCAAGAGAGCAGTACTGGCACACAGAAGTAATCCCAGCAGGGGAGCTTTTTGACTGATAAAATTATTTTGTTGCTTTCAGGCAATTCCTTTTAATTTCAGATGCAAATGACAAACCAACATACAGTTGGACTTCAATCTCTTTTTCTCCCTCTACATTAATCCCTCACTGCAATCCTGGTGTACATGCAACATGTCTAGGTCTTTCACAAAAATCATATGTGAAAGCAAACCACATTTTTTTCCTTCAAATTACTACTTTTTGATGAATAAACTTAAGTCATCTTCTCCCTAGAAAGAAAACAGGATGTATTCAGCACAGTATGAGATTTTTGTCCTTCATTAGAAAATAGCAAAACATGCAGTTTTTAGAGTTGTCACCCCCTAAAATAATGTATATTTCCAATGCTGCAGACAGGTGCTGTTACAAAATGCCTCCTTTGATTGAGACACACTATGCGAAAGCTGATGCTTCCCTGTCTTGTGCATCATTCGGGTGCACATACCTGTTTCAGCAGGTAAATTTCACCTCCTGCACACCTGAGCAAAACAATGAATAAGTCATTAGCTCTGCTCCAGGGTAAACTTACATTGTAATCATGGAATTGATACTTGAAAGCAGAAACCCAGGTACCTTTACAAAACCATGAGGTCAAACTTCTAAGCCTTGACTGACATTTAGAGGCCTTTTTTGTGCTGCGTATGAGGAGTCTGCAAGCTCCCAGCTTCTGCCAGCACCATGCAACAGCTGGGTAGATACAACTGTCATCATTTACCTCCTCTGAGCTAAGCAAGCAATAGGCTAGTGCTAGGGCTGGGATTCTCAGATAAATCAGAAATGGCTGTTTTTGAAGCAAGTGGAAGTGATCTTAACAAATGAAATAACTATTTTATTCTGTGCAAAGCAAACACTGAAACCCCAATTCACTTGTTTTCCAAGAAGTAAAAATTGCAAGCTGCTAAGTGCTAGATCCCTACCCTACTGCCCCCAGGTCTTGATGATGCCTTGTTGTCATGACTGAGCCTGTGCTATGGGACAAAATGACTGATATTGAGGCAGAAGTTGGATAACTTTTCCTTTTTCCTTGGGAATTATTTTCAAGCATAGTGAGAAAATGTTTAGCCGTAAAGTGATTGTTGCTGGTAACAGAAGGTGTATGAATAAGGACTAAAAGTCTAGAAGGTCAGTTCTCCTGCATTTTTATCAGTGGTAAAAAAACATACAGAAAAAAGTGCTAACAGCAATGTGGTAAGAATACCGTAACTGGAACTGAGGCAGATGCTTCCTTTTAAGACCCTGTTTTATAAACATTCAATCACTGCCTACTAACATTTACTTAAGGTGAATTTTTTTTTTGTTAGTGTCCAGCATTTTTTTCAATTGCATTGTGAAAGCATCAGAAATATATTCTATTTGTTAACTAAGGAATTTCTGTTATTCTTGAAGAGGTTAAACATTACTGAATCAGTGTAAAGACTATTTTAAATCAAGTCTAAGTGCATGTGTAGTGCGTAATCAGTGCAAGCATATTCCCCTTTCTAATTCCGGAGCTTTCTTCATCCTTTGAATCGTTTGATTGGCTTCTAGAAGGATTTGGATCAGGCCCAATGCATTTATATTGCCCCAGTGGTCTGTAAGGCCATCGCTGAGCCTGACAAGTCTATTGTCGCCATTTACAGATTTTAATGTACACTTCGTAGAATTCCTGTATTTCTGTCCAAATAGATTCTTATGCAATTCCTTAATTTGGCAGTAAAAATGCAAATCCAAAGGAGATGTCTGAAAGGAGCTAAAATTGAAATTGTAGCAAAAAGGCAGCAGTTATTTCCATTCTAGTTCTGTTGACACTCAACAACCTGACTGCTGATAATCTCAAGTAGCTCTCAGTTCTGTCTCATTCAAGAAGGATCTTGCCTTATGAATGAACGTTATTATAGAATCACAGAATCATTTAGGTTGGAAAAGACCTTCAAGATCATCAAGTCCAATTGTCAGCCATGCCCACTAAACCACGTCCTGAAGTGCCTTGTCTATGGGCTTTTTGAATACCTCCAGAGATGGTGACTCAACCACTTCCCTGGGCAGCCTGTTCCAATGTCTGACAACCCTCTCAGTAAAGAAATTTTTCCTAATATCTAATCTAAATCTCCCTTGCCGCAGCTTGAGGCCATTTCCTCTCATCCTATCTCCAGCCACCTGACAGAAGAGACCAGCACCCACCTCACTACAACCTCCTTTCAGGTAGCTGTAGAGAGCGACAAGGTCTCCCCTCAGCCTCCTTTCCTCCAGACTAAACAGCCCCAGCTCCCTCAGCCGCTCCTCGTAAGACTTGTGCTCCAGGCCCCTCACCAGCTTGGTTGCCCTTCTCTGGACACGCTCCAGCATCTCCATGTCTTTCCTGTAGTGAGGGGCCCAAAACCGAACGCAGGACTCGAGGTGCGGCCTCACCAGTGCCGAGTACAGGGGAACGATCACCTCCCTGCTCCTGCTGGCCACACTATTTCTGATACAGGCCGGGATGCCATTGGCCTTCTTGGCCACCTGGGCACACTGCTGGCTCATATTCAGCCGGCCGTCAACCAGCATCCCCAGGTCTTCTTCTGCCGGGCAGCTTTCCAGCCACTCTTCCCCAAGCCTGTAGCGCTGCATGGGGTTGTTGTGACCAAAGCGCAGGACCCGGCACTCGGCCTTGTTGAACCTCATACAATTGGCCTTGGCCCATCGATCCAGCCTGTCCAGATCCCTCTGTAGAGCCTTCCTACCCTCAAGCAGATCAACACTCCCGCCCAACTTGGTGTCATCCACACACTTACTGAGGGTGTACTTGATCCCCTCATCCAGATCATTGATAAAGGTATTAAACAGAACTGGCCCCAGTACGGTGCCGTGGGGGACACCACTAGTGACCTGCTGCCAATTGGATTTAACTCCATTCACCACAACCCTTTGGGCTCGTCCATCCAGCCAGTTTTTTACCCAGAGAAGAGTACACTTCTCCAAGCCATGAGCCGCCAGCTTCTCGAGGAGTGTGCCATGAGAGACAGTGCCAAAGGCCTTGCTGAAGTCGAGGTAGATAACATCCACAGCCTTGCCCCCATCCACTAGGTGGGTCACCTGGTCATAGAAGGAGATCAGGATGGTCAAGTAGGACCTGCCTTTCATAAACCCATGCTAACTCGGCCTGATCCCCTGCTTGTCCTGCACATGCCATGTAAGCGCACTCAAGATGAACTGTTCCATAATCTTTCCCAGCACTGAGGTTAAGCTGACAGGCCCATAGTTCCCCGGATCCTCCCTCTGACCCTTCTTGTAAATGGGAGTCACATTGGCAAGCCTCCAGCCATCTGGGACCTCCCTTGTTGACCAGGAGTGCTGATAAGTGATGGAGAGTGGCTTGGCAAGCACCTCCACCAGCTCCCTTAGTACTCTTGGATGAATCCTGTCAGGTCCCATAGTTTTGTGAGTGTCCAGACAGTGTATTAGGTCACTAACTGCTTCCTCCTGGATTAAGGGGGATATATTCTGATCTTTGTCCTTGCCTTCCAGCTCAAGGGGCTGAGTACCCTGAGGATAACTGTCTCCCTATTAAAGACTGAGGCAAAGAAGGCGTTAAGTACCTCAGCCTTTTCCTCATCTTTGGTGGCAATGTTCCCTTCTGTATCCATTAAAGAACAGATATTCTCCTTGGCTCTCTTTTTATTGTTAACGTGTTTGTAAAAACGTTTTTTGTTGTCTCTTACGACAGTAGCCAGATTGAGTTCTAGCTGAGCTTTTGCCTTTCTGATTTCCTCTCTGCATGACCTAAGAAGATCCGTGTATTCCTCCCGAGTTGTCTGCCCTTTCTTTCAGAGATGATAAACTCTCCTTTTTTTCTTGAGTCCTACCAAAAGCTCCCTGTTCAGCCAGGCCAGTCATCTTCCTTGGCGGTTTGTCTTGTGGCACGTGGGAATAGCCTGGTCCTGAGCCATTAAGATTTCCTTCTTAAAGAATGTCCATCCCTCCTGGACCCCTTTGCCCTTCAGGACTGTCTCCCATTATGTTAGGCTTTGACTTAAAGACTCTAGCCAGTGAAAGGGCATTGTGTTTGTTTGGCTCATAAACTTTACTAAAAATTACACCTGAGAACATACTGTACTCTCTGTTTGCTGTGAAAATAGCTCTATGAAAATAGCACAAAATGCATGAATATACCGAAAAATCTTGTGTACAACAGGCTAGGTGCACACACATAGATCTAAGTCTGCAAAACTGTACACAGGTCTTAAATCACTATTTTGACTGAAACATATAAGTTCTTAACAAACAAATGAAGCTAAAATTTATAGTTTCCAAAAGGTACCACAGCTTTCTGTGACCTTCAAAATAAATATAAAGAAGGTCCACATTGGACTGAATTTTACTTTGCTTTTAGGTAGTCAGTTTGGCTTTCTTTGACACACAGAATATAATTTTAGTCCACAATTAATAATCAGGTTAATGAATATTACACAGGCGATCTTTTTGGTGATATTTCATCAAATCTAGAATGAGAAAAATTCTGTGTAGGTAGTAACATAGAAATGTTACTTAATGTCACATCTCAAAAAATCTGTTCTGCAATTTAGAACCAGCATACTGGGATACTTTGAGTATGACACTTCTTTTATACTTACCTACTCTTTTTGGTGTTTCTACTGTTTCTGCTTAAAGGAAGTACAAAGATAATAAAAACTTTGTTTTGACTAATTTTTTTTAACACTTGGCTTGTGCTTTGCAACTAAATAGACTTAATTTTATTCAGTCTTGATCCTGCAATTGCATCGGTATATGTGTAAATATGTGTATGTGGTTGTATCACTGCAGGACTCCAAGTGAAACCACAGCAACTTTATATTAATGAAAGGGTCCAACTGTGTGAGTACTGTTATGAGTGAAACTAGACCTCCAAGGAGCACCCAGAGAATGCATTGCCAAGTAGGAGCTGATTTGTTTGGTCCAGAGCACCTTAGGAGTGCCATGGAGAGAGGCTTAAGAAAAGTATTAGGTAGAACTTGTGACCATTGGTCATTGTAAGAATCTGCTGCTTTTTTTCTCAAATACATAAATAAAATCAGTGTCCTTGCCAGTTCCACTTCAAGGAACTACTGTTTAACTCAATTCTGTTTATTTTAAGCAAATATTATATTATTATTTGTCTACCCAATGCCTGCTTCAGCAAGATATTGCTGTTAGGATATCTACCATATCAACTATTTCTATTTTGTCCTTGTTTGCTGTTTCAATAGTTGTTCAACTACACGTACAAAGTGTATGTGACCCTACATGCTACTCCAATGTTAGATCAGGATTATAAAGAGTAGCAGTGGGCTATTAAAGAAGTTATTATGCAGACTAAACGGGACCAATGCAAATGGTCATTTGCTATTCTCTGTCATGGGTCTCAGCACTAAGTCATGTTAAGGTGACAGAAATCATATTCTAAGCAGTATAAGAATTACAGAGACAGTGTCACCTGTTGGCAAGCTTAGTGCAGCTGCTGCCAAACCTGAGCTGCCCCTCACAGTGATCCAACTTACAGTGGGCCCTGTTTCAGTTTACAGCAGCTCAATCTATAAGCCAAGAGTTCTGATTTCAACTAATAATGAACTTTTGTGTTGTGGTTCTGCCGTTATGTAAAGCACTCTGAGATCTAGGTGATACAAGAACATGAAGCTTAAAAAAGTCTCTGATTAAAAGCTGAATCAGGATCCCTCAATCTGCGGCTGCATAGGTGCTCTTAATTTTGTCTTCAGTGTGTACATATCACCCACCAATGAGTTCGCAGCTATTATTTCTGCTAGTCCCATGTCAGTGCAGTTTGTGTGGCACAATGCAGCTGAGCTGTGTTAATTCATCTTATCTTTCAATTAATCTAATTCATCTACCTCTTGCTTCTTTCTCTCTGCGTTGCCCAATGCATACTTTTAAAATGATGAGGGTGTGGTTATCTCAACCAGTTTGCGTATAATTGTCCTTACTGTTTAGCACCCATTACCTCAGGTTAAACCAATAATTTCTTTTTCCAGTGAGATATAAACACTAATATTCTGACTTTGTTCTCCGAATAACATTTTTGCAGAGCCCTTGATTGACTCAGTGAGGGTTCTTCTTTGGAAGAACTGCCTACAATTATTGTGAATTTTGTACTTCAAATGAGTCATTGCTCCACATCGCTAGGTATCATACAGAGTTCTATATGTGCCTTACAAAGTCAGAAGGTTCATCCTGTTTCCTGTCCCCAACATGTACACAGTACCCAGAAAATATTAGGTCATTATGTTTGGAGCTGTTAAAAATAATCTGGGTATGTACAAAATAAAGATTTTAAATTGCAGTTCAGTCAAATAGAAAGTTTTTTACTGGAACTATAAAGAAGGCAGGTTTATCTCTGTGCCAGATTTTGTCTGTGTCTCCAGTTGCTGAGGCAATGTAACTGTTCAAAAAGGTTGCATTTAAAGAAAGAGAAGAACAAAGACTGTGTTTTAACATTTTACATTCAAATTATTATTCTTGTGCTTTGAGAAAGACTTAATGTTTTAGCAGACATTAGGAACTGAAAACAGTGACTCTATAGGACATTATGTTTGGAAAATTAAATGTTAATTAAAAAGCACTGTAGCAATGAACTACTGCATGAATCACTTATTGTTTTTACAGACCTTGTTCAAAAAATGAGGGTGATCTATACTTACATGTATAAGTCAGTAATTTACATGGTTATAATGTTTTACTGCAGAACTGTATTTTGCAAATCCTAAAATAATAGCACTGGCAAATTTGAAAAAGCTATAATATAAAATCAAAGTGTGTGCTGTTTAGCTTTGTTCTGGGAAGGCTTAGAGGCATGGAAGTAGAACTGACGATGCCACTTCCATACAACTAGTGGACAGTGTGATCTACCAGCAGAAGCGAGGGCTGATATTTTTTTGCATTGATGTATATAAAGTTGACCTATCAGAAATGCTCATTTTTATGAATCCATGCATGTGTTCTGTGACAAGTGGGAGTAAAGAGGTAAGGGTGAAAATACCTTTTTATTCCCATACAGCTTGTCATCTAAATCAAAAGTAACAAGCTCTAAAATTTGTGAGGCTCTGCATGTCACAAAAGATTTGTAGTTTATTTCCAGCCTTTGGCGATTTGTACTTTTAAGTGTTTCCAAGATGAAGTGTAACATCACTTGATTTAAGGGACATTTTCCTTTTACCTCTAGGCCAATGCTAACCTATTCCAAGGTCAAGTGGAAAGGAATTTGACAAATAAGTGGTGATTTTGGGTGGTTTGCAGTTTGAACAGCTCTCACCCCCAAAGTTTTCAGGAAGTGAATTAAGAATTATTAGCTGGTCAGTTAGTGGCTAAAATGCAGTGAAAAGAACATTGAATTTGCATCCCACTTGCATAAGTGACTAAAATCTGTAATAGAAGACTAAGCTCTTTAGCTGATAGGTATTTTCCTCAGCTTCCACCAACTAGTCAGGAATCAGATAGAGTTGCAGTGGAAATTTCATTCCATTGCCTGCCCAGACTAATGTGTATTTAATGTTTTGGCTTCAGCTTAGAATGAGCTTTCACACTTGACTGAACAGTGTAGCACTGCCAATAATAGATAATTATTAGGGGCACCATAGCCACCCAAGGTGATTGGCAGTGTGAAATGGTGAGAACATGTTGTTGCCAAAACTGATGACTGCCAATTACAGTTGTGTGATTTAGAGACTGAAATAATCTGACTTTTTGTTGTGCTAGGAATGTGTCAGGCTCTGAATATTTGACTCTATTAAGCGTAACAGACAAATTCAGTTTTATTGACATAGAAGCACATGAAGCGGAAATTCAGCTATTGTAACATCTCAAAGCAGAGCATGTTTCTCAAGAAAACTTATTAACTAGAGAGGTAAAAATATGATAAGGAGAATTCTTCAGTAGCAAACATGTTTTCCTTGTTCTCTATATACTGTGTCCAATTCTAGGGTCTCTGAGCCCTAGTGACAAACTGCTTTTAGTGCAAGTACTCTCCTTGTTTGACCATTAGTATTAATAAAAATAACTGAGGTCTCAATTTGGAACGAAGTTTGTCCTGATTGCTTTTAGTTTTTTAGCCACCTCTAAAGACAAAGACATTTCCTGTTTCTTCAGCTGCATATCAAATGAATGAGCTGAACTCTCCAGATAAGCCCAGTTAATGCAACCCATAACCAAGAGGTCAAGAATCTATTAATGCTAATCTTCCTCACTTCCCTGGTATAGCCAACCTGTAAGACTTAGAAACAGTAGGTTGCTTTTCTCCATCCCTTTGAATAAGCCAAAAATGACTATTCTTTTGTAAATAAAATGGATCAAAGTTTGTGTAAATGTAGGAGTGTTAAAAATATGTTTTCAGGAGGAAACATTTTATCTCAAGGGAGGGTTGGAATATAAACCAGATCCACAAGAGACCAAATCACTTACCCCTGTTTTCCATATGTCCTTGGGATACTGAATGGATATTGGCCCTCATGATTTGATAATATTTCATTAAAAATGAACATTTAACCCTTTGAAGAAAAGGGCAGAGTTCATAAGGTGTTTTTATTTGCTTTGATTTGGCTTGTATGCTGTTCCATAAATTCCTTTGCTTCACTACTGCAGCACCGTGGCAATGTAATGCTTAAAAACAGAGCTCTGATCTTCCAACTTTCACACTGTAGATTAACTCCCTTCCATTATAAAATTTGTCATACTGATACCTTATTACCTTATTACTTTTGAGATATTTTCCTAATAAAAATGTCTGTTTGAAACAGGAAGCAGACCTTACTAATGCTGTCCTTTTTGTATTCAGTCTAAAGGTATAGGAGATTGTGTAGATACGAAAAAAGAACGTACTTCATTTTTCCTGATATGGCTGCTTGAAGCAATTGCATCCATCTATCATTACAGCTGCCCCAATGAATTACAAATCAAAACTTTATGACAGTCACCTAGAGTTCTCCTGAGATTTGTGTTAGTTTGCTTTATTTATTTACTTTTGGTTGGTTGGTTGTTTTGTTGGGGTTTTGGTGTTTTATTTTTTTTTTTATTTTAAACATGGTGTAAAGTCCTCTGTAATATGACCATAGACTCTTTCTTGAATTACGTGAGGAAAGAGCTCCTTCTAGCGGTGGGCGATCTGCTTCAGAAAATAAATACTCATCCTGACAAGTAGTAATGTTGTGTTGGTTTTTTTTTTGTCTTCCCAGTTCCGTAGTTTCAAATATGCTATCCTGTTACCCAGTAAAATAATAAAGATTTTCTCACTTTTGCACATTTGATATAGTTTAATGAGTTTCAGAATTTTTTTTAAATTCAAGTATCAGGCATTTTTTTCATCACTATTGTTTTTAAAAGGTCTTATTTAAGTAAGATGTTTTAAAATGTCTCAGTAATTGTTTCATAAATTTTTAATAATATCAAGCTGTTTCTGAAAGAAAAGTAGGTTATAGTAAAAAGAATTATTACTTTTTAAATTGTTTCAGTATAATTTATCTTCCAGAAAAGAAACTCCCTCTTGTATTGTCTAGTTACCTAAATTCAGCTGAAAATTTAAGCACGATGCATGAAGTAATAGAGGGTATTGTAAAATGTATTATAAAGTGATAATGTTATGCTTTTTGAGAATTGTGTGATTGTAAATATTCCTGATTTAAATGACTGGAGAGAAATAATTTATCTTTGCTCAGATCACTGTGCTTCCTGTGATTCTGGTCTTGCATAAGAAATATAAGAAAGGTCACAGTAGGTCAGACCAAAGGTCCATGTATTTCAGTATCCTGTCTTCAGCACTACTTGCAGTCACACAGAACGAAACGAAGTCATAGTAAATGACAATTATTTTTCTAGGAAATATGTAACTTTCCGGTTTGTCTCCACAGGACTCTCCTCTAAAAGCTGTACAGATGTTGTGGGTCAATCTAATTATGGACACCTTTGCCTCACTTGCATTGGCCACCGAACCTCCAACAGAGGCTCTATTGCTAAGAAAGCCATATGGCAGGAACAAACCTCTTATATCCCGTACCATGATGAAGAACATTCTGGGCCACGCTGTTTATCAGCTTACTCTCATATTTACACTTCTTTTTGTCGGTAAGAAAGTTTGTTAGGCTTGTTGCTTAGTTTAGAAGCATCTAGGTCTTGTAGCCTGACATGTCAAAATGCTTTAAATGTAGCCACTTAATGCACATATATTAAGTCTGTCATAGTTAAACAGCTAGCAGGACCGAGCTGTTTAATGGGATCAGAAACAGCAGGGGAAACACAACAGATGCACTAGAGGGATTTAGTCACCTTTCACATGTTGTTTACATTGGGAAGGGCAACAGTGAGCTTTTTTGTCTTCTAACAAAATGTGGGTTTGGGCTTTGGCAAAAGTTTATGTTAAAACATAGGATAGAAGGTTACATTTTAATCGGAGTATCTAGCCTGCTTCTTCTATACTGAAACTTCATTTTGAGACTTGTCTTTAGTAGTCACGTAACAATGAATTTAAAAAGACACAACAAAAATCAAGATCCGTTTTACCAATATCTGGAGAAGCTCTAACTGGGAGCAAAATGTTTGTCATAGTCAAGAAATAATGCTGATCTTAAGTGGTATAGATAAGCAAATATTAAGTGATACAAATAACACTCTGTTTTGACATTTAATATCTAGAATGGATATTAGAAGGGGAAAAATCCAATTTATTAGATTACTGGACTCTTCTTCAGGCCTTGCTAGCAATGGATGCTTTTTATAGGTTGTATTTTGGAGAGGGGAGGGAAGGAGGAGGAATGTTTCTTGCTGCAGGGAATAGTAGGGGCTAATAATAGATTCTGTTGCTCCACAATAATAAGTGAACTTGCTGAAAGGAATTTTATTGATTGGGTATTGTGTTCTTGTCACTATGTCATCATTGTTAAATTACATGTGTTGTCTTTCAGATTTTTTTCTTTATATACAGACTTCCATATAAGCTGTAAATGTAAATTTATGTTTCTTAGGAATTTTTTGAGCTCCATTGTGAGTCTTGCTCCACCTTACCAATAACTGGCTTATTTTATTAACAAACAATTGCTTATTTGCAATGCACAAAGGACGTGATGGTCTGTTTACAGTGGAGCTATTTAAACCAAAATAATTGCCAGGTTTTGAAGAGAGATGGTCTGTAATATTGTTAGGCTTGCAGTGTATTTTAAGAATGTCTAGTGAGTCTAAGGGAATGGTAATTTCAGATTCTTTGAAATGGGTGTAGAAGGACTTGGTAATTCATGTGATATGAGTCTTGGAACGAGAACTTCTGTGAACTTTATGGGGAGTTTTAATGGCTTTTTGATGAGTTCTATGGTTTAAAATACTTTATACTGAGCCCAAATGAAAAGAAAACCAGGCTTTTTCACCGTATTCTAATTACTTCTGTGTGTCTCTAGACAACCCATGCATACTTTGAAGGACGCAGCCCAATCAATTTTCTGATAAGCCTAGGAGATGCGGTCTTTTCCTTTTTAAACTCCACGAGGCTCAGCTTTGCAGTGAGATGATGTTCTAAACTCAGTCTTTCGATACATTCCAAATGAATGAGAATTATTTATATTTTGATCAACTAATACTTCATTTTTTTGTAGTAGGTTTCTGTAGAGACTAGTACATCAAGTTCTTCTATTTTTTCTATGATGTGGCAATAAATACATTGTGTTTGAACATACAGTAATGCCTTTGATACATCAGGCACATCAGAAATCACCATCTAGTTCTGTCAAACTATAGTATAAAAAAAAAAATCTTAATCTCAGCAATTAGGCATAATAAACACTAAAGTTGATGTACTATAATGCCTTTTGGAAGGTGTTTGGAAATAAAAACTAGGTATGGGTTTAACCACTGCCATTCCACAATGGTGGCATATTCTGGTTTGCCAATTAAGTGATGCGATGCAATAATAGAGACTTAAGAAGAGGTACTCTCACTGAGGAAAGTATTATTCATATATTTGTGTTTGTGAGTGTATGAATGAAAGCAAATTGATGTAATGTGTGTATATAAATATGTGTGTGTGTGTATCTATGAAAGAAAAAATGATGGTATATGTTTGCTTTCATTAATTTTTTCCTTTATTTTTTATATATAGTAAGGGGAATGTTTTCCAATACTTATCTCTTTGGAGATGTACAATCTTCTAAAAAATCTCTGCTTTCTCACAGTCAAAGTTTTGTGGCCTCATATTGTGTTACTGATATATTTGTGATATCATAATCTACTTTCTGTCAAAAAAACTATAAGCCAAATTCTTTCTTTGGAAACATGCTCATTATAACCAGTGACTTGAAGATGAACTGCTCAAATATCCCAAGGCAAAAAAAGCACTCACTGTTAACTTAGCTGACGGAATTAACAACCTCAGGAGAAAACCTGAGGAAACCTTTCTTCTTCTTTCTTCAGAAATTCTGAATATAATGCTAGTGGAATAGCAGAAAAATGTTCAAGTTTTAATTTGGTTTTATGAACAAAACACTGGTTATGAAAATGAGTAGTATTGTGATAATCTTCTTTAGTCTTTAGTTTTCATTCATTATTTACGCTTTCATGTGAATGCCCCATCCTTACTTTTAAGACAATGCACTCTTTCAGTAACTGTATGTTATCTGTAAACTTTGCTTATAAGAAAATGGATGAAAAATCAGACATGAGCTGGCAGCCCATGCACTTGCAGCCCAGAAAGCCAATCGTATCCTGGGCTGCATAAAAAGAATTGTGGCCAGCAGGTTGAGGGAGGTGATTCTCCCACTCTGCTCCACTCTTGTGACCCTGGAGTACCGCATCCAGATCTGGTATCCCCAGTATAAGACAGACATGGACCTGTTAGAGCAGGTCCAGAGGAAAAGCCACAAAACTGATCAGAGAGCTCGAACAGCTCTCCTGTGAGGAACGGCTGAGACAGTTGGGCTTGTTCAGCCTGGGGAAGAGAAGCCTCTGGAGAGGCCTTATTGCAGCCTTTCAATGTATAACGAGGTCTTATAAGAGAGACAGGGAGAGCCTTTTTACCAAGGCCTGTAGTGAAAGGAGAAGGGGCAACACTTTTAGACTGAAAGAGGCTAGGTTTGATTGGCCATAAGAAAGAAATTTTTTTTACAATGAGAGTGGTGAGACACAGGAACAGGTTGCCCAAAGAAACTGGGGATGCTCCATCATTGGAAGTGTTCAAGGTCAGGTTAGATGGGACTTTGGGCAACATGGTCTACTGAAAGATGTCCTTGCCTGTGGCAGGGGGATTGGACTAGATGATCTTTAAAGGTCCCTTCCAACCCAAACCATTCTATGATTCTATCAGAAAAGAGGTTCCTTAGGTGCAGGTATCTTTTCAAAACTTATCTCATTTTTACAGTTACTCATTATGGGTTGTATCTTGCTTTTTTTATTGGTCAGATCTGAAAGTGATAGTAAAATTATCAAAATAAAGAGTAATGCCTGATGGTGTGCTCTCAAAGCAAACTAGCAGAATACTCAAACCCAAATCTATTTAAAACCAGGAAAGTCTGTGTTCTTTATAATTAATATCCTTGAATGCTTGTCAAGAGTTATGCCATACTGTATTAGCAAATTGGTAAAAACTGCTGAAGAGTAGTTGCTTCTAATTATTGTAGAAAATCGCAAACATACTGTCAATGGTCTCAAGTGCTCAATATGTCAGAAAGAATTGACTTAGAATAATTACCACTTGGTTAGAGAAAAAGTACTACTGAAAACTATTTGTGTAGGTATACTAAGTTATTAGATAAAAGTCATCATTTGAGAAGCTTCTTGCTCAGGAAGTTTAGATGTCTTTTGCTCACTGGTGTTATAAATTCTGCCTGTATTACAGTAAGTGCAGAAAGAAAGCTGGTAAAACTGAGCACAGGAGGCAACTAGCTAAAGCAAACAAGGGAAATGTAAAATTAAGTTTGATTAATTTATTCTAGTGGAAACCTTTATTTTTGTCTTATACCCAGGTGAGAAAATGTTTAAGATTGACAGTGGGAGGAATGCACCACTTCACTCTCCTCCTTCAGAGCATTACACCATTATCTTCAACACCTTTGTCATGATGCAGCTTTTCAATGAAATCAATGCACGGAAAATCCATGGTGAAAGAAATGTCTTTGATGGCATCTTCAGAAATCCTATTTTTTGCACTATTGTACTGGGTACATTTGCTATTCAGGTAATGATTTGGGCAAGAATTAGTAACTATTCATCAGAAATTTACCTTACTTTTTTTCTCTGTGTGTGTGTGTTTTTTTTTTTTAATCTAAATGTTGTAGGAAGCACACTTAATAGTAAACTACCTGGTTTCACATATTTTCTCAATCAATACAATTGTCAGTAATGAAAAATGTTATGTAGCCATACTAATACAGCATAAATTTTGATTATTATAACTAGGTTAAATCTTAAATTATTCTGAAGATGTACAATCATAACTGCCATCATGATTTGTTGATATTGTAACTGATTTTTTTAGAAGAAATTATTAAATAGTATACCAAACAATAGCAACAAAGCATTTTACATTAATTTACTACTCCATGAATAAACAAATTAGCCTTCAAATAGCTAACGCTGCTCTGTTCTTCTGAGGTTAAATGCCACTGCCAAATGCTACTTGATGTTCTTGGTAATACTACTTCTTGGTAGTAATTCTTCACGTCCATCTCATTTGTGAGTTTGCTGTCCCAGTCATATGTGAACATAATTACAGAATTACACACTTTTCCCAAACAGTTGTAGTTCTTCTGCTGTATGAACTCTAAGTCCTTCTTCTGCTCCTGTATGCATCCATTTGCTGTCATCTATCCTGTACTTGATACTGCTTGACATTACCTTTTTGAAGTCTACTGCAGCCCTCACAATTGCTTAGAGTTGAGCTATTTCTATCTTGACATTATTGCTCAATTCTGGAATGGCATCCTGGAAGCTATCTGTATTGGGACCTTTCTCATGGAAGGAGTAAGAAGGAGGATAGATCTATCTGAATCTGGGCTATAGTGGTTTGAAACAGGAAAGGGGAAACACTCAAACTGAGTATGGGAGAAAGGGCACCAGTGATTGGTAGTAGAACTTGATAGTGATGGTCTTTTAACAGCTAGTTCAAAACCATGGGTTTACTACCATGAACTAAAATGCCTTTAGGAGAGGCCTGACAAATTTACAATCATCTCTAATTTTTTTTTTTTAATCATGGATAGTGTTAGAGGATGTTTTCTTAGTTCTAGGCATTACTGTACTCAGTTGTCTGGCTGAAGGAAAAGTGTCATCTAGCTGCTAGCCACATTTCTGAATCAGCTGCTGATTTTACTCCCTCTTCCCTGCTTTCCTAGTAGCTGAAATACTTAAGTGCACAGTTCAAAGCACTAGGTTTGCACTCACAGTAAATCAAAAAGGACATTGTAGCATAAGAGTACTTAGGCTGTGACTCTTACTTGCTTTTAAGTATCTTTTTAAAATCAGATATTTTTTTCTAGGGACAACAGAAGGTTAATCTTTCTATTAATTTTCCACTTTGTTTATTACATTGTGGAAATACAGCTTTGCATAATGTTGCTTGCTGAAGCAATGTCAGAAAAGTAGTTATTATTTTGGCGTGTGTTTTAATAGCTGGATGTGTGAGCCAAGCATTTCATGCTAAAGAGATTGTCTCCAGGAGCTTGGATTATGTAGATGGATAATGGGAGATTACAGAAGTGTTTTTATTTCATATTTAAAGGTTTCTTAGTTCTATATGTATCTACTACACTTTCTGTGAAGTACAGACTAATTGGCTTTGATATTTCATCTTTGAGTGCAATAGTTCCATTAACTGTTAGTTAGTTTAATTTAGTCCTCCTCCTAAACCCCTCCAAAAAGAAAAAAAGGCAGCAGCAGTGGCCAAATTTTCCAAGTGAAAAATATGGAGATTATTACAATGCATCCTCAGTAAGGATCAGAAAGTGTTTCTGTGAGAGCTTACAACAGCTTGAGAAATAAAAGGGTAGTTACCACTGCTGCCCTCTGACAAGCAATAGCTTTCTTTCATTTTTTTTAATTCTTTTCTCTGCTTTCAGAATAAATAAATAATTTTCACTGTGAAGGAATATGGATTAAAATATGCCATACCTACTATAAATTATTTAGAAATTTCTCAATATGGAGTTGTAATTTCTTTCTTAGAATTTTAGCATCATATTCACAATTTTTGTTTTGTCTCCTCCTTTTTCCTTAGTCTCTCCAATCATTTTCCCGTTTCCTATCTACTGCCTTCCATTCTCTGTCCCCTTCCTTCTTTCTGTGTATTTGGACTTCACATGGAATGAGTTTGTGTTCATAGTTTGTGTTTACTCACTAACACAAGAAAGCAACCACTTTATGTATTTGTGTTATTTTGTATCTTAGACTGGACAAATTACTTTGAATTTCCGGTTTGCAGCCTTTGACAGTTTAAATCTCTGGCTTGTGCTTTCAGGTTCCTGGTTTTGCAGCAGCACTACTGCAAAATATCAATAATAACTGATTTTCAGTTAGCAAAACCTTCTCAGTCTAATCAGGCTTTGAAACTTGCTCAGATTCAGTGTGTGTTGGTTATCCTGCTGCAAGGTGTGTGGTTTTCCCACCCTCTTTCTCCAACAGGACTAGATTTTGGTATACTATCAGTCTATCCATGATAACACGTCTATAAGTGTACAATAAATGTTAATTAGAGGGAAAAATCTCTCATGCAGTGGACATTCCAAAATAAACTACGTCAGAGTCAATATATCCCCAGCTGAGAATATTCAGAAGCTGGGAGAACACACAGGGACAGTCCTGTTTTCTTTCTTCCTGGGCATTCATATATGGCTGTTGTTAGCTATGAGGCTAAGGAAGCCTTAGTCTGAACTGGTATGGCTTTTTCTGATCTTTAATTCAGTGTGCATAAATTTGTGTGGTTTGATTTTTTTTTTTTAGTGACTGGGATTCTGCAGCTTCTGCTGGATGGGTTCCAAAAATGTCCTTCTGGTAACTTGATTTAGTGCCACCTAAGAGTGTGGCAAATGACATATTTGGAATATAAGATAGTATATTGATTTTAGGTACTCTTTAGATTCAGTCCACTAAACAACAGATTGATAATAATACGTTTGACTATTCTACTGGTAAAATATGTTGGAATCAAACCAGCAGAGCTGTAATAAGTAGAAAGATAAAGTAAAATCTCAATTGAAACATGACTGAAAGTTGCTGGGGTTTTTTTGCTGGCATTTGTGGTTTTTGGGGGTGGAGTGTTTTGTTTTGGTTTTTCCCCAGAAAATATTTACCCCCTTTCTTCTCTGCTTTTCTTTGTAGATAGTAATTGTCCAGTTTGGAGGAAAACCATTTAGCTGTTCTCCCCTGCAGCTTGACCAGTGGATGTGGTGTGTATTTATTGGATTAGGAGAACTTGTATGGGGTCAGGTAAGCATTCAGGAATATGCAGATTTCTTTCTTTTGTTTTTATAAACCAATCAAAGATCTGATATTGCTCCTGATCCTACTGTACTGTTGTTTCTTTGATCTCTCACAATGTTGTATTTAGCACACACTGTGAAATACAGGGTGCTCTCTAAGTACTTCAAGAATAGATATAGTAGTAAGGATAATTTAGCCCAGTGTTCCTTTTGATTTTTGTTAATTTTCATATCTTTTCTTTTCCTAAGCAGGGTGTGCTATCACCAAGGTCGTCTTCAGTTAGGCTTTTTCATGAAAGACGTTTGATTCATAACCTAACCCTCTAGTCACAAAAGAAGTATAGTAAGGGCAAATGCACTGTAACTTTCCTGCAATAGAGTAGCCAATGTATCCTGTCTATGTTCAGCCATGGCAAATTTTTGAAAGTGAAAAGAAGTTCCAGTTCTATGTCAACCCACTCATTCCCTTGCTGAAACTGCCATTCTGTCAATCCTTAGTAGCCTTGTTACTGACATAGGACTACACCAGCAGTGATCCTCCATCCACCTAATTCTGTGTGCAAAGGATGGAACAGGGAATGAAAGAAAAATTATTTTTTCCTATAATAGTTGCAGAAAAGTGCAGTTTAATTCATATGTAATTTTAAAATTCTGCTACAACCTGTGTCATCATTAGCAAATATAAAATTATATATAGATGTAAAAACAAGTGTCAATGAGATAAGTAAGTTATGTGATTATCTGTCTGGAAATAATAATACAGATACAATCAGTATTGTTAAAATACTACAATATTCTTTTATATATAAACATATTGCAAATGTTATTTTTTTTTACATTTTTGAATGAATTATTAATGTATTTAAGTTGATGCCACCTGACACAGTAAAAAAATATGTGAAAAATATGAAGTTATGTTTTGCAACTCAGATGTAGAGATACATATAGATCGACTAGTTTGCCACTTTGAAGAAACAGGCAAGAAATTGCCAACTCCAATTGAATACTGGAATGGTTCTGAAGGAATTATAATGAATAGATGCTAGCTTTCAAAACTGATTATTTGTTCTTTTATGGAAAAAAAAAAACCTTTTTGGACAGTGGGGCCTCAGATTTTTTTGAAGAAATAAGCTCAGAGTCATGACAGCTTTTAATGCATATGTTGCTGAAAACCACCACTATTAGATTGTTTTACTGTAATTATTACCTGAGGATGGGATTTGATTTATGACCTTGCAGGAGGAAGACCTAGAATCAGTTTGGTAATTGTTGGAAAGAAAAGATTTGTTTTCAACTGATTGGAAAATACCAACTTTGAGAGGGGAGAATAAAAGCAGAGAAAGGGAGAAAAATCCTAGCTGTTTTATTATATTATTCAGCTGTGAAGACTTTCCCACAGCCTTTGATCAATGTGCTACTTGGCTTCTAAATTTTGTTATGTGTGGTTATTACATATCCATTGAAAACTAAGAATAATACCAACATCTCTTTTCTATTTGAAGATGGACATAGTTGCCCAAGCCTTAATGCAAGAGCCTAGCCATTAAATTAAAACTGGTATTAGAATACCTCAACAATTTAATCACTGAAGAGACTACAATTTTACATAAAGGAAATGGGGGGAGTGGGGAGATCTTTCTTTTGTGGCCAGTATTTAGTGACCAAAAAAGAAAAACACAAGCTAAAAAACTGCGTTATTTACATGATTTACAGGCTCTAGCAAGTCCTCTCTTCATGGAGCTCTACAGTAAAAGAGACTTAATTTCCTTTAATAAGAGGTTCTTCTCTTCCTTCTCAGCCTTTTCTCTCTTGCTGTGACTAATTCTAGTTCAGCACAAAACAAATTTGTTATCCCTTTGTTTTATCAGTCTCCTGAACCTGCTGTTCTTGTGAACCACTAAAACCAATCAAGATTTCCAAGTTTGGATGTTAACACTGGCACTTCTATAGAAGTGATTTAAGATGTAATTTCTAGGAATCCAATCTGAGATGCTTTGAGGGACAGTTTTCTGAAAGGTGGCCCTCATCACTTCTGAAAACCAAGTCTTTCTAAAATATTTCATGTTACATTCCCAGAATTATTGATCACTTTTAAAAACTGTGATAATTTTCCTGGGCATAATATTTAGTTCCTTAATCTACCTCCAGTCTATTGAGTCTGCTGTTACCTGAGCTGGGCAGGTATCTGCAGATATGGAAGACAAGTGAACAAACAAAAAGACACATAAGACCCTAAGAAAAGAACTAGAGCAGAATCTATCAGCCTGGCTAAGAGAGGTCGTGAAGGAGAGGTATGTTCTATTGCACAGAATCAGTACCAAATACAGTTGTTTCTATGTGTACTGTCTTGCAAGTACTTTATCGCCATCAGTTTCATCAGATACCAAACAGTCTCAAGTAGCTTCTTTTGGTAAAGTATTGGCATTATAGTGTTTTGAAAGCTGGGAAGCTGAAGGAATTTCAGTAAGTATTTAAAATGACTAGCACTTACCTTTTCTTTTTCTATCCTGTTCTGTCTTTGCTCATGTCACACCATTTCATTAATTTCCCAAGTTTACATCTTGTTTTTCAAAACCCAAAATGCATTTTAAAAAGGTTCGGTAGTAGCATACAAACTGGGTTTATTTTGACATTTCTTTATCTGTCTTTAAAAATAATATAAGTGGAGTTGTGGATCATGAAGTTCAAGGAGACCCTCAGCAAACTCAACAGTTTATTTTCATTCTGAAAATATCTGGTGCCTTTTCATGTGTCTTCACTATATCCATTCCAGTTTTCCAAAACTGTAAGATACATCCTCACCAACTTTCCTGCAACTGTCGAATTCTATCTCCATCTTTCACACATTTGGGCTTCAGAGATGTGATTGCTCACTGCTGAAACAAAGACAAACAAAAAAAAAATGGCAGCACTTTTTTACTAAATGGGTCTAATAGTTAACTTTGCAGGAGTCGGGGTTTTTTTAAGCATTCAATATGTTCCAGGTAATCCTGTTTAAATAGCCATCTGCTCATATTTCAAGCTGACAAAAGAAATCAGAACAAAGAGAAAATGACTGCCCAAGAGGGTAACACTGAGATTTATTTAAAACAATTGTGTTATAACATTGTCTAACTATAGTATTTGTGAATTTTTTAAGATTATTAGCCATGTCCTGTATTATTTCCAAGGACCACTTTGGTGGACAAACAGTATAAGAAGAGGGGCTGAGTTAATCAGAGTTTATTAGTAATAAGAACACAGAGTAAGAGATAACCCTATAAGAAGTCCAACAGTAAGACAGTCAAAACCACACTTTCAGAGACCTCATTTTTGATAAACGCTGAGAAAAGCATTTCAACTTGCTGAAACAAAGGGAATCTGCATACCTGAACCAATGTAGTGTGAGAAGATTTATAAGCATAAGGTGCAACTAATTTTAGCTAACATTAACATACATTAGATTATTATAAGTCATTATCAATATCCAAACTAATTGCAGAAATATCAGTCTTGATAAGTTTTCTTTAAATAATTACAATTGAATACTTACATCAACTTTTAGTTTTTTGCGAAAGGATAACATTTTTCCCAGCCTTAAACTTGCTCCATAGCTGTGTTTTGCTAATGTGGTTTAATGATTGAAATAATGCTAATTGTTTACACAGTAAACGAAGTATTTTTGGACTAAAATGGAGTTGTATAAGTGTAAAGTACTATTATGAATATGCTTATTTGAGCTTTCCTGAAAGATTATACATCTCATTAAAATATCAGCATTCTTTTGTAATTAGCAGATTATTATACTACTGTTATTGAATGAGGCTTATGTTTTCAGTACTTTTTTATAATTTTAGGTCATTGCAACCATCCCAACAAGTAGGCTAAAGTTTTTAAAGGAGGCAGGGAGGCTCACTGAGAAGGAGGAGGTCCCTGAAGAAGAACTCAATGAAGATGTTGAAGAAATTGATCATGCAGAGAGAGAACTTCGACGTGGACAAATTCTCTGGTTCAGAGGGCTCAACAGAATCCAAACCCAGGTATGCTAAAAGTAAATGCCCACATCGTCTAGAAAAAAAATGCTTCATCTTTGATCAAGGCAAGATAATGTTATAAGGAAAGCTACAGAGTGTTTGTGCCTGTGAACGAAGGTACTTGTTAATTGTTTTACTGTTTTCAAAGGAGGAACACATGAAAAAGCAAAATAGCTGAATTGAACAAAGGTGTGTTTGTACAGCAGAAGAGATAAAGTGAAAAGGTTATAAAATTATAATATGCAAAAATAGGAATACATTTTTTAAGAACTGTGAATGGACATTCTATTTCAGTGATGACAGCTCATAAAATAGTGCTGCTTAGAAAATGCTACTGTGCCAATGGCTAGCAAAATGTTATGAAGGCTTTCTAAAACATACTGTTTTATTTTGTCAAAAATACATTGTTGCTGCCACTTCTGCAATAACAGAATAATTTAAATTGTTGAGTCTAAAGTAAAAAGTATCATTTGATTAAAAAAAAATAAAAATCTTTTCTGTTCTGGCACTACCATATATGTATTATGATTAAAAGGAATTTATTTTCTTTCCTATTAGGTGATGAAAAATGTGGTTCTGGATTTATTTTTAGTAGTAACGGCCTAAGCATCCATTAAATATTGAAATGTATGTATTGGCTAGTATGGATGATTTCTTAGACATATCTATCTTTTTATTTAAAAAAAACCCAACTTTTGCTAAATACAAAAATCCATGGCATTTTTTTAGGTACTAAATATTTGCACTGCATCATGGTGCTAATATAGTACAGATTAGGATATCTAGTAAAATTTGTCCTGTAGTGCTAAAAAAATTATTTGAACTATTTTGCCTTTTTCATTGCAGTGAAGTAGCATGTTTTATAGCACTCTAGTGCTCTCTACTTGATCTTTCTAAGATCAACTGTTTGTGCCAGCTTGCAGAAGAGAGCAGCTCTGAAAGAGATATGTACTCACCATATCAGATGTGAATGTTTTACATGATGCTTACAAGAAAAAGAGGTGAATAATTAAGAAAAATATTTTCTCCTTTAAAGAATCTTTTAAAAAACATTTTTATCTCAGAAGATTTTGATTTTTGTCTTTAAGATAAACAGTACTTTCTCCTTTTCCCATCTACAAATTGATACATTTTTTTCCTGGAGAAAGAGAGGCAGCCATGCATTTTAGAAAAAGATGAGGGAACGCAGTTAACTTAAACTAGGACAGTTAGGTCTCTTTAGTGCATCTGCAGAGCAAAAAATAAAGAGAGTGGAAACTACCATGAGAGAGATTAAGGGTTTGGGTAAATTCCCAAGGTTCTGTGGTAAGTAATTAAATACGGATCTTCAGCTTTGAGGTTGTGTGTCTTGACTCTATTGAGTCAGGAGCACTCATCATTAGAGAAAATTCAAATTGTCACAGTAAAAAGGTGACAAACAGGTGCCCAGGTAATGGTGATCTTTATGAAAAGATGACCTCTAAATGTGCATTCTTTTCTTCCTGATGGCTATAGGAGGAGTGTTGTCTGTTGGCATTTCTGTCAGGATGTCTTTCTGGTTGTGGTGAGTGCAAACAGCTACAAGCACAAAAAAGCAAATTACATCCTTTCAGTTCTTTTTCTAGTCTGAGAGGTAGCTTTTAGTTCTTTGACCATTTAATTCACAGATAAATTATTATTCTTTTATACTATTTAAACCAAAATGAACTTTAATTATGTTTCTTTGCTAACATCCATATTCTTAGTTTCCTTTCTGCTCTTAGTTGTAGAAATATCTTCAGTAGGATATATTGCTTCTCTCCTGCCAAGAGGCCTCTGTGATTGTTTTTCTCATTTTGTTTATTCAGTGACTGATTTTTACATCCATTTCACATCTGTGGAATGATAATGAAAAAAGGAAATGGGCCAACAGATTCAAAAAAGTTCCAACATGTCCACTGGAGAGTGATGAAGTTATATGCAGGTCAAATTAGATCCATTGTTGGATGGACCTTGAGTTGAGCACATTTGGATGCTCTGTGTGTTATGGCTCATCCAAATGAATTCATACACTTGTACTACATTTCTCAGGAAGCCAGCTAAAGAAGAGTTGATGGAAGAAGATGAGGATGTCTGTAGCATCCTTGGGGAGCTGGAGGATTTGCAAGAATCCTCTGATGTCTAATGCACTTCTGGAGATGCGGAAGAAGAAGGTAGAGCATCCCCTCACTTTATATATATAAGAGGATGACAGTAAGATTAGGAATAAACTCTAGACTCTCTCACGACTAGATTGATCATTCAAATCCTAACAAGACCAGTTTGCATCAACATACGCTTGTGCTGTCTACTAGATTATCTTTATTTTTGCTTATTTTCTATTCAGTCATTATTGGACGGATAGCCACAGCACTCAACAAAAGCCTTCACTCCTAAACAGTTATAAAGAATCTATGATAGGGGTTTGTTTTTCAGATAACTGACAGATTTCTTTTGTAATGCTCCAGTAAAAATTCATCCAAACTGACAAAAACTTTGCAGTACTAAAGACATTTTTTTCTTTTTCGTGCCCTCTCAAAACAGAGGGTTCAAACCTAGACACCAGAGAAAGGATTGCCATTGTTGATTCTTCATACTGAAATGTCAGGCATATTTCTATGAAGACATGCATGAATTTACTTTAAAGAAAGGTGTATGAAAAATGCACATAACTAAGTCGAAGAGACTGGCTATCTACTTCTGATTTTCTTTTTTTTTTTTTGTCTGCTTCTGTTCATTTAGATATTTTGTTGTCTTATAAATATACTATAGGGCTTCTCTGGATGGATGCATGTTCTCCTCCTCTGAATGGAAGAGTGTTTCCTGACTGGATAGCAGTCTCAGATCACTGACATACGAAGTTTCACAAATGGCTCGTTCTAGTTATGCAAGTTTCAGAAAGATATAAAAGTGGTCTCAAATTGCATAAAAGACAGGACTTTTCAGCCTCTGCTGGTTTTCAGCAGATTTTTCCAAGTCTTTATTGCAGTTCTCACAAATTCTTCGTTCTGAAGGAAGAGACAAGACTTATCATACCATCTTGGCAGATCTAATAGCCTTTGGAAAGTTCAGCAAGTTCACCTTCAGGCAAAACCATGTAATCTGAGTAACACCAAAAATCATTGCATCATTTTAAATTGTATACTGAAAAGTTTCTCTAGTTACCTCGCCTTT
This sequence comes from Buteo buteo, assembly GCF_964188355.1. Taxonomy (NCBI): domain Eukaryota; kingdom Metazoa; phylum Chordata; class Aves; order Accipitriformes; family Accipitridae; genus Buteo; species Buteo buteo. The sequence continues at coordinate 22,328,856 of NC_134191.1, forward strand.
GAGTATGGAAAAATCATGAAGTGTGGAGATTTGAAAACTTTTCAAGCTACATGTCAAATTTTTACAACACTGGGCCTGATTCTTTCCTCCTCTGCTTCATTCTTGCTTTAATTCACTTTGCTTTATCTGTTTAAGGTGGGAAATAACTGTCTAGAAATGTTTTAAGAATAAAAGCAAAAACTGAAAAATATATAGGTGCCATGTTAACTGCTACTGAAAAAAGATTATTACTCCTTAGATACTAAAAAAATACATAGAGGTGCTGTACTGCATTTTCTTTCCATTCCTTTCTGCATTAAAACTTTTCTCTTGAACCAATGCAAATCCTATAGCAATGAAAGTCACTCCTGGCAAGTGGTTTTGAACTTAGATAAAAAGCTAGCACCTCATTTTATGGCTTTCCATATAGCTTTTAATAAAAAAAACCATCGCAGTAGCCCAGTGTAAGTGGAGTGGAAACTGTTTTATTTCATGCAGTTTTTTGGTTTTTTTTTTTAATAATATTCTGGATGATTAGGTGAATGAGACCTGGGTCCTGTTAACATTAATGACAACAGAAATGCTTGCTGAAAATCTGTTCTGTGTTAAACATCAGAACAATGTTTGTTCTGCCAGGACTATTCTACTAGAATAAGACCACTTTGTTTGTTGGGGTTTTTTTGTTTGTGTGTGTTTTTTTTTTAAACTGCTAATCATATTTTTATTAGCTGTGTGTACATCAAAAATAAGGATCTTCTAGATTATAGAAAATACAGAAAAATGAGAGCGAGGTGAAAAATTCCAACCTTACAAATAAGCTTCAAATGTAGGACAGTATTTTTTTTCTCTACCTGAAGGCCTATAATCAAAACGTGGTTGCATCCTATATTTTGTTGGAAATTTTTCTCACTTTTCATGATGTATGACTTATCATTTACTTTCTCCTTTTTAGCAACTTGAATTGTTCTAAATAAATGCATTCTTTTGTAATTAAAAAAATAGGTCTTAATTTAAAATGCATTACTTACTTATTTCTATAAGCTCTTTCTTCTTTGTTGTTTTCTGATTTTGGAAGATAAACTTTTGGGCCAAGTTCTTCTCTTCTTTCTTGGCTTCAGACAGAGAACAGCCCTGTATGTTCAGCTTTTAAGATTCTGAAAAGGTTGTCATCCTCCTCCTATGAATTAAATCCATGAAGATCTGTAGTTACTTTCTTCAGGAGAACGAGTCAATTACACACCTGTAATTCTTGTTCTCTGGAGAAACTATTAAATACAGATCTTCCCCTATCTTTTCACTCTTCTGCTAAGGTCTTTCCTTTCAGTTTATTAGGAAGACATTTGTACATCTAGAAATGCCCTTTGGCTTAGGATTTATCATCTGTGTCTTCCACAGTGATACACACTTGATGCTCTCAGTAAGAGTCTTTAAAATCTTTTTTGAATGGTCTCTTTTGAAGAGTGCTCTGTAACCTGTGTTCAGGTGATCATGAAAACCCAAGATCTGTATTTAATTTTACTTTTGTACAGTGAACGTTTCAGGTGAGTATATAATATATAACCAATGGTTTGAGCCATATGTTTTTTTCTAGATGCCAATGTGAACCTTAGCTAATGATTCACTTGTACCCCTATTCCATTTGCTAACTCACCTGATACTGTGTTTTTGTACTGTGATATTTGTATTGGACTTGTAATTCAAAATAAGTCTGCTGCAGAGAACACTGAGAGCAAAGCTTGAAATTTTGTGATGACTGCTAAATACCGTACGTCTATTAGTGTGCACATTCAAATGGGTGTTGTAAACAGGACTCTCAAATAGTGGGTCAGTGAACAAATCAGCTGTTTCATGTTTGTATAGTAAAAATTCAGTGTGACAATTTTACAGTAGTAACCTTTGCTCCCTTTTACAGCTGGCTGTGATATGATTATTCCCATAAAAACATGCAGGAAAATAAAAAATGATGTCCAAAGTTAAGATTATGGGAGGGGATACAGCCATACTATTAAAGATGAAGCCATATAGAATTTGTTTATTCCTAAGACTGATCACAGCAGAAAATGTTAGCCAATTTATTACAGTGCTTTCAACTTGGAAAATTTAGGAGGGCTTGCACCAAGATTTGTGCTAAGTGATAAATATACCACTTTACCTTCTCCTAGCTACTTTCTAGGATGTGTATCTTCAGAAATCTGGGTTGCAAGATACAAATCTGGTAACAGTGGGTTACTTCAAATAAGTAGTTGGTTGAATTCTTCTAATTGATACTACTACTGCTACTTTGTCATATTGTGGTTGTACTAATGTAACAAAGAGGACGTATTGGTGTGTAGGGATCTGTGGAATATATTTACTCCTTGATATTATCTACTGCCAATCCCTGACTTTACATTTGTACACAGAGCCTGCTTTTTATTGGGTTATACTGGTGACAGGGAATGCCTTGAAATACTCAGCTCTTTTTTTTAACTCATCTTCTGCGGTGATGAATAAAGCGCTTGGGAAGGTATTCAGGATGGATATATCAGTGTGTACCATAGACATATGAAAATAACAATTAGAAAATTTTAATGTTATTGCTGCAAAAGTCAATCCAGTTCCACATAATTTTCTGTGTGATTTTAAGTGCTCTGTATGAAGATAAAATACTAATCTTTTAAAATCTGTAGTTATAAAAGACCGATATTAATTCATTATGCTTAATTTATACAAACTTTCATTATAGAAAAAGTCAGATAAAATATTGGAACACTTTCTATTTTATCAAGTTAGTATAGTGAAAACCCTGTTTTTGTAGACAAAATTGAGTTGTATTTTGAATATTGTAAAGGTTTTTTTGGTTTGCTTAGGTGTTGTCCCTGTCATCCCTCCTCCCTCCCTTCCCCCCAAATTCCAATTAAGTGACTGAATTTTCTTCCCTTTGAAAGAACACCCAGAGAGCAATTTAAAAGTAATTTTATTCTCAGTAGGAAAAAAGTGGAGATTAGTTATAGCAAGTATTCCAGTTTTATTTACTTTATTTATGTATAAATAAAATAGTTTAAATTTTAAAGATTGTTATTTCAAATCTTCTAGTTGTTTAAACTGATGCAGCTCCACTGCCTCCTATGGAGCTGTTTCATTTTATCCAGGCAGAAAATTTGGATCATTTGATGTCTAAAAACATTAAAAGGAACACTTAAAAGTATTTCTTTCAATTGAAGTAAAACTGTGTACATGGTTGATTTATTGTTTTTCATTATTATTCCTGTCAGTTATGCAACTGTATCCATACTTTAAGCAACTTGTCTCATTCTTTCCTCCATTACAGATCGAAGTAGTCAATACTTTCAAGAGTGGCACTTCCTTTCAGGGGGCTCTAAGGAGACAGTCCTCCGTCACAAGCCAGACCCAGGATGTAACCAATATTTCTAGCCCTAGTCACGTATCGTTATCCAATGCTCTTTCCTCTCCTACCAGCACATCTGCTGCTGCGGCTGGGCGTGAGTGTGTATTCTTAATGCATCAGACCTACAGAGATGCCAACTTACGTAGCAGTCATTTCAGACTAAGCTACTTTGCCCTTTCCCATCTTGTCCTGTTATTAGTTTACACATACCCCAAAACACATAACATGATTACTCTGTGTACAGTAGATACTCTCCATGATTCATTGCAATTTTTGTTAACTTACTGTTAGGACAGGAATTTCTAGTAATTTTTTTATCCAGTGTATGGAGATTCTGATTTTATTTGGGGCTTCTGTGTCATGTTTTCTCAATCTCATTGGATATATTTTCTACTGCTTATAAAATAAGTACTTTAAGCAATTCTACAAATATCTTACATGAAGCAATACAGCTTGTCAGAAGAAGGATCATTCCATCTGGAAGACTGTGTCTAATATAGGTTGCTCATGTCCAAGAAAGATGTGCTCTAATTAGCACAGGTACAGGAAGGAACAAGGAAATAGAGAATCTAGTTTATGATGCAAGGCTAAGGGATTAAGGTTTACATGAATGGTGAAAGAATAGATTTGTTATCTCTAAATTCACTGGGAGGTAAGCATTAAGGAAGGAGGGAGCTAGACAAGTTAAAGGACAGTGTTGAAACAACAAAATAAATGTGGTAACAAATTTCTTTGTTAGAAGAAGCAGGTTTCTAAACACTGAAATCCTGACACAGCTTTCTTCTAGATGCAAACAAGCATCCAGTGAAGATGTAGTGAAGTGAATAAAAACTTTGAAGTAGATAATAAGAAAGGGCTGCTTCACTAACAGTAAAATTCCAGTTGCTCAGGAAGACTCTTACAGGTCTAACTTTGTTTTTATATTTTTATTTATTCAGGACTGTAAGTAGCTATTTTGTTTTACAGCATAGCCAGCATTAAAAGTATATTTAAATTGATAGAACTCAGTTTACAAGCTTGTCACTTTACAAAATAATGCAGTATATTCCTTATGCAAGTTTCAGTGAAAAGCTGGCCAAACAGACAGGAAGCCAGTCTTGTCTGTCTAGCCAATGGAGAGAGGGAAGGCAAACAGAGACAAGGCAGGCAAGACAAGGAAATAAGATTCCAGAACTCCTGCAGAAAAAAGAATCTTGACCTTTCCATTCAGTTTGAGTGCAACCCCCCTCAGTATTTGACCATCAAGCATTTAGACATGCATTAGAAGTTTTGTTGGAATTAAAAGGCAAAGGAGAAACTTTGTTTTTGCTAGGAACCCAAAGAGCCATTAAGGTTCCAACTTTGGCAGTTGCTCCTGGGAGAAAATTTATATCTTTTCCTGTCTTTTCTTGGGAAGTTTGGCCTGCTAACTTCTACTCCAACAGCACCAACCATTTCAGGGCAGAAGCATGATCAAGAGAAGCAAAGTCACTGAGCTACAGGCCACTGCTGTGCCACAGGCACTGTACCCTGCTTCTGAGAACTCAGAGCCAAAGTTCCCTCATTTCCACACTGAGCAAGGCACAAAACACCACACACAAACCAGCCTTTAATCCAGGGAACGATTCTCCATAATAGCATTTCTACATTTGAGCAGAAAACAGAGCAACTCATTCTGCTGTGGTAAATGTTTCAATAACATCCTGTAGCTAGCAGTCTGAAAGGGTAGATCCAATAAGATCAAAATAGTCAATTTATCTTCCCTATCTTCTCCATTGCAGCAAAGCCACTAAGAACTGAACAGTCTTGCATCTTGACAAAGGCCTTACTAGGTTATGGGCTGAAGTTAATTAATAGAAGAAAGCATAATCTGGTACAGTCTTTGATGTCTATTTCTATTTGGAAAAATAAAATGGGTCTACAGAGCTCATCAGTTATACTTACGTTTATTCAGTAAAATAAAAAAATATATGATTGATTTGTTAAGCTACCCAGAGATAGGTATCTCCATTGCAGAGGAAAATTAGAGATTGGGCCTTTTAAAGTGGTTATTCTGGCCTGTTAGTATTTTATGACTGCAATATAATGTCTGTTTAGTATCAAACTAGTGTGTCCTTTCAAATTATAACCCTTAGGGAAAGTTTTGATTTACTAATACAACGACACAAACCTAATGAATGCCAGTGAAAAAGCAAAGAAAAAACATTTGTTTTTTATTTTTAAATTGGGTATTTACAGTTGGTTGTTCATCTTCCAGAACCAGGGAAACCTTTCCTAATCCAAATTCCATAGAAATGAGGTATGTTTTAGTGAATTGGGATTTTCTGAGAAAATTTCAGTTGCAAAATGCACACCTAGGTCTACTTTTCAGCTCCTTGCTTAAAATGTATATGGTGGGACAGGACTGACTTCTCCTAGCTCTCAGAATGAATTAAAACATAAATCATTATCTTCTTCATATGGGGTGGAAGGGAATAATGGGATAATTGTACCTCTGATTTTGAAGCCTTTCTCTGTCTTCAGGAATCCTTAAAATATTGCATATGTAAATATATTATGGGGAGTATCAAGGGAAAACCTTAAGGGTATAGCAAAGACAAAAGGGTCTAATACTTGAAAAGGCCCAATATGAGACACTGTCAGGCAGGTTTATTTTCAGAGAAATGGTGCTCAACATGTTGCAACAATTGGAATATTTCAGGTGTATTTTGGGTGCCCAAAATGCAGAGGTTCTGACATCAATACTTAATGAAAAATACAAGAATCACATGATGCTCTATCAATAAGAACATGTAAGTCTAATTCAACAGAGTATTTATGCAGTTCTTTACTAATTGTATAGCTTTTTAATACATAGTTCATTGTTACACCTCACCAATCTGTCAGATTTATTCTGCAGATTTATAACAACATTTTGAAATTTTTAAAAAGTGGGGGTTTGTTCTAGTATTTTTGGGCAGATTAATGTTTGATTCAAAGGTTAGTGAATGCTTAAAAAGAAATCTGCCTGTCAAATGCAGCCACATCTGCAGTAGTTTGTGAAACAGATGAGCAAGTTATTACTTGAAATTTTCAGCTATTCATAAATACGGCACATTCAAATCTTTCATAGGATTGTGGAATACCTTAATTAAAAGCAATTTATGCGAAGGAGCATTTGCTACAGTACTAAAGTTTTCCTAGGTATACTGATACTTTTTAGCTGTCATGGTGTTTTTGCCAGTAACAAATAACAAATTTCTGGATGTCAGCATTAATTGATAACAATGAGGTCCATATTTTGAGTCTCTTATCTCTTGAAAAATGTTGCAGCTTTAAATAAACATAGTGAAAATTTCTGCAAATTCAAATCTGTCATTTTATATACTCTGATAAAAGTAGAAAAATCTATTTAAATGCAACCTAAATATGCACACGTATTTAATATGCACACATTTAAGCTACAGAAAATGAAAACATGGGAAAAATAAGGCTCTGTATGCAGTATGGTCTGGGCCAAGTTCTCAGGTTTTGTCATGTTGTGCATGGACACACATATACACACACAATCTTCTATCATTGGAAAGCTGTTACAGTACAGGGTTAAAAGTGGTTTTAGATACCAGGCTATCCCATACCAGCTTTGTTGGATATATATTTAAATGCATTTGTTTCTGTATTTTATTTTGGGAAAACAAAATCAGATCCAGTGGGGCAATGGAGCATCTTTTTTACTTTTGAAGCTCAGAATTAGTAACATAAAATGTTAGCTTATGCTTAAAATTAAGTATATGCTTAAAGCCTTTGCTACTACATTGCTTAATTACATAGAGGATGAGTAGATCTAACTGTACACAAAGTAAACAAGTTATTCTTTATCCTAATCTGTTTATATCTGGTTCTCAGATGTTGTTTATATTATCAGTAGGTAACGCCTTCAAAAGAACATGATTTCAAATTTTCCAAGACACACATTTAATATTCCTTTGTACTTGCTCTTCCTCCTTCCTCTCAATCTCATATATAGTTAATACTATTCCTAAGTGGAAGCAGCCAGAAACTGTAGGTCCCTTACAAAACCCCCTCCTTTCTTTCATAAAAGGTTATAATTTAAAATATTGTTAGGTGTAGGAAACACTGGGGTAACAACAAACAAACAAAACCAAACCCCACCATAAGGCAACCTCGCAGATCATGAATCTGCTGTAGTTTCTGTATTTGCAAGTTCCTTTTTCTTTGTTCTGTTGAGGTCTGTCATTTTTGTCTGAGATTTTTAGAAATGAATATTTTCTGGAATTACTTAGAACTTTTTGTTGTATTAACTCTAGCAACAGTGGCCTCAAACAAGACACTTGTAAGGATGACACAGGAAAAAATACACAGCGGTGAATCCAAATTTTATAGCAGCCAATTAAAATCTTACCAAACAATGACAAAATATTCTCAGAAGTATTTGTCTAACATACAGATCTCTGAAGGTTTTTGTTTGGGTTCTTTTTTTGGTTGGTTGGTTTTTTAAAAGTGTTTTCAAACAAAAGAAGAGCATAGCACCCTTAAGGCTGTATTTTTGTTCTGGTTCACTTTTTGGATGGGGCTACAATCTTCAAAAGTGGGGCTAATTTACATGGAAATACAACTTTTTTCATTCTCCCTTTAATTAAAAAATAGTTGAAATTTATCAGACTTACCAAGAAACTGTCATTTATAGGTAGAAGCTTTACACATGTAACATTTGCCTTGGGGTGGCACAAGGGCATAAACATCTGCAAATCGTGTCAAACTAACATAAGGCATTCAGCAAGTTTAATTCTAGTACATATTACAGTCCATTTACTAATAGGTAATTTTAAAGGGAGAGCTTAATTTAGGTATTTGTAATGTTGTGTATGAAAATCAGATTCTTTTGTATCAAGAAAATTTATTTACTGTTATAGCAGCTTTTGCTTTTCCATATTTCTTATATACTTAGTTTCCTATAAATGTAATCATCATTCAGCTGGACAGACTTTAAAACTAAAACTTAAGATAAAATCTTAAGTTTGGATCAAATTTTCTCATGAAGAAAAATGGGAACAAATTTCTTAAGGAAAAAAATTAAAATCTTCTATTTTAATAAATGTTAAGGCAAAGATTACTGCCCAGTGTTGATCTATGTTCAGATCACAGACTAAGTCAAGCGGGCATACCAGCCTTAGTGAAAATGTCGGTTGCTTTCTGTAGCAACATGGTATATAACTATCACATGAGGAAATGGAACAAGCAAAACTTAAAGTCCACATCCATTTAAAATTATGTTTATGAAAGTTGCACCATTTGGGAACATCATTAAACTAGAGACAGAGATACCATATGAAAGCTTAGAAGTTCCCCCTGCTTATAACCAAGATTTCACAATCCTGCTGGGATATGCAAGATCAAAATCAACTTCTATATCTTCCTTGTAGGGAAACTAACTAGGTATACAGTCTAAATATAAAACCGAGTCGTCAACTGGAGATATGGCATGGCAAGAAGGCTTAGACTCCTAATGCAGAAATATGCTCTTTCAAACGGTTGTATAATATATTTAAACTTTGCCAAATCTGATACAAAAATGTCAGACTCCATAATTTTGCAACAATCCTATAATGAAGGAGATATGCTATGGAAAGTGGAAGCCCTACATATGGTTCTGATCTCATACTCTAAAATTCAGTGGAATAATAGCCACATGAACCTTTTGTGAAATGAGAATCAGGCCTAAGGATTTCATAGAATATGTAGGTATTCTTTTTCCTCTTGCTGCGTGTGGTTTGACTTTTCAGCAGCACTTACTGGATTTACTGCATATTTATGTAGAAAGAGAGGAGTACAGATAATGTTATGCATCTGTTTCACTCATTAAAGCAGAAATCTAGGAATTATAGTTTTTCTAAAATTTGGTTTTTTTCATTTTATCTTTGAATTTGCCCAACTTCTGCATCATACAATCCAGAACATACCAGCCGCAGCATTCACAGGTGACTCCAATACATGCAATATCTTCTCCTGTGGATACCCAATCTGATTTTACTCACCTAAAACTGGGAGGATTCAAAAATAAACAAAACCAAATATACTGAAGATATGCCTTCTATTTCAAAGCTTTACATATGCAATAGTACTTGACCCAACTAATTTACCTTTGTTATAGCTATAGTCTTGATATAGAATAGTATCAGTTACACGTAAGAGTTGGCATCTCTTTGCAAAATTGACCTCTTGTTTACAATTTTATACTAATCACCTTACTGATCTTTCAGTATTGAATTTATTTGCTTTTGCAGTGCCCTACTCTCTACTGTCTGAATATTAAATGTGTTTGTTTTCCCAGAGGGCTAGAGAACATTGGACAAAAGGGTTCAGCAGGAGAGAGTGAAATAAAAAGAGGTTGTGAGTCTTTAACCTTGAGCCTGAAATGAATGTGAACCAAACTCAAGATACTTGGCTTATATGAAGCCAGGTAAACATTCGAGTATAAGCCCACACACTACCAACCATAATACATCTCTTAATGCTTAACAGGCCTTGTGTATTTTGCCTAGATTGTTTTACTTAGGAGTGAGATTCTGAACTTCATCTTTTTCTTCTGATGGGAAAAATTTCTAGTATCTAAAATTCTATTTCTTTTATTTTTCTTGCCTTATGCAGTATAATAAACCTAACTTCAAGGTGGGATGAAACTGAAGAGTTTTTTCTATTACAGCTACAGAGAAGAAAGAAGTGGAAACTTATAGCAATGTCAAAAATGTCCTGAAGTGTTGTCCCCACAGTCTTTTGTTTAAAAGCAGTTCATTTTTTTCTGTTGTCTCCATTACTGTGGGAAAAGGGAGCTGTATCAAACTGTTTGTCTTCCCTTGGCATTGTCAGTGTCATAAAGAAGTATCATTACATGAACTTTACATAGTTCATAATAAAGCAACACTTTCTAGGTTCTATCCATCATGGGTATGTCCCTGCTTTTACATGCTGTACAACCATAACAACATTATATGAAGTTCATCTGCTTTATTTTATCTTCAAAAAAGTAATGTGGGCTTTGTTTCAGCAGAGCCCCTAAATATTTTTACACCAGATATTACTTCAAATCTTGAACTTAAGCATGTATTAAAAGAATTTGTTGCTGTTGGGCCATGTAACTCTGGGTAAATAGTATTTTTTCAGTTCTTAGCTTAAATATGGTAGTATTATTATATAGAAATTAAAACGCCACCTTTGTATCCAACAAACCCTCTACCCTTGTTTCCACCAACATAATGGAAGAAGCAAGTTTTGTTCCTGTCAGCAATAATTTGATACATTGGGGGATAGACTATGAGCAAGATTTTGAATCGTAATGCAGAAATTCTGTCACTGAATGAGGTGTGACACTAAAAAAAAAAAAAAAAAAAAAAAAAGTTTTCTTCTGGATGCCAAGCTAAATATGCAAAATTTAAAGTTGGGGAAGGAGTCCCTCCTTAAGTGAAAAATTAATGGAAAACATATATACATCTCTGAAACTGTAGAGAAATTTTAAGAAGGTATTTTTCTACAGCGACTTAGCAAAGAAAACTTATTAGAAAGCTAACTTTATCTATTCTCAACTTTAGGGATTTGCCCAAGTTTGGCCCTTAAATTACCATTGAAGTCAGAAGATTAACTGCTTTAGGTATCAGCAGATCCAAACTAGTTCTAAGCTAATATTTCCAGTAAAAATCACTATGAACAAGTAGAAGCTATTCTAGTAACATCTAAATGTTCCTGCAAAACTTGAACAGTCCATGCCAAAACTTTGCCGCAGATCTTCGCACAAAGTGATATAACTGCTGGCTGATTGTAAATTCTGCAATTATATCTTCAGATTGTTGTGTAAACACATTTAAGCAAAAGATGTTAGTGTAGTGTTTTCTTTCAATGGATCATTAGTTCAAGCAGTCACTGCAGAGTACCAAATTCAGGTCATGGCAGGCAGGTTTTTCTTAACTGGCTTTCAAATACAACTTAAATCTATATCTTTCCCTCAGCTGTGTAAGATGTTAGTCAGCTAGCTAGACTGACTAAAAGCTTGGTATTAAGTGCAAATTAGATGCCAAATTTTGGTATTAAATGCAATATAGATGCTTTCCCTAGTACGGAAATTGGAGTCTCATAAATTGAAGTCAGTTCCTCCCTTGCTAACCCATAGAGGCTTAAACACAGTTTGTGCAACTTGAAGAGAAGCTTTACTTTTGTTGGATTCTGCTGGATCTGTTCAAGCATAATATCAAATTGCAAACCTTTCTATTTAAGTAAAAATTTACTTTATTAAAAAGAATCCAGCTGGCAAATAGAACCTAAATCTATGCAATAAGAAGTGGCTGCATTCAGGAAAATGAAATCTTTTGTTAATTGATAAGATATACCAAACAACTGCAACTGAATGAGATGACTGTTATTTTTATTTAGATAGCAGAAATAATAGGTAGCTTTGCAGAAAATGTCACCATACCAGCCCATACTATAAAGTAAGCATGTTACAAAAAGTTTCCTGATTTAAAATAGGACAATATAGTAACATGTTTTTAAGATTGCCTTGAAAAAACATACAATTTTTTTCATTGTTTAGACTGATTATTTTGCACTTTAAAGTACAAGACAGAAAGGCATAGTTAATAAGGGAATTAGTATGTCACCTCTTCTCCATAAGTTCTAATCCTATCTTTAGTAATGCAAATGAATCTCTTATCCCGATCTGTTTGTTCACTATACGGAACCATCACATAGCACAGCACAACTCAAAGAGATTCAGCTTTCCTAAAACCCTGGTTTATAATTCCAGGTGCTCTGTCAAAGAGGTGTTAGGTACACTATATGATTTTAGCATGTAAAATTTATTCTTATCTTCCTCTTGTCTTGCACCTCTGCTAACCTCCTAAAATCTTCTAGTATCCCAAGATCTGGACAAGCTGTTCTGTACCACTCCAATCCTCTATTTTGAGCGTAAGCAGTCACATGAACTACTTTTTGTACTGTGCCCTGCTGTTACCAAATGTATGTATAAGAGAAGGGAGAGTATTTGGACTGACCAAAGGCCATGTATCTGAAGATGGCGTGACTTAACTTCTGCTATTAGGATTTTTTGAAAGATGATGAATATCCAAATTTAGAGAACATAAACAAGAACAAAGGTCAAAGAGATCAAAATACGTCAGCCTCTTTTTCGAATGTGTTGAAATTCTGTACAACGTGGACAACTCCAACCACAGGATCAGCTAGATCCCATAGCTGTAACATTGTGACCCCATGCCATTACTAAAATGTAGTTTGCCAACTGAAAGAGGAATTAGAGCTTTACAAATTAGCAGTATATTAGGCCAACCAATAACGTGCAGCATATTTACATGTAAAAAGATACACATGCCAACCACCAAACCATTTCAAATGTGTGTGAAGAAGCTTTCACAATGCCTGCTTGCACCTTTTCTGCCTCTGCCTGTGTTTTGGTCTCCTCTCTAAGAAATGCTAAAAATTCGCTCAGGGACTACATGGAAGTAGAAGGATAGAACTCATACTTAGTCATAAAACATTTGCCAACAGATCACATTTTGCCATTCTGTTTTTTCCTTTCTGCCCCCCCTACCCCCTTCCAAAAAGTTATGTTTTTTTCAGCAGTAAACCAGCACAAACCTTCACTTCTTTTCAGAACTGGTAGATCACTGGGACATAGACAGCATCCCTCCCTTTGCCCACCCACAGAGGACTTAGTGTCCCCACTCTGCTATGCTCCTCACTCTGTTCCTCTCATTTCCTATTGGGAAAGCAATTTGCACTGTCCCTGACAGTCTGATGGGCTAAGTCTTGTAGTTTATTTTCACCTGTGTTCTTACTGTCAGGTGGTTAATGGCATTAGATTGACCCTGGCATAAGTCAGCTGACCTAGTTTAAAGACTGCATATATGGCATAAATTGTGTCGCTTTCAGCATTTAACTTTACAGTTTTACAACTGAGACACAGAAAATGAAAAAGCTTGCTGTTTAACAATGTAATTCAATTCAACCCAACAATCAATACATTATTTTATTACATGTTTTATATATATTAAAAAGTTAAATGGCTAGAACAGTGGGTCTATACTCGAGTGTTTACCTCACATATGCATGAAGGAAAAATAAAAGTTGGTTCAACAATACTATGTTCACATTATCCAGGCTTCCAAGTGTAGTTGTTGTGTGCAAGTTATCTCTGTTCATGCGGTAACTGTGAATTTTTATTTTTTTTTCCCCGTGGTAGCATGATTATGCTTAGTACTTTGTCTGCTTGGCTTTTTGTGCTCTTGGCTGCATTCATTTAGATTTTGCTTTAAAACATTGATATTACTTATAGTTTTTACACTTGGCTCCTGTGTGTGTCTCATATGTACCCATCCAACCGTGTCTGTGTTTTGTGCTTTTCTGTTTGTGAAGTGTGATGTGTTATGTGTAATGGTTTTTTAACAATACAAAAGAGACTTTTTTAATTAAAAAAGCCTTCCTACTTACTCACTGCAAAACTATCAACATGCATGGTTTTACATTTGCATTACAATTAACATGGCTTGTCTTTTACTAGGGATGTACCACACGAGTGGACGTTCGCTTTCTTTAACCAGTACTTCCCATCAGTTCTTTGATGGCTTTAAACTTGATTTATTTTAATATTGCAGTTGATACAGATATTCAAAATGCACATAACTGAGCCACTCGTTTATGCATATAACATCCAGAGACTATGGACTTCAGCTGCCTGCACTGCCCTAACCATATGCTACATTTTTCACAAAGTATTCTCTAACACCATGTTGCCTTTTGAAGGGGCTACCTCTGACACTTCTTTCCTTTTCTCCCCCCAGATCCGCGTCGTGAAGGCATTCCGTAGCTCTCTCTATGAAGGTTTAGAAAAACCAGAATCTAGAACCTCTATTCACAACTTTATGACTCATCCTGAATTTAGGATAGAAGATTCCCAGCCCCACATCCCACTCATTGATGACACAGACCTAGAAGAAGACCCTGCTCTCAAGAAAAACTCGAGTCCACCGTCTTCGCTGAACAAGAACAACAGTGCTATCGACAGTGGAATAAATCTTACAACTGATACAAGTAAATCAGCTACCTCTTCTAGTCCAGGAAGCCCAATACATAGCCTGGAGACATCACTTTAGCTGAAAAGGTCACTGCAAAAAAAATTAAAATAAAATAAAATAAAAAAACCCACAGCAACCGAAATATATAAATATATATATTAAAAACATTGCTGGCTGAAAAGCTGTTTGAACTCTTATTCACTCTGAGACAAGTGAATGAATTGTTGATCACAATGGTTTTGGGGAAAGAATGAATGGCTGATTTACATACCCCCCCTTGTTCCCTTTCAGAAAAACAACAACAAAAAAATCCTCCTGCATGAATGTACTGTACACTTCTGGCCCTTCTTTCTCTCTTTTTGTTTCTTTTTATTTCCTTTTTTTTTTTCCTCCTTAAGCAGGAACTGCAGAGGACTTCTTTCTGAGGCTATTTATCCAATTCACTGGTCTGTGAGTTTTTTGAAATGCTTGTGTGGCATGGACTCAATTGTATAGATTAATTTAAATAACTTTTTTGAAGTTGCAAAGCTTAACTTGCACAGTAGATTTGCACCAGTTGGACAGAGGAACTTAAACATTTATGAGACTATATATAGAGATATATACATATAAGTATATACATAATTAATTATATATATGTATATATCTATCTATATATATATAGTTATATATATATAAAGTTTCTTTGTTGGCATGTTGCCTTGTTTCTGCTCAAATTGCTCTGACTATTTTAACTTATTTATGTCCTAAAAAAGAATGTAATTTGTTTACAAACCTGTAGATAATATCCTTAACTATTTGTAGGGTTAAGAAAGCACTTCCTGCCGAAGTAGTATAAAAATGGCTCAGCTCAGCTCATTGAAAACGTCTGTAATACTGCACCCTGGATATTTTATTACAACCGTGTTCTGATTTCTGCCTGATTTTTTTTTTTTTTTTTTGTTAAATAATGTAGATACTGCTAGTAAATAACAAAAGAAGCCAAAATATAACACATTGGATGTAGCATTGTGATCCTATATACAGGGAGGTAAACCAGGCTTCCTTTGTTGCAAATAAAAATCAAAATGATCAGGTTCTCTCCTTTTTTGTTCTCCCTCTGATAATCTGCTTGAATTTGTTTGGTTCAACATACAATAATGGAGGCTATTTCATTCTTTAAACATACGGCAATGGCTTCCAAAAATATTTTTAAAGAGATACTGTATGAAACTGAGTTGAGTTATAAATATAATTTAAAATAAGTTATATTTGGTTTGTCTATATGGAGATAAAACTAATGTTAAAATATTGTGATATATTGTGTTAATCCTTTTCAGTTAGTAATTTAAGCATTTATTTCCTTATTACTTGCAAAGTACGGGCTGTTGGCATTTTGGATGAAAATCACTGTAGGTTGTTGCTTTGATTTTTTTTTTAAAGAAAAATATAATTTCTGCACTATTAGGTCTGAATGAAACTTTATTAATTGTATATTGAAATGTGCTTTGTGTGATTTTTTGGGTTTTTTTTGTTTTGTTTTGTTTTGGTTTGTTGTTTTTTTTTTTTAACCAAGCTTGTCTTCCTGTAGTCACAAGGTATACTGTAACACAGTAATACACTATTTTACCTAGAGCTTTCTACAAAGAAAGCTATTCTGAAAACCTGCAGTATGGAAGGTGAAAAAATATTTTTCAAGATGGTAACAGCCCTGATAACTTAAAATTTATGAGCTTATATAATTGCTATGTCAACCACTTGAATGCTAAGCACTTTGTGGATCACAGATTTTTCATAAATAATTTTTGTATTTAATATAAAGTTTGCTTGGAGACTTTTCAGCATATGATCTTTTCCATAATTGTACAGTGCAAAAGACATTTTGAATTACACAATTGATTATGCCAGATGTGTTGAAAAACACTCTCAAACTAGCTTGATAAATTGATCTGTTAAGGTATTACTGGTTGTCTTAAAGTTGGCTCATAAAGTGGTGCATCTCTGCAGTCACAAGAACTAAACCAAGCCAGAACTCTCCAAAACAAGATTAGACTCATGGCCAAACTGCAGACTGAACTGACTAAAATGTTTTCAGGGTGCATCAAGACTATTCAGCCAGGTAAAGCTCTAATCAGCTTGCATTGCCAGCTTCCGGACTTTTGGGTAGAAGCTTGAATGTTTTTGGCTCAAACTCTTAGTTTGCTATCTGATCCAAACTTTTCACTGAACAACAGAACAGGTCTTTGAAGGCATATACAACTCTCTTTTCAACAGATAGTGTGACCCGTTTCTTAACAGTAAAAAGCTAGCATGAAAACATAATTATTTTAGCTAAGTCCTAGCAACGAAGTGATTGAAACTCAGTCAGGATTGTTCTTCGCTTTGTAAATATGGTGATCAACCTTTGTATAACATGTATTGGGTTTCTATGGCCTATTTGGGATATCATATTCAGAAGAAAAAAAAGTGTTATCTATTTACAGGGAAGCCTCTAGCTTTGGACTTGAACATCCACAGAAGCTGTTAATACTGGAACAATTTATTTTCAGCATCTTAACACTGACTGTTTGCCTTTTTATTTTCAAACACTCTTCATAATTTTTCTTGGTTTCATTTTTTTAAAATTTTCCTGTAGGAGTACCCCTCCCTAAGGTACCATTTGCAGACTTGAAAACTGTTAAGAAAATGAACACTGCATTCTGTGTGTATATAGTAAAACATATATAAACTGAGATGCATAGAAAACTTGGGCTTTTGTGAGCAGAGACTGTGCTTTATGTATATGATAAATGATAGACTTTTTTTTTTTTAAAGCAGAATAGCTATGACCTTTCAACTACAAGTCGTGCATCACAATTCCTTTCTTTTATTGCTTGACCTCTCTGTGATGGGAACAATGGATCAAAACCCAAAATGATCAGTTTGTTAAAATTCCCTGCAATATATAAATGCTCGCTCTCTACGTACTGTACTTAGCAGCATGAGATTTGTGGACAACAATACAGTGGTACATTGGCAATCCATCCCACTAGGGGTTATTAATATATGTTCATTCATCTGTTTTTATGAATTTTTTTATCTAGACAATAATTGTAAATAAAGAACTTACTCTGTCTGTTCATTTAATACTATGCAAAAGGTTATGCTTTCTATTGTTATTCTTATTCCTACAGTGTGATGCTGGAATGTTTGTGGTTTCAAAAAAAAAAAAAAAAGACAAAAGTAAGTAAAATATGTGATGTAAATTATTTTATAGTTTGAAACAAAATGATAAAGTTTTACTCTTGCTGCTTTCTGTCTAATAGATCTCTCTTGGCAGGAGCACAAGTGGAAAATTTAAAGAAATAAATTCACAAAGCAGCATGAACAATAATGGTCTGAACGTAACAGCTTTCTTTATTTTCACCTGAAGTCATTAGATCTAGCTTTGGATTCCCACCGGGATATTTAATGTAAAGGTGTATGTAAATCTTCTGGATTGGCAGTAAGAAGCCTGCTTATACCGGTTAGTGGTTACACTTCCATTACACCCAGGTGACAAGTCAGCCCAGAGTGCTTTTAATTCCTGTCTGACTATGGGTCAGTGTAATGCCTAAAAAAATGACTCGGTCCATGCTGTGGTGGTGCACCGTGGTGGGAATGGCTGATGTGAATGCTGCAGTGAAGTCAGCTGAAATTATTAAGTACAGTATAAGTAAAATGGATGAAGCCCCTGTGAGTTTAATCTTGGTCCTAAGACCAACAGACATCGAAGTCTGTTCCCCTATGACTTTGGCCCATATGACATATCCCTCCATTTAGATATATTTTTATCATTTCTTTACCCTTCTGTCACGATCAGAAAAATTATCTTTGAAACTTTCTAGAACTGGGGAGTTCAGTCCAGAACTCATGTTCTGCCACTTAAGACCTTAAAAACTGTGCATATGAAATGCCAGGGAAAAATGAGGGAATTCTCATTCTGGTGCTCAGCCCTCAGCCCAGAAGCTCCTTCTTTTCTTTTCAGCTTAGACTAATGCAGTTGTGCCATAAACTGCAATACAGCCTGTGATCATACAGTATTATTGCCCTAGCAACAGCAAGGTTTAGAAGTTAGCCAAACAGACATACTGGGTTCTACTTCTTACACAAGGTGTGAGGTGAGCAACTGTCATATAATCTCATTTTTAAAGGTAAAATGCTTCAAATTACAGATTTTCCTGTCTTCTCACCTATATTTCAAGCTTTTACCCACAAATTCTGTGTGACAAGAAGTATTTGATAGCAGCCAAAACTACAATGAAATAGTACCATACTGGGAGAAAAGTTACCAATAAATAAAAATATATTCAACATAGTAAATTCAACAAAAACCCTACAGAAAACAGTTGTTAGTGGATTTCTTGGATTAATTGAGCTTTACAACTACTTTGGAATTAAACTGTTTTCTGCTTTGATTTTGTGAGCTCAGTCTAGGTAACAATCTGAAAATAGTTTTATTTTAATTCTCTGTCACTCATTTACTTCCTTCCTGCACACATAACTTTATTTACAGCCTTAGTCCAAGTGCTTCTGGCAGGACTCTTCATCTCTGCAAAAAAGTATGCATGTGTTGAGGTGTTTAGTAAGAAAGAGAACTGGGCTTGTTCAGTGCATTTTAAGCACTGTGTATATGTTAAAATTTGTCAGCTTCAGTGACCTATTTTATGAGTTGCACCTTTCAAGGGCGTTTGTGAAATACTTCCTTAGCCCTGCATTGATGTGAGTTGTACCTGAAAATTTAGAAGAATAACAGGGATGACGTTACCTGCTACACTAATTTCCTATTCTTTGCATCAAATTGAAGATTCAGAAAGGCATATAGTATTTGAAGTTATTAGTCCATCACAGCAAACTAAGACTGATATCCTGATTCAAAATAAGAATGCCAGGTTTTATTCTTGCTATTCTTCTTTTATCCATACTAAATATACTGCTGAGAAGACAACAGAGGGTAGTCATGCATGCCTAGATAGAAAAATCAAATGCTGATCACATATGCTGATGCTGCACTAAATGCCACTATATGTATTTGTCATGAGATGCTATACTGATACAGAATGGGGGAAATGGTTCATAAATAGCAGATGAAGGAGAGGCAAAAAGGGAAGAGCAGGGAGAAAGGAAGAAAATGCAGGTGCATATATAGTTCACTTATACTGAAATGAAGTAAAATCCTAATTGCTTATTATTGGCTTGATCTAGGCATTGAGTTCTAATACAAGAGATACTCAAATACTATTCTCTGTTTACCAGCCTTTTCCAACTAAAGTCCAAATTCATGAATAAGCTGAGGTTTCCAAAGGGAGGTCAAGACCTCTAGCTGGAAAACACTGATTTAGAAAGCTCTTGCTCAGGTGTTACTCTAAACCTGACATCTGTCTGACCAGAAGGTTGACCAGAAGTAGATGATCTCCAGCATCCCCTTCCAACCTAATTTTTTCTATTATTCTATGATATGAAAATAAATGACACAATTTGTAGTATTGGTTTACTTCAGTGTACTAGTGAACTACTCACACAGGCTATGAGGACCAGAGTTTGACACTTCAAACTTCCTGTTGGTATTACAGTATTATTATAGTTGCTTTTGAAGACCCACCAAAAGGTAAGTAATAGACAGTTCCTACTGATGTTTGTATTCCTGCAGCAGTGTGAGACATTGTCATAATAAAACATAATAAAAAGTACGTGATAAAATTTGTTCATGGACCAGATCAGGACTACGGTCCACATATAAATTGCCCTGGATTATAAACTACAAATTGATATTTCTAATTTTATCAGTACATGCTCAGTTTTGTTCACCAACACATTGATATAAGAGGTACTGAATAAGAAAAGTGTCTGATTTTGAATTTCTTTTTAGAAACAGGTATTAACGGGCATGATCTAACTTGGTGGAAACTGAAGAGAAGTTATTAAATAACTTATTAAATAAGGCAGACTGTTGAAAAATACAAATCAATTATTTACAACAATGTTTTCTCCCACATGTACAAATAAACTTTGATTATCTGTGTATCTTGGGAGACCATGTTTGCCTGGTACCAAATGAAGTGTTAAACTCCAAGTAAGGGAATGTACTTCACTTTTTGTCTGTGATGGATTTGTTAACTTTCCAAGCAAATTATAAAGCACTTTCCCTTGTGTGTGTGCATTTCAGAATCATTAGGAGTTGAGCTGGTATAAGCAGTGTTGGTGCACAGCCAATGAAATTACTTCAGTTTTTACAAGATAGTCTATGATTATGAAAATCAGAAAAACAAGTTATCTAGCTTTCTTGAAAAAACTTTGTAGAACATTTATGTCACCTGTTTAAGATGACCCTATATGTATTTGTAAAGCCTCCTAGTGCTTTCGTCAGCAGGTTATTTCAAATTATTTCAGATTCAAGTTTCGTGAGAGGCATTTTAAACGATTTTCTAAAAAGATTAAAGAAAATAAGATCAGCATTATTAGATGACAAATCAAATGAATAAGTTACCAATACTTTCTCATCAAAGCATGTCAACTAGGAAAGCTTTCTTATGCTTACTTTGCATTAATTATAATTGTTAGTTTGACCCATGTTTGGAATTCTTTTATAAAAGACAAAGATTACAGGAGTTATAGAACACGGCTACCTGTCATTGTGTACATAAATAGTGTTTTACATTTGGGAAGTAACTGAATCAAATAGAATGCTTTCTGTTACAAACGAACATGCCAAATGCGTAACACTACTACATAGCTACCTGTGATAAACTTGCTATTCCACTAAAAGGCATCGTACACTCTCTTATGTGCCAGTACTAGTGTTTATGTAGTTACATGGTCTCAGACAGACTGCTTATCTACTTTTTTTTTATTGTTGCTGGATAATTTCAGTTGCTTTCTAGCCAGTTCCATGACTCATCTCACCATATGATTTGGTGGGGGCTAGTGCTGGAGCAGAGAAGCAGCAGCAACAACTGATCAGAGAATCAAGCCACAATTATTTCAGATTAAAATACTGTTCTACCAAGCCTACAACAAAGGGAACTGAACAGATGCCTCTAGAACTCCCCATCCCCCAAAGACAGAGCATTTAGTGCTTTTGACTGTCTGTCTTACAGCTAAGGTACCAAGCCTATCATAGAGAATTACGGTTTCAGAAGCAAAAATGCAGAGTCACTAGCATCTGCTCAGTGGCTGCTGCAGAGCAAGATGATTTTCTGCCAGACAGAAGCTTGCAAGTGACAAAATACCATCACACTTCACATTAGCTGACATTCTTGCTGGAAGTACAAGCAAGGCTGCAGAGACTGACCTCTTTACAGAGTGGTAGGATGTACAACGGTGGCCATATCCAGGGAAGCCATTTCTGATTACATATGTACCTTTTTGCTGGAGTTTAATCTACCATCAAGAATTTAAATCACTTCTAGTTGGTTTTATTATCCTATTTTCTCCACTCATGAGGGATTTGGTTATTTTCAGTATTTTTCTATTACGTTTTTTGTGCTATCACCTGTAAGCCTGAGGTGATAAAAAATGGTCTTAGTGATATATGCCTTTTTACTTATTTCCTTGTATTAATGTCAATAGCCTCCTATATCCCATGACTCCTGGATATAAATTGTATTTTCACTGTATGAGAAAATACAGAGGAAAACCACATTGGTTGAGTATACTGTAGGAATGATTGAATTGCCTTTCTTTTCATTTTCATGTTTAAGGATAGAAGCACTACCTAATAATGACAAAGCATTTTGTCTCCTCAGTGTTCCTGTGCATCTGAAGCTACCGATACATTTTGTTCTTGAAAATTTCCAGGCTGATCTATGATATGCCACTGGCAGAGCATCCTTATGCTAATAGGGAGCAGAGTGGAAATCTGCCATCCCTCCAAACATCAGACACTAAAAGTACTAGCTGATACAACTCTTATACAACTTTGAATTACATCACATCAGAGGAATACTCTGCTGCCTAATTGTAGTCAATAAAATGTTTGCTTAAGATTTACATTCTTTATCAATGGAGAACCCCTGCAGTCTTGCCATACTTAAGTGTTCATTTGTATTCTTGAATCCTGAAATGGGATGAAACTGTAGTTACAATTTGAGATTCATTTGTTCAGTAGTTCACATAATGCACAGGCTACATTGTACAAACCATGTCTTTATAAAAAAAAATTCAAAAGAAACTTTCTCCATGTTCCCCAGCAATCTGAGATTTGGTAGGGCAATTTGGGGGGGAACTCAGACAGGTAGTTAAGCCTCATACTGAATGATCTCTCCTTATAAATTAGTTCCACAAAAACATCATTCAAAAAATGTTATCAAAGTAGAAAAAAATTGAACCTGGTTTTAGAAAATAGCAACTAATCATCGAATTACCCTGGGCTCAGAAAACACCTACTTTTGATGTTAAGACTTTGCAGGCATTATCACAAAGGAGAGGAGAAGAAATCCTACTTTTGCCATGGTAGCAGCTTTAAAAAATACTGTGTTTGTTCCTGAGGCTGCAATTAAATGGTGTCAGAATGGCAGAAAAGCCAGTATAGCTCTCTCCATTTGTTCTCATTGCTACAGCCCTGTGAAAACGAGCTTTGAAAATGTTACGAGGAACACTTTAAGAAAATTTCTATTAAGATAATTTCAGTAAATAGTTACAAAATTCCTAAAATAATATGCAAGTTTGCTTAAAAAAAAAATCTCTGTGCTTTATTTGAAAATTAATTTTCTTTAAATGATAGGTCTCCTTTTTTATTTCTGAGAAGTCTTTTCTAATAACATCTTCATAGAGCTTATAATTTCAAGGACTACTTGCAAGCAGTCATACTGAACTAAGAATGAAACTACTGCACTTGTCCTTTAAGCTTGCAAAATTGAAAAGCAAATTTTTCCGCTGGTTTAAACAACGGTCTTCGCAAAAAGTCCTGTGTTATTTCAAAGCCATTAAAGCTCAAACACTAATCAAGATAATTTCAACACAGAAAAAAGGTTCTTTTTTTAAAAGAAGAATATAGCTAACACCTATTAGAAACTTCTTCAAGACTTAAGTGCCTGAAGCTCAATTACAGGCTAAGCCAAAAGGTACAAGTGTTTGAAATCTTGTAATGAGAGGGACTGTTGGCATTTGCAAGCCAACAAAAACAATAGGTGCAAAAAGGAAATCTTTGGAAGTCCTATTCTGCAGAAGTACTAGGTATCCAGAAAGTGTAATTTTGTTAACAACAGTCGTATGTATCTATCAATTATTAAAATCAAACCACTGAGCTATATTATTTCTACTACTATCATAGATTTATCTAATTTGCAGATATAATGAGCATGAACACCACCAAAAATTGAAGGTCAGCTTGAATAGACGTAGGAGTTACAGGTGTGTGAGCTACTTGAGATGAAGCATTGATGTAATAGCAAACAAGCACATTAACAGAGGCGAATACTTCATGGGGGAAGCAGGGGAGAAAAAAAATTCTGTTGTGTGATGGTGTTATGGGACAACCTGCAGCTTGAACAGCTCTGCACTGGTTTGCTGACAAGGTAAAGTTAATGAGTTGAGAATGTGGTAAAGGAGAGTGTACACCATTTTATTTCTTGGAAAGGCTCAGTGGAGTAATTCACTTCTGTTCAAATATTATGTCCTTCAAGATTATTTTGACCTGTAGTGTGTTACTAAGCAAGTTTGGAAGAGATTAATGTAGTGTTCCTGGTGAAGTTAGTAAGTAAGTGTTGTCTGTTGCATCAATAGACAGCCCCCTGCCCTCCCCCCCGGTTTGGTTTATAACCTATCATGCTCTTGCTCTTTTTGTTTGTCTCTTATTTTGCTGCTTGACTTTAGAGACTTTCAGAAACTTCCTCATAAGATTTGGGGTTTTAGGGGTCAGAATAGTGCAGCAATGTTTTTATTCTCTCATCCCAAAATCATGATTACCTTTGATGGCAATGAGAGGCATTTACAACCTTAGTCTGGATCCACAAAAATTATTTTACTTCTTTGGAATATGATTTCATTTGTTGTGATTGCTTCTCACTTCTTTTCTACTCTGTTATGTTTTGAAATCACACTTGGAGCACTGTAATTGAAGTAATTTCTATAAATAATGAAAAATTACAGTGTTCTATGTTTTAATACATTATTCTCTAGCTTTCAATATCTCACAGTTACTATTACTCTTCATTTCACATTTCAACTAATAGACCACAGATATCTTTTGCTTATTTCAGTAGCCATCTCTTCTCTGCTGTGAGTTCACCCAAGCATAAGCTTTCTCATTAGTACTATCAGTGGCTATCGGTGTTTTCGTAGGGTGCTTGATAGACAGAAGGCTAATTAAGGGTGCAGGAGAACTATGCACTTGTACTTTGAGATGTTTGCTGCATAGGATAGCTTTACTGATGTGGAAGCACAGAGTATCTCAGTGTGAGAAGCCACGTTCTGTGATTAAAAACAATCCTTGATTATAAGCAAGGCATAAATGAATGTTGTGATGCATTGCTTTCTAAATAGGAAGGCAGAATTAAGATAGGAATTACCTACACTGAAAATCAATCAGATTTTAAAGATCCTTCTGATACATCTTAAAATTCATTGAAAAACTAAACTCCATCAGACTCTCTTACTGCTTGTTCTTGTGCTTAATCTTAATCTGCCTATCATCTCAGTAAATGATAATGCAAGCAGTAGTGTGTTTAGTATTGATGTTAAGTATTTTGAAATCTGTATTGTTTTAGACTTAAGGGAGATTTTTCTTTTCCTGAACCTCCTCTTACATAATAGATCTCCATTTCCCTTTGCAGTGATTATTTTTAATTTAAATCTATCAAGTCATATTGTATTTCTTGGAGTAACTTCTGTGTTAGGTTTTTTAAGCTATTCTTCAGATTATAATACTGAACTTAAGAAAGCATGCAACTGACTTTTAAGTGCTGCTTGTGGCATTGAAGGCTGAGGTAACACTGCAGCAATGCAGTGAAATGTTGCCACAAGATTAATATGTTTTGGTTTCAGACATAGGGAAGTGCCAGGAACAGGTTTTTGCATAAAAAATAGCTAATTTCCAGTCAGAGTACACAGATGTGCTTTTTGATATGGAAAGCTGAAAAAATAAATAGCAGTGTTACATTTCCCAAAACTATGGTAATGTGTTCTTGTCCCTACAATCACTGACAAACCCTCAGAGGTTTGTGATTGAAAAAACTGATACTGTACATGTACCATGTCACACAAAGGCTTGTAAACCTGTCAGATTTGTACAATATCCATTAACCTTCATAACACATCTATACAGAGAAACAGTTGCCATAGAGGGATGACAAAAGAGACGCTGGACAGAATATAAATTAGGTCAGGATCTTTTAGAAACTTCTCTCAAGATTTGGATTGCATTAGTTTCTAATGTTATAGAAAGGCTGTGCTTTGTATTTGAGAGTCACAGGTGAAAAGCATTATGCTACATTGGAAGAACAATGGCTGAATGATGTAATTTTAAAAATCATAAACTGCCTTTGTTTTAAGTATTGTACAGTATAACACAGCCAGAATGCTCCAGGATCTAGGGACTATGGTAATGCATGTGATAATAATTGAAATGATTACGCATACTCAGTTTTCATGATGCAGATGCAATCCTCTGATGTGGCACCAGTGGGGGTAGAGGGCATTCTCCATGATGTTAGTGGTCCATGCTATAAGAAATACTGTCTTTCAAATTGAGTTGAAAATACAGCTGATACAACCCAGATTTGAAGAACGTGTTATGAATAACACTAGATGGCAAGAGTATATAATCAGTAGGATGCAAATTCTCCACAGGTCCTACAGCCCACATTGCACAACACTACTGTATAGTGTCACCAAAGTGCAAATATTTCTGTGTATTCCTCTGCAGGTTTAATGAATACCCTACACATAACAGTTACTTCCACCACATCGACACTGTTGTATGAAGAATGACTAACTTACAAATTATCTAACCTTTACCTTCAAAATGAATTTTTATTTGTATAGAATAGAAATTGTGTTCATTCACCCATACTGATTCCCTCAGCGCAGATTAAAATACAGCTATAAAAGGCACACAACATAAGAACTGAATCTCATTAACATCATTTTTTGCAGTCCACCACTAGGAAAACAGCAAATTATCACTTGAAGCAGTCTCTCTTCAAGCTTCAGTAATTCCCAGAAAACTGCTGAGCTTTGGAGCACTCCCTTATATGTTAAGTTATTCTGATCAAAAGGAAGAACTGTGTCTAAGAACTGCTTTTGCTTTCTGATAAATTTTTCTTTTTTTCTTTTCAGTTTTTTTGTTGTTGTTTTGGGTATTATTATTTTTTTAATTGCTCTGAGTGGTATTTTGGTTTTGGCAGCTGGATTATCAAAATAAACCGACCAAAAAATAGATCATTAGATTGTGCACCTGTTCATGAGTTTTGGGGGGTTGGTTGGTTTGTATAAAAACAAACAAACAAAACATGCTCAATAGCAATGTACAATTTTGTTTGGTTTTTTTTTTCTTTTCTTTTCAGGGATTCTTCTTTTCCATTTGGCTTAAATATGGCTGCAGAAAAGGTTGATAATAGTCTAATGACTGATTAATATACTTTTAAATCTTTAGGAACAGTACTTAAAACTTTTCTACACAAAAATTAATTAAATCATCCATCTTGAGGATAACAAAGATGAACAAACAAACAAGTTCATCAAACCATTCTTATTTTTACATTGAGGTGAAAGACTAGTCTTTTTCATATCCAGCAATTTCTGTATGTGAGTCACAATCTTTTGCAGGAGCACTTGATCTGCTGGGAGCATAGATAAACATAATACACAACACAAACACTACTCCAGAGGAGTGAATTCTGTTACTCCCCCAGTGAATCCGTAGGACAAATGACAGAAAATTGTGAGGCATGACAAGGAAAATGGACTAAGAAGTTTGGGAAGCTGCAAGTTGTTGAGGCAAAGGATCTTTATCAAGGTGGAGAATTCTTTATTGGCTTACAGAGTGTACAGGACTTGAGATTGTAAATTAGGTTCCTATAGCCAGAACTTTGTGCCCCACGTACAAGAATGCAATGTTTCCACATATCATATAAATGTAGCTATAAGCTTAGAGTAGGAGCTCTTCTGATCTCCTTCAAAGTAGGGGAATACCATACCCTCCAGCAGTTCTCATCATTAAAACAGACAAGCTCTCTTCTGGTCATCTTTTCATTGTATTTTCTTATCATGTTTTTAAATGCAGACCTTCAAATCTATCCATTAGTTATGCAGATCGTCAAAGCTTCATTTAACAGCCACACTTCTGATTTCACACCTTTAAAAAAGCAATCAGGTCACTCTGTGGAATAGTTTGCTGAAACCATTGTGACAAGGAAACAGAGGGACAATACAGTTTTCTAGTGGAAAACTCAATAGGATACTTATTTGTCTCATTAGCAATAGTCCATAGGAAAATTTAGGATAATGAATTGTTCGGCTTCTAGCATACAGCGTAAAGTTGAAGCTCTCAAAAAGCAGTGGAGCATGCATCCAGAAAAGGGCCTGAATTAGCCCTATTTAGTTCTAGGACTTGAAATGTCATTGAGAAGCCTACCACCATTGTAGGTGGTGAGTACATGGATTGGCTATTGATGGTTGAGATGAAAACTTCTAGCAGAGGTTCTCAGCCAGATAATAATAAGGACTTGAAAGACAAATTGACAACTAATCAATTTACTTGGCCTGTGACTTACAAATCATGATCAGCAGAGACTTTCAAGGTCAATAATGTTCCAAGAGTTTGTCAAAATCCTGTCAGAACTTGAATCTGTCCTTACAATTGCAAAAATGTCTGTTTGTGGGGAAGACAGAAACTGAACACTACATCCTCTGTAAAGTACATTTCCATAACCACAGAAATGGATTAAATGATAATTCTAGCTGGATGACTGACTAGTAAGCAGGATCACCTAAATTTCTAGAACAATAATGGGGAACATAATGGAGTGCTACTACTGAATGGAACTGGACAGAAAGCAACCTTCCTATTGTAAGATAGCACTTGGCTGTTCTTTTATTGTCTTAGTGAAAGCCCATCCACCAGAGATTTAGGAGGCTAAGCTTTAGGGGATAAACTTGGGAGGTCTCCCTTTCCTTATGTCTTGGATCAATGAAATACATAGAAAAGTTTTGGCCCAGCTAAGAAAATATGAGACCAGACCTACTTCAAAAAAGGTAGGCATTGCTTCTACCTGTCCCCCTCCCCCAGCTCCCATTAGAAATAGCTAGGTCATCTTAGATATGATTGTAATATGATGATGACTTACAACTTCTTTTAAGATCTAATTTTTGGGGGTCAGTGTTAAAATTCAAGTGAGAGTTACAGACAACCAAAATAGGTTGGCTCTTACTATGTAACTATGTAATAAATGCAAGGAAAGGTGTCTAGCAAACTAACTGTAGAAATTCCCTTTGGATAAACAAATTGTTCGGAAAGGAACTGCTCTGCCATAAAAATGTTATCTCGGGACAGAAATTCTAGTAGCAGCAGTGATAGCTAAGGAAGTGACTGAAATCTGGTTTGAGAGTCAACATCTCAGGTGATCCTTAACCAGCAAAATTTTTGTGCCTCTGAAGGAGGCATACACTTACGGCTGCTGAGTCTCTCTGTCAAGCTGAAAATAATGAGACAGGGAATCATGGTCACAAACTGCATCAGTGGATGGGGTAAATGTTGAGATGATACAAAAAAGCTACGAAGGGACAACAAGGAAGGTTTGTTCCCAGAAGAATTATTAGATTTGTTCCTGCTGTAGGTTTAAATATGGGACAAGTACAGCAGTGAGGATACAATCTGGTTTAGGACAGTCTCTGAATCCAAAACAGACTTAACGTTAGTTCTAAGGGAAACACTACAGCGAATTGGCAGAGGGCTGGGCAAGCCTTTGGAGGAATTGCATCAAAGAAGTATAAACACTATTAAAATTGCCTCGCTCAGTTTAAGTCAAGAGAAGGGGCGTGAGAAGGAAGAGCAGGATCTAATTATGTAGAGATGATACAAAGCTGCTTGAACTAATTATGAAAGTCCTTACTCATTGCTGCAATAGATGATACCTAGACATTGTACCAGGCTCAAACTGTTTTCTACCTTAAATTTCAAAAGTGGATACCTGAAAATGGAGTTGCATCTGAAGGTCAAAAGACAGTTGCTTTCATGGCAAGACAAGGCCTGAAGGCAATTTAAAGTGATAGTTATGTGTCAGATTGCGACACTCACTTGGAGGGTGCTGCACAGTATGTCACGCTCAGACTGTTTCTCCCAGATGATAAGCTGGTGCATGTTGAAAAGCTTTAAATTGGAACTGATATATTTAGAGTATTAAAAGCTTGTGGTTGCCACTCTGCATTCAGTGTTGATTCATATAAAGGGAGTTTTCCTTGGACATGGAATAAGTTCACAAGCTGATGACTTCGAATTGTTAAGGGGTAGAACTGGTGAAGATTTGTTAAAATCTGTGAAATTATGTGCTACATTTCATTCAAGATATACAAGCTGAAACAGGAAATTTGACAAGTATCCATGCAAATACAGTGGTCTGGTATTATTTGCAGAATTAGATTGTGAGTGTACATATCCATGTGAATAGATGGGACAGAAGCACTCATTCCAAGTGGCGGTGGGGAGGGCAGGGACAAAGAAAACAAAATGAACTTCAAGCTAACAGGAAAGAGATCAAGATGTTGGACTAGGAATATTGCCTGCTGTTTGTTTCCTAATAGCCTTAGGAAAAAACAGTTGATGACAGATAGAGGACAGTATCAAAGAAATTCTATAAATATTTTTTCTCTTTCTAAAAGAGACCAGAGTTAGACCACATGCTAACTCTTCTATCACTTTTAAGGCAGAGTATGTATACTTTCAGTGTGATCTTGTCTTTCACTGTTGCATAAATTTATGTCAAGTAATTCTCTGTGAAGGTTACAGTTAAGAACAAGTTCAGACGTGCTCACCGCTTCATATGACTTATTCATAAAACCTGATACACTCTACCCTTGCCTGTTTAGCATTAGAATTAAGAGGTTAGATCAGTTTCATTCGGACTTATTCCAAGACGTAACTTGCAATTGATATTTTAGTGCTCAGATTAGCCACATAGTGTCACCCTAGACCATCAAAAAGTCTAATAAAAGGCATTCTGCCTAATCACTAGCTTTGAGAAGTTGTACTGGAAATAGTCTGGAGAAGTGTTACTACTTCTAAATAAATTAACAAGTTTCCCCAAGGAATTTTATTCATCCTGTATGACACATCTGTAGCCAGAATCTAGCCATCTTCAGGTGTTCCTGAAGTTCTGGACAAGAGCCATCTGCAATGCTTTATGCTAGTTATCATCAGTAAAGTGTATTTTGGTAGATCTTTGCTGCTTGAGATCTTGGCCTCTATACTTTTCTTATTTAAAGAGAAAGTCCTAACTCTAACGTTTTGGATTTCTAGTGATTACATGTTAAAAGCCTATTTGTCCAAATCTTTGAAATATAATTTAGATTCTGAAGGCATATATATGCTTCAGAAAAAGCATAAATACATAGGTTTATTCTGCTAAGTTACTCCCGTGATGCTTCGAAAGAGGTCCTAAAGCAGAACTTCATATCTGACTTCCTTATCCATGGTTTCTGATAGCATTTGGAATAGAAAATGATTTACATACCTTGGCTTACATTTGCCCCATATGGCTTTCACTTCAAATGAAGTTTGTAATGTCTAGATTTAGACCTATATAATACAGAAGTCTTGAAAGAGCAATCATTTTTAAAATATAATTTTTTTAAAACATAAAGCAAAGTTACAAAGCATATTTGAGATCATAGAATGGTTTGGGTTGGAAGTGACCTTAAAGATCATCTAGTTCCAACTCCCAAGAAAACATCTAAATCCAAATATATCAGAAAAGCTTCCTCCAAAACTATGGTGGCATTAAAATCCAGCTGCACACAGAAGGTTATGGACATCTGGATATAGGAGTGAATTGAGATTCAAAGCCTATCCTCACTCTTCACAGCTGATTAATTATTAAAAATACTAACAAGGGATACTACTTATAAAAAGTAATAGAAACTCATAGTTAAGGTAACTGGTACACAATAGATAACACCTAAGGTGCACTTGATAGCAATAGCTGATAACAACAAACAATTAATCACCAGGTATGTTTAAGATGGTGTTTTTGACCACGTTTCATTTGTGACCTGTTGCATCTGCTAAATTAATGAGAAGATTAAAACTATCACCATAGTCTGGCAGGGAGACAGACAGGAGCAAACTTCAACGCTTAAGGACTCGAGCCAACCACAGTAAAAGACCCAGAATGTTGTTAGTAATGGGGGAATTCTAGAACTGAGATTTTCTGGATCCTGTTTCCCCACTATGTATGATCACACAGGCCAATATATTTCAAATCTAATATAGTGATTGTACTGGTTAACAGAAGCTCCAATTGCTAACTTCTTCCAGAGTGACATGAATCTCCTGAAGAATAATTCTTGATGTTAAACTCTTGGTATTTTGCACTGCAGGGCCCCATTCAAAGCTATTACTCGCTACCAGGATACAAAGTGAAGTGACAATTTAGAACTGAATAATATTTATAAAAAGAGTTCACTAAGCTTCAGCTTATATTTTGGACAAGTTCTATCTTTCAATAAATAGTGCTTAATGAAAATAAGTTAGTTAAGATTAAATCTGACTCAGGAGTTCCAAACTATGGGTAATGATGGATGTATGTGCAACTTGCTTTCTCAAAGTATTTCCTAGTAGTCTTAAAAATTCTGGATTTTGCTACATGTTCCTTAATTATTGGCTATACGTTCAAGGAAATAAAACAGTGAAATTGGTTCAATCAATCTGGGTGAAGTTAGAGAAAGCTGTGTTAACCTGTTTATTCATTTTTACAAATGTTAGTTACAAATGATGCCATGGAGATATGAAGTCACCTTTATCTTGATACTGTGGGCTGCTTTCCCTTTAAAAAAGATTGATAGTGTTGATAGCTAGAATTTAAATAGAACTTTTTTTCCTCTTTTCAGCAATAAAACTACTGTCTTCATTAATAAACAATCATGTTACCATGTTTACACTACCAGCTCTGTTATAATTGCTCCTAAGAGTGCAAGAGTTGAGAAAGCCAAGAGGCAGCAAAATAGTCAGCTACAGGGCGGCTGAACTGTGCTCCAAATGAAATGATAATTTTTAGCAAATCCCAGAGGTTCCAAAATTAATTGGTCAAAAGCCTGCTGCAAAATTCAGATTTACTTTGTGCTGTATTTTCTTCCCTGGGGACTAGCCTGTGGAAGGGGATGAAAGAGGAATGTAAGGATTTTGTAGGCTGGGGTTTTTTTTCTTATTAATTTGTTTGTTTTGTTTAGTGGGTTTGGGATTTTTGTTTTGGCTTTGTTTCTTGAGGTACTGGATTTTTTGTTCCCTCAGATGGGATGTTTTTGGTGAAAGTTGTGTGTATATTGAGTTTGCAAGGGCAAAGGCAACAGACCAGTGAATGACCTTTAGCTGCACTACTGATGCATACACCACAAGATATTCATGAATTCTGTTGACATGGAATTCAACTCTGAAAAACATACTTGGAAAACTAGAAGAGCTGCAAATGACCGTGAAAAGCTTCTTCCTCTACTTGCTGTCAATCCCACCAGCTTCTTGTTGTCTACTTGTTATCTCTGAAGTGCCTGCTCCATTTCCATTCTCCACTCTTGTCTGAGCAGCCTCCCTTTTCACCAAGGCTCACATCAGAACCCACGGCTCCTCCTTACCTCCATTCCTCTCTATTCAGCTCCTGGGTGCTCCCTGAACTTCACACCAGACCCATTTTTTCAGGGACTAGGCTGTGCTGCTGTTGAAAATGACTCTTTTAAAAGTCCTTTGGTAAGTCCTAACCACACTGAGATTGCTAGGAACAGTGTGCAAAGTCTGAAAAGCAGGCTAAGAGAGGTGCAGGGATCTCTGCAGGGACTGGCTTTTTCCCAGAAATCGTGTCCTCACTGCTTTTGCCTCCTGACTGCAGAACCTCCTTCATGGTATATCCTTACATTCTTCCAATCTATTGATTATAAATAAATAAATAAAAATTTTGCAGTTACACAAGACTGAAATCATTATGGATTGGCCAGTCTCTGAAAGTTAATGGCCTACATACAGCAACGAATGGGCTATTGAGTTCACCTAAAAGACTAATTAATACTCACAAAATGTGAAGCATGGAGAGAAATTGGAGAGCATACATTTCTAATACTTAGAGGCACGCATGTCCTCAAGACCATCCAGCAGCTCAGAAATCCCCCACAAGTTTAAGATTTAAGATGTCACTAGAAGGATATGCAAGGAATTAGTATAGTTCGTTACCAGAATTTGAGTTTCAAATAACATGAGATCAGTATCTTGCATAAATCAGACCTATAGTTACAGTATTTTGTAAGAGTGCTACTGCTTACAAAGAAAGATTTCAGGATGTGCTTTGGTTAAATAAATGAACTAGCTTTGGTAATAGCTGTCACTCTGAGATTTTGTCAAATTTTTTTGACAAATTTAATTATATACAAGAAATGTCTATTTATTTTTATTTTCCCATATTTCTGTCTCCAAACAAGAAGCATGGAGGTTGTTAGCTGTCGTACTGCCTCCCTCATTATCTGCTGGCCTTTCCTAAATTGCTGGAATGCTGAGCCTACTGTCTTCAGATTGATTTGGTTTGGTTCTTTTGCAGCCTGTCCAGACAAGCAGACTGAGCAGCCCTGATCTGTAATTAACATACGCACCAAGAAGGGTCATTTAGTAAAAACGAATAAGAAAACCTCACTTTTAGGAGAAAATTCTGAAAAAAAGGAGGAATCTCAAAATTACTTTCCCTAAATAGCTGGAACTGCTAAAATGAAATCTTTTTGTATGAACAGTAAAATGTTATCCTCCTCCTCTCTTTATTTACTTTTATTTAAAAAATGAAGCCTCTTTCTTTCTAAAAAGTCTTAGAACAACAATTGTAAATAACGGAAGGAAAACCTGAAAATTATATACTATGATTAAAACATACCTTAAAAGAACATATACACACATAAGAAAACAGAATAGCTACAATATAAAGAATAAGATACTCTGTATTTCTTTCACTATTTAATGAAAACAAGGCAATCTGAACATTTCTACTCTTATCTAGAATACCATACAGCAGGACTAGTGTTTACGGGGAGCTAAGCAGTTCCTGTCTTGCATTATATTTGGTTTGAGTGGGATTGGGAAGTAATCAAAGCCCCCACTTCACTCTCTCCTGGGGCTTTCTGGTAACTCATCACCAATTCTAGGGATCCTCATCACAGACAATGCACAAGAGGAAATAAAGCAGAAAATCTGGAATATTTGGGATTTGGCTTATTCAGCTTTTTTGAAAGGTACAAGCAGAACTGAAAATATGTTAAAAAAAAGTTTGGAGTGTTTCCAAACAGGAAAATTATGTAAGAACTACCAAAGATGAGTGATGATTCTTAATTCTTTTTAAAATAGATTTATTTATGTTTAAGAAAAAAGCATTAAACACATACACACAAAAATGGATTAGCAGCTTTCTAGCAAGATCAATGTCCAAAAATTGTAGACTTTTAAAGGGAAGATTGCTTTGGAGCACTGTTTTCCTGCCAGTTTGTCCATGCTCTCTCTATGTTTTAAAATCAATCCAGGTTCAGTATAGCTTTCAAAATTGCGCAGTCTAGAGATCTAGGCCCCATTCAAGATAACACCTAACAGGATAATCTTTTGACAGAGGGTTTTTGCAAAACTAAAATGAGAATAATTTGCTGTTGCTGATATCGTAAACCTGGAGTAATTCTATTGTCTTCCAAAAAGGAGCTATTCGGCATTTAATAAAACCGATCAGAGCTCCTAAGTGCAGATATTATGTTTTAGAATGTTTATTCTTGCAGCAGTTCTTTGCTTGTTGCTTAATAAGGTTCATCTTTGATTACAGATAATCAGGATAGTGTTTTGTTCTTGCTGAGTTTAAGTACAGTTAGTTGGATATCAGAAGGAAGTTCAGTCTTTACCGTGTTACAACCATGCCCAAGATTTTCTAAAGAAAATAAAATAGTTTTTAAATATTACACTGTACACAGGCATATAAAGAAATGTTTAAATTTTCCCACAAAATCAGTTCTGAGCAGAAACACTTTATTCTAAAAACCCCAAGGTTTTGTGTGGACTTATCAGCCTGCAAGTATCTATTTTTGAGTTTGTAAGAAGAAGAAAAGCTGTAAAAGACTTTCAAACTTTGAAGAGTTTTCTGATTCCCATGCCACTGCATAAAACCATTTTCCTCTTTTAATTAAATTTAAAAATGTTTTATATATATATATATATGTAATTAGCAATGTTGATCTCTTTTTATTCTATTTTAAATTGCAAGAAATAGGAAAGAGTTCATAGCAAAAGCCCATCAATCCTACCCTTTCTAATGGATTAACCAATGAAGAGAGCATGCAGCTCAACACAAAGTGGTAGAATCTGGCCTTGGGTTTGGTCTTAAAATGTCCTTAATTCCTGGAAAAGCAACAGAAATTCCACCTGCTTATTTGTTTTCTATTATGTAGTGTGATGAAACAGTCTGTTGACAGTTTCACCTAGAAAAATTACTGCTAAGTTTGGGGTTTTTTCCCTTCATGTGAAGTTTTTCAAGAATTTTGCCTCTAAATTGAGTTTTGGGGTGTCTACTGCTAAGGCTCATTCTCACTTTCAACCTCCAGTAAAACCAGATGAACAAGGCTAGACTAATATTTTTGTCTGTAAACCTTCACAGAGATATTCTTATTTTGTGCGTGCTTCTCTGCTTATGAACAGAACATAATAAAGCAAGGCTTTATCTGGAAAAGACTTTCTAATCTTCATCACATAGGCTTTAAAATAGACAATGAACTTGTTGAGGGATTCTTTTCTCAGAGTAGATTGATATTTATCTAATCTAGATGGCCTACTTAGAACCTGATTCAAGCAAGCATCTTTACTCAGAATGACAAATGAAGTATGTGTTTAAAGTAAATTACATGCTTAAGTCCAGTGACTTATATGTCCCTTCCTAAAGCACAGACATAATTCTCTTCTCTCCTGACTGCTAGTTAATAGGGGCCAGTTAATATCAACTACAAGATCAGCTTTCAAATTGGAGATAAGCCAGGAAGCATTTGCAGTCAAATGTGATACACAATAATAATGCCACTTATAAAAATGGAAATACACTGTAAGGTTTGACAGATATTAACTTATTTAATAGTCTCTTGTGCACATATTCATCTTCCTTAGAGTAATAAAAAAAAAAAAAAAAAAAAGACTGTAAGGCTAAAGGCTACAA
Organism: Buteo buteo; assembly: GCF_964188355.1. Classification (NCBI taxonomy): domain Eukaryota; kingdom Metazoa; phylum Chordata; class Aves; order Accipitriformes; family Accipitridae; genus Buteo; species Buteo buteo. The sequence goes on from NC_134191.1 coordinate 22,365,632, forward strand.
GTATTGAAAAATACAAACTAAATACGCTTACAAGCTATGCAATGTCTTGCTTGATTTTTAACATGCCAGAAGAAATTACGTTCCTTTTCATTAAGTGTGAAAACATAACCAGCTTAGCCTATTAAAATCCCTGCTGCGATAAAAGACATTACCAGGAAGTATTCTCCTAAAGTCAAAAGAAAAGAGGGAAAAGAAAAGCAAATTCAAAGTCAGTAAAAAACCCTTCTGATGAAACTAGGGAAAAACACATCTCCTGGGAATCTAAACAGGTATTTTTTGGTATAGATGTTAAGCACAGAGCAAAACCATTTTCAGGTAGATATGGTACTACCTTTGTAGCAGTAAATGCATGTCATCAGCCTGGTTCATCAGTTCAAATCAGTTCTTGTCAGTATGTCAAAATGGGTTGTTAGAAATGTACTAGTCATGGTAATTTTATGCTTGTCAGACTCCTTTAGGAGACATTCCTGATTTTACAGCTAAAATAGAAGTGAGCCTTCTTTATACTATATTACATACAAAGGCCTAACCCACCTTTTCACTATGGTCACCTCCCATATCCTGTCCAAGTATTGTAGAGTTTGGCAAACCCCAGATGGCTTCAATGAAGCTCAAGCTGAGCAGAAATGAAATGGCTGGATTTTATCTGTCCCTTCACATGGAGATGCTAGACTGTTTTTGCAAGTGAGGTGATTGCCCAGTTTACTGTTCATTCAGTTGCTAGTTTGAGATGAGTCAAAGACAAGAAGATTTCCAGTCTGTACCAACAATTTATTTCTGCATTTAATTCTGAGTGCTAGCTATCCAATCAGATGTGGCTGTCTGCTCACTCATTAACACTTCTCTTATGGCTGAATTAGAAAAAATATAGTACACTTTTCCTTCAGGGTTAATCTTACAGAGCAGTCAAGGCTACATCTAGATCCAAATATGTTAGTTTAACTCCATTTCTCTCGTAAGTTATGGTAGCTATTACACCTTATAGTGGTACTTGCTGACCACATCTCCTGGTAACATCAACGTACTGCTTTTTATCTTTAGTGCTCTGGCCAGATTTTCTGTCAGATGATGCTGACTATCAAGAGTATCTTTACCTCCAGGACCATACGAACAGCTGTCAGGACCACAGGCTATACTTGCTGAACAAAAACTTTGTTCAGACAGAAACTTCTTTAAGCCAAAACAGTTACATTGAGAAGGAAGGTATGGCAAAAGGTGTCCTAGTTTCTGCATACCTCTGCACAGAAAAATTCCTGGTTGTTTGGTTACTTTCTACTTCTGTCTTTGTGCTTTGGTGATCTCCTGAATATTTGTTTCCAGGGTGTAAACATATCCTCTGTTAAAAAGAATAAGTGCCTGGATATCAGAGCCCTCCTACAAATGCTCCTAACGGTAGAAATTATAAATTATCTATACTTGTTTCTTTTCAGATTTATAGACTTATTAAGGTTTATTTACACTTTCTATTTATTTCTGTTTCAGTGGATTTATTTACATTAATTACAATTTAATTTGATACTCTGTGGAGAATTTATTAATGTAATTTATTGTACTAGTGATGCTCACACAAAGAAAAAAGCAAGTGTGCTGGAAACAAATTTATGAAAAACCACAGTCTATAGCTTAGGATAACTCAATAGGCAACTTACCCAACTTAATTACTGCAGCTCCACAATCATATTCAAACAAGTTTTAAAATTATAAAAGCTGCCATTTGAGTTACACTCCAGTCCTGAACATTTTACAACTGCTTAGTTAGTGGTTAGCTTACTAGCAAATGGGGAAGGATACCCCCAAATCGGGTATCCTTTAAGAATACCTTTATCATTGTACTGAAATGTTTTCTGTAGGTACCGTAAATCTGTAAATCCTTTCTTTATTTTAGCAATCCACACGAATTGGTAGATAAAAACACCATTTCCTTCAAGTCTGCCATCCTTTCCATCAAGTTTGTTCCCATCTTTTCAACATTACCACACTGCTACCATAGGTGCAATATCTAGGTAATCTAGATATGTTTGCTGGAAACAGCTGCTGATGAAAGCAGAATAATTTGAATAGTCACTCTGATTTTTTTACAATGATATATCAGTCATAATGCAAATTATCCCTTCAAAGAATGCAAAGAATCAAAGTAAAAGCACCATCTAGGGACAGCATATATAACTTTTTTGTTCCCTTGTAAACTGGGGCAATTCCATCCCAAATATGATTAAATTAATTTTACTGTGCTATATATTTATTGTAGTTAATTTCAGCACAGATTTATAATCCCTTCTACTCATCATATGTTAAGAATTATATATTTGTAGATATAAAGCAATGCCAATCAAGTGCACCAAATTATTTCAGATTTATGTCTTAAAAAAATTCTCTGAGGACAAAAAAAATCCTGCAGTTCATGATAGGAGACTATGTGCTCAGCATCATAGTTGTTTCCTTAGAAACAAGGAATCACATGGTGCACAGCGCTAGTGGAGCATGCTCAATGCATACATAAATCAGGCTAATTTTTCTTCTTTTGTTCTGAAATCTAGCCCAGATTTCCTGCTGTCAACTGCAGCACTGAGAGCTGCCTAATTTGCTTCATATGTAAAAGCACAGTACAGGTGATTGGCAGTGTTGTGTACCGCTAGTGCTAATATCTTGATTAACATGGAACAAAACAACATGCACTTTTTCCTGTGGGAAAGTTCAGCCTCCCTGCATGTAGACTTTCAAAAGAAATCTCAGCAAAATTAATTTCAACCAGTTAGAAGGGAAAAATTAGCCAAATGACAGATCACAGCAGCAAGCTATTATCTGTCAAAACAGATAAACTAGAATTTTTCTCCATCACTTCAATTCTGTTTATGAGCTGTTTCTTTTTTGCTTGTTTATAGCCTCGGTATTCTGACAGTACTTTAATTGAAAGAAGAAGAAACCTCAACCATTAGATGAGGAAAAATTCACAAAATAAAGTGCTTGGGTTTTGCAGGTTTTTTAGTATTTTTTAGAAAGGAAATCACTGCTTTGGGGATGGGAAAAGAATCTGATGTCTGTACTGCAGCTCTGTTGGTTGGCATTTGTACCTAACAGTGTGCCTTGAATACATGATGAGCCATTCACAGACTCCCACAGGCTGATGGAGTTTAAAACTGAATTTATTCAAGTCCATACCCAATCTGATTTCCCTAAAGAATAAGACCTCTGTTGGAGCTCACTTGAATCACACTTGTTTTTCATTACTAAACTGAGGTAGATGTCTCTGACAGTCCTTTAGAAATAACCAAAATTGGGACCCTATATATACATATGTTTTATATATATACACACATATATATAAATATATATTTTAAAAAAAAACCATAGGATTGAGGTTAGAATTCTTTTGTCCCTGGTTCATGACTGGTCGTGTTGCTGGACTACAGTCTTTCATAATTCTTAACATTGCCATACCGTATGCTTGGATCATAATAAGGAAACTAAGCAGGCACTCTTGAAAAGGTTTTTTTTTACTTGAAAAATAATTACCTCTTTTCTTGAACTTCTTGTTGTTTAGCTCTTCCTTAGAGCTTAAAAGTATATGGTCTCCAACTGCATGCAAAATGCATAGATTTCTAGATAAACTAGATGTCAGAAGTAAAGTAATCGGGGAAAACTCTTTGTGCCTTTCTTCCTAACCCCAGTAACCTAACCACAAGGGCTTTCATATTCAAAGGCTATTGAACATGCTGAGAAAGAGAAAAACTGGAGAGTTTAGTATTGCATAATTACCACAAAGGAGGGAGTTGCAAGAAGGTTACAAGGCTCAGTGTAGTGACAATTCATCAGATGATGCCTATGTACTTGCTTCATGGGGGTCCCCATTTTGTAGTACAAGCTACAGCCATTGCTATTCTTTACAGCACAGTAAGTTTATAGTGTAAACTGGGGAGCACCATGAACTGCTAACAGAAGTAGCATTTCCTTTTTTTTGTCTGACATTGTATTCCCAACTTCACGAGCCATATTGCTCCAACAATAGGACAACCAACAGTAGAACAACCAGGCAGTCAGGCCCAGTCAGCATGGGTTTATGAAAGGCAGGTCCTGCTAGACTAACCTGATCTCCTTCTATGACAAGGTGACCAGCTCAGTGGATGAGGGAAAGGCTGTGGCTGTTGTCTACCTCGACTTTAATAAAGCCTTTGACACCATTTCCCATAGTATTCTCCTGAATAACCCAGCTGCTCATGACTTGGATGGGTGTACTCTTTGCTGGGTAAAGAGGTGGATGACCAGGCACAAAGAGTTGTGGTGAATGGAGGCAAAGCCAGTTTGCGGCCGGTCACAAGTGGTGTTCTCCAGGGCACCGTATTGGGGCCAGTTCTGTTTAATATCTTTATCAATGATCCAGATGAGGGGATTGAGTGCACCCTCAGTAAGTCTGCAGACGATACCAGTTTGGGCAGGAGTGTTGGTCTGCTTGAGGGTAGAAAGGCTCCACAGAGGGATCTCTGGATTGATGGGCTGAGGCCAATTGTATGAGGTTCAACAAGGCTCAGTGCCAGGTCCTGCACTTGGGTCACAACAACCCCATGCAACCCTGCAGGCTTGGGGAAGAGTGACTGGAGAGCTGCCCAGCAGAAAAAGACCTGAGGGTGCTGGTTGACAGCTGGCTGAATATGAGCCAGCAGTGTGCCCAGGTGGCCAAGAAGGCCAATGGCATCCCGGCCTGTATCAGAAATAGTGTGGCCAGCAGGAGCAGGGAGGTGATCGTCCCCCTGTACTCGGCACTGGTGAGGCCGCACCTCGAGTCCTGTGTTCAGTTTTGGGCCCCTCACTACAAGACAGACATTGAGGTGCTGGAGCATGTCCAGAGAAGGGCAATGAAGCTGGTGAAGAGTCTAGAGCACAAGTCTTGTGAGGAGCAGCTGAGGGAACTGGGGTTGTTTAGTCTGGAGAAAAGGAGGCTCGGGGGGAGACCTTATCGCTCTCTACAACTGCCTGAAAGGAGGTTGTAGTGAGGTGGGTGCTGGTCTCTTCTGTCAAGTAACAAGCGATAGGACAAGAGGAAATGGCCTCAAGTTGCACCAGGGGATGTTTAGAAAAGATTTCTTCACCTAAAAGGTTGTTAAGCATTGGAACAGGCTGCCCAGGGAAGTGGTTGAGTCACCATCCCTGGAGGTATTGAAAAGATGTGTAGATGTGGTGCTTAGTGACATGGTTTAGTGGTGGACTTGGCAGCTGGACTTCATGATCTTAAATGTCTTTTCTAACCTAAATGATTCTATGATTCTGTAACAATCTTGCTCATTGCTGCACCAAGGAGACATCAAAATGAAATGAATGGAAGAAAGTTGTTTTAGATCTGGCACACCTACCAACCCACACAAATTTCATCACAAATGTTGTCTTTTACTATCCCCTGTAGTTCTTTCTATCCTATAAGCAGACATGACATATATTGAATAGAAGAAGCTGTGTCTCAATAAGCTATGTCTCAACCAAAATAAATGCTGCCATTTTTTGATTGAAAGTACAGGAAACTAAAGACAGCTGCTATACTGCAGAGCCTGGCAACAACTAAGTGCATACTAGAAAGGTCAAGAACCATCATAACTCTTTGCATATCCTATACTGACCAGCATAACCGGAAACATGGCCAAAAATATCTCAAAAGTAAAAATGGAGCTAGAAGAAGCTTTTTGAGGGCAATGGTAAAGTTTGTAAGAAAAAAATACTTATTCTAATACTCTTTCCAGATTTAAATTTCCTAATTTTAGCTTAAAAAGGAGGTTGCACTCCCTCCACCACAAAAAAAGAAAGAAAAAACAAGAAAAAGAAAATAGTATCCTAGACATAATGAGTGAGAGAGGAATAAGGATATTCATTGCAAATGTGGATACTGACATTCCACCACAGCTTCCTGTTACAGGTTCTGTAATTCATACCTTTTCTGGTTATGAAACAGGCTGTGGATGTTGAGAGGAGAAACCTCTGAAATTCTTTCTGCTGGAGTGGTCTCACATTGTGTAAAATACTTAAGACTGTCTTGGCCACAAGCAAATGCAGAAGGCCCTTCCAGCCTTTCTGGTAGGACTTTCAGCTGGGAGATGAAATCTGCCTGTTTTCTGGCCCCAAACGCAGTGTATGTTTGTTTGTACAAAGTACAGGAATGTTAATGAATGACTTCTAGCATCTTTTTTTTTTTTTCTCCCTAGCCTTTCAGAATGCACTTTAGCCTACAGATTAGGGTGTATGTACATGTAATACATAAATATAATTCCTCTCAGGTAGAGAGATTTGCAACTATCCTTGGCAAATTCTATAAACACTGTGAAGGGAGACCACAATTCCCTTAACTTCCGTATTTCCCATTCTTACAAGATATTTTATTGACATGCACTATGTAGGGTCAAAACCAGTTATTTTTAATTTTTTTCTTTTCCCAATGAGGAGCTAATGTTTTTTATTTGGTTTGTTTTCTGTCTGTTCATTTCCGTAAGTAAAAATAAAAATAAAAAATGTTACTGGTCTAGTTATACAATCCCATAACTTTAAATAGAAATTGCAATTGCTTTCAAAAGATTTCCACCCATGATGGCATGAGACACTTCCCTACCATATTTATGGATTTGCTGCATGCAATCGGCAATGGCCTTATTCTGTGAATTTATGCAGTGGTCCTATAAAACTGATTGTCCAAAGGGCACAACTGAATGGGTATATAGCCCTGTATCAATTAAAAAGAAAAGTGACAGTCTTACTGTTGCTCCAAGTTTCTCAAACTTGTGTAGCTCCATTGCTATACTCAAGGGTCGCAAAATATATAAGGACTGATAACAACAATGTTAATAATGAAATAACAATTTGTGATGCTAACAGCTCAGCTCTAAATATGAAGCCATTTGCGTGTCTGCAAAGCTCAAAAGGCAAGTCTGCTTTTGCAGCTGATTTTCAGTTTAATTTCTTATCTAGCTTTAATGATTTGCTCTGTAGATAATTACATTGTTCTGTTCTATCTGTACTGACACCCGTAATTTTACAAAACTATTTTCAATTTAAACTTGTCATCAGCAACGAAAACTTAAATTACACATATTGGAGGGTTGTGATCTTCAATACATCAAAATGAAAGCAAAGGAAAATTAAACAGATTGTCTAAAATAAACAACACAACAGTTTGGTTAATGGAACGGTCATAGCCTTCTGTCAATGAGTTTTATTGTAATCTGCAGTTAATTTAAGTCTTGCCTCAGTGTAAGATAATTTATCCAACTGAAGAATCAAACGTTTTCAGCTTTCAAATAATAGCTTAGTCTTTTGGGCTTTTTTAATCAAGCAGTCAAGAAGAATATTCATCTGCTAAAGCTAAGTGACATTTTTTTTACTTGGTCTTATCCGAAGTACTTAGTTTTCCACCAAATAACAATGGAATTAGTACCTGCATTAATATAACATATTTTAAAATAAAGTATTTTTTGTGCAAGTCAATTTCCATTTTTGCAACAGATGTTTTTCTTTTGTTAAATTGTTCCAACCTACTGATGCTATGAAGACAACCTTTCTATATTTCTGATGTGATTTTCTAGCTTGGACATACCTTTAATACAAAGCTGGCAGTAATTGTTGCTCATGAAGTTTTTAAGGGATTTCGGGGGTGAGGGGTTGCTAGCATATATTCTTGAGGAAGTCATCCATATATCAGAGCACAATACATATCTAAGTTTTACTGCCTTTTCAAAGTTAATGGGAACAGTAATTTTCCTTGCAAATCATCTTGAAATACAGTGAGAAAAAGCATTCTGTAAAGACAACATAGTGGTTATGACTAAATGGCGGCAAATTGGACTGCTTTTCCTTGGCTATAGGTTTTACTGTACTCAGTTTTGCCAGTGCCAGCCACATCTGCCACTGGTTAGTAGTGGACTGTAGTCAAGATTACCTAAGCCAAAATAACTTTCCAGGATTAGAACTTATCTCAGGTTCAGTCTCACTATTCTAGGAACAATTCTGGCAAACATCTAGAATGTTTTTTTCTGTTACTTATTACTGAGAGTGAAAAACCAGACACAAGAGACAGAATTGATGTCACTGTGATCAAACTTGTGGCTGGCAAACATATAGAGATATATCCCCCAAATATTTGTATTATCCAGCTAAAAACTTAATGTGCAGAAGGAGATAGTACACATTTCTTTCATGACAAAATTGTCTTTTCTGGAAGTATTAATTATGCCCAAACAAAACCCACAGGTTCTTTTATAGTGTAGTAAATGTGGGAACCCTCTCTTTAACACCTCTGCTTCTCCACTCCATAGAAAACAGATTGGACAATTGCTTTTTCAATTATTGTGCTGCTTGTTCACCTCTAAATCCTGCAAAGAACCACTGCATGAAATGTAGGGATCAAACTTTTGATCACCTCCAGAAATTGTATAGATCTGCTTCTTCCATCTACCTCAGTTTATTAATATATTCTCTGCTCCACTTGAGCTATACATCTCTTTTGCTCATCTTCTCTTCAAACTTATGCTTCTATATGTCTTACAAAAAATGCCTGATGAATGGGAAAGTATTTCTATATTTTACTGAATTATTATTTTACTTTCTGTTCAGACTAAAGGTAAGAAATTGGGATCAGGACTAGTGAAAAATAGTCTTGACAGGTCATCAAAAACTCTGAAAAAAGGACACTTGTGTATGTACTTGGAAAAATATTATCCCCACACAAAACATGTTTTTTAATGTTTTTAAAAGTTGTCTCCCATCTGCTTCATATAGAGACATAATCTTTCCCTCTTCCTTCATCTTTGTAGGGTGGTCAGTCTTCCTGTGCATTCAGAAGTATTATACTGGAACCTACTACTGCATAAAAAACTGTATTAATGAAAAACTAAATTTGGGGTTGCAAAAAATCACACTCAAAGGAGAAACTTGCCAGTGACTTATCACCCAGTCTGTGACAAATTCATGAAGTTCTACCTCTCTTACACTTGCATGTTTTAACTGGAATAGATTTTTTTTCCTAGAGCTGGTCTATATCTCAGCTGTCAGTTATTCACTTTGATGCAGTAAATACCAGGGAAAAATATATAGCTGTGCTACCCACTTAGGTTGTCAGAATAGATTATCATACTCTGGCCAAAAAATCTATTCTTTTAACATTTCACAATGTAAATACAGCATTCAAATAACAAACCTGGGGGACGAATGTTTTCATTCTTGGAAAACTTCCATATATATATTTGGAAAGAATTACAATTTTGTCTTGGTGCATGCCTGGGCTTGCTCCTAATATGATTGACTGAGGTACCGTGCAGATGGTGAAGGCTACAGTCATTCATCAGGGTAATGTATTTTGTTGCCATGACCTTATTGTGCTCCAAGTTAACATGCAGTTACATTTTTAATTATTATAAAATAATTTGTAAATCTGAGTTTTATTACTGGCACCCTACAAATCAATAACAATTGCATTTCTAGTGGTATTCTCATCACTAGTTACTGTTCTTATTCCAATACAAATTGAAATAATTAAGATTCAAGCACATGAGATAAATTGTCACTGGCATTTGGCAGGTTTGTGCTACTAAGCAGGTGCTGCTGAATAATCAACAACTCTCTGAAAAGCCAGCCTCTGGTAACCCTGTTTTTACTAGCACAGTACACCAATGGAAGCTGCTGCCTTAGTTATACCTGTAAGGTATTAAACATTTTTAAAATAAATGCTCATTTATAAACATAAGAGTACATTTTATCAGATTATCCCATCTTAAAGCGCAAGTGTGAACTATGTTCTTATATTCCTTAATTTAAAAATTTATTTTAACAGAATGGGAACTCTGAAGACAACCCCAAACAGAACAACCACTACTGCCACCACTATTTATCTTGCAACATTTCTGATAGTGCTATTCCCCCATTTATTGACACATACAACTAATACAGGCAGTTTCAGAGCCGATGTCTCTAAAGACTGGATAATATTAATAATTTGCTTTGCTTTGCTTGAATTAGTGTCCAGTTCAGGGGAATTAGAGACTGAGTAATGACATAGCTGGAATTTAGGGATTGCAAGTGCAAAAACCCCGAGCACAACTCTCAACTCTGGGTAGACTTCATCTGGCAGCTCTCAAAACTTTTACTGAATGTCACTAGTGATGCCGTAATCAACCTGTTCTGATACAATACTGTTTCTGTTCTTATTATTACCTTTTCTTCCACCTGCTTCTGTTTCAGCTGAATGCTGCATAGAGTAAGTGCACACTGGAGCAGAAAAACTCAGCCTCCTTGATATTAACATAACTGCAAACTCTCAGTGTCTGAGTTTCACAGCCGAGGTACTTCTCACCTCATCTCTGCTTCTGCTATAATTATTCTTTATTACTTTTTCATACATGTGGGATTAAGTAATGACAAAATACAAAATTTCAGCTGCAGGGTCTCCTCTATGGCTCTAAATACTGAAGCAAAAAAGTAAAATCACAATAATCCTGAGAGTTCTCAAAGCGAATTGCAGCCCTTTATGCATGATGTACTTTCAATTTTGATTTGGCAGGCTACCTGCCTTCTGGGTGGTCTTAACATCTCCAAGTCCTCTGGCAACTGAATGGACTTTTTTTCCCAAAGCAACTGGCCATATCCTCTTTTTTTTGACATTATTATTCAGCTACTTAGTTCTTTCAGTTTCACTCAGAAACTCTATTCTAGACACTTTTAGTGGTTCTTAATTCAGATATGTGGAAAGTTTCTAGTAACACTGCATTATGCAAAATCTTCTTCAAATACAGAGGGGAGGAACAAGTTAAATATGTTGTTAAAGGAAGAAGGATGTTTTTAACAGTCTCTGGAATAAGCTCAACGTGAATTTTAATTCTAACACACTCTGCCTCTTAACTGTACCTCTGAAAAAATTATTTTATATTTTGCTTGTGTAGTTCCATCTCTTAAACAAAAGAGATGTTAAGGTATTAATCTTTTTATTCTGGTGCTCTTGTATGCTTGCAGTGAGATAAGAAACAACACATAAACATCATATTTTAGCAAGGAGTACTTTAGCACGGAAACATGCCCTATGATGAACCTCACAGGGGAATTCCAGAGAGGGATGAGGAGCACAGGGGAACCAAGTTTTGGCAGGTGTTGGCAGTTACAAGCATATCAACAAAATGGTTGAACAGAGTTCTCAATGTGCAGATTTATTTTTTCTTCAAAGTGGACAGAATATGCAAAACAGATAGAGCAGCAAGTGAAGTGATAGCTTGAATGCATTTGCATACTACAGTCCTGTTTTAGATAAAAAAGTAGAGAAAACTCCTATTTGGCCATACAAGAAAAAAAAAAGTTTTGGTCCTTTAAGAAGAAACCCCTGAAACCACTTTAGTGTTACAGTCCTTTTTCAGTCCTTCTTTGTAAAGTTCTAATGCCAGCTTCTAAATAGGGCGAAAATGAAACTAATTCCTGCTGGAAACACAAAACACTGTGAGGCCAGATTAATATTATTTTTTTCCCTGTTTCTACAGATATGTTTAGTAGCTTAGCTGTGTTCTAAGGAATGGGAAAGTATCATCTTAGTAGGAATACCATAGTTGACTCTTTCAGAGAATTTATATGAGATATTTTTTTAAATTATGATATAAATTCTAAAATCACAGCAAGCGTTCCCCCTTTTTACTGTGACTCTAGACCATGTCAGCACATTACCAGATCTCTAGAAAATGTTTTATTAGCATCTCTTAAAAAATTTCTGCCAATAATCACTGAAACCTTCAACGATATTACCAAAACAATTCCTTTGCATCATATTCTGATCACAGCAGAAATGCACTTGATAGTGTACAGTGGTGGTATCACTGCACCATATTTTTAAGTGGTTTAATGCATAGTTTCTGCACACCCTGTTTTCTGGCTACAAAAGTATCCACTACTCAGAGAAACCCAGGTATTACTTTGTTATACTTAAATGTGAACCACCAGAATTTCAACAACCTGAAAACTCCTATGACTTTCTTGTGGGAGTATGCACTCATATTAACATGTCAAAGCTTTCTCATGAGGCTATACTTAAAATTCTTAGACTATTGTTTGCAAGTTAAGTGAGTCTTAATATGTGCATTGCACACCATTTTTAGGTAACAGAAAGCAATGAACTTCTAACAAACTATTTAGTTGTAAATTACTTTCATTCTTGATTTTCTGCTAAACCTAAATCTGTATTAAGACAATGGTTAAACATGGAAATCAAGAATACCAGAGCAAATAATCAATGGGAATGATTATACCTCTGCATATACATATTCAGCCTGACTGTAATCTACCTCACTTATGGTTCAATACATTCACTAATAACACTGCTTGCAGAAGATTTATAGTGTGATTAAAAACTGGAGAAGTTTCAACAGAAAAAAAAACAGGTTTTCAAGTGGTGTTTCCTCGTAGGTTTATCATTTGCTCATTTATACTGAAACCCACTATCTGTCTGCAAACTGCTAGATCCTCCCAAATCTTATTTCACATTTGTGTACAGAACAACACAGCTATGTTGGATTTCACTGTAATGATATTGTATCATAACACTGTAGCATTAGGAGTTCAATTCTGGAGAACAGGTTCACGCTATTTTTTCCCCCAAGACATGTCTGATTTTGAAATTATTTCTGCCAAACACAAATTATTACTAAAAGTCTATCTATGGCCATGCCTACTATATTTTCAGGTTTCCTCTTTTCTCCAGGAGAGGACCCACATGTTAGATAAGGCTAAATTAATTCAAGGTCATTTGCTATCTTTCAACCTTTTTGACTGAACAAGAGAGACACCGGTCCTTTGGATCTTGTGATTCTAAGACAGAAATATATACTCTGAAGAAGTACCACTCCAGTTACCTAACAAATAATTTGAAATTCATAGAGGCTTAATCAAGTACTAGGATGACTTGAATTATTAATATTACAAAAAATAAAAAAGATGTCTGGCATACCAAAAGTCTGCTTGCCCTGTAAAGAATATGTATTCTATTTAATGCCTTCTAAAATGCACACTAAATGAAATGAGGATCACTACAGAAAAAAATTAAACAAAGTATTTCAGGAACCAGCATCTTTCACAGATTACTATATATATATAACCTCTTTAAGAAAAAGGCACTTCATAGATTTTAGAATAGAAAGTTTAATTAAATTTTGCTTTATACATAATGGTTTCTAAATAACCTTAATATTTTTCCTAGGATTGTTGAGTTCCTGAGGTACAGTGTATTATTTTTTAAATATCTTAAGCTTTTATTTTAACTTTTTTTTTTTTTTTTAATAAAGCTGCATGCATTAACCACAAGTTCAAGCAGACTAAAGAATACAGTAATTTCAGTAATTCTGGAAAGCTTTTGCTAGTTCTGAAACGCAAGTTTAGATGGTGGCAGAATTTGAATATCTGATTCAGTTCTGATGAAAATGTCATTCATCTGGGAGTGTGTAAACCCGTATAGATTTGATTTATTTTAACCTCTGTTATCTGCAATTCCACATTGTTAAAATAGGGTCATGTCCACAACATCTGCTAAACTGAAATTGTACTGTCAGCCAAGTTTTAGTCCCAGTATTTCACTAGCATTTGGATGATCAAGGCTGTAGTATCCCTAGCTCCCAAGTATGTTTATTTTTCTTCAGCATTCATGCTTACTTCTAAGATAATATGAATTTAATAGTATTGAACGACCCAGAGCTCTTCAGTTTAAGTGCTCAAGTATGCCTTAACTGCCCTAACCAGTCTCCTCAGAGGCTTCTGTTCACACCTCCTGTCCATGGGCCCAGGAGCTCCATTTAAGCTCAGGCCTGGCTCTTAGTCTCACCCTGAGCTATGCTGTAGGAGTGTTTGTCTCCAGCTCTGTTGTGCCTAGCCATAGATGCTGCAGATCTAAACCCTGACCTGCAGACTGACTTCTCAGCTTGACCTAGGACCTGCCTAATTCACTATGGATGTACCTGGTAATTATTGCTTATGTACAACCCTGCTTACCACCATTAGATCTGATTCTGACCCTGACTTGGGAACTTGTGTTCCTGGCCTGACCCTGAACAGACATCATCACCATGGACTTGTCTGAAGATCTGGGCTTCTGGCTGACCCTGACTACCATCTTTGGGTCTGTCTGCTTGCCTTACTTGGGTACTGTGGGACAGGGCCCTGGCTGGTGAGGTTCTTTCCATGTGGGACATATTTTTGCTTCCCATCCCTTAGGAAGTAGCCCTTGTAGTGCCCTGACACTGGTTTTCTGGAATTATTATAAAATGACCTACCTATTAGACCACAGTACTTCTTAATTCATACAACCTACTTTCCTTTGTAAATCTTGAGCTTAGTAGTATTATAGCCTCTGCATTTTTAATTCAGCAGGTACTGCAGAAAGACAACAGTATTACCTTTTTTTTTCACACAGATTTACATTTCCTGATTTGGCATGTTTGTAATTATCCAAATGTGTTTCCATTCCAATTTGCTGTTTGCTGTCTTTATGCAGCTGCATTTGGATTCTTACTAATCTGCCATCTCAGATTGTGAATAGCCCGATTCCATTTATGCAGGCAATGATTATGCTTGCTTTTTTTTAATTTAAAAAAAATTAAAATAACCAAACCTGCAAGCTTATTCTTGCAACTTACATAAGGGTAAACAGAAGAGGAATAAAAATACATGGCTGAAAAAGAGTCTAAGAGCTAAATAAGAAAATAGTTACATCAGGGAAGGCTCCTGGTATACTTCTTTCTTCTGTGAACTATAGTGTATTGACTCAGCTGGAGAAAGGAAATAGTCAAGCCAGAACAGCATAATAATCTCAAATTCCTTCTGTAAGTAAGGAATTCCTATTCTTTCATCTGTGATTCATGTGGCATCAGAAGGGGTGCATAACAAATTCTCACTGGCATCAGACATCAGAATGGAAGAGTTATGGGAATTGGTTATGAAACTGGCAGTATTCTTCTTCCTTTAAAGTTTTTAAAGTTATCCCTAGCTATTCAGGAAAAGTAAAATCTGACAATTTTTGACAACATGAAGAAACAGAGGTGCATTTTATTATATAGCATCTGCAGTGTAGACAGCTGGCATGCATTTATCTCTCTTTAATCATGCACTGAGGCCAGCAATTTCTCCCATCTGTGACTTAACAGCAAGGAGCTGTTCCTGCTACATTTTCATGAAAAATACTGACTTGCTGAAGTTCAACACTACTCTGTCTTCTGTTTCCTCTACCTGACCATTAACATCTTTGGAGTAAATATTATGTAGTCATCTCTTCGGACCTAAACACAGAAAATGCCCAAGCCATCTTGTGTTACAGAACATGTCCCACATACATAGTAAAGGCAAGGGCTATGCTTCAGGCATTATTCAGGGTAAAAAAGAAAGAAAAAAGGGCTGTTAATGCAGATGTACTTGCTAGTCTATAAAGCATGATTGCATGCAAATTTTGTAGGGGCCAGATGGTGGCAGATCGCTATACAGAGTACTGATAGCTTCATTCTTTGCATTAACCTGAGCAGTAACTGCACGCCTCAGTGGAATAGGGAGTCCTAACAATGATGTGTTTTAATAATTCTAATAGCTTTCTATGAGTACTTGCTCTACCTCAGAGTTAATACATAGTAGGAACAATTACGGAGAGCTTTCTGTTGCAATGGATTTGAATATGTAAAAAGCAATAAGCAGGAATTTTACTACACTAAAGATGCAGAAAAACATTCAAGCACTGATTTCTTGTCAGAGTTTGAATCAAGATGATGTCTATTTTAGTGAAGGAAAAGCATCTAGATCTTCAGCATTATCTTTCTTCTTGAATTTTTGCTGCCAAAGCTATAAATAGAGAAAAGCTCAGTAGAACTAAAATGATGTAAAATGAGAATTAAACAGTACTGTCAAAAAGTAAGTCTTCCACTCAAGCTTTAGATTCTACTTGGTTTCAGGGACTCAGCTTTGTTCAGCTGGGAGCTCAGTGTTTTATGGAAGACCTAGAACACTGAAGCTCCACATCCAAACACGGATAGAAAAATAAAAATATCAAGAGACATAAATAATGATCAAATCTTCTGAAAACAGCAAGAGAAACTTACCATACAGTTTGGCATATCTTAAACTTGATTCACTAGGGCAATGCTTTAAAATCCCATATGCCTGTAAAATCGGGGTTCTATTAACACTTTGCATTTCTTTGTCTCAAAGAGACGAACCACGAAATTTTGGCAGTTGTTGAAACTGGATGTTTAACTCAAAAGGTTAGAGATTTTTAATCCTTTTGTTTTATTTCTAGTGCAGCTAATTTGCCTTTTTGCAAGTATCCTAGCAACCAACCCCCCCCCCCCCCCCGCCTCCTTCCTCCAGTACCATAAAGGTTAGGTAAGGATTCTAGAGAGATTGGCCTAAAATATAAAACAAACTGACAGAAGAACATTTCTTAAAGGCACAACTTGCTTTAATAATATACTGACAATTCCAACATGTTTTAAGGGAGGGGGACAAGAAGCAGAGAAACAATCCTGAAATAACTTTTAACAGTTTGTAATGCTATGAAATGTTAGACTGAACAAGGGCTTCAGCTTCACAGAGTGTTACCTCAGAACTAGGAAACATTCCCTACAAAGACTCAGGGACAAGTTCTTTAATATAGTATTTGATGAGATGAAAACTTGAAGCAAAAAAAGTTGAAACGTATGCAAAACCAGAATTTGTTCTGCTGTAGCAAAATATTTGCAGCCAAAATGGGGCACTATCAAAGTCCTCGTTGCTTTTGCAGTTCTGATGATAAGATTTGTATCAATAACGTAACATTTAGATGACAATAACAAAAACCATTTCCTTGTCAAGCCTTACTTCTGTTGGTGTAGGCACCAGGAGCTGTCAGACTAAGTTAGACTTCACCAGTGTTAATTGCAGTCTGAAGTAAAATGTACCGGATGTACTCAAGTTACCTATTTCAACTAAATGCTTGCTTCTGACCTGCTAGAAGGTTCTAATACAAAGAGCATTTCCTAACTAGGAGGTTATATTTAGCCTTTTATGAAATTTTTACTACTTAAGTCAAAATCTGGTAGGTCTTGTGTATATCCACATGGGATTAAGGCTGAATAGCCTAGCACAACTGCTGGAAGCTGTGTAATCATGTTAGTTATACAATCATGTGGGCTTTTGCTTTGGGTTTTTTCGTGTTGTTTTTTTTTTTTTTTTTGGGGGGGGGATAGGGGTGTTGGTTGGTTGGTTGTTTTTTTTAACTTGGAGATCTTGCTGAGCTACAAGACATGTACTCAACATGGCTGCATGTCCAAGATCAGCTTTTGCAAGTATTTATGGGTTTTGTTTGTTTTAAAAATCTTTTAATCTTATATTCTAAGCCTCATTTTATTCCTATATCTCCATAAGTAAATAGCTACTTTGAAGTAATTATAAGGATGGTAATTTTCCAACTACAGCAGGGATGGAATTAAAATTCAGCATTTTTTTTAACATTTTAACTTTTTTTTAATATTAACATA
Source organism: Buteo buteo (assembly GCF_964188355.1). Lineage (NCBI taxonomy): Eukaryota > Metazoa > Chordata > Aves > Accipitriformes > Accipitridae > Buteo > Buteo buteo. Next base: position 22,383,118 of record NC_134191.1, read on the forward strand.
AAATTACGTTATTTCATAGTTAATATACTTATTTTAAAAGGCTTTAATTTAAAATGTGAACATCTCTGTATGTTTTCACAGTTTGCATGCACAACATAATGCCTGTACAACCCTCAAGTCTTTAAAGTTACTCATAGTAAAAGCATTTATTGATCAGTGCTTTACAGAAAACTTATGTGCTCTCAAACATAGGTTCTACCTCATCAGGCTAACTCTGATCAATTAATTGGACTACACTGAATCTTTTGGGGGGGGGGGAAACCCTGTCAATTATGGAAATTAGCCACCAGAGGGAGCCTGCATTGCTGGTCTGGTACAGAAGCATTCCTCTTGGCACAAAAAAAAAAAAAAAAATTACCTGCTTTGCTATCAGACAGACTGATTTCTGTTAAATATGCTTTCCATGCTAACTGTACAGCTATGCTACAAACTGACAACTTCAGCAGTGGCCAAATTTTTTTTGTTTGTAAAAAGTTCAATAGCTATTCCTTTTCTATTCCTAATTTAGACTTTTACCTTTCTTGGCTGGTAAACCAAATAGCAACATCAGGAATCAGCTATAGTCCACTGTTCCTCCACAGATCACCAGTCCTCCACCCTGTGCAGTAAGCCCAATGGTTCCTGTGTGCACTGGACTTGCTGCTTGTCTGCAACAGGGCTGCTCACACTCTGTTCCCTAACCAACAGCTCAGAAGTGACATGGAAAACCAGCTGGGAACAAGTACTACTGCCAGAAAGGATTTGGGAAACCTTCTCCCCCTCACATGCTTTTTTGAGACATCATTTAGATAAAGGGAAAGAGTGCACTGCAGGAATGCCTTGATATGGCCAGAGCACAGGCTATACGGGTTATATTTAATGAAGACTCTAGCAAAAGAGGTTGCATTCAGAAGCCTTTTTAAAGGGCATGTTTCACCCACGATCCACTGTCTATCATACAGCAAGCTTGCTCGAAACTGCTGTGCTGCAAACTTGTTAAAATCCCAAGAATATAGAAGAAAACCTCAACTATTAAAGACTACCAGAGTTTGTACATCATGGCTTCAGGAGAATTAAAACCAAAACCACAAAACATTCATCCTCTTTCCCCCCATTCCTTAGGTTAATTGGTGTAATTGCAATCAAAGTCCTGATAATGGAGCACCATTGGAAACCATTGAATGGGAGCACACAGCCAACTGCTTATTATCCTTAGTGCACAACACATGTCCTTAAAAGCCAAAGCAATGAGAAGATAAAAACCGAAGTTGTTGCCTGCCTCCTTACCCAGCCTCAGACCACTATAGGAAGAAGACTCTACCCAGCCATGCCTGGGAGGGGAGTGCGTTTGCAGAAAACCAGCCACCAAAAAAAAAAAAAAGGCCTGAAGGAGCCAACAGGAAGTTTTACCACGAAGATATACTTGTAACTGTGTATCAGGCACAAGGAAATGTCCTGATTCCTAAGCCTACTGTCAGGAAGTTACCTCTGGATTTGGCACTGGGGACACTTTGCAGCCAGGAAGTGACAGGAGGGGTCTTCCCTCACGAACCCGGAGACTTGAGGCGAGTGTTTTCCCCGGTACACTTTCAGTATAACCCGATTTTTCCCCTCTGTTATTTTACACAACACATACCTGAGCAACGTTTTCCTGAGAATTTGCGTTTTCTCCCTTTCTCTGCCGCGTCTTTCCCAGCAGCACCGCGTACAGCCCCCGCCGCCCGGCCGAGGCAGCTCCCCGTGGCGCTTCCCGCCCTCCCGGGGGCGCCAGGCCCCGCTCCAGGGGGCGGCAGCTGCTGCCCGGCCCACGGCGCTGCGGGCCGGGCCAGGGCCTGCAGCCTTCACGCCTCAGAACGCAGCAAATGTGAGCGCCGTCGGTGTTGGAGTTAGTTCACTGCAGCTGAGCCGGGTGGTTTGCAGTGGCCACCGTGGTGAGCTCTGCTTGTAGGACCGAGAGGGTATTTTACCTCAGAGTAGTTCACCTGAGGGGGGTCGCGGGGAAAGGGCCGGCCAGTGCACGGAGGAAAATGGTGAAAGCAAGACTTCCAAAACCGCTCGGCTTTACATTTGGCAAGCAGCTCCTCAGGCAAGTTTATCTTGACCAGCAAATATAACTTTAAAGAGTTGTGTAAGCAAGCTTCTTCCCTCATTCAGCTGAAAAAAAGACAAGCGGATGCCTCGCGTGTGTTTGGATTCGGTACGCATTCTTCTGCGAGTGTATATGCTTGTCTCCTGTTTGCAGTATAGTTTTGATTGCACTGTTGAGGTTATATTGGTAGAACTGTGCTAGGAGATGAGTCAAATTAGGTCAACGTGGTCAAATGAGGAGGACTGGATCCCATGGTGGTTACTTTGGGAATTTAAATTGATATTCTGTGTGCAGCTTTGCCAAATAAAGGGAAGAATGGATGATACTTAATTACCAGTACTTACTGCTACACAAAAGCTTTTGCCTGTGTTTTCTTCTCTATGAAACATCCTCAACTTTTGATTACAGTTATTATGCAATTCATCAAAACCAAACAAAGATCCTAGTCTGACTAGATAAACAATGGGTCATCACTCTCAAGCACTGAAACTGGAAATGTTGAATCTCTTAGGCTGATACCCTGCTGCAAATGTCAAACGAAGGATGGAGGGGCAATTCTGGGCATTTTATTCTGCTGAAGTTAGGTAAAATCAGCCTTTTCTAGGAAGACCCACTGAGGTTTTGCTGTGCATATAAGTGAGGCTAATAAATCCTTCTATTTTTATAGTAGTTTTAAAAAATACTTGAACTTCTTGCTAAATTCAGTGTACGGTTTTCTCAGCATGGTCACTGGAATTTTGCTGCTGCCATAAATGATAGCAAGGACTGCCAAGGACTGCCTATCTTTTTGTAAGTGAGAGAGATCTTTTGTTCTTCATAACGTTTTTAGAATTTGAGAGACTGATCAGTTAATAATGCACAGTACCTCTGATAAGTGGTTTGGCCTTAATTTCTGAGGTATAAAATGGGAGATGATCCTGTCCAGTAAGGCTGCATAATAAATAGGTCATTAATTGAGATCTAAACATCACGGACCTTTAACAGAAGCCATTGGTATTTGGAAGTGTGGTGGTATGATTGTTCATTTTAAGGTTTTTTAACACACTGGCAACTGTGCTGTGTGTGAGCAGCTGACCTAGAGCCAGAGGTGAGCAGAGGAATTATTTGTGTCAGCACACAAAGTGAACTACCCTAATTTGGAGGGCAGTCAGAAAATTGTTTTTGCTGATCTTTGCTCATCTTGTCTGTTATTCTTTGGTATGCTGTCTGAATGGGGTAACACTGTGCTTATCTGTAGGTTGGCTTCAATAAATGGGTCTGCAATTTACATTCCTAGTTTTACTACCTCATTAACTCTTTACTTACTCTGCTTTGCTTCCAACACTGCAAATATTTCATCTATTTCAAGGGGGCTCCAATGCTAAAATCAGGGGAACAGAGGGCCACCATGCAGTCCAATAATCCTCATAACCTTTTATCTTGCAGTCTGGAGACAAGCTCCTTTGTAGTCCTCCAGGTAACCGGCTGTCTGTGCTTGTGTGATGGTAACACAGAGGTAGTGCTTTTCCCTGTATATGCTTTGTTTCCTTTTACTCTGCTTCCTTTGGGGAGCATGCAGTGACTTCCAGAATGAATTCCTTTAAAGTTTAGGTTTCTACCTGCATATCCTTAGAGCAGTCTGCAGCAAGCAAACAGCGTACTACAGATAGTTGCAATGAAAGAAGAGCAGTGGCTTGGCAACTGCTGTTGACAGGCGTTGTGATCTTGGTAGTTTTTCAGCCTGGTTTCCAAAGGAGAAAGGGTGGCTACCATCATGTTAGATACAAGTCTGCCTGTCAATCATTTTCTCAATAGTTTTAAACCAATTTACTAAATTCAAACAAATTTAACTTTGAGGTAATAAGCTAAAATAGTATGCTTTTGTAAATTTCTTGAGAACAAATGGAAAAGCAAAGTCTAGAATGTAATACACAGAGCCACACACTTGTGTGTGTGTGTGTAAGTGGCTCAAAGACAGGTGTGAGTCCCTGAGGTGAGAGGATGGGAGATCCTGGCTGCTTGTATCAAAGCAACAAACCTGCTAATTTATAAGTTGTAGACATTAATTACACTTAAAACGGTCTCAATCAGAGACAGAAATTAATAGGTTCCATTAATTAGTCATATTTTATAAACTAGCAGCAAAGAAATGGAAAGACGACATTTGGAAAGGCTTGTGTAACCTGGACAAAGACATGACAAAAAATGAAATTAGAACACTGAGGATATTTGTATCACTGGCAGACAGCAGGAGAAAGTGATAATGGTGATAACAGTGGTCAGATCAACCTAAGAAAATCCAGTCTGTATATGTTAAATCAGAAATGCTGAAATATTAGTGTAACAATGGCAGGAGCTGAGGAACTAAATTAGGGACTAGAAACACTAATGCAGGATTTGAGTGTGGATTTTACAAGGAAACAGAAGCATGGTTTGGGGTAGACATACTGTGATCTGAAGGGTCTGCTTTGGTCAGGAATGATGTAGATATTGTAATAGGACATAAAAATATGAACATGAGGTGGGAGGGGAAAACTGAAAAGAATAAAGGGAAGTTCTTAAGTATGACCCAGTATTAAGTCTGCAGAGTTTTGCCTTACTAATACACTCCATTAAAGATATTGCCACTGTTGCCCAAACTCCTAAGAGCATCAAAGATAACATGTTTGTTTTGCAGTCTCTTTTCCATAAGCACAATTTTATTGGTTTTGCATTCTGTAGTTCTTTTACATTGGGTTCTGGTAGGAGCTGTTTGGTTATTCTGACTGGGAATGATTGCTGGCTACCTTTTCTACACTTGCTTTCCATGTATTCTTCAAAAAACATTAGCACAGATTTTTTTTTCCCCCCGAGTCATCCGAACCTTTCCTGTCTTTTGGAGTTATTGAAAATCTGCATTAAAAGTTTGGGATTTGTTAGTTCTTTTAAGATTCCTGGGTTAAGTTTACTGGACATGCTGACTTTAAAATTCTTGATCTAGCAACTGTGATAGCATTCTGAGTTTCAGTTGTTACAGAATGTATTTCTCTGTGTGCATATGTGTGGTTCTTCCCAACGACAGCTTTTTTCACAACTTAGACTCCAGAAATGCAGTGAAATGCACTTAATTCCTATCATTGCTCACATTTTTCTAATTAGATTTTCATTCTCTGCTGGTTTGATTCCATTTACTTCACTTATGCAATTGGCTGTTTAAAAGAATCACGTAGATAGTGTTTGAAATTTTTATCTCTTTGTCAAATCATACCAAGTCTTAGTCATTTGTATTCTCTGATAATATTACTTCTTTTTCTGAGATCAGCTCCTCTTTATCAGTCCATAATCACACTAACACTCTGATATATTGACATATTGTTATATTTATCAGCACAATTTAACTTCGACCTATGTCAGAGTTGATACTTTTGGAGTTGGAAAATCTCTATTGTACTGTTCATATATAGAAAATACACTGGATTTTTTAGTGCTCGTTGACTGAACAATTCAGCGTGTATTGTCCACATTGAAGTTCACTATGATAACAAAACTTTAATTCTTACTCATTGTGAGTATGTGGCCAGAAAGTTTTAGCGTGGTTTTATGGAGTTGAGGAGACAGTAGGAGACACTCCCATAGAATCACACAATGGTTTGGGTTGGAAGGGACCTTAAAGATCCTCTAGTTCCAACCTCCCTGCCATGAACAGGGTCACCTTCCACTAGACCAGGTTGCTCAAAGTCCCATCCAACCTGAGCTTGAATGCTTCCAGGGATGGGGCAACCTGTTCCAGTGCCTCACCACCCTCACAGTAAAGAAATTCTTCCATCTTGTGCTTCATTCACTAGAACATTGGTACTGAAGATACTTTAATTTCAAGGCTTGAATACAAGAGTTACTGGCTTTGATCTGGAATGGCACTGTCCCTCTACTTCTAACCTAATCCTTCTTACAGGGTTATAGCAATTAATATAACATCTGTTGTGAATCATTTCTCCGTATATTCGGCCTAACAGTTATACCAGGATTATTTTCAGAAATAAGCAATTCCAGAGCATCTTATCTAAGACTGCTAGTATTGTGGGTAAAACTAACAGTTGAACAATTTCTCTTCACATTCATTAGTGTTATTATTTTTAAATAACGATATTTTATACTGAGACTTATGTTTCTTATTTTCATCTTGCAACAAATGATATAACATTGTTTGTTTCCAGTTTGCCATTCGAAGACAGTTGCACTGGATGCATGTTCATATAGCCTCATCTTCTGCCCTCTAGGTCAGGCTGAACTCCTGCTAGAAGAGTGAGATGATTTCTCTCCAAAAAACAACTATGTACCTTATAGCTGGAGTGCTGGGGCTGTGAAGGAAACCCTTTCAGCCTGGGAAGTTCTAACAGAAGAGAAAGGGTTTGCTCATAACAGGACTGAGATCCAAAGCAAAAATCTCAGGCATGAGGGAAGAAGCTAACTTTCCAAAGGTCCCAGAGGAAAATTATGGGTGTATTTACATTAGCAAGTCAGTGTGTTGGAGGGGGTTTTGAGGTGCAAATATTTAGCCTGAGGCTATAAATGATGTCTTGGTGGTAACACACAAATGCGTTACTGTTCCACTTGAAGGAGTTCTACTCCTTGTGGAACCAAGATTGAAATTGCAGCATTTTGAGTGCCTGTCTTGTAATGTGAATGCAAGGTCCTCCAGTAGTTACAGTTAATTTTCTTTTAATTTAATGCCTTTTCAATGGTGCTAGCTGCCTATCCTCTAGATGATTGCTTCTCTTCTTGCTAAGAGGACAAACTGTGTTTAAGCTTCTGTTCCTGTAATAAGCCACATAAAGCTTCTCTGCTTTTATCCCAGTGATCTAGCTACTAGTAGCATATTCTCATTCCACCTTTCTTGGTAAGAAGTACAGGAATAAATACAAAGAAAGCCATTTCAACATTTTCTTTTCTCCAGTATGTTTTCTGGCTGCCAGAAGTAATTTTATAGTTTGCTCTGTCACCCTCCTGCTCAGTTTCAGTGCTGATATGCACCGTCACTAGTGGATCCCTGCCCACAGGCTTCAGAAATGCATGCAATCTGAGTGTGACATACCGTCTTGGCTCTGGGAATGCAGAACAGACTTTTCTGATGACATGTTCGGCTTCTAAAAATAACTACACATCAGGTAGCTAGCATTTTTTTTTTCCCCAAGACCGAACTCTAAAACATAGTAACATGATGTAATGGCTCCCTATAATGCTACTCCATTTCCTCGTTTTAGATAAAGGTTGTTGGAAAGAAAAATTTATAAAGATTAATATAGTTCTAACTTCTCGACTAAGAATAACTTTAACTTCAGACCATTTCCTTCAAGGTATTTAACTTTGTAACAGGTATTTAGGAAGTCTGTGACTCAATTTTTCATTTAATGATTGCAAGTAATATAGATTACTTCCTGTATCTCATCTTTATAAAACAAACTGTTGACCAGTCTGGGAACAAAAGTCTAGAATTTATGAAAAATGCTAATAAGCTTTATTTTGGAGCATAGAATGGATGACTGTAATTGTGCCTAATCATTCCTTTTTTTTGTTTGTTCCAGACAATGTTTTTGGATATGTATATTAACTGTGATAATACGAGTTTCCACATACACATTCTTTAATTATGGAGAAGTAGCAAGGCTTAATGCTGCTTTTAAAACACTGGGATTGAATATGTCTGTAGTCTGGTCATGTGTACCAAGGCTAAGCAATAATTCCATTGTCTTACTGAATGTACTCTCTCATGAACTTTTGTCTTTTCCTGTCTTGGTGATTACTGATTTAGCGAAGATTCTTTTTTTTTTTTTTTTTTTTTTTAAGGCTGTGACTGTCTTCCACATTCAAAGCTCAGATTATTCCACAAAGAATATTGCAAGATGTTTCTTTTGTGCTAGATATGTGTATTTTCCCCATAAGGCTACCAGGTGTCTTTATTTCCATCATGTGGGTAACTTATTAGTTGTGAATCTTCTCCTGTCCATGCATATACTTAAAATAAATTGTTTTTCAAATGACTGCATATTGCTTTGCCTTTCCTGAGAAGATTTCTATGAAATGTAGCATTTCTTTTCCTGGTCTACATTTAAACTCAGTTTTGCTTTCTAGTTCTGCAATTTTCTTTACCCCTTGGTTTTACTTTTGGGGAATCTCTGTGTGGTTTGGATTACTGATGCTCAGAATCAAAGTTATGACTGAACCATGTTGAAATATGCATACGTCTATACAGTAGCAGGTCTACTTTTCCAATATGCATGTGGAAGAATATTGGAAAAGACTTATTAACATTTATATGTCTGCAAAAGTCTGCATACCTACTTTTACCATAGATTAGTCCCTGCAAGCAAATTTTGCTCTTCTTTGGGCACAACGAGAACTCCCCATGAAAAGGACTACAGACTTACAAAATAATTAAGCAAAATTCTGTTAATGAAATTTGCAAAACATTGCATATAAATAAATTCTTGGTTGGTGTAAGTCTGGATATTACTCAGGAGATGGTGCATTCTTTTCTCAGTTCACAGTGTACAAAATAAGCCTGCACCACCCAATTTGAAGACTTTGTAATGTTATCGTAACAGTGGACACTTAAAAGGAGCACCAGCACTTTCAAAAAACCCAACACAGATAGGGAAGAGGCTCTTTTTAGTCAGGAAGATTTTTTTTTTTATTTTTTTTTTAAGAGGCACTTAAAATATGGAACAAGAAAGCTGCTCACTCAAGCCCAGGTTGAGGTCAGGGTTATTTGGGATTCACAGCAGAAGCTGCAGGAGAAATCATAATGTGCTGAATATTTTAGAGCAACATATACATGTTCAAAAGAGACAGTATGAAATGAGGCTGCCAGTTCCCTCCATTGTGCAAATATTTAACCAGGCTTTGGTTTATAATATCTTCTGATCTGCCTCTGTGTTTTTGTGGTGGCTATTCTTTCTTAGTTCAGTTTATTGCATCTCCACCCACAGATTTTCTGATGTTACTACAATGGAGTATCATGGATTTCCAAAGCAATCAATGGTAGTCTGATTTCCCTTGTTAAAACTTAGCAGTACCACCAGATTCAGTGGACATACTATTTGACTGAAGGTGAACATGATCTCATATACCTCCTCCTTTCTCCTCAAAATTTTTATCTGTGATAGGATATTGTCCTTACCAAGTTACACTTTCCTAACTTGCTCTGATCATTGTCTAAGTAGTGCTTTAAAAAACTCTGAATAGGTCAGTTTCTCTTCCAATGACCTACTACTTATTCCAGCCACTATTTATTGGCTGCAAGGAAAATTATAACTTGCAGAGAACATTATGATGCTGATTATAACATTTTTCTTTGTTGCCAGCAACAGAATTTGGAGATATTTCTGTAGTGATGTGAAATTACAGATGAATTATTAAAAATCTCTCCTGCGGCTTAACAGATGTATCGCAGACCTAGTCTGTATTCTATTATAAGATAGCCAAGGGTCACTATCTTTTATGAAGGTATACAAGCTTTCATCCATGCTATACAACTCAACTAGCTTAACATACCTCAGCTAAATTTTTCTAAGCAGTTTGTTTTGATGTAACTGCTCTACCAGGTACATGGAAAATCTGTGTCCTAGTAGCCACAATACCTAGTGAATCATCACTGAACAATTGTTACATTCAATCATGTTTAGCAAAGAAAAAAAAAAGGCAAATTCTATTTATTCTTTAAGCATACTTTATCCACATATTGCTCTGTTTTCAGGTTTTTTTACATATATAAACATATGTTACATATATATTAAAAAAAATCTGGGTGTATTCTTAAGGACTGCTGTGTATCTCAAGTTATTGTGCTGTGTAAAAATAAGTTTCGGTAACTCGGAAGACTATTACCAAAATAAGTAAACAAATCAAAACAGAACTCAGCATAATCACAAATAATCTTAACAGTGATGTAAGTACATAAATGTAGCCATGGAATGAAATTACAAATAGATCAAATGTTTTGGTGGGTTTTTTTTGTTGTTGTTGGGGGGGGGGTGTGTGTGCAAAAATAGTCCCTTATTGTCCTATGGAGAATTGAGCTTGATACAGTTTGGACCAGGGAATAATTACTTGTAAACCTCATCAAGCTACTCAAATATACAATAGGCTGAGAGTATCACAGCAAATATGTGGATTTAGAAAGAAAATATCTGTAGAGTCCTGCTCAGGATTAGCATTGTACATGTTCCAGAAGGTTACAGGAAACAAAATTCTTTCCTCCTTCATATTTTGGCAGGAAGAAGCTAACAGTTTCTGAAGCATCAGACTAAATGACTAGGTCATATACTAATTTTCAACAATTATGTTTTCTTTAATTGATAGTTACTGTTGGTCTTTGCTGTATATGCAAACCCACTACGGCAAGAGCAGGAATGTACCTTTTCAAGGTGCATTTCAGAAATCCTTATGAGTCCCCAAAAGCGCTGGCTACTTACAGTTTGTTGTGTGTAGGTGTTCCTGAGGTTTCTGTGAGTGTTACTTTGTTTTCATCAGGCCTTTCCACAGAATGTCTAGCTGTTGATCATCTTGGAGACAATTCCTGTTGATTTGTAGAATAGGTCACGAGGATTCCACGAGGATTCCACCTGCTAGTTGACATCCTTGTTCTGCTGCAGACTCTTTATAACACTGGTCTCACTGGTTTGTTTAGTCCTTTAGAAAACCCTTCTGGCATTGATGTCTCATGCTTATAGACTGAATTTTTCCCTGTCTGTGCCATAGATCCTGACAGTATGATTGCTCCACTTCGTAATGATTTCAGCCAGCTTTTCATTCCTAGCATTTATTCTTGCATGTCTTTTAGTCTATGCTGTTTTCTTGCCCATAGCCTGTCCACTTTTTGCCATTTTGCTTCCCATGTGTCTGCTTCATAGTATGTTGGGTAACCTGTCTGTCAGAAAGAGGTTAGAAAGGTTGATGTGGGGGTTCACAAAAATAGCAATAAAAGTAGTCACTTGACTTAGCCAGTATTACAAGAGTTAACATATTTCTTGTGTAACAATTTTGAACTTTCTTTGTTTGCCAAACCAAATGAAAATAAGATGCTTCAACTGAAAGTAAAACGGAAAATTAGTAGAGTATAAATCTCCAGCCTTCCATCAGAAGATATTTATGAACTTTTTTTTTTTTTCTTGTTTTTGCCTTTCCAGTTTCCTCCCCCATTCCACTGGGAGAGGAGTGAGCAAGTTACTGGGTGGGGGCTTTCCTGCCAGCTGGGCAGGATTTAAATCTGCAAGCTATTAACCCAGGAGGACTGCTTTAATTACCTGTTCTGACCACTTTCCTTGTAATGAAACCTATAGCAGCACCAGGGATGCCACCAAGAATGAAGCTTTGACAGTGCTGCCAAATCACTGTGTATTCTTTTCAAGATAGTTTAAAATCATTTTTTGCATTTTTATATACACAGCCTGGGAGCAGAGTTAGGATCTCTCTAACTTTTTCTTACACACAGGCATGTTCTCTCCTTGTTATTGTATTGGTATTGTAACTGTTACCCAACAGTTGCTGTTAACATTCTGCAGAACTCCCCTTGCATTGGAGATGAAAGCACTTTAGGAGATTACAGCTTTATCCAGATGACCTCTTCTCTAAGTTGTTTTGCAATGTGAAGTCCAGATCTGAATTCCCAACTTCCAGTCTGAGTTTAGCTCTGTATAATTGCATTTGAAATCAATAATAATACAGATTTTTTTAAAAAAATGTTTCTCTCTTTCTCAATAGTATTTGCACAACACAAACTTGCCATAGGTAGATCAAAGACTTTAGGCTACAGTAGTCTGAAAAGTCAGTGTGTATTACAACTTTAATATTTGTATGCAAACTATCTTTAACTCAAGGATCCCTTTGTCATTTGAACTGACACATATTCAAAAATTTGTTTTGTTTTTGGTTATGCCAGCAGAAGTTATTTTGAAGTCTTTCTGGTGTTGTGTAAATGTTTAATCATTCACATCTTGTACAGGATGAAGCAAATAATCACTTTGTCAACTTGAAATGAGAATAGAATGGCACAGTTTTGCTACCAGTAAAAACTAATTTTCTGTTTGTTTTAGCACGGTGATTCCAGAGGCTACATAGGTATAATTGTTTGTGGGCATTCAGAATAGGTCATGTCTGCAGGTAATCATCATATAACAAGAGACTTTTGTTTTTTCAGTTGTTAATAGATGTTGTCATTTATATTTCTTAAATGTTTGAAGATAGGCATGTGTTCTAGCCGGAGGCCTGAGGCTGCAGTTAGTGGTATCTTGGGGAACAATGATAGTGAATACGCAAAGGAAATATGGGATTTGTACAGAACGAGGCCACAGAGTAATTTGCTTTCTGGAGTACTTGACAGATTTGTGATGGTCTTCATGAAAAGCCTATGGAGAGTAATTCAAGAAAGCAGTCAGGGTGAAAGTAATTTCTTATACCTTTTCTTCTTCATATATCAGTCATATCAGTTGGATCTGAAAATGTGTTGAAGTATGTTGTTATGAACATAAAGCACCAGAAGTCTGACATTATTGCATTCTAGTTAATGGAATCCATGGATATGTAGTTGCTCAGTTTAGACTGTTACCAAGACTAACAGCAGCAACAAAATGTGCGGTATTGGAGCACAAGCAGAATTAGTATTGTTTTCCAGTAACTTTGTTACTTGTAAAAGCGATAAACATAGAAGCAACTTGTCAGCTTGGGAATTCAGCAGGAGGTGGGGATATTTGGGCAAAAGGACTGTCTGTACCGTAACTCGGCAGACAAAGTGTATTTCCGTAGCAGTGTACCTACCAGAAAAGTGTTTGAGAATGTTAATGACTTTTAGTTGGTTTCATTGCATGCAATGTACTTTCTGGTCAGTGTGCAAGAGGAAGCTGGTTTCTACTTTTACATGCATTTCTGTTTATAAACGGATGTAGCGGCATCCTAGGTGGTCCAGCGTTGTGCTCAGTTTGCATTGATACTTTTATCTTCCTAGGAAGTAGAAAAGGTCAAACAGTTAATGAACTTATTTTAAGGAATATCAAGTCCTGTTCCAGCCAGATATTCAGCTCTGACAACATTGGGTTGCTGAGCCAAGGGCCCATTTTGTTGTCATACACCTCCTGCTGAGAAACCCATTTTCTAGATAATAGAGTGACCACTCAAGTGTAGAAGGGGGATGGAGGAAGGCTGCTGTTTAGAAAGGTCTATCGATGGAGTGGTGTTAAATAGCATGTAGCAAGTAGCTTCTGCTACATTACCAGCATTCTGTGATATCTGTTAGTATCGCAGTAAGCAGTTTTCAAGGAAACAGGAGTGATATGAACTGTTTTTACAGCTGTTAACTTTAACTAACTGCTGCAAACTACACACTTAAAAACAAGTGTACCTTTCCATTCCGTCAACTCATGACAATTTGACAAGAGGAGGCTTTTCTTAAAAATAAATAACGTAACAAAGATTTAGCCATAAGTTGTAGATCTCAACCCTTTGAGAGAACAGTCATAGAATTAATTTTCTAAGCTGTTTCTAAAGTCAGGGGGAGATTTAACCAGACTCTTCAGAAAAGGTAACAGGGAAGTAATGTTGACGCATTTCAGGTTCACCCAGGTAAAGAACACTTGTGGGTGGGGAAGTTCTCTCTCCTGAGCATCCTTGCTACTACCTCTTTCACTAATCTACTTACTGTTGCACACTGTTTGTCCTTGATGAAGTAAGAATTCTGTTTCAACATTTGTTTTCTATCTAGGTGAGATTTTAAAATTAGTTTAATTTTGATATCTGATGGTATCCAAACACTGATGTGACAAGTCAGCTTCAGCCACTGAGATGTGCCTGTTTTTGACACAGAATTTACTGTCTGTACAGATTCCCTTGGAAGTTTTATTAGATCACAGCACATCTGGTCAGAGTTCATAGCTGGTAATGAAAATGGGCAAGTTTGACTTGGTTTCTTTTTTAACTGCCAAGATTTTGTTCAGTTCTATGAATCAATCCTTACAGCAATTAGGCACAATGCTCCCAAGCTAACAACATAAATAAACATAGCAAAATTTTGTTGATGAGAAACGGACTTCCTATTTATAGCATGTTAACATTCTTTAGAAAGCACCTGTAGAAATAGTGTGGAATAGTGTAGAAAACTGTAGAAATACTCCATATAAAAGTAGTTACATATTACATTTAAAGTGGTGCAAATACACAGCCTGATCTGGAATATGTTGTAGTAAGTCAGTCAATACTAATAAAAAAAGACAGTGTAAACGGGAGGCCCATTTTAAGCCATGAACTACAGAATTAATCATGTCTAGATGTAGACTTTGTATACTAACATGCTTTCCCATGCCCACAAAGTGTAGAGACTTTTTTTTTTTTTTGCATTTGTGAATATATTTTGAGCTAATCTCTAGTGAAGGAACTAAATGCAATATTTAAAACGAAGCTTTCATTTAATTTCTCCAGGATTTGGCTTTGGCCTGTTTGCAGTAGGAACTTGATTATCCATCTAACAGAGAAGTATTGCTCTTCTAATGAAAAGTACAAGGATTTGAGAAGATTTCAGATATTTCCTAATCTTAATAGTCTAAGATATGCAAACCATTTAACAGGAAAGATATTGCCTTCATGCCAATATGAAAAGTAATATACAAAGTAACAGGTTTTTCTCCTTAATCTTGAAGTTAACTTGAACAATTAACTTCATTAATATAAGTATAATGTTAGAGCTAAAACTGCAGAAAAAAATTAAGGATTATATTTAGAAGTAAAATTATTTTAATGTTAAATAATACATTAAATAATGTTAAATATGTAAAAAAAAAAAAAAGTGTAAGTTAATGTTAAATAATACAGAAATAATTATAGCCCAGAGACATGTTTAAATCAATTCATAGAAAAGATGTATCTGATCACATTCAGGTAATTATGCCTTGCAAACAAATATTTAAAATTGTTCTGAGAGGCATTATCAAGCATAAACTGAAATGAAGCTAAAATGCTGACAGAGCAATCCAGCCTGAGAAAGCTGACCTAGTGATCATTACTTACCATTGCTGCTGATTATGGTCGCGGTTTATATGACCATGTCTGTTCAAAAAAAACCAAAAAAACCAAAACACTCCTCAAAACCCAAACCCAAACAAACAAAAAACCCCAACACATTTACCTATTAGTATTATACTATGTCACATTATACTCTGTTAGCCACTTTTAAAATAATATTTTTATCTGCTGATTTAGTCTGATCACACTCTAATACATTTTCTGTGAAATTCATCAATAATTTTTATAATTTGGGAAAATTAGTCTGGCTGTGTTTTTTGAAGGTGGAGTGAATGAATGCCCTCTGCACTGGCTATCATATTTAGGTTGATAGCTGACTGGCTGAATCATTAGGCCAACACATGAGCGGTGGGTTTGTGTACTCATACTGTTACCTCTAAGGACCTGTTTTTTTTCCAGAGGTGGTTATATGGAACTTGTGAAATTTAGTCTTTTAAAGCTTCTGAAGATCTAAATGTCCTGATACTTTAGGAAATCTTTGACTTTGATTAAAACAAGCTTTAAAAATAGTAATATATCTGTGAATAATTTCATAATATTCAAACTATTTTGTTCAAGACAACAAACTGAAAAATCTTAGAAGGTATTATTTAAAAAAAAACCAAAACCCAGAGAAAAATGAATAAAATATTCAAAGTGGATAAAAGATGGGCCTCAATTTGTCATGTGAGATTTAGTTGTGCAAGTTTTTTTTATGTATTGTTGTAGAAAATCTTGGCAAACATATTGCTTGACTTCTTATGTCAGTAGGGACTGCAGTACACTATAGTTTGGGGATTATTTTTAAATGGCTGTTATGTCCTACTATTGCTATTTAGTTTTCAGTGTTGTATTTAGAATGGGATGGAGTTTGCAGGCACTAGTTTTTCCATATGTTAGAGATGCATCAATGAGAAAGGAAAGACTATTATTGTTATTGAAAGGGAATTTTATCAGGAGCTGCTTTTAAACCCACACCACCCTCAGCCCCCCCCTCCCCCGTCCTTAAATAAAACAATGAGCATTATATTCTCCCTCTACTACAACTGCATGGAAATCCTTTCCATTTGAGTAAGGCTCTGCTATATAGGGTTTGAAGGGGTGGATATGATAGAGTTAGGAACAATTGATGAGCAATCATTTGGGAAAATGCATTTTAAGAATATCTTGGAGACTGAAAATGTAAGAGAAGGATGTGAAGAAACTAAATGTAAGCAGAATACACTATAATGCGACCCTTTTTTTGGATTTAATACAAACATAGATGTAAGATGTACCTAATTCTAAAAGATCTAAATTAGAACTTGGAACACAGGAGGTTTTAATACCTTCTATTTTTTGCAAAATTTGAGAATGGATATTTTAGCGCTGTTGCTATTAATTATTTTAATTCCTTCATGGTTGTAAAAGCAGAGTGAGAAATAACTTTCAGTCAAGAATTAGAATATGAAAAAGTTTGTATAGTGGAAATTAGTAGATTTGAATAGATTTTCAGATCTTTCAGCCTACCTGACAAGAGCTGGTAATAACATTTATGTTAGAATAATGTCTTGTAAAACAGCAGTTCTCATTAAGAGTAAACTATGTATGGAAAAATAATATGAACCACAGAACTTAAGAGTGTGTTAAGTGTATTGCATTTAGCTACTACCATTTCTTCAAATAAGTTTTCTTGAATGACTAGTTGTGTGTTAATGTGAAACTGTCATTTATATCTGCTTCAATTAGAAATAGAGTGGTAAATTTTGAAGGTGGTAAAAGGAGTTTCTGAAAGCTTCTGCTCTGCCATTATACTGATTAGGTGCCATTCACTATGGTATTTTGACCTTTAACATCAGATTTTAAATGCAGCTCAGGAACTTTCTTTGGCCTCTTCATTTTAATGCAACCCAAACGCTTCCTGAGCAAGCCATTAGGCAGCAGCCAAATTTTGTTTTAATCAAATGGACTCATAGATGGGTTGTTTTCTGTGTCTGGCCAGGATTCTGATTTGCAGACATAAAAGGGGACTCAGAACTTCAAGATGTTGTTAGCAAAGTAGCACTGAAACAAATAATTCAAGAAATCATGTAGAGCCCTGTGTTTAAAAAATTATGTGTACGTGAGACTATACAGCATGAACACTCTCACATAGCAATCAACACAAAATTAAATTGATGTCTTGCTGGAGGATATCACTCCACTTCCACTGGTTAATATGCTGTGACACAATCATAGTCCTGCAATAAAGGTCAGTGCAAAAAACCCCAGTGTGCTTTTCAGTATATATAAAGTTTGATATACTCTGATTTGTGTTACAGTTCACAGAATTCATATTTAATAGGTGCAGTCTGTGTTGAAGATTTATTGGCCGTACAGCAAATGAACATACAGTATTATTATTACTTTGAGCTTAATATGCAAACAGCACAGTAGAAAGCAGCTGCTTTGGAAACTCTATCTCTGCCTGTATAAAAACATGTATCGCACTTAGAAGTTTTCTCTTTATTGTAAGCAGGTGGAACCATTACTCTGTGTCTCAAAGGGTTGACTAGCTCAGCGGTAGAAGAGGGACACTATGCTCTGTTCCTTGTTCAAGACTCTTGTTAAACCCAATACTGAACTGGTAAACTCTTAATAAGCTTAAACAGACTTAAAATAGAAATAAACTTACAACTGAAAATCCACTTGGCACAAGCATCTGAAATGTAATACTTTCTTATCATTGCTAACAAGGACCTGAAATTACTTACATTAATAGCTAACTGCTCTAAACCCTTACTGTTTGTCTTAGAAACAAACCTCAGAAGAAACCCTTTCCTGATTTAAAACCTTTCTTTCTATTATGCATGTATAATATGTCTTTCTATTATGAATGTAATGTGAGTAAAGAATTGAGGAAACTATCACACTTTCTGGAAAGGTAAATGCACTTATGGATACAGAGCCATGAGATATAGAGCCATATCTCCTTAGCCTGAGCTACTTTAATCATCCCAACATTCAATGTTTGATATGCACAAAACCCTTTCAAACTGCAAGCAGCTGATCAACTGCCTTATTCTGGCCCTCTTCAGCAGAAGAGAAAAGACCACCTTGGAAATCTAGCTCCTGAAATCTTTATCTTTAGGCCCCAAATCTGCAAAGTATCTATTAAGAAATTAATTTCAGGCAATAGATGTTGAATGTGCTGAAAGGTTTGCAAATGACACACTGGTTGAAAATTTCATAGTATTTACCTGCAGCATATTCTGTAGCCAGTAAAAAGTTGAAAGGTTGTGATTATGGATACCTCTGCAGATCAAATTATTTTCCTCCTTACTATGCGATTTTCTACTGTTAAATTATATTTAATCTCAGTAACAGGTGGAGAAGCTGACTGCAAAACACAGAATGATACTCTCAAAAATTGTACACTTGTGAATACCAGGGCTAATGAAGACCTGTTATTTGTGAATATGTCACTCTGTCATTCATGTTCTTACACTTTAGGATATATTAGTCTATTTGCCTTGACTCCGTCAGCAAAGACTTCCTTTTTCAGTGGGACAAGTAGAGAATGTGGCATCTAGTAAGGAGGCCTTAAGCTGCTGGTGACAGTTTTATTAGTATTCTTCCTGTTTTAGTTAACTAACACTTCTAGTCATCAGGAAATGATGACTAGAACAATATTCAGAAAAAGTTTAACTTTTAAAGAATTGGTTTTTAAATTGATAGCTAGCATTCCTCACCATAAGGAATTTTTCCTACAGAAAAAGAAAAATCATTTTTTATTCTTACAGATATTGGAACAAATTAATTCAGGGCATAGTTTTACTTAAACTAATAGAATCACATTATAGTCCAGGATGAATTGCAAACTAGCAAGACGTTAGTTCTTTCTGTGTTAGGTGAAATTCCAAACTTTTAACCTTTTATATATTAAGTATTTAAAAGGTCCACTCATTCCCTGACTTTCTGATTCTCAAAGATCGCCTGGATTTAATAAATCAGAATAATACTTCATTTCATTCTAACATTCACATTGCTCCTTCACTCCAGAAATCAATGATCCATTATTCTCCATTTCAACAACACAAAACATTTCCTGCAATGATCTGTTCAACATCGTGTTGAGCATGTTCATCACAGTATCACCTACTAGACATTGTCATGCTAAAAACTATTTCTCAAAAGATGTTGAGTAAAGCATGCATATAGCTTCAGTGAAGATTCGACCCCTTTTGTTAAATCAGGATTATATTTGTAGCTCAGGCACTTGCTAGTAAGGACAGGTACTGTCATGCTTTCAGTGTGTAAGAACTGCTATGGAAGATAATGAATAAAATTCCATTTGGCTCCATATTTTCAGTGACAATCAATTTAGAGAAGGAGTTTAAGAAATAGGATACTACTTTGAGTATTACATTCACCAGACCTTGTGCCTAAACTAAAGCATAATGGTGGGAGCACAGAATACCAACTGATTATTTCCTTCCAATGAGCAGTTCTACTACCACCTTTCTTATTACAAACTGCAAAGAGAAATGGGCCAAACTTCTCATTCTTCATCCTGTTCTGAAGCCAGAAGAACTACATGTTTCAGAGTATGAAATGTCTCCCTCTGCGTGATATGTTTTCTATAACTTGTCCTATAAACACCAGGATGTTGAGGAAGTAAAACATAACCTGTTGGCAGAAGTTATGAATAAAATGACCTTCTACAAAATTTCTTCTTCTCTCGTGCATTTGGTTTTCTATGGATTATGCTCAGTGTTTCTGGTAGTATGATTCTACCTAGTGCCAGACATTTGGAAAAGAATTTGAGATGTGTATTTTAAGCTTCTCTTTTCACTGTAGTCAAACACTATAGGATCAGTTTCAGCTTTCCTGTAGGTAGGATAGAAACAGAGGATGAGATGGAGTAGGAATTATTAGAAATATTCTGAATCATCTAAATAATACTCTTCACACCTCTGCTTTAAACATCATGTTAAAATAACACTCTCATGACTATCTTAAAAGTTCCAGGAAAGCTTTTTCCCACTCATGAAAATCTGCCCATTTTGTCTTCTGTGCCTGAATCATAACATCCAAATAGATGCCATCCATTTCTGAGAGT
Source organism: Buteo buteo (assembly GCF_964188355.1). Taxonomy (NCBI): domain Eukaryota; kingdom Metazoa; phylum Chordata; class Aves; order Accipitriformes; family Accipitridae; genus Buteo; species Buteo buteo. Next base: position 22,403,268 of record NC_134191.1, read on the forward strand.
GCAGCAGCAATTCATACATCTTCTCTTGCCCTCTCACCATACCTATTATCAGGCTTCTGAAATCTGTGCCAGTAAGAACCCACTGTTCTTCATTCCTCTAGACACAGAGCTTTGCATATGTAAATGTGATCTATGTCTTTTTGCTGTAAGATTCTTCTGTCATTGATTTTCTTTGCTCACTTTTAACAAGTCATTGGGGAAAATAATTGTCCAGCAGATATAAAATTATGTATCATCTGGTGTTCTTGTATCGTCTCCATTTGCCTTTCCAGTGGATAAGTCTACATTAACAGCTACTCCCTCTTTTAGCTGTGAAAGACAAAAGTTCATGCACCAGGACTGGCACGTAGCTGTACTTTTTAGTAAGTAGATATCATAAAATTTGAGACTATTCTATATTTTGTCTCTTAAAACACTGAGATGTTATTGCTGGGCATAGTGGGGTGGGGTTTTACAATACTGTTTTTTTCTGGTCTACCAGCTAAGTTCCCATCACAGAATATACATCTACAGGTGTTGGCTTGATGTCAATTAACAGGTGATTTTTCACAGCTCTAAAGAAAGTGTTTTGGTAAGAGGAGTTTCTTCAGTACTCAAGTACTGCTACACCTTTTTTAAAAAAACAAAAACAACTTAGCAGAAGGAATATATTTCTGATTAAAAATACAATGACAAAAAGCAAAGCAGTAAAAAAATCTTTAGGTACTTTTCAACAGTGCACAGAAATGCAACTTGGCTGAAACATCTGCAGTATCACATCATCTACTCTGCAGGAATCTTGTTGAAGGCAATTAATTGTTAATTAGCAATGTGCCAGCAGACAGCTCAAGAAAGGATTGTTTTCTGAGTTAGTCCAAGTTGTTATATGTAATTTATGTGACAGAGCAGTTGCAGTAGCATAGTGTCTGTATGAATATACTAGGTCTGTTTTAGAGAACTTAACACCTGCTACTTTCTCTTAAACTCTAGACGTTCCAGTGCTTAAATGCTTACAGTGCTAAAAAGTAAACAAATACTGAATATGATAGGGTGTGTTTGATAAGAGCTGATCAAAATTTTTCAGGCAAATATTTTGTTTTACTAACATGCAGCTTTAGGCAAAACCAATTCAATAAAGGAAACTTTCTGAAAATGAGACCTCTTTTTTTGATTTTTTTGAACCAATATATTGATGTTGCACTCCATTTTCAAAGATATAAAATACAAAAAATAAAACATGTGATTAAATTGAACAGAATTTTGGGGGTAACTTGTCATATGTATTTCTTATTATTTTGTATCATGGAGAAAAGTAAATCATCTTCCTTACGGGTTGACCTGTCCTTTGGAACTTTTCTCCTATTCCAGATCTGAAACACAACCAAATCACTCCCTCATTCACGTCTTATGACTACATTTCTCATGGTAACTTGCAGTTGTTCATTCTGATGTATTTTAAAACTACATTTGGCAGACTATGCACAGTGTTGCTGCCACCCTTCACTCAACATGAGTATTGCATAGGTTACCATGTTTGTGAGGGACAATTGGACGCTGCACTGTACGTTCAAGATTAAACACTGGTCTTTTGCTTCTGGGTAGGCATTGGTTTAACCCCAGTAGGCAGCTAAGCACCACACAGCTGCTCACTTTCTCCCCCAGGGAGATGGGTTAGAGAATCGGAAGGGTAAAAGTGAGAAAAACTCATGGGTTGAGATAAAGAGAGTTTAATAGGTAAAGCAAAGCTGCATATGCAAGCAAAGCAAAATAAGGAGTTCATTCACTATTTACCATAAGTAGGTAAATGTTTAGCTATTTCCAGGAAATCAGGGCTTCATCGTGCGTGACTGTTACTTAGGAAGAAAAATGCCCTAACTCAAATCGTTGTCCTCCCTTCCTCCCTCTTTCTGCCAGCTTTTATTGCTGAGCATGATATCATATGGTCTGGAACATCCCTTTGGCCAGTTGGGGCCAGCTGTCCCAGCTGTGTCCCCTCCCAACTTCCTGTGCCCCCTCAGCCTACTCGCTGGCATGGCAACATGAGAAATAAAAAAGACCTTGATGCTGTGTGAGCACTGTTCAGTAATAGCTAAAATATCAGTGTGTTATCAACACTGTTTTGGCCACAAATCCAAAACATAGCTCCATCCCAGCTACTATGAAGAAAATGAACTCTACCTCAGCCAAAACCAGTACTGTAGGGAACTTATATAGATGAACATACTAAACTGTTGAATCAGGAGAAAATCATTTTTGTCAAGAAATGTTTCTGTTCCTTGTCATGTACATTTAAAAAAATATATATGAAGGGATATAATTGCAAGATACTTACATTTCCATGTTTATTTACTGTAACTATTGATGATTAGCTTCATTTATAAGCTGGAAAATGTTTTTTGAATTACTGTTCTATAGACTCAAATCTAAAGCCTTAAAGCCAAATTAAGTTGTGTGAAATTCATGGATGAACACAAAGCCTGACTCCATGGGCTGTTCATGCAAAAGAATTGCAATGAGGCCACTACCTAGGGGCTTGGGGAGATGTTTCTTCCTATAAGGTTCCCTCTTTCCCACCTGAGGTGTAGAGTTCAAAGAATTTAACTTTTTTAATCTTAACAGTCTTCCCACATTGACCTGGAGTGTACAGTGCACAAAACAACTCCTTATCCTACTTTCTTCTACAGCAAGAAATAATATCTGGGGTAAGATAAAGGACATCAGATGCCTTCAGAGAGCATCTACAATCTGAATTAAATTCTGCCTTTATTTTCTTATTCACTGAGTACCTTTTAATAATGCAAATTCTGAAATTTTAATGTAGTTGAAAATATGTCCAGAGGTTCTGAGCACCAATGTTCCTCAGAGTTCAGTCCTTTTCCAGGTTGTAACACCTCTCAGTAAGTATGAGTTTGACATACTGACAATATGCATAGCTGCATGTAGACTGCAAGTTCAGTTTCTAGTGGTAAAGGCAGTTGCAGTGTTATGTGTCTAATTCTTTGGAGGTCTCTATTTGGTGTTTCTTTTATTTGGTCTCACTTGCAAGTCACATTAAAACATCATTCCATAGGTATCTTCTCTTTTAGTGCTCTCACTTATATGGATAGGTATTTTCCTCTCTTCACAAAAAATAGTGGATTTTACTCTTTATTTCTGTATTGTTGGACACCTTTGCATACAATTGCTACACTACTGGAGGGTGGTTATTTTCTGCCAATATGTAGAAATATACGTCATGTCTTATTCAGAAGTACAGTGCCTTAAGGTTTACAGTCAGAGGCATGAGGATGTTTTTTTAATAAAAATAACTTCTTGCTTTTCTTGCTGCTCTAAGTGCTAGCAAAAGTAAAAATGTGCTTTTGTTAGCTAAGTTAGCAGATAAGACTTTGACACAACATGGAAAGGGTCTCTGTTCAATTTGGTTGGATGACTGCTAACTCTTGAAAGTTGTGTATAAGCCTCACTGTTGGTGGTTCCCTCCAAGTGCTGTCTGTCTGTAAAACTCATGTTTAAAAAGGTCAAGATACTATTAGCCAGCCACATTAGCAGAGAGGTGTCTCCATAAAACACAGTGGGAATGCTGCTTGCTTGTGTGTGGCACCATGAGGAATCCATGATGTGTACCACCTTTTTCATGAGACATCGGATCACCTTTCTCATTTATTAAAATACAGGCAGTCACAGAATAGCTGTCAGAAAAGTCTGGCTGACAAAAGACACTGAGGAAGCTTGTAGGGGAACTGAAGTTAACCCTTTCACAGCAAGATGCCTTAGGGTGATCCAAAGATGAAGACTTGTTAGCACAAGTCTAGCAGAAAACCCATATTGTGGAATATATCATCCACTCCTGTTTAGGAGATAAGATGGTCTGGAAGATAAAATGTGTGTAACAGAAAGAAAATATGGATCTCAGACTGACAGCAAGGGACAAGAGAAGGCCTCCAAAGGGCAACATCATTAGATGAAAAAGTGGTGTTCACAGGTCTCTTGAACTCTAGATTAGGCATCACAACCATTGTGAGGCATGGGCAATAAATTTGAGAGATCTACACTGATAGCTGTTAAGCCTTTCTAAATAGAAGCCCAACAGTCAGTTGTTGCTTAAAGTTATCTGCAACAAATAAATCTTTTTTTCCCATTGTAGAAAACTGATTAGGCACAAATCAGACAGCCTATGCTTTTTGACTTAAGTCCAGTCTGTAATAGCATAGCTAAAGGGTGTCTTACTTGTTCACAAATGGCTTTGTGATCTTAGGCTTTTGATCCAAAATATTGTGTCAGATCACTATCACTAATGAAATTCTTATTGTATTTCTTCACTTTTGTGTAGCTATTTACCCATGAAGAGTCTAACTTTGTGAAATCTTTACATAAGGTTTGTGCAGATTTTGCTTGTATGAAATCTAAACTAAAGCTTTTAAATCTGGAGAGGATTGTTGTTCCCTCTTCCCTTCAATTATATTGACACAGGGCTCTATATTGTTGAAACAACACAGAAATCAACAGTTACAGTGGTTTAATAAGGAGAAGAAATGGAGCCAAGCCTTTTAATTTCTAAAGCTGTGTAACATGACTTTTGCTTACATTAAACACTTGCATGAATGTTGCATTGATCTCTCTATTAGGACATTATCTCTAATTCTAATGAGAATTCTCTTTTGGAAAGCTACTTATTGCTTTTTGTTTGTTTGTTTTATTCAGGAAAAATGCAGAAATCTAGAGGCACATATGTGGGACAATATATTACACAGTGTAGCAGAGAGTTCACTCTTGTCCAACAGTAGTACCACAGAAACTGAGGCATCCTACTGAGGATCCAAAGTGCGGGATAAGCAAAGCATCCTGATTTCCGAGAAAAGTTATACATCCAAAGCATAAGAAGCAAAACATGCAACTGTATCATGCAGTTTTCTTTCCAAGCCTTCTGAATTGTGTAGGGGTTGGGCACTAAGGAGGAAAAAAGCAAGAGGGTTAATCTTCCACATGTGTTGGTACATCTTAACAACTCTGTGTATTTCTGTCTTGAAAGTATGGACCAGGTAGAAGTTCCAGAACAAATAAATGGAAAAATAGGCTGAATATGAGTTCTGTCAGTAAGCAAAGAAGCTTGGGTACAGTGCGTATTCCTCGGTGCATCTGGGCCATTTATTTCAGCATCCTGGCAGAATCCCATGGGGATACGGCTTTTTCTTAGAAGTTTTTTTTCTCAAGTTACTTTATATATCAATTCCACATCTTTATTAATTTTAGTTTATAAATCTAAATAAAGGTAGTCTTAGAACATTTAGTACTTCATGGCACCTTTCTTTGGCTAGCAGAAACACCTGGTTTCCACTCCCACCCATGTCTACTTTCCATGCAGAATATTAATGGTTGCCTTGGGAGTGTGGAGATAAACCTGAATAAGGCAGAACTTGAATTGCTTCTTTAGGTCACATCATTTTAATGTGGGACTTGAGAGGAATGGCCAGGAAAGTTATTTCTGGTAAGTGTGTTGTAGGCAACAATTCTAAATGCTTCTGCAGAACTGATGCCACATTATCAGGAATGGAATAGACAATGCAGAAGAAATCTCCTTGGACATAACTAGATTACTTGATGTGTTGTGCTGCTAGCCCTTCTACAGAATATGTACTAATGTTTTGGTTAATTAACTAATGTTTTACTAGTAGATACTGGTTTTACTAGTAACAGCCTTCTGATATTGGTAACTATCAGTCTCTTGTCTTACAGTACAGCCATGTTGCAAGATTTGCTCTCATCCCAGTCACCAAGTTGAACTCTGCATGTCACGTGCAGATCTCCCAACAGACTGACAGAAGCAGGCATGAATTCATGATGAGGAGCATGAGAGACACTGGGTTAGTGCATGAATTGATATATAGTCTGTAATCCAGAGAATTTTTCATTGCAATAGAGGAGGCTCCACCAGATTAAAAAAACAGGGTTATCAACCTGTTTTAAAAATTGGGACGTTATCTGTTGCAAACACTGTGCTGCATTTCAGTAAAGTATTCAGAAAGACTAGCAGCTAGCAATTACTTCCATAAACCCTTCAATTGGTAGGAGACTGAATGGGAATCAGTGCAAGAGCACAGTAGTGGATAAAATATTTGTCACCAGGAATTAATAATTTCAAATACTGAACAAATCAGCAGTGATTAAACACCTTTTGCATCTGCTAGTCATCCTATAGACTGTTCTTTGGAGCAGACCCCTTCAATTTGGTATCATTAGTCTATTTGAAGAAGACTGATCTCTCCCATGTATTGAATTATCAGTCAGATGTTTGCTGTCCCTTAGCTTCCCTCCATTTTTAGAATTACTCTCAGGAATGAAATGAGAATTCAGTTTCAGCTTTGATGTTCAAGTGTATCCTGTTCAGCCTGCTCAGCCTGGCTGGAATACAGAAAAACAATGCCTGTTTTGATCCCTACTGAAAACTAGATGAAGAAGGGGGGAAAAAAATAAAACAACAAAACCCCCTCAAAGTTGAGTTTGGTTTGTACAAAGCCAGGTTGGGAAAAATGGATCTATTCCATCCTTAGTTAATGAATACCAGCTGCATTAAAACTAAAAACAAACCACAGAAAGACCGCCCAAAACCCAACCCAGCTCTGGTAATGATATCTGTGGAGGATGTCTGTGTGAAAGAACTTTAAAAAAAAAAAATAAAAATCAGAATTCTGCAGTTTTATCATCATTTTACTACAGGCACTTTTTCATTTCACAGTATAGGTTTGACTAGTGCTATATATGTTGGTATCAATAAGAAAAGGGCCTCATGCCGCACCTGTTAGGTGCAAATGTTTATATGATATATAGTTGACAGAGAATGTAGGGTGAGGCCCCAACACCCACTCTTGTGGCATGCATAATTTAAAAGCAGAATTCTAAGAACTTTAACTGCAGTAGGAACTTCAATGTGTAAACACACTGAGGCTACATGTGTAAGCAGGGTACGATCAGGCTCTAGCTTCCAAAGTCAGCTAAAGTTAATATAAAATCTATCCATGGGCATCTTTCCGTTGTCTTCAGTAAGCACTGGCTAACAGTTTTCCTGGCAGTGTGAAAAGTCCATGGAGCTGGAGGGCAAGAGGGAGAGAATTCACGTGGAAGAGTATGCTGTCTCACAGCATCCTCCAGCACGCTTAAATGTAATCCTGGATTTAAGAGACGGTGTTCCAAAGTGCATCTCCTGTAGCTGCAGAGCAAAATGTCGGTGATTGTAGCTGCAACTGAGAGTTTGGATCCGGGGCAATATTTTAAGCTAAAACTTGAGTGGGGCCCTGCCATTTGCCAAGGAGAAGCTGCAGAGGTAAATAATGGAAGAGGTATTTAGTTTGGGTTGAGCCAACATGGGCTGGGAATAACTGACCTACTGAAAAAAGGAGGGGGGGGGGTGCATGAAATGGAAAAAAGTTCTCTATATGAAATACCTCATTCAACCTGAAACAAGAGTTTGTATTATTTTTTTCCCATTCTTACTTCTATTTTACACTTATTTAGCTTGAATTGTAAGCAAAACCCCGGTTAGAAATGCCCATGTGGGCCGTTTCTGCATTTTCCCAGTGTAACTCGAAAGCGCCCACATTGTTTCCACACTTTTCAAATGTTCCCCCCACATTTTTTTTTTTAAATCCTTTTTTTCTCCCCCCCGCCCTTTCCCGCTGAAGTTAATGTCTTCCGTTTTCGGCGCGTCCCTCTTTTTTTTTTTTTTTTTTTTTTTTTTTTTTTTTTAAACTTGCCAGGCCTGAACTTGAACGAAAGCCCCCGACAAGCCAAGCCGCGGGGGGAGCCGGCGGCCGGGGCGGCGGCGGGGCCGGGCTGCGGCCGCCGCGGCGGCGGGTACTGCAGCGAGGCGGCCGGGCGGCAGGTGCGCAGCGAGTCGCCGCCGCCGGCGGCACCGCGGGCCCTCGGCGAGCCGCACGCAGGTCGCCTTCCCCCTCGCCGCGGAGGGACGAGGGGCTGCACGGAGCAGGGCTGGGGACCGCCCGGTGCTCGGCCCTGGTGGCTTTGCGCCGGGCGGGGGAGCGAGGGGCTGGGGATGCTCGGGTGGTGATGCTGCGTGGAGGAGGAGGAGGAGGAGGAGGAGGGGGGGGGAGCCGGCGGGACAGCCTGAGGTGGGCGGAGGGGGGAGGCGGGTGTTATACCATCGCGCCGGGGAAGGCTGAGCATTTGCAAATTCCGGCTCCAGAGCGCGGGGAGCATCCTATCCCCGCCGGCCGGCCGGGCAGCAGCCGCAGAACAGGAGGAGGCTTTCCGGCTCCTCGCTATCCTAACGCCGGCCGCGTTATCCCCGCCTCGCCCCGGCCGCCTCTGCCGCCGGGCGCCGGCGGCCGCCCTGCCCCGTCCTCCCGTGCAACAGAGCGAAGAGCGGCAGCCCGCGGAGCTCCGCTCGGAGCCGAGCACTGAGCTAGAGACCCCGTCCCTCTCCCAGCCGCGCAGGCACAGGCAGAGCCCTGGGTGAGTAGTCTGGGGGCTCCCTTACTCCTCCAGGCAGGCCAGAACCGTTCAGGCCCCCTTCTCCACAGCCCTTTCTCTTTCTGTTCTCGATACTGCGTGCCTGGAAGGTGCAGGGGATCTCTGTCCTCTGGTAGGTTAGTCAAGCTGGGATCCTTGCTTGGGGAGGGATTTTTGAAAAGCTTCGCTACCTGTGCCTTAAATCAACATCGTACTACTAAGTTGTCTGTCTCAACTTGGAAATCTTCTCCTTCCCTTGTACATAAGCTTCTCTTCCCTCCCCCACCCCCCTTTTTTCCTTTTTCCCAACTTGTCCAGTCTTACAGAGTTGCCTCCTTCACTTTCACTTGCAAATTTATGTAGGTAATAAGAAGCCAATGATATGCTAAGGGAATTCTTTAGTCGGTGAAGATTATTACTTAAAACATCCGTATGTTCTTCTTTTGTTCTCCCGTAGGCTGAACAGTCATGACAGCTGAAAAGACTATTCCTATAATTAATGGCAAGCCAGAAGATGCTTTGGACCCAGAAGCCTCAAGTACCAACCTCGTCCACAGCAATGATAAGAAAGTTCATGAAAGAGGTCACTGGAACAATAAGGTTGAATTTGTGCTTTCTGTGGCAGGGGAGATTATTGGGTTGGGAAATGTATGGAGATTCCCATATCTTTGCTACAAGAATGGAGGAGGTAAGATGGCATCATATGTTGATTTACAGCTCACCATAAACGTGTGGGAAATAAACAATTAAGAATGCTTTGCAGTATTTCTTGCACTAGTAAGAGAGAGGTATTCAGGGTTTCAGTGCATGTGCAGATAGGGAAGTATGAAGCATCTGACAACTAAGAAAAAAATCGCTGTATTTTTCTTTCCTTCTACTCCCCAAATATTGCATGGCTTACTTTCACAAGTTTCTTTTCTATCAGTAAATTGACATATCTTTTCCTGTAAGTTTTTTAATGCGGAAGAAGCTAGTATTCTGTTATAGTAGTACACTGTGTGTTTTCTTCTGCGTGTGAATACAGACCCAAGCATAATTCAATAAGTTCATCTGATGAGAAAAGAATGTAGCAGTTTATTTTTCACAACAGTATACTTTGGAGAGGATTAATATTGTTTTTGATAATGCTACAAAGATTACTTTTTTTTCTTGTCATATGAAAATTTCTTTAACTCAGCTGTACTTTTTTTCCCTCATTACTTCCCAAATCACTACAGTAGAGTAGCGGAAGGTGTAAAAGCAGCCTGTTACTCAAAGGAGAGAGCAAACCCTATAAAATTTAGAATAAGAATGTTGTTTGAGAGAGAAAAGAACAGACTTAACTTCTACAAAAGTATAACATGTGGCATGTATTGGTTATAGTTAAGTATAAACTATGTAAGATATGTTACAGTTAAGAATAAGCACGTCAGCTGTGACTTGCAATGAGGAAAGAAAAGTAAATTAAAAATTTAGTTTAGAATTCTGTGGACTAGATTCAACATTCTTCCCACTTAAGGCCTGAATCAGTGTTATTGTGAGCATATAGGCTGGGAGAAAAATAATATGTTCAGTGGCTGATATGCAAAGATCTATTCTTTAACAGGTTTGCTAACAATGCTGTGTTAAATTTCTTTCCCTTGTCCCTCCAAAACTAGGCACAGTTGTCTGAACTCAGGGATGATTTTGGACCATTTTGTCTGCTGTTTCTATAAGACTAGTACTGCTGTGGAATCTGTGTTTATAGTTTGCAGCTCCTTTCTTTATATACTTGTACTTCAGCAAAGCTAAGATAACGAGAATTCACCTGCCTTCAGAACAATGTTACCAACTACTGCTATTAGTACAGAAATATTAATGTGCTGGATATGATATGCAGAACAGTTTCCTGTTCATTGTCAAAGTTTTCCCAGCAAAATTTAGGCAAAGGAAAAGAGAAATATTTTTTCAGTATATAATGAAGTTTTCCTTGTTCATACAGTAACATTTATATGCCCATTTGTATGTATATGCTAGCTTGTCAAAATGTGATGGTATCATTTTTAAGGCTATAACATTGGGTAGAAAAACTTCTACTCATGTTTTTGGGTGACATGGTGAAAAAGTAATTACTTATATATCATACTTAATCACCACCCTATTCCTTAAGAATAGAATTAATGTGTGTGGTTTAATTGGTCGTGTCCCGGCACCATGGGAAATTTGCCATTGACTTCAATTTTATTCAATGAGGACTTGGTCTATGACCTGTGTTTTTGTAACTCTCTGGAATGCCCTGCTGGAATTAGACCAGAGTTGGACTTGTTTGATGCATCAGATGCAAATACTGAAAACTACTTAGTGTGTGGTAAGTGAAGACAATGGTAAGATGTATAAGTTAGTTATGAAATAACTTGCTAGATATGGAACAAATCTAGAAGCAGTAGTATGGAACTTCTGAGGTCTGATGTCTCTCTGGTATTTACTCCAAGTTATAACAGGTAGTGTACACATAAGCTTCTATAATTTCAATTTGTTCTCATGGATATTTAGTGGGGTTTTTAGGAAAATTAATTTCTTTGCACGTTTAGAATTAGGTATTTCTTGGAATATGTTCTGTTTGCAAGCTGGAAAACCTGATGTCCTCAAATTTTCATGATGTATACCTGTTGTAGAACAGTGTTGGAAAAATAGAGTCAAAGCTAATGCTTTCAATTTCAACAAGTTGCCATGTTAACTTGCTATGATTGTGCATATGAGTGAGCCAAGCCAGACTTGATACTGGCCAGCAGTTTGCCTGACCTACAAGGATTTTTTTCAAACCATTTGCACAGTAAATCATACAGAGAAACCATGTTGTAGATGCAAGGATTCCATTCTTTGTGAAATCCATGTGTATTGCTTGAGATACAGCTGAGATTCAACTATAGGCAAATTGCCTGGTTGATGGAAGACACTACTCGGGAAGAAATCTCTCTTGATATGCTAGGTCTGAAGAAAGAAACTGCAAGTCAAAGCAGCTGTATTTAGTTGTCTCAACTTTCTAATCAAGGCTACTAAAGCATAACAGTTGTTGCAGGTTGTGGGTATATTGTGGTATTTGGTTATTGGTGTGTTTTGTTTTTAAGATCATGAATGGGATACCCTATTTGCCTTGTAGTTGTAGATATCTTCCTGAGGTATATTCAGAAACATTTTCTTCATAGTTAATATTCTGACAGAGATTTAGTATAAGAGAGGTGCTGTTCATTAATGATCAAACTGATCTTCAGGACTCCCACTGAAGAAAGGAAATGCTGCTATTGCTAGTGCTCTAAAGAACTGATCTATGTATGCAATGATGGACAGCACTGTAAAATGCATCTTCTTAGGAAAAACTGCATCCACCAAAACTTTTTTGTGTTTAGCATATCCTGTGTTGATTTGAAATGGAATAAATGGTGGGATGCTTACATCATTTAATGGGAGCTTTAAATGAAGCTGATTAGTATTGTGGGATTATTTGTTTAGGATCAAGCAGGTTGAGGCCTGGATGCAACACATTATGTATGTTGTACTAAACTTTATTTTCATAACTTAATTAGTTAATGCTTTATAATTTTCCTACAACTTCAGATAAATTATTCTATGCAGTGTTTTGCTGTGCTAGTCTACCTGGTTAAACCAGTAAAACTTTCTTGATCTAAGTAAAAATGGCAGAATCAGTTATTTTATGCTTTCTTCTCGGTATTTATTTCCTTCTTTCCTTGTTTCAGTCTAAACCAATATAGTTCCTTGCTTTCCTTCCACCTCATCAGAAAGTCTGAGTACTGAGGGAATGAGGAAAACAATTCTTTATGCCTTATATGTTAACGGTTTCTCTATGTAGTCAAAAGGCTGTATTTTATTCCTTATTATTTAGGTCCAGTTCTAAATGGAATACCTAAAATCTACATTATTAGCAAATTACATTATGCCTAACATATGTATCTTCTCCCATTTCTTTGCTTCAGCATACTTTACAGCCATGTTCTTTAGGTGCCATACCTAATAACACAATCATTAAATAATACAATACTTCTGCTATGTGTTAATTGATAAGAGAAGATTTTTTTTGTTGTACACAATGCTTCAGCATTGAATTGTATTATTCATTACCTATGCTAGAATTTACTGTCAGCATCTAACAAAAATGTTGATGCTTTGTTATTTTCCGACAACTTCACGTTGATATTTCTAGCTGATAAGGCCAAGCCCTGCTTTCCTGTTTTTGTAAGTAGTTCTAAAGTCTATTTCATCATTCTCTTTTCATAATCCTTATCATCAGGCTTACCCAAATAACATACAAAGGACTTCTTAGATTTAATTTCCATAATACTTCTTCATCCCTGCTTTTCTGAGAAAAGCAAGGAAGAGAAGGTAGTGTAGACTGACTTGGTGATGATCAGAGCAGAACTGTGTGGCTGAGCAAGACTGTGGTCTATTTTGTGTTTGAGACACATGAGCAGAACTTAGTCTATACTGAGGAACTTTGGTCTCATCTTTTTTAGTTCGTGGCAATGGTTTACAGGTTAACTTTTGATATTTGGGGCCAGGAGTAAACACTTCCTGCACTATCAGCAGGATGCCTGAGAGGTGGCTAATAGGTGATCCTTCCTTTATTAAGAAAATTAATTTCTCACTCTGCTGTCAAGGAACTGTATTAATTGTAACCAATATCCCTTCAATGTTTGCTTGTAGGTGCTTTCCTCATCCCATATGTGGTTTTTTTTATTTGCTGTGGAATACCAGTGTTTTTCTTGGAGACAGCCTTGGGACAGTTTACTAGTGAAGGAGGCATTACATGCTGGAGGAAAGTTTGCCCTCTGTTTGAAGGTAACAAACAGTTCTGTGTTCTACTGCAAAAGAATGCATTAAATTTGAAGTAAAATAAAATAAATTGTATCAAAGTGGAAGTTTAGATATACTTAAAGTAGTAAACATTTGTTTATAATTACCTGAAAAGTAAAAGTTTTCTATTGTGTCTCACTGTTTTTTCTCTAGGCATTGGATATGCTACCCAAGTTATAGAGGCACATCTAAATGTATATTACATCATCATTTTAGCATGGGCTATCTTCTATTTGTTTAACTGCTTTACTACAGAGCTTCCTTGGGCTACCTGTGGGCATGAATGGAATACAGGTATGACCTCAGTAGAGATTATTGCTATACAAATACTTCCAAGCAATTGATTAAAATATTAAAATGTCAGGAACAAACTATTCCAGCAGAAAAGTCTGTGGAAATGGGCCAATCACATTCAGACTACAGCATGATAAAAGAATCCTGGAATGAAGACTTATTCATACCTTCTTGGTTTAGGTCATTGTATAAGCATTTGTTCCTGCAGAATATAATGTCAGATAGCAGAAGATGACTTTGGATTTTGTTAATTCTGTAAGATATTCTGGCTAAATCCCAAGACTCTCATTTGCAATCATACCTATTCTCCCTGAATACAGTAAGTGAATTCTTCTGAAGAGCTGATGACCTGATGACAGGTTACAATCATGCCCTTTCACTCTAATGAAATCAGGAGAAGTTTAAATAGAGAGGAAAATACTAAATGTGGAACTTCGGATTTGCTCTTTTTAATGCCAGAAGTTGAGGGATAATGTTCATCAAGCTACTTCTGAAAATGTAGTCGCATATATAATCCTTACTGCATGCAAAGTAGCCTCTTACATGAAAGATCAGGTGTGTATTTGTAAGGGTTTGCAGTATAGGGCTCTGCATCTATCCTCTCTGATATTTTTAGCTCTAATGCTCTACTTACAGCATTTGAAGATCACAGACTTCTATGGGAATACATACCAATGCCCTTATTTCCATGTTCCTGAAGTTTTTGCATTTATTGCTTATATTACTGTCCGATTTCAAATCATGTACCAATTGTACTGTCTTTCATGGTTTTTAGTAAGTTGATCATTATTGTGTTCTTTGAACACACCTAAAGCTATTTGAAATCTTGCAGTTTAGGTTATGTTAGGTAACTAGTCTTGGGCCCAATAGATGTGGAAGGCTTCAGTATCAATTTTGGCAACCCTGCAAAGGAGCTTAGCCAATGTTGATCGCTGTTCAAATATTAAGTGTCAACTCAACAATGCTGAGCTGCTTTGATCTTCTTTCTCTGTATTAGAGATAATAATAATAAGCCAGAGTAACTTTTGACTTGCCATATTAAGGCAAGGTGGAAACTTGTTTCTGGCAGTGTCCCATAAGCCCATTGTTACCATTGACCATTGAGTTAGCGGTTGGAGTAGGAGTATGTTGTAATTCCCAATCAATTGCCTCGGTTTCTCAAAGCGTCTTTCTTCTGCCTCAGATGTTTTATTGGCCCTTGCCATTGCAACTGTGCCTTTGGAAGGTATTACAGGAGAGTGTATCATACTGCATGGATATTTTTCTGGGATAGGCTTATGATCTGGCCAAAATAGTGTTACAGAAGTAGCAGCTGTGGCATTTTAGTGTACCTAGAAATCATTTAATGACATAGAGAAAATGTATTATAGAATGGTGGCTTTACAGGATGCATAAACTAGAAGATGCACAACAGGAAATGTACATGTCAATATAGCAAACTCTTTTTTGTTCTTTTATAGAAAACTGTGTGGAATTTCAAAAACTTAATATGAGCAACTGCAGTCAAGTCTCTTTACAAAATGCCACTTCTCCAGTGATGGAATTCTGGGAGTAAGTGCACATAAACTTTATGTTTGATCAGACTATTCATTATCTTCCTATATTTTGATCATTTACACCTGATTTAGATACCTTGTAACCCTATAGCACTTAGTGATGTGGTGATGTGAGTTCAGCTGGAAATTTTCTCATACGGGCAAAGAGTCAGGATGAGAGATTTAACTCTTTTTTTTAGAGGATGCAAGGAAAGGAATTCCATATCCTGAAAGTACCTAGAACAAAGTGTGCCACTTGCTTGGGAGCTTGGCTCCTGCTGCTGGAGGAAAGAGCCTCAAACCCATACTAATGAGGAGGCAGAGGTTGAAAGAAAGAGGATTATTTTAAATATTTCTTGGTTTTTTTCCCCAAGATGTTTCCTCTCTTAAGAGTTTGAGAGTTGCATCTTCATCCCTGTTTGAGCTAACTAATACTTTGGCTTCTGTATCTCATTATTTTTTAAAGGACTATATAAGTGTTGGTTATTCAGTTATTATAATGGGAGAGTTTAACTCTTTTGTGTCTCCTTGATTCTGGTTTCTAGTTAGAGTAATAGAAGAGAATTATATCTCTACAATTTATGGCCCACTTTTGTGATGACACATATTTTTTCTTAATAAAAATATTTAATTAGTGCATGTGTAGTCACATATTTGTTCCTTGCAGGGTGCAGTGTGTGTTAAGACAGTCATAGAAATGGAATGTTACTTTTAATATTAAGTCATCTCACAATTCAAAATGTGTTACAAAATTTTGGGTTACTAAAATTTCTTGAGGGCCCGTTCTAATCTCGTTAATTTTACTGTTAAGATAGAGCCTTATTCTCAGCTGTATGTTCAGAGCTCTGTTTCATGTTCAGGACAGCAATAGCTACACTTTGAAAGGACCATGAATTAAGACTATCCTTGAAGGGACAACTCTACATTGACATAATTTTCTTGAATGTTAGCACATGCTACTGTCTTTGCCTCTGAACCCCTTTGTCTTGCTACTTCAGTTACTTTAGCCTTCATGGGTGGTAGTTGTTGCTTCATTAAATAATACTGTTTTATTTAAAAATTAAAAACCCCAGAACCAAGTTAAATCTGAACAAGGCATGAAAATACATACACTCTCTGATTAAAATTGTCATTTTATTTTCTGTTAAAATTTTCAATAACCTGAACACCTAACATGTTAAATCAAAATATACCTACTCCACCCACTTCCCAGCTAATATTTCAGAATAAACAAGTTTCTTAGGTGGCATCTCCTATTGCTATGACTTAATAATTTTAACAAAAATACCTTAAAGTTCTTTGCGATAACTAGAACTTAGATTTCATGTGGTTAGAGTCAATGAACAAAGTATTTTCTCCAGTACTAACCTTATTTACCCGCTGTATTTATTTGCTTATTCAGCAATATTCAAAACTCAGCAACTGGTGGTAACTCCAGTTATCCAGAGAAGTAGGCAACATTTAGTTGAATTATACAGAGGGCACAGACTAAGTTTTATATCCTCATGTTTCTAGGGTTTTGTTGTGGTGGGGGTTTTTTTGTTGCTGCTTTTGGGTTTTTTTTTTTGTTAGTGTTGATCTTTGGATTGCCTAAATTCCCATGTCAGTTTTATTTTGATGCACAT
This sequence comes from Buteo buteo, assembly GCF_964188355.1. Lineage (NCBI taxonomy): Eukaryota > Metazoa > Chordata > Aves > Accipitriformes > Accipitridae > Buteo > Buteo buteo. The sequence goes on from NC_134191.1 coordinate 22,419,991, forward strand.
ACAGATACGTTTTAAGCATGTCCCCTTCTCAGAATTCTCTGAAAATGAAGCTAAACAAGATTCTATAGTTAAACTTGGATTCAAGTTACAGTGGGTTTTAAATCGTTCAAATTTTGGACATATTTGCCAACCTGATTTTGGCTGAGTTAGGAATGAATTATGAAACTAGAAAGGATAATTAGATTTGGCCTTTTCTCTAAATTGTTTTTCAGTCTTGTGTATACAAAGTTGAAAATACATAACCCAAAACACTCTAAAATCACAAAAACCAAAAGAGAAGGTAAACAAAATAATTTGTTATTTATTTGAAACTTCTTTCTTTGTTGTGTTGTGGACAAACTTTTTGTAATACTAACAGTTTACTGGCCAAAATAGCCGAAGATATTAAACTTACCTACTTTCTCTGTCCAAGCAAAACTGAAGTTGCATGGTTTTTCACCCCTGGAAAATGAATGTACTTTCTTCCTGCTGAGGAAGGTATTTGCCTTGTTAAAATTTAAGTAGATATGACGTTGCATGGCCTCAAAAGTTAAAATAGATACGACAAACTAGTTTAGAAGTGGAAGAATGAGTTTTATTCAATATCAGGACTGATTTTGCATTAAAATAAATATTGGGAATGAACAGAAGATTATAATTAAGTTATATGTCTTAAATATATCATGCATAAATGCACAGTAGAGGTCTTTGTGTATAGATGTGCAGTGCAGATCACAGAGTAGTTAATACGAAGTAAATATATTACTAGATTAGTTAATTTGTCCAGCAAGTCATCTTATAGTCTGTAGATAAGTGTTACCAGAAATGTTATTTCACTTAGCCAGAAGTCTTGTTCCCATGATGTTGCTTTGCTCCTTTACAAATTCTGGTGTCAGGAACCATAAATTTATTGAAAGACTCTTTTTGAAACAAATAGTAAAAGGAAAGTTGATGGGGTAGACTGCACAGAACAGATGCTCATTGCTATTTTCAGAACTCATGTGGACAGTGTGTGAGAATCTTCATTGCTGCAATAACCAATCACAGGACTGAATTCATTTGCATAATGACCATGTTCCTTACAATTAATTAAGTTGATGCCTGTGAAGGGAAGGGGGAGGCTCTAGGTTTCTTCTGAACAACCACAGCATTCAAAACCTTTATACTTTGCTCTCTGCAATGTCAAGTCTGCAACTGACATTCCTCTAAGTCGTGGTCACATAAAGCCAATTTATTGTGTAAAGGGTCAGCTGGGGGAAAAAGTTTGGGTTTTGTGGTTTTGGGTTTGGTGGGGTTTTTTTGTTGTGGGTTTTTTTTTTTGTGTCTGTTACCATCTACTCTTGAGAATTTGTGAATTAGTGTGGCAATTACTGTGAATAGTGATCCTATTTGCTTACTGTATGTGATCTTATTTACATGTAGGACTGAATACTGCATTTGTAAACTGTCAGGCTGATGTTACATCTTTCCTTTGATAATCATATCACATTATCACATTCTAGACTATTCACAGTATCTTCAGATTTTTTTAATTAAAAAAAACCAACAACAAAACAACAGAAAAAAAGCTTGGGGAAGAATCAGTATTTACATAAATGCATGTTTTAGCAGTGCTATGTGTTTCTTTCAAGCCCAGTGTTCTCAGTCTAAGAGTTAATAATGCTGACGGATGTACAGGTTGCTATGTATCACACAGCAGACTAGACTGGCATTATGTAAATGCCAGCAGAGGTTAGTAGCAGGGGCACAAGTTGGATTTGGTTTTGTGTGTGAGTGCGTGCACGTAAATGAGTACACCAGGCCCAAAAGGATGTCTTTACTTCTGGCTTTGAAAAGGAGTGTTTCTCTTGTTTTTCTTTTCCTTGTTTTTCTTTTCCTTGTTTTTCTTTTCCTTGTTTTTCTTTTCCTTGTTTTTCTTTTCCTTGTTTTTCTTTTCCTTGTTTTTCTTTTCCTTGTTTTTCTTTTCCTTGTTTTTCTTTTCCTTGTTTTTCTTTTCCTTGTTTTTCTTTTCCTTGTTTTTCTTTTCCTTGTTTTTCTTTTCCTTGTTTTTCTTTTCCTTGTTTTTCTTTTCCTTGTTTTTCTTTTCCTTGTTTTTCTTTTCCTTGTTTTTCTTTTCCTTGTTTTTCTTTTCCTTGTTTTTCTCCCCCATTTAACCAGTACTACCAGGTCGCTTCTGTCATCTAGGCTAGAAGGCTCAGCCCTTATTTATTTGTAACTGTAAGCAAATCCAAGTCTTCAGTTGGTTTGAGGATTGCCAATAAAGACTTCAGCCTCTCTGCAGAAATATTTCTAGCTTTTACTGCTTCTGTGGCCTTGGCTACTGCTAAAGATATCGCTGAAGTCAAACAACAACTCACCCAACTGCAGTGATGACTGAGAGGATACTTTGCAGTACTATGAAGCTTTCCTGGCATGTAGACTAGTAGTTACCTTTCCTCAGGTCTGTACAGAGGATACTGTTTCCTTGCTACCCTAGCCGGTATAGACTCATTTCCTCTGATAATTCAACATTCTCTACCAGATTTGATGGCCCTGTCACACAGAGGGTGAAGGACTGTTTATTGTCTTCGATGAATTGTTTGTTTAAAAAAAAAAAAACAAAAACCAAAAAAAACCCCAGCAGCAAAGACTTTAGAGACAAATAGTGCAGTAGGTTCTAGATGCTATTTTCTTTTTGGTACACTCAGAAGAATCTCATTGTACATGCGAGGACCTCAAAACTTAAAATATTTTTGTGAGCCTGTAATTGATGACTACTTATCTGTAGTGAAAATGGTCTGATCCTTCTGGAGGAGCAGTAGGCAAAGTCTGGGAGTTTAGACCCTCTTTACTTGTTTTCCTGCTTAGAAATATCTATCCATGTTAATGTTTTAAGACTTCATTTGAGTTACCTTCTAAGGTAAGCACCCTAATCAATCAAAATTTACTCTTTGTTCTTCAAACTCCCTGATGCTTTTTTCCAAAGAAAGACAGGCAAGAGTCTGAAACTTCACTTTTCATTTCATACTCGTGCCCAGTATTCAGAGACTGTCCAGTTAACTACCGTTTATGGTGTTTCTCTCATTCTAATTGTATAGCTTGATTAGGGGTTTTCTAAGAAAAAATAATAATCATAATTTCAAGGTACGGCACATGGAACTTTTAGTGTCCAAACTTTAAACAGTTAATAGTGACAGTTGCAGTAATAATAGGGGTGTTGATAACTTTGGAAATGTTGAAGCAGTCCCATGAAATAGCTGTGGCCATGGATGAGGCTATACTTACAGCCTTGGAAACAGAATAGAGAGGAGAAGATGCTCTGCTCCATTGTTCTGTGTGGGAGAGGAAATTGTCTGGCAGGTATAGGGGACAGCAACCATGTCTGTGTGCTCTTTTGGCTGCTACACCAGTCTGTCACCATGGTCAGGAATCTGAGGTTTCTAGTGCCTGGGAAGGGAGCTGGACAGACAGAGGACCCATGGTTTTGTGGTTGATTCCACCTCAATAGTTTTTTATTGGCTGTATAACAACTTAGACCTCTGTTAAAGAAGGTCTAGTTGTTGGCCTGTCATTCTCTGGAGGGGGTGATACATCCTTAGCATTTCCAAGTAAAGCCTAGTGAGAAAAAACATTTTTTTGTCTAGGGAAAAGAAAAGGGGCTGTTCTCAGCAAAAAGGAAAAGGAGCAAACCCTTTCCTTGCAAAGTCAAAAAGAGGTTTTCCTGTTTCATTCAGGCTGCAAATGACTGCAGGAGTCACATTGTGGTTAATCCCCACTACCGTATGAAAAGTCATTAGCACGTTGAGCCTGATCCTGCAGTGCTCTGTACCCAGAGACCTTCAGCACCTCTCAGTACTAGGTCCTTTGTGCATGTCTTGTAGAACATTGAGTTGTGCCAGACTTGCTCATTTCTGTTCAGCTCATAAGAGGCTGTGTGAAAACTGCTTTTTGTTTGGAGTCACGTGAACTCTTCATCTGGTTTTGCCTCAAAACCACTGACTTTGCCTGGTTTCAGCTGAAAGAAGTAAATGGGATATGTGTCAAAATTCTAAGCCAGTTTCTTAATATTGAGGGATAAATGTTACCCTAAACCAGGTAGATGAACTTCCATGTTTTTTGATTTTTATCTTGAATATTGTACATAACATTTTTACTGAGGATTAAAAATGACCACAAAAGTTGCAAAGTCAAGTATTTGGATATTGGGAAATACTGGAAGTAAGGCTGTGCAATTTTAAGTTCACATCTTTTATGAATATGATCAGCTTTAGTTGAAGAACTGCCTAATATTTTTTCAATAGATCTGCTTTGTTCTTGCTAGAGGACTGATAGGGAGCAAACACTGTGCAGGTATTCGAAATTTTGTTGTTCTTCTCTTTGTTAATTTTCTTGTCTTATATTCTCATTATTATTAGGTTCCTGCTCTGCTGACAAAGTTATTAATTTAATCAAGGCTTCCTAGGCTGTTTATGGTGTCAATGGCTTTGCAATCATAGTTTGCTTGATTATTTACACATTCATTTATCCTCACAAAATCTCAATAAGGCCACACTATTCCCATTTTACAGAAGGGATCTGAGCTACAGAGAGAGTGAAAGTGCTAAGTATGAGAGGCCCAAGACATTTTTTCATGCTATTTAGCATTAGGGTTGCGCAAATTTTATTTCAATTAGGGAACAAGAAAATGTATGCAAGTCAGCTTTGTCCAAAAATAAAGATTAAAAAAAGTTACTTAATTGAAGACATGGTAACATTTGTTTGAAACAAGTAATTGCTATTTCATTCCAAACAAAACATTTTCTTTTGTGCAGTTGCATGAAAATTTAAGGGAATTAGTTTAAAAAAAACAAACCAACAAGCAGTAACTTTGTTGTCTTTGCTCTAATGACTCGGTATTTAGAAGGATCTGTTCCTTGTATTTTGCTTGCAAGAAGTTGAATACATATGTTCCACTTTCTTGAATGTGTTCTGTATGGGGTGGGAATTTCACTGTCTTCTCTTGAACTTGCTCTACTTTGTATAAAAGTTAAATAATCATGGAGTATAGACTGGGATGCTAACATCTTGCTTCTCAGGTGGTTGCTTTGGCCAGAAGTTTACAGGATCATTCTCTTGCTGTCTCAGTAGTTATTTCCGGGATTTAGATTGAAGGGGATACTTGAGGACAAGAAGGATTGAGGGAGACTATTCTGATACTTTATAGGTTAATAGTTAGACCAACCAGTTCCAGTCTTTATGCCAATAAAAATTTAATTGTTTATACACTGTACTAACTATGTATAAGGAGAGAGTGAAAGCTTTTTCTGATTCCACTTACTGCAGAATAGCAGAAAGCTTGATAGCTAGAGGGTTCTCTTGGTAGAAAACTTTATAGGCTTTAGGTTAGAGGAGAGCTGTGAATATGGGTTTCCAGCATGATGGGTGAGCTTTCTGATTGTTTGTTCCCTTATCTAGCCTCTTCCCTCTGTGTATGCAAATCACCTCTTCATTCCCCATGTTTCTAATCTTTAGTTCTGAACAGTTTGAAAGGTCTTTTCAGAGGGAACCTAAATGTTAGCGTGCGTCTGGGACATTGATGAGCTATCTCAGTTCTTATCTTGATTCCTCAGTTGATTTGTTACTCCTTGGTCCATGCTAGTGCCTGCCTGGCATCCCCACCACAGCTATCTAGTTTAGTATCCTTCCCTAGGATTACATCCAATCCTGGCATTCACACATATATCTCCCACTGCTGTCTCTTCTTTGTATTGTAATTCATCCTAGTCTCTTTTCTTGGGCAGTTCAAATTGTCCTCTGTCTTGTCTCTAAATCAAGTATATTACTGCTTCCCACCTCCAGCCACCTAGTCCCAGTCGTTTTATCCAGCCAGTTGTCCGCTCCCTGAACTTGCATCTAGTCTCAGGATGATTGTTCACTGGTCTCCAGTCTCAACTCCCTAAACATTTTTCATCTGCTCCCTAAATTCATAGACCACTCTTTCTTCTGCTCATTGCTTCTCTTCCTCTCCCCATGCCTATCTGCTAGTGTGAGAAAGACCAGCCACCTTCTCCAGACAGCCTCAGTCCAACTTATCTTCAAGTCTGCCTAACTACTAGTCCTCCAGGTGGCTTTTTTTTTATTCCTTATGTTCTGCAAATTGTGCAAAGTTAGTAAGTATGCAGCATTAGAGCATTTTGATGGAGGAACCTAGGAAGATTTTACCTGTATCCAGATGAATTCTGTTGGCAATATGTGCTTTTCTCTCTTTTTCTTCAATAATAAGGCTGTCAGGTTATTGCAATAAATATTTTTTCCTATGTCTGTGTTTTGGATGCAGTCAAAGAATTTTTTTGAAGCTAAGAACCTTTATTTAAACAGTAGGAGTCTGAATAAATATACTTGTATCTGAAAACAGGATTTTATAATGGGAAGTTCTGAATAATAAAAATTTGGTGTTAGGAGATGCACTGTTATGTTTTGGAAAAGTAAATTTAAAATGTAACTAACTCCTCTCCAGTAGCTGTAGGCACTTAAGGTAATAATAAACATTTCTTTAATTGTGAAGGTACCATGAACAAATTTTGTCTTTTTCCTAGTTCTTTAGAATGATACCATTATTTCAGATACAGTTTATAAAATATTTATTTCCACTATCTACTACTTAGAATGTCTTTTGGGAATTTGTAGCATTCAGTTAGTTCCTACGATAAAATATGGGAAAGTTCTGGCCTGCAGTGTTGGCAAAAATAGAAATTACATTTTTGTAGCAAAGGTCATACATGAGCTATTTAAAATATTCCTTAATTACACAATTGTAAAAGTTCTAGCAATAATATTATTACCTGATAATAGTTGGAAAACATGCACAGGCAGCTGAGCAACATGCTTAAAAAACTGTGACCTTTAGAAGCTGCTGGGTCACATACCCAGTTTTGCTGAAGGAATGCTAAATTTTTTTTTTTTAAATAATTGGTAACAATAAGGGCATTTTCATTATTGTTAATGCAGAAGTGTGTGTTTAAAGACATGTATATCTTCTATACATGCACTTTCTGATATTGTAGGGAAAGAAATATCTGAGAGAAGCACAGTTTGCTTGCATGGAAATTAAAAAAAAAAAAAAAGTGAAAGGTGTAAAATAGCAAAACCTTAGTTGTTCCATGACAAGCTTGACCAAGTCAGTCAATTGCAGAACATGCCAAAATAACCAGGCATGTTTCTTCTGGCTTCACTAGGGTTTTAATTGGTTTCTCATATATTTTTTTGTTACTTGTATAAGAGAAGACTTCTTCTGAAAGACCTCCTTTCAGTTATGTCTGGTTTTGTGCAAATACAAAAGTGAGCTCATCCCCTTCTTTAATAGTTATTATGTATAGCCTCCTACACTGGTACCTAAGCAAACTTAAATCTTCTAGAAAACTAAAAGCAAGATACAGTTGGCAGCAATTGCTGCCTGAAACTAATTAGTCCACTTCAGTAGCTCCCCTAAAGAAGAGAGGTATCTTGCACAGGACATTCTGGAAAGTTACATTCATATTTTACAAGGTTGCCCACCCCAGTAAGTATTTTGTCTAGCAGTTTACCATGGGAATTGGGTTTGCAAGACTAGATGTGCAAACAAATAGCATGTAACTCTTCCAAGACATATTTTTCAATACCTCTGGAATTCTCTAACTATGCATGCAGCTTTTGTAATTTTCAACTGTCCAAGAATGTGTCCATTAGATTTGCTTACTGTCTTGAAACTAAGAATCTTAAGGACCTTGGTGGAAGGGATTTTTAGAGATGCCCATGTAGTTCTGAAAACCATGTTAAACAGCAGTCATGCTCACCTACTTTTGGGCTATCTCAGCATGGATACTGCATAAAGCAAATAGTTCTGTGCAATTAAGAAAGCCTGTATCTATTTTTGGCTATTGAAAAAGTATCACCACAAGAAAAAAAAATTAGACACTTAAGAGTATTTCACAAGTATGGCTTTGTAGATTCAGGGCATTAACAGAAAGGGTGGTTGCTTGGTTTTTTTAAGTCAAAATAAATGCTCAAAGGAGAGATGCTCCTGCTGTGAAAAAAAAAATACAGTGAACACAGACCGGAGAAGGGGGGAAAAGCAAACCTTTTTTGGTAATTTTTTGTCACTGTTTTCCACTGTATTCTTATATGGCGTCAGGGAAATTGATCTGCAGTGTCAGGAGGACTTCCTGAGAAAGACTCATTAAATATTGCTATGGAATTCCTGTAAAGGTTACAGAACATCAATCAGTGCAGGCCTTGAAACAATGGTGTACGCATAGTTGTCCTCTGTGGAATGGAAAACGACTGATATCTTCCCAAAGTCCCTTCAACAGCTATTTTTTAATGATTTCAACTCTGCTGACTATTGGTTTTAGTTTACAAGTAAAAAATTGAGCCAGTAGAATTTATCTGAATTTATTTAATTACAAATAATACTGTAAGTTGCAAGTGCTACAGGAAAGTGATATTTTATGAAGACCCAGTAGCTGTAAATGTGGACAAAGGACTTGGGACCTCCCAAAATAGCTGCTGTACATTTGCAGTTTTCTTTTTTCTCTCTTGACCTATCAGCTAGGCTTTACTGCCTTGTGCCCCTGCTCCTTTGCAGTTTCACTTCATAGATTTTTTTTTGTAACCAGGGTTTAGTACAAGGCCAGTGAGTATGAAAACTATGTTGACAGAGGTTTTGGGGGTTTTTTTGCCAGCCAGGTAATGGTTTTATATTGGCCTGTCCTGTGTGGAAGACATAAAAGCTTACCATCACTGATTTGTTACATTACTGTGTAGGCAAGAGCTCACTAGCAAGGACTATTTTACAAAATCATGCAACAGTTCTCAGTTTTTTGTGGTCTGTAGTTCTCATTCTATGAACTTTTAATTAAGAGTGAACAACCAAGTACAAGTCTAGAGACTGTCTAAAAGCTCAACACAAATTTTGAGAGCCATCAGGTTGACTTACATTTCTTCTAGGTGCTTTCAGTTCACAGCTGCTACTGTGTGCTGAACTAATTTATGTCACTCAGAAGGTGAATAAAGAGGAGTTTTTAGTCACTGCATGACTTGTCCGGAGTGGAGTAGGGGGAAAACTGCAAAAATTCTGAAGGAGTCATTGGATGTATTGAGAGAGTACCAAGAAAACTCTCAGACTTGGTTAAGAAGTTGCCATATGATTCAGTGAAAGAGGCTGAAGGAAAATAGGTTAGGAATGGCTAGAGGAGAAGGGGGGTGTTCTGTGTTTATCCATCACTGTCTGTCTCTCGCTGTAGATACACACAAAGATACACATATACATAATAAAAATGGAAACAAGCAATATATGTATATACACAGTAGCTGCTAAGTAGCGTCATGTTACATTCAGGTAACTTAAGTACTGACTTTATTAAGGTGGGGTTTGACACAAGATGTACATGTCATTATTTGCAAGCAGTACTAGAAATTTTAGAGAAGAGTCTGCTGAGGAGAGTTTAATCTTACCTTTCAATTTGGTAAGAAGTGTAAAAATGGATGATGAATGGACCCTATCAGGACTTTAAGAAGAAAGAACTAGGCTGAACAGCAGCAAATGTGGCTGAATAAGGAATAATTCATTCTGATATGTGTAGGTCACAGAAAATATGCTGTAAGAGGTAAATATTTTAGAGCTGTCCATAATGCTGTAGCAGAGGGATTCTCGCTAATGTGACCACTGGGAATTGTCTCTCTGCTGCTTTAAAAAAAAAGCCAAGTATGGAATTAAGTGGATTTCCAGAAGAGAATTCTTACAGTTTGAGAGAATTTTATTACAGATTCTTTAATCTGTAGATTATCTTCTAAAAGATGAAATACATCTTTCTATCATTGAGCACTTATGGTTGGAGATTACAAGTGGGTATCCAGCAACATCTGGCAAGGATTATTTGTAGCACTTTTAGAAACCTGTGGATATATTGTATCTCATATTTTAGACATTACATGAAACCTTAGAAAGAGAGGTTTGTACTGTACACAGATCTTGTATCCTTTGTCAGTTCTGGATACATAACTTTCAGAAAAGTGAAAGTGTCAGCTCATGTTGACTTCCAGTGAGAGTTCTGCACACACTCTCTCTGTTCATTTCAAAGAACATATACTTTTAGTGACTAAATATGCTACAAATTCACTGGAAGATTACCTTTGTTCAACTTTATAGCTGTATCGATGCTTGTTCTGGAGGTGTTTCAGCGATTGCCATACTGCTACACGGGAAGACACCCGACACAACCAGTCCATTTTTAGTTTCCTAAATGTTAGAATTTAGAGGGGAAAAAAGATAGTCTGAAAATAATCTTTTCTTTTTAAGGCATTCTCTTCCTTGAAGATATATGCCTACAATATGATATTAACATTATCAATATGTCATTCTTTCCCATGTCGTCATCATGTAACCAGAGCCCTGCAGGTTAGCAAGCCAAAGGGGGGTTCATGCACTAGCCAGTCATGCAGTTCATCTTCTGAATGCTTGTCTTCTTCATTCCTACTAAGGTTTGAGATTGTTTGATGTGGAATCAAGTAAGACCAGAACCAATTTAATATGCAACCTGAGTCATATGTGTTGCTAAATTTTGACGTTAATTTAGGTAATGCAGTGTGTATTACATGTAGTATAGGAGTACTATGTAGTATATATTATACTCTGGGGCTTACAATTATAAGGGTTACCTCTGTTAAAATGTATGATCCCTTCCTGTAAAAGGGAGAGTTCTCCCATACATTTTTGTCAAAATCCTGCATCAGGTAGGTTCTCTTCTAACAAGAATTTTTTTTCATTCTGTTGATTATTGCTCATTCAGTGAAGCTCAGAAAGTCCCCTTTACTTTATTTGGCAGCTACTTTTTAATATATAGTCCTGTATAGAACAGGATGTTTGATATTTTAAAACTGAAAAACATTTCACAGCTTTGATATCGCTAGTACCTATGACAATATTGTACCATTCTGTACGTTTTCTTGTGTCAAGTGATAACGAACCATGCCAGACAAGAGAAACCTTGGAAAACAGTATGAATAATAAATACAGTAATAAATTGACTAAGGAAATAAAAAGAAGACTCTCTTTATGTTCATTTTATTGAAAGATAATTTTTCTTTTTACCTTCTTCTATATATAACATATATATATATATGTTAAAAAGTCCTGAGAACTTTACAAAATAAACTGTTAGGCTTTTGGTTTCATAGAGTTTTATATTATTTAGCATTCAGCATAGATTTTGTAAGTTTATCATATGAGTACCACTGTCATTGAGTATGTATGTAAGGCAGTGGAGAATACTACCTCAAATCTTTAGCATCTTGTATACTCTGTTTAACACTGGGGGTTTTTTACTTTCTGTGAGAGGAAACCACTCTGTATTCAAAGAAAGGTGGGAAGCATGTAATTTTGGTGAACTCACGTTCTCTTAGCCGTTATTCCTCACTTTGAGAGTTTTAGTGTGTCTAGTCAGTAAACTGGACACTACTGACTCAAGCAATAGAGCCTTCTCTGAAATATCACTGCTTGTATGTTTATGTATTATTGTTAAAATAAGCATTATTTCAAAAGTTTTTGTTCCTCCTAAGCTGTTATTTTTCCACCTTTGAGTGATGCAGTCCAGATGCAAGATCAGCCTCTCTTCCAAATTAGACAACAATTAGTGCAGATTAGACAGCCACAGGGAAATGTCGCAACTCCCTGAAAGATATTTCAGTACAGGAAAGCTTCTGTGCTGTTCAGCAGAGCTTAGTGTTTTAATAGAATGAAAGGAGCAATTTCACTACCTGAGAAATCCTTTAAAGCTGCTTGCAATCATAAGTGTTGAGGAAGAGCTGACCTGAGCAAGAACTCGCAGCACTGCTACCTAGGAAAGGTGCAGGGTCAAGTGAGCCTCAGCATTCGATTTTTAAGATTCTCTGTCAGATAGTGGGAAAGCTGCAGTGATTCCGACAAGAGAGAACAAATGCTGCTGGTGGTGCAACAACTCAAAATAGCTGTTTCCAAGCCATTCCTATAGCTGTATGGTTGGCCACACTCTCATTAATAAATAATGTGCACAAATACAGTAGATAAGCAGCTGCCTCTGATCTCTGTGACAAAAGAATATCACTTTTTACTTTTTTATGTGTCCCTGGCAAACATCTCAGCGTTCCAGTGTGTCTGGAAGTACTGCAGTCATTATGGTCGTACAAACGAGACTGATTTTATGACTGCTAACTAGTTGAATAAGCATCTAACAGTGGAACAATCCACTGTATGGTTGTCTTCATGCAGACATTTACCAAAACCTTGGATGCTGGTAGCTCTCTGGCCTAGCAGTTGAAGCATCCACAGAGGATTCTGGTACATGGAATGTGAATCCCACCATTTTCAGAATTCAGTTAGTATCTGCTCGAGTTTCTGCATGTCAGAAACCATATGCTTGCATGTGATACTTGAATACATTTGGGTATGAAATACTCAAACCAATAAGTTTTCATAAAAATTAAAGAATATTAACTGCATAAAGTGCAATGAGAGGAAGAAAGATGAGAGTTTAGAAAACATGTCTTTGGATAGAAACTTAAACTCACTTTAACACAGGAATTGAGGATGTCTGAAAGATACTGATACTTTTCTACTAAACTGACGGGAAATCTGTGCAGCACTGGCTCTCAAATATGTTATGCTTTTTGTACAAGGAGCTTGGTAACAAGGTTCAAAAGGTAAACATGGACTGGGTCTGAAAAATATGCAGGGATGAAAGGAGCATACCAAAACACATAATAAGAAAGGCCACTGTACAGTAGCACTACTGCTGCTTAGTGGCTTCATTTTGTTTTCCTTTCATCCCCCACAGAATGCTCTGAGGACAGAGTCTGGCCCAGAGTAAAAAGGAGCATTGCCACCTATGTTCCTGGCTGAACAGCTACAGATAGAGAAGTGACCTCAAGAGGCTGCCTCCTCTGTTTGGGTGGTTTTTGTTGTTGGTTTTTGTTTCGGTTTTTTTTTAAAGAAAAATGTCTTGGAAACTGCTCCAAATCAGAGAGGGAACATGAAGGGACCTTCCTCAAGTAGATTGAATCTGTTCTTCAGCTTTCCAAATCACAAAATAATGCAGTAAGTACCCCCATACATTCCTTTCAACAATGTGTTGGCAGCAGTTAATCCTCTTTCTATTCAAGAGCCTGGTACAGCTCCGCACATTAGAACACTTCATTAAAGACACTCTTTCCCAGGAGAATGCAGTGTTCTCCCAGCCAATAGTGTAGTGTTGTAGACTTTCACAATGCTAGTTTTCAAATTTGGATGGAAAAGGTTACTTTCCATACTTCCCAGCTATCAGTAGTCAGAAGTAGCAGTTATCTCCTGCTATGCCCCTCTACAGTAATTCCAACAATGGAGGGGCCCTTCTTCCTGTCTGATGTACTGAACTACTAAACTGAAAGGTGTTTTAGTACATTCTCAAACAAATTAAAAACATTTTCAGTAAGCATATAATACTTTTTGAAATAATTTCCTCATGGGATTTTATCTTTCTGAATTTTGCTAGGGCATATACGTGCAATGATGTTAATTGAAAGAACAGAGGTAACTATTAGCAACAGTATGTTCCTGGAATGTAGGTACTAAAAGGTCATTGTATGCTGTCTAGTTTCTTGCTAAGTATATTATTTTATGTGTACTTAAAGTATGCTGAAATTTTTCCATGGCTCTGTTATCTATTCCCAACTGTGTCCATGTTTGTTTGTTTTTATCCACACTTACATTTTGATTTAAGTTAAACTGTAAGCTTAAAATAGGCTTACAATATTTGGTACTATAAGCTGTAACCAGAATAAATCTACACTGTAGTAATAACGTCATGATTTTGTTCTGTCTAGTTGTGACCCCTGTGACCAAACATCGGCATTTCTGACAGCTAACGGGCAACATAAAGAATGCTACCCTTCAGATATATGTCCTATTATTTCACTTAAATTTATCTTTTATTCATTAGATTCTTGTATACTTTTATAACTTTTCTTCTGTGTTATGTATAGGAAGAAAAGTAAAAATTTTTGATAACATTTAGTCAAGCTATATATGTGTGACTAGAGGTAGTGAAACCTTCGAATGTAGTGTGTCTTTGGCTGTGAGACATTACAAATCCACTCTGGTTTCAATTCAATTGTCTATTTACAAGCAAAATATCTTGTGTAGAATTAATAGTTTGCTACTACTGAATGAAAAACCTTACTCTGGTTTGAGTTAACCTTTGCATTCCAAATTAACCCTGATACCAATGGAGCTTATTTCCCTCAATATTCTGTTCAAGATGCTCAAATGCCACTCGTCCCCCTGGCTTCTTTCCCAGGCTATTGGTCAGTTCAAGAAACTGAACTGCTGCGTATTTTTAAACAACAAAACAAAAACCCCCAAACCACCACCACCAGCAAAACCCCAAACTCAATACCTACAACAAATCTTTTCAAACTCTCATCAATTTCTATTTTCAATGAGATCCAAAAAACAGTTAATGATTTGTATCTTCAGGTCTCTCTGCAAGACAAATCTTTTTTACAGCAAAGTTTCACATAGTCTTAAGTTGTTGGCAGCAAACTCAGTATGCTCAAAGTTACTCTGCTTAAAATGGCTTGTACTAACCAGGGATCTTACATTCTGTAGTAATTCAAGTGGGTACTTACAGCTACCTCCAGTTTGTTGTACTGGAAGCTGCAGTGGTCCTCTAGGTTCTTGGGTTTTTTTCTATCAGGATTGTGGTTGACCTTTTTTTATTTCTTTAAATGTATGATGATTTATGGAAACTTTAATTTATTAAGAAAACATTAGATAACCTTTCTGAACCCAGTATCTTTTCCCCTAAATGCCCTGCAAGGTAGATAAGTTTGCAACATTTTTTTGAAAATATATTCAGGCCTTAGGCTAGTGGCAGTAGTGAATTCTAGTGATGAAGTTTCAAGACATTCTGATGAAACGTCTGTTAAGATATTTTTCCTCATTTAATTTTGGGGGATTTTATTTAAAGATCCTTAGCTTTAATAAGTCTTGATATACATAAGGAAAAAGGTTGGTTGGTTGGTTGTTTTTTCCACACAAGTACGAGCCAAACCAACTGAACTATAGAACTCACTATAGAACTTCTTTTCAAATGTTTGTTATTTCAAAATGGAGAGTATTGCTTTCAATGGTGATTTTCCTGATCTTGTTCTTTCTCTATCTTTCCCTGTGTTATGAGGTGAGGAGAACAAGGTAGTGTAGGGGAACTGCAGTGGTAAGAGAAGAAGAGGAAGACATAGTGAAAGGTACATTATCTCTTTTTTTCATTATCTGTGCAATTTATGCAAGGCCATGGCAGCTTTTAGATAGAAGCTGAACTGCTGAGGAGCAAGAAGCTGTGATCAACTCTGTCATCTTCTGATCCCTGAATACATCAACCTCACTTCTTGGATGGAGGGGAGAATCATGTATATTTAAAACGCTCCCCCTTTTTGTTTTAAATTGAATGATAAAAGAATAAGAGCAGATATGAGGGTATCTACAGTCAGACTGAATTGAGGCTTTGTGAGAAGAATTTCATGTTCTGAATGCAATCTCCTTTCAAAATCAGCATCTGCTGCTTCAGATGGTTTGAGCAAGAGAGCCAAGGCCCTGGCGTTAGGGAGAGCAGCATTGTGCCTGCTGAGGATATCACTGTGAGCCTCTGAGCAAGGCTTTCTCTTCCTTGCATCTATTCTTTGCATACCTTGTATGTTATAGTTTAATTATATGTTCTGGGCTTGTTGCTGCCTACTTTCTAAGGGAAGCACTAAACCTTTGTTCTGCTTCAATAAAGAAAATACAAAACAATTTACAGCACTTCAGTATATAGGAGCCATTGGTACAGTATACTTAAATACTCATTATGGTGCTAACAGTTCAAGTTGATTGGCATCATGTATCTTTTTTAAATGGAAGCAGCAGGGATAATTGTGTCAAGGCCATTAATTTGCCATTTACTTTCTATGACACTCTTTACAAAAGAATCAGGCCAAGATTTTTTGGGTGGGTAAGGTAGGTGTCTCTGTTATTTGAGACTTGTCACAGAGCATTCAGAAAAGACTGAGCATTGACTTTCTGCAGACAGCTTCCAGAAACTGGTTGCTTTTAAAAATCCTCATCTCAAATCTTCACTGAGAATTGTGTTCTTATGACAAAGTTGTCTTTTGGTGTGCGAAACGTTCTAACTGTGAGAGAGAGAGTAATAACGTTTATTTATTAAGAAGTTGTTATGCAGTTAGGAAGAACAGCATAGTAATTCAAGTGACTGCCTGCTGAAATGGATTACTTTGACAGCTGGACGTGGATTATGGTGTGAGTCTAAAGTAATTCTGGAAGCTCTGTCTGAGCCCTGAGTATGCCAATGTATCAGTCATAGACTTCCATCATACTCACTATTTTGCAATGCGGTGGCAGCACTGTGGAAT
This sequence comes from Buteo buteo, assembly GCF_964188355.1. NCBI lineage: Eukaryota > Metazoa > Chordata > Aves > Accipitriformes > Accipitridae > Buteo > Buteo buteo. The sequence goes on from NC_134191.1 coordinate 22,436,383, forward strand.
TACTATTGAAAGCTCTCCGTGTCTTTTTTTCACAGCATGCAGTTCTGCAACCACACTACAAGACAGCTGAATAAAGATTGATATCTCACTTGACACATTGATGGGTCTGGAAGTTGAGGAGTGATTGTAACCCTATGCATAACTGTTGGCAGGAAATTAGTATTGAGAGGTACCATGAGAGTGTGCAAGTGACATTCACGGGAAGTAGTGACTGGTGTGATGCAGTTCATCATCCACATAGATGTGCACAAATCTTCAAGTGAGAAAGTTACCACCCTCTCTTAAATAAATTTACCAATCCTGCAGGAGCCATTCCTGTTGCTGGGGGTTTGTCCTGTAGCAGGTTTTGTCATGAAGTTCACAGCTACGTGATATGACAGTCTGGTGCAGAGGTTCCAGGCTGCCTGAACTGGCTAGCTCATGTACCACAGCAGCACAGCTATATCCATGGTATATGTGTTACAGGCAAGTAACTACTTGTAATACTTAGCCCAGGTAGAGTGCTGTGTTAGTATGGCTGTATGGCATCCGGTAGCTGAATAAGCTTACAGATTTCTCTGTAGCATTGATTTGTGTTACTGCAGCCATCTTACATGTGTTCACACCTCCCTATTTTGGAAAAGAAATGCTGCTTATGTTTAGGTGCATATGTACATAAGTATCACCTAAATAGCCAGAAAAAAAAATGGTTTGCCTGAAACATAAGGGAATATGCTCATTATTTTTTCAGTAAAAATAAAGCTAAATGAAAACAGTTTCCATTTCACAATTATTGTGGCCCAAACAAAAATTTTGTTTTGGGGTTTTTTTTTTATTGTATGTTCTCTTGGTTTAGGGGGGGGAGGTTTGCATCTTAAAAACTATTAATTTTAAAATGTAGTATGCCACTTAACTGAAATTTAGAACCTTTCTAAGCAAACAACAATTAAAATTCTCCAGGCTGCCCCTGCTTATGAGTTTTTCTCACTTAATCTGATTATGAAGTTCAAACTGAACTCAGACCAATCTCTTTCCAACCTGCATCTTTATATAAGTATACTATATACTTCTCAAAAATAAAAAAAAATCAATTGCAACTGTAAACTGGAAATTATAGGTAATGTAGACTTGAGGTTGGAACCTCTGCACCAGACTGTCATATCACGTAGCTGTGAACTTCATGACAAAACCTGCTACAGGACAAACCCCCAGCAACAGGAATGGCTCCTGCAGGATTGGTAAATTTATTTAAGAGGGTGGCAACTTTCTCACTTGAAGATTTGTGCACATCTATGTGGATGATGAACTGCATCACACCAGTCACTACTTCCTGTGAATGCCACACGCGCACTCTCATGGTACCTCAATACTAATTTCCATTCTAGACTGTAGATATAAAATATGTGCTTCCTCTTCCAGATTAAAATATATCCTTCATTAAAAGCTACATCTCTTCATTTCTGAACATGTTTTGATGACAGTTCTTTAGGTTCTTTGCAGGTCTTAGCTAGCTGAGGGTGTTCTATGCTAGATCACTTCTCTCCCTAACTAGATGATGGCAGAAGCTTTGCAGAATAAAGCTGGTTACTGGATGAAGAGGAAATTTGGATGAGGTGGCAGTAATTTTACATTTAAGTCCATAACATTTTCTATTGCAAAAATTTTGTGTAATCTCCCTCCCCCCCTCTTTTTTTTTTTCTTTAAGTGGAAAGATATTCTATCTGTATATTCATTGGAAAATAAGACGACAAACATCAGGCTTCAGGTTTGGTTTTGTTTTGTTTTTTTCTTTAACCTGTTAAAACTTGTCCTGCCTTAGCTAAGCAGTAAACTTCTAGCGCATAGATTGTAAATCCCTGCACCCCAGGGCTGCAGCAGGAACACCAACTGCAGCTCTTGAAATGTGTGAAAGACTGAATAGGTTCTGCAACATGGCCATCTGAATGACTTGGTGATAGATCTTTTCATTTTTCTACCTCATCACCAGCTGTTGACTGTCTCTGTCTTCCTACTCCATCATTAGAGGCAGGTGAAGGAACTTCCCTTCATCCTCAACCTACTGCTGATGAAAGCAGAGAGAACCAGATCAGATTCCTCCCCAGGTAGCCCCAACATTTAGTTATTTTAGGCATGGCCTTGAATTACCTGATCGTACTTTATACTCTCTGAATTGATTGCCTCGGCCAATGACTGAGTCAAATGCAAAAGGAAGAATTATTTCATACGGGTAATTGCAGGTTGGACTTTTTTAACTTAATACTCCTCTTAACCTAAATATATTGTATTGTAATTAATTACATTATCTGTATAAATATATGCACATTAATTATACATATAATACAGTGTTTGTTATTATAGGGTTTTAACTGTTTCAGAGTACATGTGAAATTGAGTTCATTTGTTTTCATTCACAATGTCTCTGGGTGGGAGGGTAGTGTAAGTCTAGGGTCTCTGAGGCTGTATAGATAATGTAATAATGGATTTCAGAGAAAACTTTGCTTGGGATAGTTTATGTAAGGTTGAATGTTCTAAACTTTTACGCGAATGTATATATGTGTGCATACAGGTGTGCAAATATATTTATGGAAACACGCATGGAATGAGCTGTGACCAGTCCCTGTAGAGATTTGATTAAGCCAATAAAAGGCATGAATAACTGAAATTAATTATTCAGTGTATATAATTAGTAAATGACCAATTGCTTGCTTTAAGTTGTCTAAAAATTATAAGGTGTTTCCAAAACTCTGAATGTATGGAATTTAAATCCATATCAACTTCTGACCTGACATACCAGTTAAGTCATACTTTTATTGTTCTGGAAAATTGAGATTCCTGAAAAAAAGTCTTTTAATTATCTATAGGGCTTCTTTCAGGCTTAATAGCAATTGAAAAATCTGAAGAGAATTCATGAAATCATTGAGAACTATAGGAATAAATTTTTGCTCTTGCTTTTAACCTCTTCATCCATACAACCAGGAGTACCCATGTTTTATTTATGGGCTGGTAAATAATTCACATTTTGTTTAATCTGAGTGTTTATTTAAAGTAAAAATAAAAGGGCATAAAAGGACAGTGCATCTCTCAGATAAAAGCATCATTCTTATATTAAAAAAATTGTTCTTGTGAATAAAATGCTAGCCTAGATTTCTGGAAACTAGTGTTCAAGCCTGGTTCTACAGGTTTCCTGTGTGAATACTAGCAATTAACTTGATTTTTCTGTTCCCAAATTCTTTGGGGAAAAAATAAACAAACAAACAAAAAACGACCAACCAAAAAAACCAAACCCCCAAACTCTTAACTCTATCTTGTTTACTAAGTTCGTAAATACTTCGGGCCCGGACTGTGAGTTGTGAGGGGTGTTCCTAAATTATATGAGGACTTACGTTTTTAGAACTGAGTCTTAGTATTTCAAATACACTATTTTCAAATAGTAAATGCAATACATATTTTTGCTGACCACGTTTCACAAAAAAAGTTTGTTGGTTTTTTTTTTAAATATTAACATTTTAATGTTAACATTTCCCAAAGAAAATGCATCTGGAGAATGTCATGATGTTTGGCAGTTTTGAAAATAAATGTTTTAAAATTATAGTTTTAATTACAAAAGGAAATTTATGAAAATAAATGTTACAGGGTAAAAATAAAGGTTAGAATTTTTTTTCTAAAAAAACAGTTAATTTTTTTAAATCTAAAAAAATCTAAGAAAATTATTATTGTGTTTTATTTGGGCTTATATGTGTCAGTTATTAATTAAAAAAAAATTGTGTTTTTTTCTCTGACTTTTATTTTATACAAAAGCTATTTTTAAATCTCTTCTATTTTGTCACTGATCTGGAAAAATTCAATATTTGTTTATTTTCAACCAGATGTAAAATCCACTGAGAATATTCTATTTTTTTTCTTCTGTCTCTTCTATCTTAGCATTGTGCATTTTCAATACTCAGTAACTAGGAGTCTCCTTGGTTGAAATTGATTTGGTTTTAGCCCTGTTTTATATGTAATGCTGTTTTGCTTCATTATTATTATTATTATCTTTTTTTTTTTTCTTGGAAGACGAAGGGTGCTAGCTATATCTGATGGAATTGAACATATTGGGAATCTTCGCTGGGAACTTGCACTGTGCCTCCTTGCTGCTTGGACTATCTGCTATTTTTGCATTTGGAAAGGAACAAAGTCTACTGGAAAGGTGGGGTTAAAATTCTGTGTATCAGCTGTATTATGACTCTCTTGTGCTCCAAACCTGTGTTGTCATTTATATTTATTTGAATCAGAATGGTAGAATTTCACATGCATCTTGCACTGCTATAAGTAACTATACTTGGGGCTACATAAATTGTAATACTAGGTAATTAAGAATCGGTCATACTTTGCACTGTTTTGTTCCTCTTGGTTTTCATGATTTGCTTTTTCCCTAATTCTGTTAGATGAAGCTGGCGGGTTTTATTTTGTTTTGGTTAATTCAGCAGACTACATTACTGGCCAGTTCTTGAACCCTGAAATAAATACTGGGTTGTGTTGATTTCTGTGCATGAGGTATCCAAAAGTTGCATTCTGTTCCAAACTGATAGAAGTTGAAACTCTCAGTGACAGAAGTAAATTACACACATAAGCAGAGAGAATTTAGAAGTATAAGCAACCTACAACAAATGCAAATGTAAACAAAAGCAAATGGGACACCAAAAGCAGAAATAATGAAAAAAAAATTCAGAGATAAAGATGGACATATTAGGGAAAAAGAGAGAAATATCTAGTACTCTTGTAACTTTTTGAGGGAATGCCATTCCATACTGGATACCCAACAGAGAGAGACTACTTCACAGCCTAAGTGAGTCATGGGTTGATGGAGAGGTTGCCCCTAGAGTAGTAGCAGATGCAGTTCAGAGTAGAATATATGATTAATCTACTAAACAGAGAGAGGAAAAGAGCCATAGTTCGGGGGGGGGGGGAGTATGTGTCTAAAAAAAGCACTGCTTTCTCATGTTGGAACCAAAGAATACAAGGAAAAAAATTGATTGAAAAATTTTATGCATTTAATTTTCAGTTGTTTATTACTTAGCTTGGAAGTGTGGTTGGATTTTTTTTGTTTGTTTCTGGTTTAGTAGCCTACGTTTATAAATGAAATGTTGAGTGGTTTGGTTTTGGGGTTTTGGTTTTGGTTTGGTTTTTTGGTTGGTTTTTTTTTGGTTTTTGTTTTTTTTGTTTTTTAATTTAGAAAATGTCAGAGTGAAATTTTTCAGCTTTCTCAACCACACACATCCTTCTTCCTATCAAAATTTTGGCTGAAACTATTTGTTGAATTCTGTCTGTGTTTGCCAACTGTGTCAGTCAATCTGGTACTGCATTTTTCATCTAAGTATTTGGACGCACAGATTTATGCAGCCCTACTTTTATCAAGTCACTGCAGGAAAAATGCTGAGAAAGACTGTCTAGGGATATATATAAGCATGAATAGTTTAGAGGAAAGAGGGGGAAAAAAACCTGAAGAGAAAAATATAGAGAAGCAAAGGTGATATAAGAGAATGACAAGATAGATGTCCATATGTCTTTGAAGCTTGCACTCCAGGGAGGTACAAAAGTGGTTTAGAGTTGTCTGAGGAGCTACAGCTGGCAGTGAAGAAATGAAACTGAGCAAAACTAAATTTTTTTTTTCCATCAGAAAGATTGTCTGAAGATGGAGATCTATTCTACCATAGCATAATCTGACCCAAGGGTGGAGAAAAAAGCATGTACTGTGAATGCACATGCGTGCATGCATGCAAGGTTGTGCAAAACTGCACTGTACTTAAGAAAAATAACAGTGGAGAAAACATTCACTGATAGGGAGAGGCTCTAGTGATTTTGGAAAGGGTATATTTTACACCTCTGCATTTCTCTGGTTTAAATTCAGATTTTTATTGTTATTCATATACATATCACACGAGATTCCTTCAGCTTATACCATTTCCTCAGAAATAGATCTTGCATTTTGGAAGTAATTAAAGTGGAACTGACCTGTTTGACTTTTTTTTTTTTTTTTTCCTTTTCCTTGATAGCTTAGCTAAAACCTCAGATTACTGGTAGGTGAAATAAATTTTATTTGATTTTATTTCAGTGTCATTTGGATAACCACCTTTCTGATGAGGTTAGGTGAAACAGCCTGAGAAAGAGACATGTCTTGCCTACTTGAAATGGGATAATAAGCTTTTCGACTAAGCGGAAATAACTATCAGTCTTGCAACAGAAGTGCAAACAAAATGGAATTAATACCCAGTATTCAGCTTTTATAGGTCTCAAGCTTAAAAAAATTAGATCAAGGTCCTGTAAGAAGTAAACTCATCATATATTTACACTATTTAGATCGGTTTACCACAAGTAGCAGTTCTGTTTCCAAAATCATGAGGAAGCAGACTGATTCCTGTGTTCCTTAGGAATTCCTGTGGTATTCCGCAGTCTGCCTATGCATAGGATCCATTGCTTCTCAAGAAACATGCAGTAAGGTTCTTTCATAGCCAATATTGATCATTTCTTTTTCCAGTTCTGTTCCTGTAATTAGTAAGGGAAGCTTTCTACTAGATGAATGTGTGACATTGCAATTTTTTTCCAGTGATGTGTGTGTTTGTTGTTTGTTTTTTTTCCCTGGACATAAGTTCACTTTTTAGATGTATTTAACAATTTAATATTCTTACACTTACCACTTATTACAGCCAAAGTCACTGGAAATCTGAGCCATCTCACTGCCTTCCCAGACCAGCTAAACCAAGACATACCAGTCAGGTGTTGTGGATGCTACAAAGGAATGAAATGCTCTGAAATATAGATGACAGAGCAATCTTCTGGGCTGCAGTTTCAATTTCTGATGTATTGGCATTTCAAAAGTTCATATTTAAGCTCATCCAATCATAGTCCTTCACACTAGATTGAATTTATTATATGCTCATTTCCAGGAAACATTTAAAATTGACTTCTAGATTTTTATCATAATATTAAAAGTGTTTTTAGGCTGGCCTGTTCAATTTGCTAAATACTTTAACTGGATTGAGTAATTTCAATGAAATAACACATTTATTCAAAGCACAAAACTTCTTAAAGTTTCATCACCTTTGGAAACATTTTCAAAAGAAGGTGTCCGTAGGACAGAGTTGTTAGAAAGAGGACAAGGGAAACAAAAAGAGACAAAATGGAGAAGGGGAGAGAGAGACTTAGCATCTTTATACAGCTGTGCTTTGTAAAATATTCAAGAGGTTGGTTTACTCTTTTCCTCTTTTTACTCTGCATCTTAAGGCATAGTGAAAAAAAATCCAAGCCTTAAAAGCTGTCATAAAATAAAACCATCATTCTCCAACTAGCACTGCTACAGAACTCATCTACTCAGATTATGAATATTTAATATTTTAAGATATTAAATATATTAAATCTAACATAAAGTTTAACTCCAAATGGAGTGCTTGTGACACTGTTAACGAGATGTTTCAAACTTTTCCATTACTGTTCTTGAAAGTCATTACTTTCTCACAAAACTTGTTAGTTTGCACTTCCAACAGATGTGTAATATCTAAATAATTTCGGGTGGTTCTGGCAGCTTTCAGCAGAGACATATTTGTGTCTTTTGTGAGGTTCTTTCCATTAATTATTCAATCTTAGATCTGAAGTTATTTGCATGCTAGCTTTCACATTTAAAATGTTGCATATATACTAAATGCCGGGTCTTTGAATGAGAAACTCAAAATCCAAATGAGAAAAATATAACAATGTGATGTTATCATGATGATTTGTGTATACTGCAACTTGCTGAGCATTATAATACATGATATCCATCTTATGCAGAAGTATTTTCAGTAGCTAGCATCAAATGCTTCCAAAGGTGAGGTAAGAACTATGTAGAAGGCTGAAGAAAGTTAATTTTCTAAACATTTAAAGTATCATTCTAGACTCTGATCATTAGGGCTTGGTTTAGTATCTTATTTTTCCAAGGTATTTTTGATGGCTAATTATGACAGTTCTGGGTATTTCTATAATGTATATACCTACATAGTTGCTAAGTCTTGCTAATTTTTGATCTTCATATAACTTTCATGAAATCTTCAGGTACCAAGGAACCAGTTCTTTTTTTGGATCTTGACTATTTATTAATTCAACTAAATATCCTTGTGCTTTAAACTTTGAGAAAGGGAGACCAGAAGTTCCTAATCTATTTTTCCTAAATTGCTTGCTGAAGGAAGTAATCCTAATTTTTTTTTTATTTTTTTTTTTTTAATGAGAGTATATGAGTTTTTTCAGATAGCGATCACTCCTCTGAGCTCATAGTGACTCCTCACTTGTAGCAACTTCTGCACAATTCCTTTTGAAGTCAGGAGGCTGGTAGATTTATAGAGTTATATACAGGCATTATGGTAGTCTCTGTCTTATTCATCAGTACATTCCTTTACTGTTCAAGCATCTTGCTTACTTTTTAAATGTATCAATACATCCCTGTCTGGTGGTGATACTGTTAGTTTGGAACCCTGTCAGGTATGTGGATTTATAGAATCACAAAATTGTACAGGTTGGAAGGGATCTTGGGAAGTCTTTTGTCCAGCCTCTTGGTCAAAAAAGGATCAGCACTGAACTGGGAATGATTTTCTTAGGGCTTTGACTGGCTGCATCTTAAAAACCTTCAAGGACAGAGATTTCACATGTCTTGAGGCAACCTATTCCAATGCTTAATTGTCCTCATGATACGAGACATTTTTTAAATACTTTTTTCCTACGTGTAGGTTCATTTTAGTATTTAATTTTGTTACTGAATTACACATTTTTTTGCTTAGCTTGTTATATTTCTGTCATCCACTCCTGATTAAAACACATTTTTGTATCATCTGTGTTACTATGTAGCATGGGTTTGAGTGCCTGCAATTATTCATGCACACAAAATGACTTGAAAATACTTCTGTATTAATAGGCTAAGTTAATAGTTGGATGGGGTTTTTTCTGGAGTCTTTCTTTCCTAGTCAGCATCACTGGCCTGTTCATGAATGGGAGTGGCAGCTAATCAGCATACAGTATGTCATGAAGCCATGGGACAACTGACCAAACTTGCTCTTGTCTTTATAATACCATTGCATGATGTGCTGCTTCTGTTCTCTGTGCTGTAAAAAAGAGCACTACTTCTGCCCACTCTGCAGATGAGGAAGGGTTGAATCAAAAGTGTTTAAAAGCAACCCGCACTCTTGCTATCATTTTTCAAGTATGGATATTAGAACATTTTACCACACCCCCAGCTTTGCATTTTTAATTGTGGTATCTTATGTTTGAAAGCAAGCCACAAGGAGAAAAGCAAAACTCCTTGTAAAAGGGAAGCTAATAGAATAATGACTTATAGATTTGGATCCAAAGGCTGGTTTAGGCAGTGAGTATTTGATGTGTAATAAATGCCATAAACTGCCCTAGTCTTATTGGAAAGATTTGGACCTAGATATTATAGATAAACATTGCCAAAAAGACAGCTTCCATCTTACAGAACATTCATAACGTATAATATTGCCATATGAATTTGTAACCCAAATAATTTTCTTTGCTTTGCTATGTATTCTATGGCAATAGAATACATTATTAAATAATGGTTTGGTTACAAAAAGCACACAACAGAAAAAGCTTATGTTCCTTACAAAATAATAATCTGTGTTCAGACTTACAGTGCGTTCCAATTTGTTCTCTGAAACCTTTCCATAAAGAAATTTGTGTAGCACCAATAAGTGTAATTATTTCTGATATAATTTTTCTGAGTAACACTAATTTGAAAAAAATCTGGCTAGCTGGAGGGAAATTGCTTTTGATCTGGGAAACATTTAGTAAACAAACAAAAAAATTAACGTCTGTTGTAAAACTGTAGGTCAGGCTTTGTCATTATATGACTTGGCACAAAGTCAGCATTTTCTGACATGAAGTATTAAAAGAATATTGTTGTGTACCTTCAAGATTTTCTGTTATTTGGTATTAGAATATCACACTGCTTGTATGACCACTAAGACCAAGACTCATATATCTTTTGGGTCTTTTTGAATGAGTTGTCATTAGTATCATAAAGACTATACTTCTGTTCTTTCACTAGAGCCAAACCCAAATAGTTCTTCCACACTGTTTTGTACTTCTTCGTTAGCCCCTGGCCAATATGTGATGAGAAATCCTTTTCACATTGTTTCAGGATCATCTAGAAGAGGGCTCATAAGAGTCCGTTCTTCACATTTGTCTGGAACTAGTTTCTGTATCATAGAGATAGGCTTCAGTAATCACTAAATATTATTCTGTCTGATTCTGACTTCAGAATCTTTTGATCCTTTCCTACTCTTTGTGTTGAGTTGCCTGAAGTTCAACATCATACCTCATCTTAGAGTGTGTTAAGTTTATGCTGTATCTCCACTTGATATACTTTAAAACTACAACAAAAGGAGAGGCTAATAAAATAGAGGTGATGCTGAAAGGTAAAGTAAGGAGTGTTGTCCTGACTTGACACAAGAACATGCAGAAAGCATCGACTCCTTCACCGGTATCAAGCGTCTACAAAACAATCTAGAGGAGTAGACCCAGAGCTAAGAGTCTGTGTCCCCTGTAAAAAGCTGTGGATGTTGCTCTAAAACAAATTTGCTTGGTTTTTCAGATTATAATCTTTGAAAACGTCTTGCACACTGTCTCATCAAGCTTTGACTTGAAAACATGCTAGAAGACATTAATATGATTCTGTTTATCACTTGCTGCTTCTTTTCACCCTGTAGGTACTCTCTTAACCATAGCACAGAAAGCATTGCTGAAAGGTATTGCTGTGCTCACGTCTAAGTGCTACATAAGAAAAAGCACTGATACAGCTACTCCCTCTACATAAACATGAGTTGTCCAAGATGCTTGATTAAATAGTCCTGCAAGTCAAAAGCTAAAATAATAGATTAATGATTACACAGTATCTCCTTGTGAAACATTTATGACTTTTTTCCTAATTTATCATTGGATAGCTTTGTATTATCCATTGCATCTCAAAAAATACTGTTTGGTTAAGAAAATAATTTGCAGTTCATCATTGTAAACTATTAGAAATGACCTTGCAAGCTTGTTTGGTGATGTAGTTATTGTATATAAATGTAAAAGTATGAGGCACTCGATTTTTTTTTTTACTTGTCACTTCCATTATTCATTGCAGTATTTCACTTGACATATGATAACATCACTGGAAAAGTTATAAACACCTTAGCAAAGCAGAGAACTTTCTTAAAGGAGAAGCAGTAGTGTTTTACCACAAGTAAGCAGGATATTGGGTTGCATATGTGTAGGTGATGGCATAATTTGTTATTTTATGATTATGCTATTGAATTTTTTCTTTTTTCTATGTATGTGCATAATGTCTTAACCTGTAATGTTCTCCGTAGTTCTTTTCTGCTTAATGCTTCTGATGGGAGCCTGTCTCATTCTAAATGTTATGTTTGACAAACTTGGTTAGATTCCATACGGACTCCCAGATGTTTCCTGGTTTGAGTGTTTCATTTAAGCTTTACATGTAGAATTTAGACAAGAGTCTTGTAAAGGATGCTAAGTGTATTTTATAGCTGTGATCAATATGAGGGTCTTGAGCTGGACTTCGTGAAATTAATTTTGTAACTACATAGCTGTTGTCCTTCCCAATGCTGCACTGTTCCTTACTTCTTAATTAGTTCCACTGATCAGTTTGATTTGCTGAGCTGAATGCAGTGAAGGGCCATTTAAGTGTAAATTGTCAAGAGATTTTATGAAAGTCTATATTAATTCTATGTGCTAAAAGACCAGAGATAAGAGAAAACAGTAAGGTACACCCTGTTTGACTGGGGCATCTTGACATAGACCTATTAACAATAACAGAAAAATGGCTTGGTAAGTAGTTTTGACATTATTGTTATTCTATGAATGTGATGGGCAGGAAACAATTAGTGAAAACTGTAAGACCGTTCATAATGAATAAATAAGATGGCCAATGAAATGTACTAAAATACATTTAATTAGCATCTGCATTTTAGCAAGGTTTAACTAAAGGTGTAGAGCCCTGGTTTTCTCTCTCTGTAGTATTTCTGAAGACTTTCTGTCCCAGGTTGCATTTCTGATAGGCCTGAGTAGTTCAATACAGAATAGACATCTGAGCTGTTAAGAGTTTATTCCAACAAATCAAACTCCTTGCTATGCATTACTAGAAAAAAAATAAGGCTGCAACTGTACTTAACTATTGTTACATTTTATTTTTCATTTCTCTCTTGAAGGAAACCCCAGAATTTGTGTGAACAGTTTAAAATGCAAAATGTAAGCTCTCAGGCTCTGGCTGGCTGAGTGTAGTGTCATCTCTCACTACTGAACTCTACACATTCCCCCCTCACCTCTCTTTTTATAGTCATGCTCCCTCCTTCACCTGCATTTGCAGTGCTGGATGCTGATTTATGGATGTTTTACTGTTCACCCCCCAGAGAACTTCATTATTCAGGCTAGAGACAATAGAGGGCACACTAACAGTAAATTATTTTTCACACTTTTTTTTTCACCCCCAGCTCGTATTTCATTATATTTTATGAATGATTTATACGGTTCTCAGATAGTTGAGATGTTTTCAATTTTATGTAGCAGCTACTCAGAACTTTAAGATTTGAAGGCTTTTCCCCTTCATTCCAAGCCTTAGATTTTGCAAATCATCTCCCAAGGCCATCACTGTTAGAATGTATCCCTATGGCAAAAGAATGACCCCACAGACCTTCCCACCGCAGGAAAGGCAGGGAGGGCCAGCAGCTTCTATGCCAGCCTGCATACACCTGCTTAAGCTGGCCTGTTTGTATGCAGACTTCATTTCTTATGCTAGATAGGGCCATGGGTTGATTTTCTTTCTCTGTCCTCAGACAGCCTCTGCTTGGCCGCTCTGTAGCAAACATGCTTCCCTTGTGTTGTGCACGTGTATAAAACCTAGTTTATCACCCCGGAGTGTTACGTTTTTCAGCTTGCATGCAGGTCTGTTCTGGTTCTGGGGTAAACTGCAGCGTGCTCTGTTTTAATCTAGCTTTAGTGTCTTTGAAATAGATTATCATGCTGTTGGCAGACCTGAATAGTGCTTATATTTCTGGCTGTGGATAATTCTGTATTAATTGAGAGCGGACCCAATTTTACATCTCTTTCATAGCAGCGCATCTCTGTTGATGTCAGAGTGCCTTCTAATTTACAATTGTGCAAAAAGGACTGGCATGTGGACCTAAACCAAGGAAAATAATTGAAAAGATTGATTATATGGATCTGGTTGAAAATATGAGCAGAAAGATAAGTCAGTGTTTCAAGACGAATGCATGAAACGGGTGGAAAAACTGCTAGGATTAGGATGTTCCTTTTCCTTGAACTGATTACCAGCAAGACACTGCAAGGTATCTGGCACGCTCAAAGACCCCAAATTCAGAGATGGACTTTTCATACCTTTTACCCATCATTTTCTCTGCCCTCCCATCAGGAGTTAAGCCTTGCTTGCCAGCAGTTAAGACTCAGTCACTAGTCCCAAAGAAAATTTATTTCTCAATAGCAGGCCATATAAAGGCCTTAATGGATTCAATGAGGCAGAAAGAAAGAGTAAAAGGACAGAAGAAAAAAAATAAGAGAAAGATGTGTGGAAGAGAAAAAAAAGAAAAAGAACTGGGGCCCATTGTAGAAGCCCAGGAAAAGGAACTAGGCAGCAATGATTGTATCTCCTGAAGTGTCTTTTGTTTTAGGCTAAAGTAATAGCAAAGAATAGCCCTTCATGGCGAGGCTTTAACACTCTGTCCAAGACTGATCTCTGTATTCAAAGGGGGAAAGTAGAACATTCATGAGATGCATGCAGAGTTCCTGCTATCCGCCTCCTCTGTGCGAGGTTTTAAAACAGCTACTGCGATATTTTTTTCACTCTCCTGTGCACTGAGCATTTAAGGACACCTCAGATTTGTTAAAAAAGGAGATTTTTTTTTTTGCCTCTCTCAGTGGTTTTCCCAAACTTCTGTTTGACAGCTGGGGAAACTATCAAATAGTAAACTTAAATCAGAATCGTATCTTCATGATTTCATTCCTTCCCACCTACTCCTTAACACCAGAGATCTACTTTTATATGAATACTTACTTAGACTGGATCGAAGCCCTGGTCCACAGCCCAAGCAAGTCAAAAGTGTGTTTCAGTGCACTGAAGGACAGCTCAGGGCACATGCAGATGTGAGAGGTTTTGGGCAGAGAAATCACCTGATTTGTCAACGTAGTGTATGAAAAGGGGAAGGGGAGGGGGAGGGCAGAGGGTGGAAGGCCAGCTGTGATATTTGCAGCAGTAATGCAGTGAAATTTGCTGAAAAATTAAAGGTGAAGCCAAAAGGCACAGATTAACATTGAGGCATCACTATAGGAGAAATATGGCTAAAAGTAACACATACAGGTTTATTTTTTCCAGTAAGGTTACCAGACACTTTTAGCCCATTATCAAAAATAAATACACTGACCCAATAAAACAAGACTTTAGAAATGCAATAGTTTCAGTCATTTGTTCCTATATGACCTCTTCATATTTCATTTCTCCTTTCACAGAACCTGCACTTCCTTACCAATTGTCTTATCTGCCCCGTCCCCGCCAAAAATCAGTGAACAATGCCATACAGAAGCACATCAAAAAGGAGCCAAAATATAAGTTGTTCTGTTTACTGTGATTGTTGTTGATGCACATGTGTCAGAGCTAAAATGTTATTTCTTCAGGACCATGACACACTGCTTATATCTGTGATTTATAACTGTTGAGGTTTTATGAAGCCATGTTTTACAAAAATGTTTGTGTGGTTTCCCATGTCCTAGTCTCTTTGTATGTATGTGTACAGAAATCACTATAGGTGCTGCTTTTGTTGGATCTTAGTTTATGTATTTGGAATATTACTTGCACCTTTTCTTCAGCAAGAGCATACAAGGTATCTCCTTGGTCCCTCAACTCGAATACAGAAATATGAGAGTTGGTATCCGTTTATAGCACTGACTCTCTTAGTGATTCTTCAATTTCATACTTCTCCAGCTGAAGTAGAATAGATATAATCCCCTATTCTCACACAAGTAGTTCTCAGCTAGTGCTAATCTTATATAGCTTCAAGATTGGCTCATTCTTTGCAATTTGCAAAGCAGTTTATAGGTATCCATTCCCGTGGCACTGTATGCAAAGGTTAGTATTATATCAAGTTCCTGCCAGTGGGAAGGCAGTCTCTTTAGTTTCTGCAGTCAGTATAGGCCAGATTTTTGGCTTTATCTACAATGTAAAGTTGTCTTTGTAGTAGAAGTTTTGTTTACAAGGCTGTTCTTGTGAGATTTACAAACTTTAATTCTGTATACCACCCTGGTGTCAACTAACATGGACTGAATCCAAACTCAGTCTTAAGAATGGGAAAGCTTAATGAAATAAATTGCTGCATGAGCAACAAAGGCAGCTTCAGTCAGCTGCTGGTGCTATGTTGGTAACTAAAACACATGCCCGAGAAGTGAGTTGGCTGCCACACACCTGCTATTCACTTCTGCTGCTGGGCAATTGAAAAATTTGTGTGGTTAAAAAAGAAAAGAAAAAACCTCAAAATATCCTCTATAAGCTTGATTGTGTCATATGTAGAAAGCGTAAGGCACTGCTATAAGAGTCTGACACAGAGAATTAACTGTAAGAAAAACTTCTTTGAGTTATTTCCTGTGGGTATAAAATCTGTTCACTGCCATCTGAGATAACTAACTGTAGTTCAGGTCAGTAAGCATTTTTGTGGTTTAGTTTGTATGTCACTTGTTCCTTGAGTGCCTTACTGAGGTTAGAATCTCAGTGTACCAAGTCTTAGATGAACACAGTGAGATGCTTCCATTCCCCAAAGAGCTTGCCTTTACATCCGCATAACAGACAGCCAGGGATCTCTGTTGAACTGAAGGGATGAAGGGAGAGCAGAGAGATCAAAGCATTTGCTTAAGATAGAAAAATAAATCTGTGGCAGTAACATAATCTTAAGTCACACTGTCTTCCAGCTCAATGTCTTTATTGTGTGATTCCTCTCATTTTTCCAATGCATCGTGTCTCCTCTTCTCAGACTGAAACTCAGCTCAAAACCACAATTAAATTGCAGCACACTGTCAGATCAGTGTCCTACAAGGCAGTCTTGAGGTGATTTAGGGCCTAGATGTAGAGGAGGCTGTTTAGTAGGGAAGTTACAGTGCAATAAGCCTTTAAATAAAATAATGTGACTAACTGCATTATAATAGATATAGTAGCCATAGGGAATGGAAATGTGGAGAATTAGGGTCTGGATAATAAGGATACTTGTTAATTTAGGTGGTAAGGCTATTTATTATATTTCTGTTTAATAATTATTATACTTAATACATAAGTAGTATTGCAAATGCTTTATGGTGAATACATCTCTCAGCTGTCACCATGGTGATAAGGGCCTATATTCCTCAGTGGATGATAGAAATTTGTCTGTCATCCTGGGGGTAGACAAACACACACCTTTTTCAATAATAAACAGTAAGCTCTTTATTATCCTATAAACGTCCTGAACCTCCCAATAGAATCAGAATGGGTTTGGTTGGAAGTGACCTTTAAAGGTCATCTAGTCCAATGCACAAGACAGTTTCACGATTACAAAAGTTATCAAAAGAAAGAAGAGGTATGAGTGTGCTATAGGGATGTCTTTTTTGTCTGTTTGTTTACAAATAATTTTTTTCCCAGCATTTAACACACAAGATTAAATAACGCTGTGGTACTCTCAGAAAGCTGTGCAGAATTGACTGATAAATCATTTAGAGATGGTGACTAACGTATCTGCTTGAGTGGCTGCAAGACTGATAGACTACATAATCAAAAAGAGGCTCACATGTGGTTAGTTTCGGTGCAAAGTTCTAGGGAAATTCCTAATTCCTATAGTATTGATGTTTCATGGTTTTAATATTTGCAATTATTTAAATTTTTTAATGCATTTATTTGATGACTTTTCATATGCTGGCTACAGTACCTGATTCTCCTCTTACCTCCTTCCCAGTCAAAGCTTTTGTGCAGGTAGTATATCACTGATTGCTATATTGATCTTTGCTGACTGGCACCTTTTACCTTTTGTGGCTACCTGAAGAAGGAGTTCTAGCTAGGAAATCTCACTTACTAATCCTTTTGGTAGACAGCATTGTATCCACTTTCCAGACTGCATACAGTCGCCTCTTTTTTCCTTAGTGGTGGTGTTCATTTGGGAGTGGGGGCATGTGTGGTGGTTTTGTTTGTTTGAGGTTTATTTAAAGACAAGTGAGGAAAATCAAGCAGGGCAAGCAAGCAATCTAAGCTGGAGATGATAAGGAATGTTCTGGTAAAGCTCTATTTCACTGGAAAATGTTGATTCACTGAAACTAGTCATTCTTCAGAGCAGCTAGTGATTATATGAGGCCAACACTCATCTGGAAAACCCAGTTTCATGTTCTCCAGCAAGCACTCAGAGGTCAAACAAACCTTTACAGTCCTCTGGATCAGAGGAATGAGTTGGCCAAAAATGTTGATTGCATTCCAGTGCAGATTTGCAATTTTTGTGCAACAAGAAAATCATCTTCTGTCCCTTGCATCTTTATCTGCTTTACAGGTTAAACTTTTTTAGTATATGTCAGAACCTAATGACTGGTGCCTTCAGTGAGAGCTGGAAGGCATGTCTAGAGTAGCTAAGAAATCGAATTCATTTAGTGCCTTATCAATCCCCCATTTCTGCCTGTGTAAACTCAGTAACAAAACTGGAAATTCAGGTACTAGTATGGGATAATTCTGATCCACTGTAAATTATTTTCATAGAAATGGGATTGTCCTATATCAGGAACAGTCATCCCATATTAAATGTTTTTCAAGCAAAATGCAGGTTTCTGTTCATATATGTAACTAATATTGATATCTGGCTTGTTGGGTATAAAGGCAAACTAGATGGCATTCAGAAGTCTGAAAATCCTGGAAGGTTCTGAAAAGGAACAGCTTTGATTTATAAAAGCTTGAACTTTTTAAAGACCTTTTCAAAGTAAAAAAAACCCCCATGCTCAGTTGATTAATTAGTCCTAATTTATATTTAAAATTCTTCCTGATTGATTTTTAAAGTTGACTTTTACTTGATTAAATAGCAGCCTTTGATTTCGAGATATTTGTGGCTCTGCAAATTCCCTACTTGATGGGAGCTCTACATAAACACTTTTGCTTGCAGTAATGAGCTTAGCCAAGATGCTGAAGTTTGCTTCCTCCCTACCAGTCCTCCTCTCCCTGCCCACAACCACAGGGCAGGTCTTCCTCTTTGTGCACTTGAATGTTAACCAAAACTATAAATTAACATTATTCTCTAGATATCCATAGTTATACCATTATTTCATTTGCCATTCTAGTTCAAGGCTGGCCCATTTATGGTATAGATAAAATAATGAATTTAAATTAATAGCCTCTTCAGGGTAAAAAACCCCCACAAATCAAAGCAAGCCCCCCTAAACAAAACAAAACCCCCCCACACCCTTATAGGTACTAGTGACAATATACCCTGATTTTATCATCTGATTGCTTCTTTGTATTTACACTGGTAGAGCTGTATCTGCTTGCCAAATTGTAGTACTCATTTTGCTAAAGGTTTTCTGCAACTTTCTGCCTTTGGAAATTACACTAAAGACTTCCCCTTGCTTCACAGAATTATTTTGGGCATGCTGTTTTTACAACTGTTGGAATTTTTGCATTGGCAGTGTATTAACAATATATTAACAACGTGACAAGCACACTTTCTAACAAATGGGTAGCACACTCTTAGGCATGTTAGTGTTTAGAATTGTTGCATCCTTTACATTTTTTATCAACATAACTCCTCTGAGGACACTCAGGCAGTTGGTAAGTAAAGGATGAATATTGAGTTTGGACAATATAATTTTGGAGACCAAAGAACAGCAACACTGGGAGGATGCAAGTCATCACACTGAGTTCCTGAGATTTCTCTGAGTTGTATTTACTATAGGTATTTATCTAGGAAGTAAGTCTTCCTGCTCTCCTCCTTTGGCACTTAATGACAGTAAAATATGCAGTAGCATCGATGAAACAACATGACTAACAGTCTCACAGTTTCTTAGTTCAGTCTGTGTCCCTGTTCAGGCTAGCAAGGTTAGCATTGTGTGGATTCACTAGTGAATCTTTTCATACACTTCAGAGCAGGGTCTCCAAAACCTACTATGGACCTATGCATTCATTTGTAGACTGTGTAAACTTAGGGTAACCGTACAAATAGTTTCCCATGAGCCTTAATCTAGATAAAGTAAGTCTATTCTCTTGACCTGAATCAAACTTCACTATGAATTTGACCAAGGCCTGTTCAGACTGGAATGGATTCTTGAAATATGTGGAACTGTGACTTAAAGACATTCTTTCAGGATCCAGCCCATCTATTATCATCAGTCCCACTTTTTTAGAAGCTGTTGGTGCATTCTTTGTAACTGATTAGGTCATTATTAGGCTGTGCATGCCTATGGTCAGTTCAAGAAAGAATCTGGTTATCTGCATTTACCATTATTTAGTGCTTAAATGCAGGCACTTACATAACTGATTTAAATAATGTAATAAAATTAACTGCTTCTACATGTTATATAGGCACTTTTGTGTGTTGCAGTCCCCATGATTGGGCTTAACTATTATGTCTGCATAGAGGGGAAATTCTGTTCCAAAAAGCACTACTTGGTCTGTGTTTTCCAGTTCTATGGATTGGGCAGTCTCTGCAGAATCACTGAAACTCCCTTCTACTCACATAGCAAGGTTTATTTCTGAAGGAAATGTGAGGAGTTTTGCACCCTCTCATTGTGTTCAAACACCGAGTTGAGAAGTAGGGATAACCAAGGAACTGAGGTGTTGCTGTGGGTGCGGTGTGAAGTGCACCAGTTCTGCAGTGTAGATATAGCTATGCTCCAAGGTACTTGTCTTGAAATCTCTCAGGCCATATTTATGACCGTTTCTCCTTAGTTTCTCTTGGTAGTCTAACAAATGAATCTTTTGGGGCAGCAACATCTGCTAAATTAGGGAATTTTTACCCAAATACACAGAAATCTAGCTTTGTATTTGATCTAGGCAGTATATTTTTTTGATTAAAAAAATCAGGCCTGTCTTTGGTACTTTTTCATTGCTTTCCAATTTTAGCTGTATTCCTGGATTGGCCTGGCAGAGGTTACTAGTGCACTAGGGTCCTCAGCACTGAGTCAAAACTTCCACCATATTTTTCCTCCCCTCCTTTTGGAACTTTTGTCTACAAGTAGGCAGTCTTCTGAACACAGATTATGTTGTTGAAATGGAATTTGGGAAGTGCTGAAAAGTTCATAAAGTCATACCCAATGTAAAGAATAATTCTTGCTGAAAAAAAAATAGGAAAAAGCCACATTTTTCTTCCATTTTTAAATATTGAAATGAAGCTTATAAATAATGACTTTGGCTTGTTAAAGCATTTTTCAATCAAGAGAGATCTCCCTCCATGCATTCACTAAAAAGAATGCCAAAACAAAATGGAATAGAATGTAATTTTTTTGTATTGACTCAAGATGAATTTTGGAGTTGAATTTTCATTTCATTGTAAAGGAAACTGTTTCACCTTGACTCAGACTTTTATTTACTTATTGCCTTTATCACCATGTGGATAAAAATAAGGACTTGCACAGCTCTGCTAGATAGAGATTTTTCTGTGTCCCAGCCAATGACCTCAGTGTGATGTGGTATTAGAAGTGTTTATTCCTTTCTGCTGTTATTGTGTGATGTAGGATCTTCTGTTTCCTGTGACCACTGTGCATTTAACAAGGTTCCTGCATATCTTCATTAGATGTCCTGTTCTGGCCTCTATTTTCTAGCTCATCTTGCATTCCCGCGAATTTTTCCTCTTTGATACTTATTTCTCAACTCTCAAATATCTTTAAATTTTCTTACCTGTTGGTTTTTGAACTTTCTGCTCCAAGTGAAACTGTCTGCACTCACACATGAATCATTAGTAGCTTAGAAGAATTTCTGCAGTGTGTAGGCAGTCTGGTTAAGGATGGTTCACAAGATTATTCTGGAGCAAATTTCCTTCTGTGGATAAACACACAGACAGAAGATGATGCTGAATAAATCTATAAAACACAGAGAGAAAATAGAAAAATCAGCCATTTTGCTGATTCTATCCCCCCCATCACAATCTTACATCATACAAATCCACTTATCTGGTATTCTGTTGCGTTTTTGGTTCAGTTTCTTTTTCTGCATGTGAAATTTCAGTTTCAAAAAGTAGGCAGATCTAGACATCCCCCCCCTCTTTTGACATACTTTTTTAAAAACTCGTGAATCAGCTGTCATTTATTTATACTGTTTTATACCATTTTTCTTGTAAATCCAATTAATGCTGAAAATCTCTCTTCAGTTGTCATTTGTATGTCCATAGTTGCTATAGTGTCACATCAACAAAAGACTCTTTTTCAAACAAAGTTATATGGAAAATTTCACAGTATGCTATGGTGGTTGAAAAAATCCTTTATGGTTTTATCATCTGCTGTTAACATCTAGGAAGTTAAAATTTGGTTGAAACTGGAAAAATACTAGTGGAGCCAAGATGTGTGGGTTAACTGTGGCATGTAGAACTCTTTCTAAAATTTTGAAGGAAATCATGCCCAAAGTGGTAATACCTGAGTGTGTCTACAGACACCAGAGCAGCCAGACAGTGGTAAGATAATTATATTTCTATAGTTGTACTAATATGCCCTTCTGCATCAACATTGTAAAGCAGGATAAAAATTACTCTTTACCCTCTCACATCACTCAGGTAGTGAAATTTTGGTTCCCAAGCTGTTTCTTCACACAGGAGTGTACTGGAGCGTGGGCATAATTTTCTTTTTTTGTCCTGTGTAGACAAACCTCATATGTCACCGAGATCTGAAGATTGCTCAGCAGTCTCCTCTTAAAAAAGGAAGTTGGTGGTGTCGATCTAGTTCTCTGTGGTTACGCTGTCAACTAAATAAATAGGCTAAATGATTAGCCGATATACTGAAAACACTGAATGAAAGATAAAGATGAGCAGGGAATGGCGTCAGGTCGTATTTTCCATATAACTCTTCTAATACTGAGTTTGGGCAAAGTGCTGACAATTCTTGCGTTGACTCTACTTGTGTTTATAGCCTAATAGAGAACTTTAGGGGAAGGGGATTAGCAAGCCAGTAATTTTCTGAAGCATCAAGTGAAATTTTAAACACTTTTATTCCATTTATAAAATGCAATTGGTTCATTATAGTGCAAACAAGCTCAAGCATCACAGCTTGCAGGAAAGAATTCCCTCAACTTCCTAGCCTCAGAAAGTTATATTTTGTCCACTGAATTCTGGTTCAGTTATGTTCACAGCAAGAGCCAAGCAAAGGATTAAAGTTCACTACTTCCTATTCATGACTCACCCTGCTAAGAAGCAGCTGTGAGGTAGCGTGTGAACATCAGGCTGGTGTGTTCTGCAGTAGCTGTAGCCAGAGCAATCTATTTTTAGGCTTTTAGATTTCTGTGGGGGTGTGGCTCAATTCATTGCGTGCAGGGCTTCTTCCTTATTCTCAGCAGATTTGTAAGGTATTTCTTCTAGATTTTCTCTCAAGCCAAGTCACCTCCACTTGAACCTTTGCAGCATGATCTGGCCAGAATGTTCAGAAAAGCACCTTTTCATTTAGGACAAGAAGTTCAACAGTCCCAGTAGCCAAATTTGAACCCATGCACCATATTTGCACTTTAAAGATACTTAGGTATGAAAAGATGCAAACTGGCAGCTAGTTCAGTTCTCAAGATCTTTATGGTGCCTTACTCGTGAAATCATTGCGTAGATACCCAGATATCTTTATAACTAACCTTGAGTGATACACACATCTGAGTCTCTTATGGTTTTGGTATTTAAAGTTCCAGTACTTGGTACTTAACTTACTTCCAATACTTTGGTATTTAAAGCTCATGGCAGTCAATGAAATATCTGTTCTCAGGATCTTTGGTCCTAATGTACTTTCAGTTAAGCACCTAAGTATGCTTAAGAGCTGTTAGATGTCCCAGTAGGTGCCTTTCCACATACTTGTATGTCTAAATATCTTTGTAAATTTGTCTTTCAATTATATTGTAATAGGAGAACTTGGTGCAAAAACTAGCATGCCAGAAATTTTTATTTTGTTTCCAACTGCTTAAACACTGGCACTGCTCTGAAAATGCTTTTTTTAAACCCTTGTCAGCATTGGAATGCAAATTAACATACCAAGCAATTAAAGTCAATTAAAACAGGATGCAGTGTAATTAGAAACAGTTGTATTCACATTTATATTCAGAGAGGTTTGATGTGTTGAAAGAAAAGAAAACAATTCAGGAAACTTTTAATGCCTACAGATGTGATGATGATGCTAATAATGGCATTTGATTTCTAAAATGCCCTATCCTCCCTCACCTCATGAGCTCTTGAGAAGCGTGATAAAATGAGCAACTACTGCACTGGATGCAATGGAATTAAGTGGCTCAACATACTGTGAGACTCGAACACCACCTACAAGTGGTGGCCTTCTCTCCCCTTTCTGAACACAGTACACATTACCTGTTGCAGTACAAGAGAAGCTTGCAGTTTTAGCAGCCTCATTTGGCTGTTTGAGCACTAACACCAATAAATTGTCAACAGTGTCAATGGGCTCAGGAAGGGTATATCTTTCCCACACATGGTTCCTTGGTATCTCTTTCATTGTTGTTCTGGATATCTGCATTAGTATTTCTTGCCAGAAAGACTGAGCCAATTGCACTCTATTTATATCCTCTTTCTGCATGGTAACCAGAAAGGAAGGAGAGTTCTCATTCCTCTAAAGCTGAGGCACAACTATCCTCATGATAAAAAAAAATATGCTAGAGGTTGTGGTTCTAGTACTTGTAATAATATTAATAGGTTTGGATGGGCTGTGGAAGGCATTTGGAAAAGCAAACAGAAAACTGTGAAGTATAACTCTACAAGCCTGGATGGCTGCTGCAGCATTACAGACTACTGTACAAGAGTACCTTTACTGGACCTGTCTTGGCATAGAGATTAGTAGTTGCAACTCTTCCTTGATGGAACTGAGTGACGAAATACATCCAAAGGAACCTGGGAACAAATCTGCCCCTAAAAAATTGCGATCTGTTTACTGATGTAAAATGTTTCAAGGCAGTGCCAGGGTGCACAAGGTAACAGGCTGCAAACCAGTACAGTTAATGAAGCATGATGAAGCGAAATGTTATTCTTTAATGTTATAACAGATATTCAGGTGCAACACCTTCCATGTCACCAAATGCATGTGTCTGCTGACTATCCTCTATTAAAAGCAGCTACTGATTTGAAAGAAGTAGAGAAAAATAGCTGGCAAAGAATTAAATGCAGAAACATGAAAACCAGTTGCTGGCTACTCCATCTTTTCCACCCAGTATCACTCAAAGCAGGACCATGTCCATTATCTGTGTTTCATTTTTACTTCTCAGTACTGACGATCCATTTTTATTTGAAACTTAAATGTGGAGAGCAGTCTCTTTGAGACGAGATTTATTTGAACTCAGCCAGTCATATCAGTTTGCATTTCCACTAGTAGTCAATTATAATAAACGTAAGGACTGGGATAAAGCTTTCCATTTTGCATTTTATTGATGTATGAATTCATCAGTTCCAGCTTCTGAGACTTATAGGAACATAATGGTTGTCTCAATTTCCTGGGAAAAGCATGGCTTGTATTTGCAAAAGGGATAAGACACCTGAAAGATATATTGATGCTTACCTCCTGTTAAGGTGAGTGAGAGTGAAGTGTCTAAATATGTCTTGGGCAGCTGGATGTGTTTGGAGATCTGTAATGTGATTTTGAGTTCCTGATTTCTGAGTGTACCGGCTGAGGCACATGTGAGATGATTACATTTTTAGGGTTAAATACTCATCATGGTCTGAAAATCAAATTTCAGTACATTAGTCATGAAAATGTGTTTGAGAATCCTTTCATGGGTGCATTATCTGATGTATCTCTTTCTTTTACGTAGGCATAAGACAGATAATGAACTTTGAAATTTAAAATGCATATTTTTGAGGGCTATACAGGTTGTATTTTTTGCCAAATGATTTTCCCTATTCTTGCAGCTTGTTAAGTAGTTTTGACTTGTGCAAGGCAGATGAATAAGAGTATCATCTCATATTACGATATTTTATACCTACTCTGCATAGGCAGATATATGTGTGTGTGTGTATGTATATATACATGGCTATAGATAATTATGGAGAGTTAAGTTATGTTATTATTTAAAGGAAGTATTTATAGTGACATGGAATTTATCATTTAATCCATCCCCATGTATGAGCAGCTATATATTGCTGTCAGGTTTGTGATTGTAAAATGGGATCAATTCTGTTCAATTTTTCCTTTAGAAAACATGACTTCTTGCAGGTTTCCAGAACAGCTGAACTGCTCCTCATGCTGAGAGCAAACTGATTTCTGAAAAAAAATGACGCCATATATTGTGAAAGCAGAAATTGCTGGGCTTGAGCACTTCAGAAATTTTGCCTGAAGGTGCTTTGCATGATAAGGGTACTATAGCAAATTGCAAGGAGATATACATAACATTTAACCTTTTGGCTTGATGAAATGTTTATTCCTCAAACACAGACATGCAGGCAAAGCAGTCTTATGAGATGACAGCTAAGTAATTACTAGGTGACTGAGAATTCATGGTATATGTTGTTATATAATACATATAATATAATGCAATTAATTACTTGCTATTATGAGTCAATTTCCCTGTATCTGTGTTTGCAATAGTATGTGGTACAGTGTACAAGTACACTACAGTATAGTGTCTGGTCACCAGTCACACAGAGAGAGTAAATAATCTACTTACAGAGAGCTTTCCAATCTCTCCCCCCAAAAAAGTGTTGACCTTTCCTACAAGACGT
This sequence comes from Buteo buteo, assembly GCF_964188355.1. Taxonomy (NCBI): domain Eukaryota; kingdom Metazoa; phylum Chordata; class Aves; order Accipitriformes; family Accipitridae; genus Buteo; species Buteo buteo. Next base: position 22,462,275 of record NC_134191.1, read on the forward strand.
AAATAGTTTAGAAGAGAATATGGTTGGAGGACAAAATTCACCTGCACAGACAAAGGCATCAAAAGCTCTTTTCCTCCAGAAAAGGATTTGGTTTTTTATCTAATAGCAAAATGGATGTGAAAATGAGGTGTTTTTGTTGCAGTTGGAAGAAAATACTTTTCTAATGTTTGCTTCTTCTTGCTAGGTGGTATATGTAACAGCCACATTCCCCTATATCATGTTGATGATTCTTCTGATTCGTGGAGTAACATTACCAGGTGCTTCCGAGGGGATAAAATTCTACTTGTACCCTGACCTTTCTCGACTGTCTGACCCACAGGTAGGATCATGGTCCACATATTTATTTTCCTCTCTGACTGGGAAAAAATGTAAGTGTTTCTTGATTTTAAAGTTTGAGTATAGGTGATTGCTGGAAAGTTGTTCATTGTAGGAGATTTTGAATTGTGGATAAGGGTGTTAAAGTCATCAATGCTTACATGTGTTGGAATAGATTATTCCTTTAGTAGAAAAGTACCTTGGTTGATAAATCAGAATTTTCAGAAATGTTGAGTTGCAGTTGTTGCTTCTGCCACAGAGGGGCAAAAGCAATGCTATTGATTCAACAGGAACAAATTTAACTGAGATTTATCTATTTTACAGTTCTCTGCTCATTCTAAAACTGTCAAGATTAGTAGAGAAATTGATCATTGTGATGATTGTTGTCTTTGAAGCAGAAATCTCTATGTGCAATCAAGGAGGAATGAAGTACTCAAACTAGGAACTCTGTCTTCTTTGTTGTTTCCAGAGTAGAGTTGAACATGGAAATACTGGATTAAGTTGATTTATTTTTTTTAAGTGACAGATGACTACAATAAAACAGTTATTGTATATCATTTGTCTGATATCGAGGAGGGAAGATGACACAAGCTCTACAAAACCTGACAGGCTGCAGACAGCATTTTACTTACCTGGTTTGGCAATGTAAAAGGCATTATACGGTGTTAGTCCTAGGGCTATTACAATGTTAAATGGATCCTGAGATGGAGATAGAAAGGAAGTTTAGGGATATTTGTCAAAATTAATTTTTTTTTAATCTGCTTACTGAAAATGTGTCAGCATAACTTTTTTTTAACCTCTGCTTGTGGAAAATGTGTATTTTGTTGCAAAAGACAATAGAGGGAACCCTTCAGTTTATTTCCTTGAAGTGTCTGAAATGAATGGCTCATATAAAGTTAACTTTAAAAAAAGTAATATTTCTACATAAAAAACAAGCTAGAAGAAAAAGATTAATTTAAAATATTGAAAATTTTAGGTGAAAACTTAATCATGTGCCAGTTTTGGACTCGACAATGTTTCCGTTGTTCTATGTCGGCATAGATGGGAAGTGAAAGAAGAGTTGTGGAAGTGGTGTTAGAATGTCAGTGATGTGCTATGGATTTCCAACGGCTAGCTTGCTTACAGGTAGCCTCAGTTCACCTGAGAAATTAGCACAGTAACAGAGAAAAACAACAGGGTTCTCTGACACGCTCCAAGTTATTTGTTTGCAACATATAATAGACTCAGACTGTAGTAAATACAGCAAGCCAGTCCAATTTCAAGTGAACCCCATGCATCTTAACTCATTTTAGCAGAGACAAGAAATTTGACTGTCATATGCTTATCTGAGAACAGGGATGGCACTGGTTTATTTTGTCCAGTTTTAACAAGTGCTTCACCCCGCTGTATGGTTCTGAAAACTGAAGTTTACCCGCTGCCTTAACAAAAAGTGTTCACTCCATACTCTTTTCTTGTACTACACCATGATGACTCCTCCACCTGCAAAGATTATCGATCTAGTGTGGATAGGAGGTAGTCCTGCTGCTCAAATGTTGATTCTTTCGCTTGTCCAGCAGTGTGTGAGAGGACCGTTAACAGGATTTTGCCCTGTGTGTGGATTTTTCACAAGCCACTGACACCCTTGCTTCTGTTTGTCCTTGAGGGAGGGCATGCAAGCTTAAGCAACATTATTGTCAGGCTACAAGGGGGTTTTATATGCCTATTTACTATACTGGTTCCATTTGTAAAGAAATACATTGTTGCCATGACAATTTCCAAAGCACATAGTATTAGTCTAAGCAGTCTGTGAAGTACAAAGCACTTAAGACAGTGTGCATGTATCTGTTTGTCCCACACATACAGCTCAGCTGATACTAGAATCTCTTTTGGGAAGGCTTAATGGATTGATTTAACAAGCCAACTTCCTTGTCCGTTTCAAGGAGACTTTAACTGACACATTGCTGTATTTCAGCCTTAGTATTTTAAGCACCTTTTTGTAGGAAAGAAGCTGAAGTAGCATGGACCATAATAGAGAGTGTGAACACTAATACAGGTAATTTAATGGTAGTATGCATAATGAAATGGTTTTAGAGTATTATTTTTGTGTTGAAAAAATGCTATTTCATTGAAATAGAAATATTTTGTTGAGACTAATCAAATCAATTTTTTAAGAAAGATTTTTGAGTTATGGGCAGGACCTGTAGTCAATTTTCAAGAAATAAAGGAAGTTTGGCTTCTCAGTCTTCAAAACAGAATTTGGCACAACTCATTAAAAAAAAAGTAAAGTGGAGTTAGTTCAGCTTTATTACAATTTTTAATTGGTAAAAAGATAGATATATAGACATTTTCCATTTTATGAAAATGTAGAACTTAATAATGTTCAAACCCATGAATTTTTTGCATCAACCCTCTCCTCCCCCCCCCCCATTCCATAAGCCTTTTCTCAATTTGTTCTAGAGATTTTTGCTAAGAAGCAAGTATAGGACAAGTGATACTTGTGCTTCCAGTTTTCATCTTTACTCGTTTATTTGGATTTACTCTGCAATATCAAAGCATAATGCATGTGTACTAGCAAAAGTTGTTTTCATCTTTATTTGGAGGTCTGTTTAAACAATGTTCCAGGGAGACTACTGTGTCTGTATTAGAAGAGCGGTATTTGAACCACAGTGCCAACTATGTTTACTGTGGATTAAATAAATTAAGTTTCTCTTCAAGGCTCACTTTAGTTTGAAGTTCTCAAATCTTCTGTCTTTGTGTAATTTGCATTCCATGGTTCATTATAGCTTTCTAAGCAGCTATTCATCTGTCTTTTCAGTTCCTCTTAGCTTTCAAGTGCTGTGTTCTCTATTTCATTTTTATATTCTATCTTTTCAGCAGACTGAATCCTCTTGGTCTGAAAATGCCATCTTTTGTCCTGTGTATCTGTAGAGCTCATACTGATCACTTTTCATTATAATAGTGGAATACTATATTTAAGCTTCAGAAATGCTTTGTTTCATCAACAGTAAGGTCTCTATAGACTTCATGCTCAAATTGACTTGAAATATGTTCCTCTACCTCAATCTGGAAGATACAGGTGCTGTTTATAGCTTAAGTATGGGGTCTTTCCTGAGTTATAACACACACAAAAGAAGTATTTTACAAAGTTAATAGGTTTGTTATGGTTTTTTGTGTGCAAAGTCACTTAATATGTAATTGTGTGTGGTATGTACTCACTGCTCCTTTTTGGGGAAAACATTTGGTTCTTCATAATGGGATTTTCCAACCAGTTGTGCGTGGAAGAGGTTACATCAGTTTGGGACTAGCAGATGTACCAGTTTGATGGATCAAGGAGTAATAGTATGGTCAATAATGTGGAAAACACACACATGTAAATTTAAACCCTGCTGTAGCAGTGGATTTTTAAAATGAGGATTCTTAAAATAAAAATAAAGCAGCCTTGTTTATTGTGTGCTTGTATGCTAATAAGTGGCTGTTACTGGTTTTTTATTAAAAAAAAAAAGTTTTAATGAAGATATTCATTATAGCATCTGTAGGGGTGAACATGTCAACATAGTCAGAATTGCACTCTCTTCCAAACAGTTGGTGCTTACCAAAATCTTGAACAAATTTAATTTGGGTTTTGCGACTGAATTGCACATGAGAATACGTTTCTGTGTGGAAATAATACAGGTTGTACTTTCTCTCTGATATACTTTCATGTGAATATTAAGCATGGTAAATGAATGACAGGGCAATTTACATATAAGGTACGGGAAAATCTAAGCCATCATAGTTATGATTGATTTTAAATTTCTCTGATCTTTTATTTGCAGTGGGAAAGTGTTAAAATTGCAATAAAAATTCTGATGGCAGAAACATTTCTACAACTCACCTTTAGTAGCTCAGCTATGAGAGTTCAGCTATTAGGTAACCATGACTGTGTAGAGCTTCCAGGTGTTTTCTATGGGTGTTCTTGCAATGGGTACTTCACCCAATTTGAAAATGGCTTCTAGAAGTTTTTCCAAAAATTTCCCTGGCACTGAAATTTGGTTAGCTGGCTTGTAGCTCACTGGATCTTCCTTCTTGCCCTTCTTGATTATAAGTACCAAAACATGAATGCACAGCAACGAGCATTAATTTAACCTGCAAAACCCCTTACCCTAGATAAGTCTTATAGTACAAAGATGACTCTTTTCCTTACATTGCCCTCTGTCTCAAAAATTTGTTTCTTCCTGCATTTTCCTGTGTGGCACTTAGGCTAAATTTTCATGTTCTGTGTGTTTATAGAGAAAAAGAACTTTATAGTACATCTGATATCTGTTTTAGGGAAAACACTTTTTGTGGTAGAAAATAACTTAGAATAAATGAACGTTCAAATTTTTTTTGCCTGAAAGTTGTAGTTTTCATTACATAATCCTTAATTTTCAGGTTAGCATGGGTTTATTTTGCTAGTTATTCCCTCATCCTTTAGCATCATCTTAGTATGTTTGAGCATATGCATAAGATTAAACTTTTAAAAAAGATGGTACTCACCAAAGCTGTAAGCAATTGCTATCCAATTAGGCTAATTATAGTATGCATATGTGTGAGACATTTGGGAATACTGTATAGGTGTAGAGGTAATATTTTTTTAAATCGTGTTCTGAAAATCCAAACTGGAAAAGTATGTGAGAATTTACCTTCCCTTAACTTTTTTTTTCCAATGTTTAATAACGCAGAGTTGTTTTAGCAATGAGAAATGAAGCACTAATGCCACTCTGATTCTGTACAAAGAACTCTTTTCTTAGCAGTAGAAGAAATAACCCAGATTGATTCAATTTTAGTACATGCAGCCTGGAAGCAAGCAACTATCACAATTGTATCGCCACCTTGAGGCCAAATGAAACCTATGTTTTCAAAGGGTGGAGAAGAAAATTCTCTCCTGGCTTTGAAAGTGTAGGAAACTGTTGCAGTTAAACAGAATTGTTAGGGCTCTGTTTTCTTTCAAAAAAAAAATTGTAGAAGAAATTGTGATTTCATTTTTGGGAGGTTTCATGCTCAGAAAATCAAGGGAACTGTATGGATTCCTGAGTAGTGGACTGTAGACCTGTACTGTATCTATCTGAGCATACTGATCCTTAAAATTGGAACCTAGGAATTTTCACATGTTGGCAATGAAATGATATCTAATTGCTGGAGAACTTTTTGATGCTTTTATTTGTTTAGAATGTGATGAGTGAGAAACTCGCAGTCTAATGAGAAACTTACTTCAGAGGGTGCATTCAGTCCTGGATGGTAAGCCTAATTTTTCAGCATAGTCCTTGGAGAAAGGGTTCAGAGGCAGGTCATGTGTCCTAAATCTTCCCAGACTTTTAATACCACTAAATCTAGTAATACTTTCAGCAATTTACTGCATTTTTGACTGTTATAAGCATGCAGCCATTTAAAAAAAAACCAGACAACACAATTAACTGGGAAAAAAAAGTAGTGATGAGAGGAGGAAGATATCCAGTTCCCATCACACTCATGCATTTCTGTTAACAGCTATGGAATTTACTTTTCTTTTTCTGACCAATTTCTTCCCATTCTCTTTATTGTTTGCTTCATCAGGTATTCACTTTCTGAACCAGGCAGTTGTGATGCACATGCACGTGAGTTGCAGTAAATTTGAAAAAGAGTGCCAGTGAAATGCCAGAAATTCATACAAGAGCCATAGGTATAAAAATCCTTAGCTGACTTTACTATCTGTATAACTACAACTCCTACTTTACGCATGTATCTTTAAAAACCAGTCTGTTCATTTGATATAGAAACTAAATTTCAAACTGTTCTTTCTATGAAAGGAGAAAAATATTGCTGCTGATTGTGAGGGTCTCATGTTGCTGTTAAGTAGTAATCCCCCACCCAAACTTTTAAAATTTAAACTTGAAAAAGAATTAATTCTTCTCAAAGTCTGCTGTTCGCACCATCATTACAAATTACTGAGATTTTAAATTGTAAGCTAAGTACAGGATATAAACTGGTACGGTGTTTAGAAACATTTTGCCCTACAATGTAGTTTATAATCTCCACAATGAGGAACTATTTCATTTTAGTATGTACTATGGGTTTTGCATTACAAATTACTTATGTGGTTTTAAAGAATAGGAAGACCAAATTGCTGCAATGCAGTGTTCTTGCTGAAAGGGCAGAGGTGTTCAACAAAGCCATAAATCACTCCTGGGATGGATATATTCCCGCTTTCCCCAAAGAAAGACTGAAGGCAAGCTTGGGAGCACATTTCAGTTCCCCTGCTCAAAGGAACATACATACTGCTCTCTCGCAGTGAATCTGTACTACAGTGATTGGCACATACATTTCACAAGGCACGGGCTGAAGACATTCAGGGTCTTCTCCTATCTCTGCAATGCATGGAACAGCTTAGTATTTGTTCACCACACAAGTCATTACATTGTGCAAAGATTTTAGGTGTATTTAAATATGCTGTGAGAAAGACACAATCTAAATTGAACACATCATTGCTAAACTGTTGGTATATGTGAGTGCATGTGACATACCTTTTCATGCCTCAACATACAACTCTGGTTTTTTTTCAACAGCATAATATTGTGACTATTAATTTTTACGTAGCAGATGTGGTTTCCGAAGTCCAGTTATTGCTTTGGAGAGTTATTTCAAGCCCTGAACAAATAGTTTGCCACCTCCTCCCCATGATTTTCCCTTGTGTTTCTTGCTATTGCTACACAAGCAACAGCAAGCTGAGCAGGCAACATCAGGTTTTGGCAGTTAGGAGAGACTTGCTGAAAGAATGGGGTCATTTTGTAATTTCCCTGGGCCTTCTAGGGCACATGAAATCTCTTCCAGCTATCCCTGCAACCCCTTAGCAACCTTGGCAATGGAGAAACATCACCTGAGTTTCAGGGAAGCTCTAACTGCACTTTAATATTAGACTTTATGGCTAGTGCGGTATGCCACTGGAGGGAGACAGGATCCACACATTAGCTCTGTGCATTGGCATAACAGGGAGAGATTTTTCACTGTTTACAATGATGGCACCCGAAAAGAAGTACTAGATAAACTTGGAGAGCCATTTTGTGCGTAAATTAATTAACATTCTCAGGAACATTTAGGGTATTGCGAATAGTATCAATGACTCCAGCCTGTCAGCTGCTCTAGGAGTCAAGTCTCCTAGCAAGAGAAAAGCTGTTGTTAAAAATTCATTTGTTTCAGATGAAATTAAAAATTGGTACAAAAAATACTAAGTGATATATTGATATTAATGAGCGAATAATAACAAGGGACCTTGTGCTGCACACTGAGGAGAGTCAGTAAGTGAAGCAAATAAATAGTCTATACTATTTCTGGGACAGTCACAAGGGGGTGTAGGATGCCATATAAATAGAGGCACTGGAAATGTATAGTTATTTTAGGAATTGCTAACAGAATTCTTGTTAATGTTGTTATTCCGGAGGAATGAGAGAAAAAAAAAGAAAAAGAGAAGATTACTACACTAGTGGAATGATATGCAGCTTGCAGAAAAGCTGTTACTTACTGTTTAAAAAATTGAGTGCCCCTAAAGATTATTCTTTGAAGACCTGTACAGAAAAATTGCTTTCTAATACCCCAGACATTTCTGAGACTCTTTTTATTTCCAACCTAGAACTGGAAAAACAGTTGAATTCTCAAAATGATCCAACAAAAAGAAGGCTGGGCAAATATCTGCAGAAGTAGCAATGGCTAAAATGTATTGTGTACACCCCACAAACTACCATTGGAGAGATGCCGTGGTGTAGGCGTTGACTGGTCAGCCTGGCAAGGTCTCTGCCTAAGGGTTTTACAGTAAATGGAGTTGGGTTCACACATATTTTCCTCAGAAGTAGCCTAGAGGAGATTGGTACTGAAGTTCTCCCCTGAAGATGTCCTCTGAACTAATAGAAATACAAAATGAGAAGGAGGCAGAAAGGAACAGAAAAGGTGCCTTCCTCCAGGGTGGTATGAGAAAGTTGGGGACTGCATTGAGCTGTGGGCTATGTAGGCACCTTACAACTACATGTGCCTTACTGCTGCTCTTCCCTCTTCCTACTGTGATTTTGTATCTGCTAGCACATAGTTTATATGACACTTGTGCATATGTATGTGATTTATTTGCAAGGCCAGTGTGGAAAAGGGAGAAAAAAGTGATAGAAAGCAAGGAGAGGGAAGCTGGGAGGAGAAGGTGGGAGGTGACTGATGACAGTTGCTGGCACACTGCCCTAATGTGTGTGGGAAAACAAGCTGCCTCTCCCATCATGAACTGTCACCAGCTACCAGGCAGCTCACAGCGAGGATCCAGATCCAGGAGAGCAAATTGGAAATGAGATGGGTGCATTGGCAGCTATGACTTTCTTATGCTCTCTACTCTGAACATCTATGCTACGTTGTTGACTATTTCTACATTACAGATAAAGTATCTCCACAGTATCAGTATAGTTTTTGTTTAGGCCATTGAAGCTGGATTGATTGTTGACTATTTTACGTAGCATTTCATAATTGTTTCTTCCTTATGCTTTATAAAATGTTTATATGCGCACACACTTATATACACACTAAAGTTATATCATCAAAATTGTCCATGAAGATAAATGACAGGATGGGAAAGTCAACATGATTTCTTAACTTCACATTCTGCTGTGATGCATTGTGAATACAGTTCATATTCTTTTCTCTGAAATAGGAGTCTTTTAAGAAATAAATTTATTCCTGTGTAAATGTTATATTCCAGAAAATATTGTAATACAGGAATTCCTGCAAAGGTCCTTCCTTAACTACGTTCACAGTCTTAGATTTCCATATGCTAACTTATTTTCCTATATGGATGTTTATAGACAGCTACTTCAAACACAGAGGCTCAAATAAACTGAACATTCTGTGACCATTTGCATCAGAATCCTGGCCACAAGAATATCTTTTTATGCCATCAGAGAACAGAGGCAATAACGTGTTTTGTCACACCAGTGCCAACCAAACGCTACTACTTCAATTTAGGACTGTAAATAAGGGTGAGGAATGAAAGCATCTGACTGTCACAGAGAGAGAGGCAATAAAATCCATTGAGTAAATTTGTTACCAACTTGGCAGGAAATCATCAGATGTTGATACAGTTTGGGATACGGGTTCACCAATCTTTCATTCGTTTATTGTCAACCCATGTGAACTTTTCAGCGAACATTTGAATCAAGAAAGTGCAGCTGAATTTGTAAAGAGTGGGAGGCAGAATCTGGTTCCTGGTGATTTTGCACGCAAGTTCTGTGTTCACATATTGATATTTTAGCAAAACAAACACAATACATTTCACAAAGACCAGAGCTTTAACAAGTGTTTTTATTTTAAAGAGGTGGTTTCCTTTTTTATTTTTACTATTACATTTGGAATCAAAATCTTGTTTAGGAATTAAAAGTCAAATGCTTCATTTAAAAATAGAGAAATAGCATTTGACTTCTCAAAATAACCTTTCAGATTTTAACCAATGCTTTTACTGTTTGACACAAATTTACAAATAATGTAAATTAAACTGAATCTTCATTCTTCTGCAAAATTAAACATTGATCAATGCCAATACTTTCAGTAGCCCCCTTAGTGTCAAAAGTGCAGGTCCTGAATACAATTCCTAAATGGCATCTTTTTTATTCTAGTGCTTTTTTTATTTTGAACTTGGTTTTACTTTGTTTCTGCCAACTCTGTGGCATAAATGAAAGGTTTTTCATTGCCCAGCTCTCTTTAGAAAGGACTAGGCTCACAGCAGAATTTTAGTGAACATTGAGTGGCTTGTTTACTAAAATTTGCCAGTTGGGTATACAGTTCCTGTCACTCTAAAAACAACTCATGCTTTTAAAATACTCTAAATCCCTCTGTGTAAAATAATAAAACAACATGGTGACTTTGAGGGATGTTCACAAAAAAGTATAGTGAGAGCTGGTACTTTCCCAGCCTGGAGGTCTAAATGAATTTGTTTACCCATCCATGAAGGTGAGCAGAACATAGGTGGAAAATGATTGCAGCAGTTAAAGCACTGAAAAAGTATAATCGGGGCAATAGCCTTCAGTGAGTTACTATCTTATGGAGGAAGGCAGAAAATGTGGCACATGATTAGGGATTACAAACTAAAACGATCTGTTCTGTATCTTGATCTTCACGAGAAAGTAGATACGGTGGCCCAGAGTCATCATATTTAACATTACAGATATATGACTGGCATGTGTAAGCAAGATTCTGACATCAGTGAAGAGGGAAAGGGGTCTTGGAAGTTTAGTTCGGTCACCCACCATTTGCAGCAGTCTTAGAAATTCCTTTTTGCACTAATTCTGTAGAGCACTTGGAATGACCACAGTCTTACAGACAGAGCAGAGACAGGTACCTCAGCTTGTGCGAATGAGGCAGAGGCTAAATAACGCAGGGGCTAATTTACTCTCCTGGATATTTTGAGACTGACCAGGCAATGATTTTCAGTACTGGTATATCTGTGGGTTTGTATTTATATAACTCCATTTACCTGCAGATTTTGAAGTAGTTTAGGTCACAAAATAGTGGTAAGTATAGTCAACGAATAAGTCAGTTGTTAAAGAACCCCGTCTGTCAAACACAACTCCAAATAGTAAAATATTAATATTGTGCTCTCTTTAGGTCCAAGAGAGGTGGTTTGTTGTTTTGGGTTTTTTTATACACTGGCTTAAATTTTTGCTTTAGCTGCATAGTCATACAGGTGCAAGTAGAAGTAAGAACTGGGTGCATATTACCAAAATACAGAGTTGAAGAATGCAAGACTAAATGAGTTGGCAGCAAGTGGGAAAGGGGAAGAAATAAAAAAACCATGGTCCCTTTTTGTCTTCTTTGCCTCCGATCTACAGTACTCAGTACAATAGGATGGATCAGACTGAAGCAAATCATCCTTCACGTCGAGGGGGAACATGCAAGAAGTGATTCTGAGGGACAGATGCAGCATCAAAGATGCTTGTGGGTTGGAATGACTTATACATCACTCCATGCTCCTGGCTGGGTATGGGGAAAAATAGCTACCAGCATATCAGCTCTTTGAACATTTCAGATAAGCATTTAAAATAAGCCTAGGATATTAGCAGTACAATGCGTTTTTCCCGAATTAAGTTCTCCAGGACAAACCCATCACAGGGAAGAGATGGCAAGCTTATGCCTGAAGGTCTAAAACAAATTTGCTTTATTACTTTGCATTTCTCCATTCCACCATTGCATTTATTTATGAAAATTATCTAGGGAAGTCATTCTGATTTTTATATCTGTTGAGCCCCTTACAGGGCTGGATGTTGTTAGCAGCTCCTTACCTAGTGTTGTGAGCTTCTTTAAACTGTCAGGTGGATTCTCAGTGACTTGTAACTGAGAACAACCAGAAAACCCAAAATGCCTCTCTCAAAAAAAATTAAAAGCTTAAGATCTGGGATTGATTGGATAAGTTGTTGCTCTAAGCTTGCTAGAGGAATCTCACAGATTCTTGGCACATAACCCTGGGTAGGTGCCAGGTTCTTGGTCTTGTTGTAAGCAAATCCCAGCTACCATTCACCAGTAGTTAACTCTGAGACACATAGTCAGATAGTACGTACCAAGTTATCATCTTTGCATCAGTGCAATGGTGCCCTGCCAGCTGCAGAGGTATGGCAGTGCTCATTCACAGAATCAGATTTGTCCAAGTTCAGAGAACAAGTCAGTGGCTCGTCTATGGGATTCTTGGTTGCACACTCTTGATAGCAGTGCTTGCTGTTTACTGCAGATGCTACAAGGCTTCCCGCCTCTAGTGGGCTGTTACATTTAGACTTGCAGGCTTCTGACTTGCATGCAAGTTAAGAATATGGGGAGAGATGAATTTAAAGCTTTAAGTTAGTTATTCTATGATTCTATAAAACATCTAAGTTAATGACTATCACTTCCTCAGTACTTAATCATTGATGAAATTCAAGGAGGAAGACGCTACAGACAAAGAAGTAGAGTTTTTGTTTGTGACTATGGAATCTTTGAGACTGCAGTGAATAAATATGTATGGTTTTGTGGCATACATTCACTGAGGAGGTAACTGTAATGCTCGATATTCTGAAACAAGTTACTACTGGGCAGTGCTGCCACTGAATTGGTATTCTGAAGATGAGGTAACCTTAATGGTTTCTTACTTTTGCTTCTTAGAATTTCTGTTCTGTTTTGACTGAGAAAAGTAAGTAATATGAAACCTTTTGTTTTAACTCATTTGGGTTTGCTCTACACAGTGGGGGTGTATCTATTCAGCCTTAATTGATGCTTAAAGACTTTTATTGGCTTTTCATTTCTATGTGCTTCCTTGGGCCCTCAGGTAGACAGTTCTGTGTACCCTTGACTCATTCTTGTTACTTGTCTTCTACATTCAAACAACTGAAAAAAAAAATAAATTTGTTTGTAGTTTGAACATGATTGTATAAAATGGCAGAAGTAGGACACCAAACGCCAAAGCTGTACCAAAGGCAAGGGCCAAGATGCTCTGGTCCTGAGAGTTTCTCAGAGAACTCCTGGGGCAAAGCGATACAGTTTAAAGCCTGTTGGTTACCCGTGACCCACAGCCAGAAGGTACGTGGCAGGGGTAAGGGAGGTGGTAGGACTCCCAGGCTTCCTGTGCGGACAATGGAAAGAGAAAGCCACCTTTGGAGAACATTTCCTTTGCATTGTACTCAAGTCATTTGGAAGTGTAATGTTATATAACATTTTCACACAGTTTAACTGACTAGAATAAAATTGGAATTTATTGCTTTGGTAAATGTTTGCCGTAGTCTTTCCCTGAGCATCTGGTTTTGGCAATATTTAAGAGAGGATAGTGGGCTACCTTTGCACTGATTGAATGTAGCCATACTTTTGTTATGTATTTATATCCAAATATGTAACCATTGTACATAAGTAGCTAAAGTGATTTAAATACTTTCCATTCTATTGTCTTAAGTCATATTAAACAGAAAATGATAGTTCTTGAATGAAAAGAGGATTTAAGATGTTTTAGGAAAGTGGTTAATGCTCTAGATTAACTATATGGCTTTTCTTAGCTTTCTGGGACAATTTTTGCAGAGTTAGGTTGGGATTATCCACATCCGTAGCTTTGTTGAAGGCCGAGTCACTAAAATGTGATTAAATTATAATAAAATTATATACTTTCTTGTCTGTCACTTTGGATTGTTGATCTATATTGTCAGTACCAATATTTGAAGGAGTATGTTACACAAGATTTCAGTTCTCTATGTTTTGAGATTACTATTTTAAAAAGATAATTAACTTATAATTGTGTCTTTATTGTTTATTCTGCTTAAGCATTCAGGTTTTAGTATGCTTGTGAAGGGCAATATTGAGATTATTATGCGGGCAGCGTGAAATCAATGCTGTCTTCAATTAAACATTTATTTGTGTAACAGAATGATAGGTAATAAGTTGTCACTTGGCACCTTTAGTTGGTTTATTAAATACTGGTTTTAGTTAAGGCATTTTCTAGACACATTCCTGTTAAATTTTAAAAACATTTTTCACTTTTCCTTTTGGTCTTCAGGCAATAAATATTGTTTGAAATAAATAAACTACAGTAGATGCACTCAGTGGATATTAGCTGGAAGCTTGACCACAGTTTTGGTAGTATTGTAGACAATTAAGTAGTTAGAGTAGCTTTTCAGAGAACTGTATTGTATTTGTGATGCTCCTCAGAAGACAGATCTGCTCATTAAATAGCAATGGTAGCTCTATAGGGCAGTATATAGCCAACAGTCACTGCTGGGATTTTTGTGAAAAAGCAAAAAAAATAATAAAAAGCTTTTGCACGCTGTCAGACCTGAAGCTGGAGCACAGCCTTCCTGGTTCTGCAGCCAAGGCACCATTCCCTGTTTGTGTGGCAGTCAGCCAGTAACTCAGGAGGTCCTACTGGAACCCAGCCTTGGATTTGGCAAAAGTCTATAAAAATGGAGATGTAGTGGGCTTAGAAAAATATAAAAGAATGTGCTATTTCACACAATGAATAACTAAATGGTGGAACTCACTGCTAGAGCATGTGGGAGGCTGAAAGTATAAATTCATTCAATTAATTACAGATAGGTCAATTGTGAACTGTTAAACACAAGAGTCCACATATAACCTATGGTTCCAGCTTGTTTCTGCTGGAGAATTTCTGTCCAGCTTCTACTGGCAAGTTCTCTGTCCTGGGGTGTCTTCCCTGCAGGTGCAGCCTCCTGTGTCCCTATATGATATAAGATGAAGTATATGCCAGCTAGTCAGTACATGTTTATTTGAATAGAAAGTAACACATTAGTGGCTGACTGCTACAGATTCATAATTTAACTGATATCTTTAATCCTTTAATAGCAATTATTCCTCATTTTCATTATCCTATGCAGGGGTTGGTGGGGGAATTTGTACCAGAAGTTATATAGGCATGGAAACATAATAGTCCTTGTTTGGGTACTGGCATTATCAGGTGAGAGATTAAGAGAATTAGAGAAATGAATGTAAGAAAACAACTAGATGATGTTAGTTAGTGGAATGGACAGTCAACATAATAATTTCTTCTGCAGAACAGGGAGCATTAAACCAAGCATCAAAGAATATGTTATTTGCTTGAAAGTATATAAGATGATGCTTTACATAAAAACCTACCTAGAATGAAGATCATGTAGCCCAGTATGCTGTCTCCAGCAGTGGACCTAAGAGAATTCCTAGGGGAATATATGATATTTGTCCCTTGAACTCTTTGGACAGCCAAGTATTTTCAGTTCAGGTGATCTCCTCAGGCCTGTGTGGCTTTTTATGTTCAGAAATCCTCAATGGATTTCCCTTCCATGTAGTTTTCTGATCTCCCCTAAAGCCTGTGAAGGCTTTTAGTATCCCCAGCATCTCTTGGCAACAAGTTCCACACGTCTGCTAATTGTACCAGGAAGAGCTACCTCCTTTCATTCCTTTTGAACTGGATTCCTAGAAACTTTATGTGATGATTCAAAAGTTCTTGCACTGGAAGTAACAGTGAACAAAGTATCCCTACTTGTTTCTTTTCTTCTCATTCATGACTTGTTAAATTGCTCTGACATCCCACCTCAGTTGAAGAAGTCCTAGCCTAGTCAATGTGTTCTCATACAGAATCACAGAATAGTTGAGGCTGGCAGGCAATTTTGGAGATCTTCTAGTCCAACTGCCCTTCCCAAGCCGGTTCAACTGGAACAGGTTATTCAGGACCATAGAATCATAGAATTATTTAGGTTGGAAAAGACCTTTAAGATGGAGTCCAACCATAACCTAACACTGCCAAGTCCACCAAAGACCATGTCCAGTTGGGTTCTGAGTATCTTTAAGGATGGTGTCTCCACAAGCTCTCTGTGGCAACCTGTTCCAGTGTTTGACCACTCTCACAATAGAAGTTTAAATGGAATTTCCTGTGTTTCCATTTGTGTCCATTGCCTCTTGTATTTCCATCAGGCACCACTGAGAAGACACTGGTTCCTTCTTCTTTACTACCTCCCGTCTGGTATTTATGCACATTGTTAAAATCCCCCAAGCCTTCTCTAACCTGACAGTCCCAGCTCTCTCAACCTCTCCTCACATGTTAGATGGAATAGTCCCTTAATCATATTTGTAGTCCTTCACTGGACTTACTCCTGTAAGTCTATGTCTCTCATGAACTGAGACCCCAGCACTGAACACAGCAATCTAGACATGTCTCAACAGTGCTTGGCAAAGAAAAAGGATCACCCACCTCCCTTACTGTGCTGGTAACGCTCTTCCTTATGCTTAGCCCAGGACACTGTTGGTCGTCTTTGCGCCAAGGCCACACTGTTGACTCACGGTCAGCTTGTCCCCTAAGGCCTTCCAGAAGGTTGTCCCCTAGCCTGTATGGATGCATGGGGTTGTTCATACCACAAAATACATTTTTGATTATGCGTTTCATCTTTTTCTCAGACCTTTCAAATTCTATTGTAACTTTTTATGTGAGGGGACCGTAGTGAGAACTGCATAGAGTATTCAAGATGTGGACAAATGATGGATTTAGTCAGTGGTATAATGCTGTTCTTTTCCTTAGTATTCCTTGTATTTATTCCTTAATAATGCCTACCAGTTAATTTGCTTTTTGGAACATTGCTGAGCACCGTTGGAACTAACATAACTACAAGATAATGCTTCCAAATCAAAAATATCAGCTAAAAGCCCATTATTTCATAGGTGAAATCAGAGTTGCTTTTTCTTGTATATATTACTCTAAATGTAATTGAATTTTATCTGCCATTTAAAAAAAAAAATTATTTTCTAGTCATGCCAGCTCATAAGATCCATGATCACAATTAGCTGTCATTCTTGCTAGTCTGGGTAACTTAATGTCACTTCTTTTTTAACTATCATCTTTACTAGTCTGACTACCTTTGTGTCACTCCTTTTTTTCTCAGTGACTGGTGAAGAAACTGGACAGCAGAGGCACAGGTCATTGTAGTATTCCATTGGTAGCCTCCCTCCACTGTAAAAATTATTTCTTTACCCTTATCTGGTGTTTCCTATCTTCTCATCAGTTACTTGTCCAGCAGCTATTTACTTTCTTAAACTGCAGATTCTTAGTTTCCTGAAGAGCTTTTTATGACAGATTTTTCCAAAATGCTTTTGAAAATCAAAATAGGCTTACATCACCTTCAACCACATGGTTGCTGACCACCTCCAAAAAGTTTGGGAGCAATAATCTCTCCTGGTTGGGTTTTATCTTTTCTGTAGTTTCTAAGCTTTACCAGTAGTTTATGTCATGTTTCCAGTGCCAAGTATAGAAGGAACAGAAGGAGCAGAGGGAACAGGCTCTGGAAATAGAGAGAGATTAATTCTGCACCAGTAATGCTATAGAAACTTGATTGGTTTCTTAATTTTTGAAATGCAGCTTCCAGTGGCACAATTCCAGCAGCCGGGCCAGGATCCAATGTTGAGGTGCCCACCCGTGGCACTATGCCAGTGTAGTTGAGAAGGCGAAATATATTCTTCACCTCTGTGCAAGTCAACACTGCAGACTTTTGCTTAATTTGCCTTTGGGCTTTTATGCTTTTGGCAGTGGCTGGAGAAAGGCAATGCTGTGGGTTAGGAAGCTAAGCCCTTATGACTGCTACTCCCTGCTTTCCACGAAGAGTTGATAGAGACAGATCATTTTCTTACAATCACCTGCTGACTGCAGTCACTGAAAAAAGAGGTTGTAGGAGTAGAAACTACAGCCATAAAAAAGATTACTGAGAGTCAATGCCATCTTCCCCAAAACAGTTGGAGGAAGGCAGTAACATAATCTGATCTAATCTGAGAAAGTGTGAATTGAATGTTTAGTGTATTGATGGCCCCAAGCAGCCTTTAATGCTTGTGCTGCTACTGCAGAAAAGACAAGAACAAATAAACAAGAAAAAATATGTAAAAATGAAAAGCACATTTTAAGAGCGCTTTCCACTCTGTCTGCTCTTTCCCTGTATTGACAGTGCCTGTCAATCTCTGCACACCCCACTCTAAGGAAGAAAGAGGAGTTGTTAGATCTCATTGCAGAATGCAACCTGGGAAAAAAATTGTAGTATTGGTACATAGAGCCAAATCACTTTCATATATCCCTTGACATAAACTCTCCAGTCAAAGACAGTTCTTTTTATCAGGAGTTAATGAGATCTTTGTGTGCACATGCAAAGACAGAATTAAGACCTTGGGTATGCATTACATACGAAGTCTCGATCTCTCAGATCTGTGAATCAAGAGTGTCTTCAGACTGACTTGACCAGATAGTGCAGTGACCTAAACAGGGAACTTTTCTGTCTTTGCAACAGTGTATACAAGGGTAGAATCTCTGTATGTGCTTATTTTACCATATTTACTACAATTGTCCGAATACCTAAATGCCACCGTTAGGGTTCCTTCTGCAAGATATTTGCAGGCAGGAAAATCTTTTGTGTCATGAATGGGATTTCTGAAGTGAGCAAAGATATAATGAACATAGATAAGCTTTTGTGAGACAAACTTTTATTTACTGCTTAGAAAATGTGAATATGTTCCTGAGGGGTACTTTTTATTTAGATGAGAATTTATATCATAAATTTGATTATTCAAACCTGTCGCGGTAGAGACGGACATGTCAAGTAATAGATCATGCAAAATGTCTACTTTATTGTTCTAACACACCTTTTTATACCCTTCTTTTGAGTATGTGTTAGTATATGATTGGTTTGGTTAGTAACTAACAATTCATGATTGGTGAGTTCGTTAGGACGGTTCTTATCACTATCTTGTTTTTGTACTGGTCTTCTCGGATCTTTCCAGACTCTCAAGGATACACTACAAGCTGCTCAAGGTCGCGCTGTTCTCGAACTGTCAGGAATTCCGTAGGCTCGTTGCATCCCCCGACACAAACCCAGCTCAATTTTCAAGTCTTTATAATGGAAGGGATGTGTGTGGGGGGGGGTTGTTATTATTATTTTACTCTGCATATGGCGTCCTCAAGCTCATAATTTGCCAAATGCTACGTTACAGTAGTAGAATATATATTAACTCTTCAAATATTTCAAACTTTAGCTTGATAAATATTTCTGCAAGCAAAAAAAGCCAACAAGCAAGTCTTTTAGTTGCATTTATTGTTTTCACAAATTCTAATTCTATAAAAACTAGCAAGGTAAAATCTTGGCCCCTGGAAATCAATGGGAAAATTTCAGCTAAATTTTGTGCCCCAACATTGCAGAAGCTTTACTTGTTTAAAATGAACTGTAAAGTTTTAAAGCACTCAATAGTAAGGTAGCACATTCTTTTTCTTCTGTTTTGAGTTTGCTTTCCTTTTTCTTTTCTTATTACTGTATAGTGCTAAATGTAAGTTTTCCTTAAACAGAGAAATTTTCACATTGGGAAGTAGACATTAAAAGATGTTAGAGGTGAAATATCCAATTTGAGTAGAACCTTCAGGGCTCGAAGAGGTCTGGGATCTTCAGCTCCCACAGGTCCCACTGAAAATCACTGGGCTCATGCCATTTGATATTAGGTACCCTACTGAAGAACCTTAATGTAGTGCTTTTAATGACCCATAGAAGCAACAGAGAGAAAATAGGCTCCTCCAGAGGGTAATTTATCCCCTAATGATTGAGTAACTTTTGAGGAGGGGCCATTCTCTCTCCTTTGGCTACAGGAGAACTCAGGAGAGTACATTCTTAATTTAAGCACCCTCATTAGACTCTAGCCTAGATGGCAGACAGGCTTTGACATCCTAGCTATACTATAATCACTAGTTGGAAGTAGCAGGACCCTTGACTAACACAAGAATCCTGAAAAAACTTCCAATATAGTGATAGCTTTCCTGGGAAAATGGTGCTTTTGATGTGATGCTGCCTTTGATGGTGCAAACGGTTTGTTCTACAAGCAAAAGTTCTGTTTACCTAACGTAAACTGAATCCACTCTGGGAGTATCTTTCTGGCATCATATTAGGCACAGATTCACTGAGCAGGGAAAGGGACTCTACGGCACCTTTTTACCTGCTCTTGGTAGCAGCGTTTCATTTTTGTTCCAATTCAGGTATGCCTGCACAACTTCTCCTTCCACAGCACAGCTGGATTCAGCCCTGTAGTATAGCATCCTCCTTGCACAGACGGAATAGTTGTAGCCTGCATATGGCCATAGTGGTTTTTAAATTTTACTTGTTTGTGAGGCTGCTTAACAAACTAGTACAGACTTGACTATTATGCAGCCATATTGCATGACCTTGCTGTGGAACTGCCTAGTGCATAAACATCGAAAATGGAACAGATCACTAGTATGCTACTGCCATGTTCTTAGTACCATGAGAGTTGCATTTCTGCCTAGATGAAAAATAGTGTTATTTGAAAATAATCTTTAAGGTGTGATTTTACAGTCTGTCTGTCTTTGAGTTGCAGCTTTATACAAACCAAAAGGCTTTTTGCTGGTTAGTATAGTACTCAAAGATGAGGAAATACTTCTTTCAAGAAATCTAGCCTCTATTTTAAGAGTGGTTTATATGTAGTTCAATATGATTATGTCAGTTATTTTTAGTAATATTTAGTATGTGTTCTAGTTATTACTGGATATGAATAATACGTGGCACTAACTTACTTCATTGATATAGCTGAAACCTTTGGATCAGAATTCTACAGCAATAGCTGTTTAAATAATATCACATATACAATACACAACATTTTACTTCTCTAGTCAAACTTTGCTTCAGTCAGGTTTTATGTACCATTTTAGCATTCATCACTGGGTATTTGGACAGTGTCTAAATTGCAGAAATGAATGGAAATCCCCTTGTGGAGAACTTAGTTTAGTATGAGGTTTAGGCTGTTTTCAATAATAGAAAGAATTTAACATCAAATAATTCTCATGCTTCTATAACTGTATTTTCTGCTGTTTCAAATGCTGTTCATTTTAGATACTTTGTTATAAGTGCAGTTACTAAGATAAGTATTCTTAAGAAGATTGCTTAAAAAAAACTCGTAAGAATTATTATTTTTAAAGAAGTTAGACTGAATAACATTTAACCTAATGTTATATAATCTAAGTATAGTTTCTTCTTAATTTCTGAATGAAGTGAATTCTTTGAATAATGATCCATGACCAAAACATTTACCTTTTATAAAAGTATTTGTAATCAGGGCTGAATACTGTGTTCAATATCTCCAGTCTTCCCCAGGCTTCAAAGATGCTGAATGAGAATCTTAAGAAAGTAACAGGAGTAAACAAAAAGCTATCAGAGAAAAGGATTTGTTTTGTCATTGTGATATTGCAGTCAAGCAGCTCTGTAATAGCAATTAGGCATCTTGAAATTATCAACTTGCTGAGAGGATATGGAACGCTACTACATTTGCTAAAACTCCTGTGTCACCCTGCCCCTGAAAACGTAAAAACCAAATCAACCCCAGAGCCCTACATTCTGGCAAATGTTATGTAAATGGAATATTTGAAGAAAAAAGACCTTAAAAACATCTTGGTTTGGATTCAGAATACTCCAGAAATTTGTCAGGATGACCTCTCTCAACAATCCCTCTATTCAGTTGTGTGTAAGTATTTCAAAACTCCTATGACTGTCCATAGTCGTTATAGTGTATGTGGGAGCAGCCAAATATCTCCTTCCGAGAGCATTTGGCAATAGTGTCTTAGTCAGCAAAGAGGAACAGTAATCAAAACCCTCATTTTAGAAATTAGTTAACTGCGCTTCCTGCATTTATTTTAAAAAAAAATTGAGCATCTTTATTTATCATTTATAGGAAATGACATTAAGCATGCCTCAGTCCCCAGACATGCCCCCCTAAAAGGCCTGGTAAAGTCTGGTGTCTCTAGGACACTGAAAATATACTCTCTGTCAAAAAAAGAAAGGCAGGCAATGGCTGGTTTTTTGTGCTCTTTTCATATCATGCACAGAATGAAAAAAAATTAACTTCCTTTATTTCCAAGTGCCTGAAGCTTTGTATAGGGCAAGTGTATGAGAAGGCAAAACTTTTGATGCTTTTAAGGCATGCTACAAGAGAGCTATACAGCACAACTGGAACATGTGGATGCCCTAGCAGTCAATGACTTTACCTTTCCAGAATGCTGGACAAATTTCAGTAACCAAGAACTGTCAATACAAGCAGGCTTCATCACAGAGGAATGATGCAGACCATCCTGCTGATCTGAACTCTATGTGCATTTGGTATGCGGTTACAAGAAATAAGTTGGTGAAAAAACAGGTGCCTCTCCCAAGAGGTATTGGGATTTAATGATATTTTTGCCTCTTATCAATACCTTTTTAAAAAGGTTTCCAGCTTGTCAGATTCCCAAATTTAAGTAATTGAAGACAATTTTCATTTCTTATTGCTCTGACACAAAAGAACTTTTCCAGCTATTCAGTGACTTTTTTTTCCCCCAGAAATTTTGTTCATCATAGGGACATAAGTGTTTTTATACAAGTAATATCTCTTGAATATTCTGTGTATCTTATACTGTCAGCCATCTCCTTACCTTATGTTCCAGAACTAATGTCATGGAAAACTGGTATGTATTTCAAGGGAAAATTCTATATTATGAGATAACTCTCTCCTTACGTGTATTCTGGGCAACTGTTGTAACTATTGGCTGTAAATGAAAACATGCCAGTTTTATCATAAAGATAGTTTAGAGAAATTCTTGGACTCATAACTACCATTGTAGATGGGATTTTTCCTTTGGGCAAAGTTGGAATGTTAGTATTGATTTTCAGATAAAGATAGACCTGGCCAAATATTTGTTCTTTTGTTAGATTTTTTTTTTCTTCCTAAATATGGGAAAAGTCCTATGAAAATTATTCCTGGGATTTTGTATATTTGCACAGAATAAATCAAACAAGGCTTAAGGTAGGTTGGTGCTATTTAACAAAGAACATCAGATAGCTATCTATTATTTCTTTCACACCTTTATATTTCTTGGATGGTCAGGACAAGATAACTAATAGCCATTGAAATATTGGTTGGAGAGAGCAGCTCCAAAGGGTTATGCCTTAATAATGCTATTTTAGACACCTCTAATTGCTCTTTGTAATGTAACTTTGTGACAGACTAAATCTCTGAACATGGTAACCTGAAAGGGTGCTTTCATGGCCATAATAGTTTCCTTTTACATCACTTTCAGGCAAAACTGCCCTTGGGCATTGCTGTTTCTGAGCCAAGTTGGGGATGTAAAGACACTGGGACAACCCAGTAGTAGTGGCCCAGGTGTTCTTCTGAGCCTCCAGGTCTCCAGGGTGTCATTGTGGTGATGATGCCATGCAGAAACAACAGGCTTTCAGGTCTACCACTGTGGAAAACTGAAGTCACCTGAGTATTCAGTGTCCTGGAATTCAGAGCCCTCTTGAGGTCTGAGATGCTAGTTAGAAATGGAGATAATATAGAGGTTAGAAATGGAAGTAGACAAACAAGCATCCCAGCATTAAATGTATCTGAGCCTTGTACCTTTCAGAGTGTGGGTGAAGTAGGAGGCAGAGATTGCTCCTTTAATAAATCAGTTCACTGTACTGCAATTTAGTGAAATAACAGATTTACAGCTGGGAGTTGTTGCCTTCTATTGTTTCTGTATTGACATTAAATTTGGAAGCGAAGTTGTGTAGATGTGTGGGGCACATGGGGTGTGCAGCTAGCTATCCTCAGCCATTAGCCAAGGTAAGGAGTCAATTGGTAAGAAACTAGTAAAATACTGGTGCAAAATGCAATATGTTTAGCACCTTAGTTCTTGCCAGGTTGGGATTTCTCTTAATTGGGGTGCTAGTTTGTGCAGTATTTGAATCCTGCTGTCAGAATATGCTGGCTGCGAAGTGAATCCAAAGCCTCTGGTCTCTTTCCTATCTCCTGTTGTACCATGCTGAGTGAGGATGTCAACTGATAAGTCCATAATCAAAGTGAATTGTAGGCTCAGAAGACAGAAATCAGAGTCTGGAAATCAAAGACACTTTTTAAAAACCCACTGCCCTTCCCACAAACATGCACACATACCTGCTATCTGAAATGAGCGTTCAAGCCCCTAGTTATCTCAGCTAGCACTCTGCAGAGAAGAGGGGGTTTTGGATAATGTTTATTTGTTTTTTTATGAACATACTCCCTAACCTATATGAGTGCACTCGTGATTATGCAAACAGGGAAGTACAACAGTAATTTGTGGTTGCTAGTTTTGGAATCATGCCAAGGCAATCAAGATATCTCCTAAGTTTTGGGTTAAGGAGTTCAGGAAAGTAAACCAGTCTCATAACAAACATTATTTCAGTCATGAAAAGCAGTCAGAGTAAGTGAAAGAATTCTTCCTCTAAGTCTCAGAAGGAACCTCAGTATGCTTTGCTCCAGCACCTGACTTTCAACATTGGCTGGCAACACAGAAACATACTACTAGTGTGGCTCCTGTATTGAGGAAAGTCCTGTTCCATTTTAACAGGGTGGTACTTGGCTAACAATTATGCCTCAGAAAATTAGCATTTAAATATGTGTAAAGTAATCTGAGCTATAGTGTTGGTCTCCAAAGGCAGCAATGAATAAACAAAACTTCAAGTATTTAGGTCCTTCTCCCCCTCAGCTCACCATTCTCATAATGAATATACTGTATTCATCCCGTCTGTAAGTAACATTAGCAGAAGGTAGGAGA
The DNA here is from genome assembly GCF_964188355.1 of Buteo buteo. Lineage (NCBI taxonomy): Eukaryota > Metazoa > Chordata > Aves > Accipitriformes > Accipitridae > Buteo > Buteo buteo. The sequence continues at coordinate 22,486,651 of NC_134191.1, forward strand.
GAGACTGCCTAGCAACCCACAGAAATCCCAAAGAGAGGTGGAAAGGAAGTGATTTTCATGTAATTATTCACTTCTACAAAAGCTGTTGTCAGGTAGACACTAGAAACATAGCTGTTTTATTATTCGCCTAACCTACTTTTAATCTTTTGAGAATCACTACCATTAAAGAGAGGGGAAAAAAGAGCTTAATTCAGCCATTTTCTGCCTGGCCGTTTAAGTTGTGTTTTCCTGCTCTAATGAAGGCTCTGCTTTCAGAAGCTGTGTTGTTTAAAAACCCCTGGGTAGTAAACTTCAGAAACAAACTAAGTCCTGTATCCAAAACTCAACATTTTTTTTGCTCCTTCTCCACAATACACAGTTCATATTTTGTTTTGGTTTAGTTTCCCAGTTAATGACATTTCCCATTTAAGAGAGTAACAAGAGATTTAAGAGAGTAACAAGATAATTTTTTTTCTTTTTTTCTTCCCAAGAAGGCATTTGGGGACAGGGGGCAGGGGGTAAAGAGTTTATTTACTTTAGGTAACACAGTTGGTGGCAGCATGTTTGGATCCAGCAGGTTTTTTTACTTTACTTTTCTGAACACGGGGACCCCAGCTTTGCCCTCAGCCATGATTCCTTGGAGTTGACTGAGGCTGCGTGGAGATGACTGAGGGATATTTTAGCACTATTCTTGCCATCTGGATAAGCCTAGAGGAGTTGTGCTTCACTTGTAAAACATCATGCTAAACTCTATTTTACATCGATGGCTGCCTGAACAAACAGTTGCCATTTTCAAGTAGCCTGAGGACAGGCACATTTTCAGTGAATAGTCTAATTTATATCCTTATTTTTCTGCATCATACTTCTAGCATAGGTTCAATAAATGTAGATTGGATAACTTTAGACATTGAAAGTTTTCTTTTAAAGGAGTATATTTAATGGAATATAAGTATATCAAAAGTATGTTGAACTACTATTGAAAGTATATTTGTTGAGGCAGTACCTTTCAGAATGATTTATTGTGAAGGTCGTCATGTAAGTTCTCAGAAGCTTTAACCTGTGTCTTTAGTTAAAGTTATATTCTACTGAGAAAAGTTACTTTAAAATTGCATTGTAACAGTCTGTTTTGCTCACTGGTTGTCCCAAGATTTCAGTTGCAAGCGGGAGGCTTTATTTTCCCTGTCAGCAAAAAGTTTTTCATTGTGACCCCTGGGATTAATTAGTTTAATTTTGTGAAATATTTTTTGTCTGATTTTGAAATAAATGTGTCTTTTTTTTAATTAATTGTTGAAAAGATTTGTAGATTTTTTTTTTAAAACTAAACATATACCAAAATCAGAAAATCAGTCTTTTTTGCTATTTTATAGACAAAAGTGAAAAATTATGCAGTTACAGTAACTGTGTTGATTATGTGGGAAAATTTAAATAATAAAGTTTATCCTTCCCCATTTGATTTTGTCTGCAGGATTCATAGGAATAAGATCCATTACTAGTGTACTGCTAGACAGGAAAAGAGCAGAATACATGCAAGGAATGGATTGATTCACTTCGAATGTCTCCATCTTCTGAGTGTTGGAGAATAGAAGAGTACTTCGAACTATGTATTTTGCGCAGTTGCATAGCACAAGCATTCAGCTGATTTTTGTGTTAGCTGCTACTGAAGAAAAAAATGCAGTTAATTATGAGAGTGACCAGTGAATAAATGAAAACTAGTAAATTTTCTTTCATGCCTTTGAACAGAGATTTCGGTTGATGGCAGGGAATTATCCAGAGTATAACCTCTTGCACTTTTTGCAATGGGATCTATAACCACTGTACTTTCCTGCTTAGTGTGGCCTCTGGGGCAGATGTAGGTGCTTCAGCCTCTTCTCCATTCATTTGGCAAAGCATTCTGCATTGAACCTGAAAATATCCAAAATTAATCTCTGTCTTTTCTGGGGGAGTGTCATCTGAATGTATAACATTCTTCATCTTGGTTAGCATATGAGGAACATAGGAAGTGTCAAAAAAAAAAAAAAAAAAGCCACACATATACCTGTTGCTTTCCTTCCAGTGTATATATATCCAGTCTTAATGCAGCAGTCTACTTCTCATCCTGGTGCTCTCTCCTGCTATTGTCAGCTATGCTGCACCACGACAAACACAATAGTTTGTGATGCAGTTGAATGTTCTTCATAATGAGAAATCTGCAAAAAAATTACTTTAATTGGAATAAGATCAGAGGTAAAATGCTCAGTCCTCCACTGCTACCTGTTTTATCATTTTTCCTAGAAGACACATTCATATATACATAAAAATGTAACTTGTAGCAGAGGAATGTAATAAACAGCAATTTAAGAAATGTTCTTCTGGGAATGATTTTTATAGTTGCACATTACCCTATGCTGTGTCTGCACACTTCAATTAGTAAAATAATTCTTACTTTCCTAGTGACTTCCGAAGTTCATCTTAGTGATAATGTTGTCATTTACTTAGGAGGCATGGGTTCTAAGACTGGAAAAAATAGTCTTGTAAAGAAAGCTCGCTGCCTTCAGGCTATGTGGTACTTTCCTGTTGCAGTAGAGAGTATGTGCTCTCTATGTTCTTAATATCAAAAGATTATTTTGAGTAGCAGAATCCAGTAGCCCTGGAGACCTTCTGTTTGCTACACCAGAACAGTTATGGTCAGGAGCCTCTGCATGTGCAGGATTTGTGCATTAGCAAGTATGTCTGCAGGAAAAACATACTGTTATGTATGAACGTAGTTTGTTTAGTTTAACATAGCTGAGTTATTCATGATTGCTTCATATGTACAATCACAGCTATCTATTGGTGTCAATGTAAAATGAAGGCCTACTAATCACAAGACAAAGAAAGGTTCCAGCCTGACCTTGAAAAAAGGTCAGAATATCTCAGTGGCATCTGTCCATCCATCTGATTGTCCTCTGAATTGTACGTGTAGGCTCACAGCACAAGCACCTGCTCTTTTTCTGTGGGGTTACAGCAGAAGGGTCAGCTTGGGTTTCAATTTCAGTTCCTATTCAGTCAAATATGTTAGCTAGTAACTGAAAGCAGTCAGACAAACTGATAGAAAAGAAGGACCCAGACTACGTGAGATGAAAGGACAGGGTGAAATAGGGACTTTGGCTTTTTCCCAAAGTCAGTAGAAACTGCATTTTTTTTCATTGTATTTTGCTCAGCATATATTTTGGGTTTTTCTACAGTTTTATGTCAGAAATTATTAGACCTATTCTGACCTGTGGTAGCAGTGCTTGGAGATGTACTTGGCATCACCAAAGGCAGCAGTCCCTTAAACACTCTTATCTAATTCGCGTGGCAGGAGAAGAGGAAGGAAGCCTGTATTAGGGCCATAGCTGGCAGATCCTTTTGAGATGGTTTGATTCTCCAAAAGTTTCTATTAGTACTCATAATTAAACATGTTGATTCCCTCATGTCTGACAGGGATAGTCTTTAAGTGCAGGTGCTACTTCAAGATTAAGACCTAACATTTTTATAGTTTCTTACAGTCCTGTCATATCTAAACCTGTACGATAATGACAGAATGTACAGTACTTTTTCCCAAAACATGAAGCTAAGATCTTTATCCTGGCTACCCTGTGTGATTTCCATAACTGGTTTTCAGTCTTTGTTTGCTGTCCATCGCCTCTTCTTTTTTTCTACACTGTGTATGGATTTTGGTTTTATTTTTTTCTGATCTTGGTTTAGTCCTCTAGTTGTGGCCTCCTCCATTCATTGAATTTGGCCACCTTTTACAGTATGTGAAATATCCAGATAGTTTAACTGGCTCCCAGGTGGCTTGGATGTAAACCATGCTTTGTGACCATAGATTCACAAAGCACGTGCTTTAGAAGCCAACTTGAAAATGCTAAACCTTGCGGTCTGGTACAGGAAGAGATGTTCCATAACTGACATGAATTTTTGACATTTTCGGCACATTCCCCACATATTGTGAGAGACACTGGCACATGAATGTTAATGTCATGATGTGTAGGACTTAAACTCTAGTAATGTTCCTATTTAAGTCTATTTGGCAACAGGTTGATTTATTCAGGCATTCTTACTGTTATAAAAATCTGCAACTATTTTATGCCTTTACCTTGAAAATTAATTCATTATATCCTGATAGCAAAGGCTTTATTTTTAAAATTCTTATTTGAAACCAAAGGCAAACTGCTTTTTAAAATGCAAACACTGCTGAGATTCATCAAAAAGTAATGAATAATTTAAATTAAAAGAAAACTCTGAAGTGCTTGCTCATTCTCTGATAACAAAGCGTAAAATAAATGAGTACCAACATTTGGAACATCATGTTTTAAAGAGTGAGCGCAGCATTTAAGCGGCCTATGAGATCTCCCATATTCTCAGAGTGCTTCATTACGGAATTGTCATTAACCACTCTGTAGTTAAGGATGCTTTGAGCTTTGCAGCTGAAGTGGGTGTTCAATCTCACTGTTAAGAATGAAAAAAAAAAAGTGAAAAAGTGCGTATTTATGAAACTACACCACTGGGATGCATATATCAGCCAGTACTCAGACACCAATGTGAAATTGATTCCATTGATTTTGATAGAAATACTCAGGGAAGCGTGTGGGTACAAATATTGGCAGCCCCTACATGTTTATCGTTCCTAACAGATCTGTTAACTGTAGAGTACAGGAAAGGTAATGGAAAGACAGGTAAACTTTATATACGTTTTGTTTAATGGAAGAATCCTCCTAGTGCTTGATTGTTGTTCTAGTTATTTATGGAGAAACACGGATGTTGCAGTTCTTTTAGATCAGCCATTGCATTGAAAAGTCTCTAAATTGTCACCTGAACCAAAGCATCAGAATGATTTGGTACCATTAAGAAATCTGTGAAATATAATTTAGAAGACTGCAAAAAGAGAAAGGGTGACACATGTGTTTCTTTACATGCACAAACCACTGAAACTGTAATACACAGGCACCTGAAGCCTACGTGTAAGTCCAGACCAGTATCAAGAACCCACAGCTACTACCTCAGCATCCTCATTGATTCTGAGTTCAGAGAGCAGCACCATTGGGAGGAAATCATGGCATCTCTCCTGCGACATGTCAGATACAGGTCTTAGGTCAGAGCCAGTTGTAATGAGAGTGACAATACTGTTTTCCTGTTTGATATAAAGCTGTGAGCCTTACTCTATAGCAGCTTTATTCATTCCTGCAACTTTTCTTGGTGTGTAATTAGGCATATACTTTATCGTCTAGATACTGCCTCCTCTTTAGAGCTTTTCTGGGGTTTTTTTGGTGTAAATTCCATTGTATCTTTCAGGCCCACATATGGTCTTTCCTACTTAATGCCACAGTGACAATAGCACTAGTGTTACACAGTGGTTATTCTCATCTGTTGACTTAAAGTAGAGAAAAAAAATCACCTTTCAATCACAGTAGATCTGTGAATCAACAGCTAGAAGGCTGCTGTTACTGTTTGTAGGGTGCTTGTGAGGTTGTAGAGGTACACACATAACTGAGCATAGAGACAGACATTTGAACAAGGAGTAACTATAGGAAGTGGTTGAGGTGGTTTAGTGCTGCAGTGGGCCATTTCTAAAAAAATCATATCCTGTTTTGTTTGCTTTTCCCATTTTTACCATTATTTGAGAAAACGACTGAAAAATTAAACCATAAGCTGATGTTTATCCCAAGAGCTTGTCTACCCAGCCCACAGACTTGATCCTCCCAGGCAGAGGCAATGCAGGCTCACCACATCCTGTCTCCTTCCAGGGCCCAGGCACTGAGGTGTGAGATACCTGACTGTGGATTTGAGCATATAACCTGCCACGAACATAATTTCTGAGTATCATATTTTTAACACACACACACACACACACACACACACTTCTGCTCAAAATGTCCTCAACGTGCACTTTAGGCATCTTGAATTTTTCCTATAGACTAATATGCAGAGACATGTACAACGAGGTGGAATAGTGAAATTTCATTAATAGCTTCCTAGCTGGGGTGTAAAATGAAGCTTTTCAGATGACAACATAATATATTTTTTTAAAACTACATATCTTTTAGGAGGATCAGACTGAAAATAACTACTTAATTTTCCCATGTTCCCCAGACATGAAAAAATTTTACACCTTTTGAGTTACATTCAGCTGTTTGTCATGACTCTAAAAGCTTGTGCAAGTGCCAGATAGTCAGTTTATCCTGGGAGATGTTTCCTGCAGTCACAGGAGGATTCCATAATAGCTGCACAGTAGTGTATAGAAAATAAATACAGAGAGTATGGAAAGTAAAGAGAAGGTACAAAGTTAGAGAAAAACCTGGAATCTAATGATAGCCCTTCAGGTGAGCAACGTTCATTTTCATTCCATGCATTATGGAAATAACATCAACACGTAACAGGTTTTCCCCAGGGTCTCTGCTTTATTCAAGTGCAGCATCAGCTAAGCTCATTTCAGGACAGTTATGCAATATTTTGTTTTATCCTTTTCACTCATTGCTTGGCCCTGTAAATATACTGCATATTGTTCAGACCTTGATCATCACAAAAAATGGCTCAGCCTTTCAAAGTGACCTATTTCTGCACTGTCCATGGGCTTCATAAACCTGTTATTTTGTTTTCAGTGTATGGCATGACCTCATCTTACTGATGTAGAGAGATATATATACAGAGACTAAAATGAGAGGCTGTCAGTCTTCTGGGGATTTTCAATTTGGAGTTGGTAGACCTGGCTTTTTATACTGTGGGGTTTTTTTGGTTTTTTTAATTGTTCCAGACATGGCTTTCATTCACCTTAGTCGCCACAGTGAATGCTCAGTAATTTTGTACTTCGCTTCGGATATCCATTAAATGAGGATTACGTAGTTAATGAACATTTGAGAAAGGGTTGGTTTAAGCGATTTATGGACACAACGTCACATAGAAACTTTATAGCAGAGATGTTGAAAGAATCTAATTTTCCAGAGCAGTATTCTATTGTCTTCGCTACAGCACATCCCTCTTCTTCCTTCTTTATCCTTCTTCATTCATTACATGTGCTACAATCACGGCAACAAAAGAGGCAAGGGATCCTCCGGACAACAGGATCCTCTGTTTGACTAGCTTCATTCATCTGCCTGGGCAGAAAGTCATGTAAATGAAGACCCACACACAAGAAGGCCAAATTAAGTTTACCCAGGCAGACTTAGTATCTGGGTATTGCCAGCTTTTGAGAGCTGGACTTTGCAAAACAGTGCTTTCCATTTTTAGTAAAAGATGTTCTTGGTTATTCTGTTTTGTGGAATTATGTTTTTACCAACAAGTTAGTTATCAGCAGGACACAGCTGAGACCGCTGCTTGTGAGCTAATGGTGTGAATCAGGAAAGCTGTAAAATGAAGTGTGGGAAAGCCTCAAAATGGGGATCAGGGCACAGACAGCTCTCTGTTCCCCTTCCCACTCAGAAAATGGGAAGTGGAGAGAGACTCACAATCTCTCACTGTCATGCCTCATTTCTACTTGGAGAAAGCAGGCAGTGCCATAGAGTTGAGGCTTGTTTACTTTGCCTTCTCCCTTTGGGAACAGAGCTTCATCGCACAGGCTCATCGAACAGCCCCTTCTTCCTAGCTAGCAAGCATTATTCCCATACAGCAGTTGGAGCAATAGCTGTGCTGCGGTATTCTGAGCTGGCATTCACATTTTTCTTGTTTGCACATACTGTCGCTAATGTAGCGCTGGACCTAGCTTGTCTAGAAAATGGCTGTAACACGTGCAAAAATGTAAGCATGGTAGATATAAAGGATAGTAGGTATAAAGGTTCTGTCCTTTGGTATTTGGATTTTTTAAATATTAGGGTATAATAAACAAAGGTTTTGTGCTTTAATTTTGATCTTGTTTTGGCGTGGAAACATTTTAATTATGATATGAAAAAAGTAAGAAGAAACACTTAGATCCATCTTTTAAAGTAGAAGCTAATAAAAGACTATAAAACATTTGCAATCCCAAAATTTATGAATGCATACTACTGAATTGACTTAATTATCACTAACCAAAGGATTTTCAAGGTACAAAGTTTATAAAGCATGAACAGGATGTTCTCTGGTACAGGTCCTTTCCTCCAGAATCTACTCTTGTCAGAAACCTACCAAGCCCTGTCTCATTTCAGAAAAAAAAGTAGTCCTTTTGTCCCAGTCTTTCACCAGCTGCTGGCTCCAGAACCCTTGGTTTGCAACATATTGGCAGTGTTTTCTTTGTCCTTCAGAATTTCATTGTTCTGCAGAATTGTTCTACATTCATTCCATGTACTTGGAAAATGTTACAAATTCTAGTCTAAGCCAGACGTTGCAAATTCAGCATTCTCAAAAATAATTTATAATGCTTTTGTTGCTGTAAGCCACATGGATGACACCTGGATTTGTGAGTGGTATCTACAAGAGCCCATCTGTACCCACTAGAAGTTTTAATGAGAACAACTTCCCATGAGGTACAGTTTATGAATGACTAAGACTGGGTGTGACTTAGGCTAATAAACAATTTGTGTACCTCAACAAATTCTCCAACCACAAATGAGTACTGCAGTCTGGTGGTAAATGTCAAATGGTCACTAGCTGTTGGGGGCAAGAATATGAAGAACTGAGCTGTAATATCAACCGCATGGCTTTAAAATGTTGACATGTCTAGGCTTGTGACAAAAATACAACAGAGTTAGTCCATCTCTCATGTTTTTCCAGCTATCAAGAATCTGTCTATGGTTTCTAAATTAATTTCCCTATTTACCACTTCCTTGATGAGTTGTAGATGGCTTTGCCATTTCAGAACCCTGAAACTGAAATATTAATGGTCATCACAAATTAAATGTCACTGGTTCTCTGAGTGTACAAACCAAAAGAAGCTACACTGATTCTATTATTCCATTCAGTAAATAAAATTACTTCCTCCTTTCTGTTTAAACATTAGCCATAAGTTCTGATGGAATTTTTAGATTGATGTCATCTAGTGCAACAAAACCAAAGGGCTCTTCAATCTGATTCAACTTTTATAGAACACGTGAACATTTGCTTACAGAACATGTTTCTCATAAAGTATTTGCCACTTACTATGTTGAAGCACTGCCAGATGCCATGGGCTTTACAGGAGACTTGTTTTTCTTTGAAGGAAATAATATCACTTATGGCCAGAATTTTATCTGTTTTTCTAACTATGTACACAGGACCTCCAGACGGATATGCTTTCTGCTCCTCTTCTGAAGCAGCTCTGGGGTTTCTCACTTTGGAGTACAGTTCTTCTTTGCCCCCATTTCCACTAGGACTTGCTGTCCAAGGAATAATCAGACTTCTGCAGAGCTGGTGTATGCCAACAGGAAAGGCTATGCTCATCTAAATGCTATGCAATGCACTGCAACAATACATGTTGCAAAAACTGAAATGGAAAGAAACAGCAGATTCCACATGTGCTGATCCAGTTTCTTAGCTTTTATTTATGCTCAAGAAGACCGTGCATTTTCAGTTGACCTATGCTCCTTACAGCTTTTTGGGAGCTTCTGATCTTGTTAAAGAGCCTGTCGGTCAAAAGGCTTTCTCTGTGAAGTCTTTTCCTTACCAAGTGGTGAAACTTTGAGATGTAATCAGCTGTATCTTATTCAGTATGACAGCCATGAAACCATTTAAGCTACTGATGCAAATCAAATGTGATCTTAATGTTATTTGTAAACAGAAACCCTCACAACAACTCCAGAGACTAAGGTCTCACTTGATCACATGTAAAACAAATCCACTCCCTTGATATAATTATGAGTATTTGATTATTACTATTATTAGTCATGAAATCACTACCTGCATTACCTCTTTCCTGTCTCAAACTTAGAGTAGCTAATGGCTACACAGTTATTGCCTCTGGTTATCAGTCAGGGTTTTGTTACTTCTCTGAAAAGCACTTTGGTTGCTCTGCTTTAAAAACCCAAAACTTACAGAGCTCATTTATCCCAGGAAACTAGGAGTCAAAATTTATTGGATTGGAAATGACAGCGCAGCTGTGTAGACATGGGTTCTTCACATCGCTCTCATGGCAAAATCAGGAGTTGAGAGTCTATTCACCTCCAATAATAACACACCCAGACTCTAGTAGAATGAACTGTTTTGTTGGAGTATCTTTAAAGTCAAAAAAATTGCATGTTATGTTAATTTTCTGAGATTGCTGTGAGGAGAATAATCTAAATGTTACCGTAATGATATTATAAAGGTACTTGCTAAGCTCTACAGAGCTTTTATTTGTTAATTGTACAGTGACCAGAAAAAACATGTCCTGGTGCCTAATTGGGGCCATTAAATATTGCTAAAAAAAACCCCTTCCCTTGATAAGTTGTCTCTTCTCTTTCCCCAGCTTGATTTGTATATTATCTATGAATGGCATATTTTGGCTTTAGAGGTTTTTTTCACACTAAATTTTTAAATTTGCATAAATAATTATCAAGTGAGAATGAGATAAATGAAGATGATTCTATTTAGGTTGCAATTACTAGCATCTTATAGTGTTAATAAAACCATTAAAGAATTTATATTTGGTGAGGTTCTTCTCCAGAAATTCTGTTTCTCTTTCTACTTAGATTAGGTTGAAACTGTAAAGACCAGCCGAGTTACTCCTTGTAACTGGGAAGGAGAGGGGAATTTAACTCACAGCATATTTTTTTGAAGGTTGTGACTTATAAAAGGTTTGCCAGACACTATTACCCTGTACAGTTGCCTCTGCAAATTTGCAGTCAATATATGCATAAAGGTGATTTCTTCTTGACCTTTTTTAACCATTCAGGTTTTTTTGTCTTCAGGTGTGGGTGGATGCTGGTACACAGATATTTTTCTCTTATGCGATCTGCTTGGGGTGCTTGACAGCCCTGGGAAGTTACAACAACTACAATAATAACTGCTACAGGTAATATCTTCTACACTTTATTTTTATATTTAGTTTCAGTGATGGAAGTGTCCGCATACTTAGCTTTACTCAGAAGTCTTTCCCTTTTCCTTTAGCTACTTACATGAGTAATCATAAGCACATGCACATGTTTGTATGGGACAGAGATCTGTAATGTTTTTTATAATTGTTTCAGAGAAACTCTTTTCCAAATTTGGTGTTTTCAACCCTTTTGATCATATCTGACCCTTGCACAGCCACAAGTCACTCAGTACACACAAGCATACAAATTGCACGTATAATATACTGAATTTCATACATGTATAATTGCATGTGTGTGTAATATTTGATTGTATGATGTGTGTCTGCTTTAAAAAAAAAATCCTACAAAAATAGTTATTAAAAGTTGCCTGCGTTTGGTCTATGCTCTGAATGTCACTTTTTCCCATAGTTTACTGGCTCCTAGCTAAAGCACAGTAGAAATGGATAGCATTACATTGTTTATCTGTATAGAAATCGGTAAGGAAATTGCTAATGGCTTCAGTAAGTTTTACTCTTTCCTGAATCAATGTCAAAAGGATATGACACACAAAATCCTCACTCCATTTTATTGGCATGGGCAGGAATATGAGCACTACTGTTTTTCTTCTTCTGGCATCAGTAGTTATTGAATCAGTTTTGCTACAATTCAACAGCCTTTAACATGAGACAGTAAATGATGGTTTGGTTGTACTGACTCCATGATGATCTCCAGACAGAGAATTAAAATTTCATTTTTTCTATAAAGGAAATAATGCAGTCCAAAAGCAAAAGAATCCTAAACACACCAGCCCCAAAACTCCCAAAGTGTAAGTATTTAAATTCTAAATTACAGTTTTATTTAGTTCAGGAGACAGTTTTAGAAAACTGCCACTTTCTTTCAATGTCTTAGCAACAATTTTCTCTTCTGTCAGAGAAACACCAAACAGTAGGACCCTCCAGACAGAGAGGGAATTGGGATACTGGAAACCACAGGGACACGAATGGATCCACCAGCTGAATGTCTGCAAAGCTATCCAGCAGCAGTTTAGGGTACTTTGCTATCTAAATGTGCAAAGTAACTCAGCAGCAACAGAAGTTACTTTTTGCTTGGCTACGACAGCCAAAATTCCAAATGTTTTGCTGTATAAAGTAGTATAAGTTCCCTACTATCTTCAGTGCTGACTGACATTATTTTCAGAATAACGATAAAGATGCCCCAACAGAGGGTAATGAATGCCCTTACAGAACAGCGGGTAACGAAAGTTTTCCCCAATTAGCCTAACTGATGCTTTAACAAAGGCACTACCTCTTTTCTCTCTTATTTAATTTTATTTTTATTTCTTTCCAGTTGCATCCCATCTAGAAACTATTCTGTTACTTCCTCAAGGACTGCAGTAATCTTTTTACTATGGTTTTGTAACTCATTACAAAAAGCAGGAGGTTTGATATGTCATCAGAGAGCTTATGTAATTTTCCTTCTTTTCCTCTGACCCTAGCAGCATAGCTTGTAAAAAACATCAGGAGCTCTCATTTAAAGCTCCTGAGCAAGGTGCTGCAACAGAACACTTTTTACTGAACCCAAGCTTCACAATTCCTCTAACAAAATGTTTTCGCACATTTCCTGAATAGGACAGATTTTATTGTGTCCCAAAGTACGATTCTTAAGAAATCTGAGGAAACGAGTAGGACAGAAGTTAACTGCAGAAGGCAGCTGAGTTAAACAGGGTTGCTAACAGAGGAAGACATACAAATCAGCTATGCAGTGGAAAGCAGAATTAAATTTGTATTCTAACTAGCACTTAAAAAAATTAAAATCAAGCCGTGGATTTGCCTCTCACAATACCCGCAGTGTACTGTCTGATTGTAACATCTACTTCCACCCTTTTTGCACTCTGTTTTGCTAATTATTTTTTTTTTTCCTAAGGGAGAGTTGTGGTGGAAAATAAGGACATGAGGTATTTTAGTGGGAAATGGGAAAACCTAAACTGCACATGGGTTTTTCTTATTAGCAACCTGATCTAATTCATGAACATTGTAAATGAACTGGAAGCAAGTCACCTCACATCTTTGAATAAGAAAGGAATTTTTATTGTCCTTACTTATCTTTCATTGTAATACATTAATACAGATCCTCCCTGGATTTACAACAGTTTATGTCAAAAGTGACTCTTATGAAAAGATGAAAGTAATGGCAGCACCATCAGCAGGCAATGTTTTCACCATATAAATAAAAGAAAGGTGTACTGATGTTTCCTCTAATTTTTAGCAAGCTACGAAATCCTAGTACATTCAGACCTTTTAAGGGATGGATTAACTTCAGACAACCTCAGCAGACAGGAGAGGAAAACGTTCTTGTTCCTGCTTCATGTGCTCTGTCTTGGCAGAACCGATCCAGCTCCCTGCCAGACCCTGTGCATTTCCCCACCAGGGGATACGCCATTTGGTGTGACAGCACCGTGCCTTTGTACTGGAGGCTGCACCTCAGCAGGACCATTTTTATGTGTGAGCCCCGCGTACAAATCAGGGGTAGGCTGCCGTGTTGCCATGGTGGTGCAGAAGACAAATGAGTGATTTCACACACTGTCAACAAAAGGACAAACCTTTTAAGAAATGAAGATGTGTCCTTTATCAATCTTGTAGTCTAAGAGGAAAAGAGGAATGGGAATGGGTCTTGAGGGGATCCATAAAGGCAAGGAAGTAACCAGAGGGATGCAAAAGGCTCTGTGGACTCTGCGCTCTAATTGGAGAAGCTCCTTAAGGAAGGCAGAATGAATTTTCAGCAGTATCCTGCCAGTCAGGCGGGGAGAGGATAAGGGATGCATATCTTGAATTATTCAGGTGATTGGCAAGACATTAATTTGGAAGACTGTGAAGTTTTCATAAAAATTTGAAGTTTTTCTTTCATTTGAAATCAGTTTGGGCTTCAGTCAGGCTCTGATGCCTTCCTACCAAGGATGCTTATAAAAAATTGATGGAAAATTAGATAAACTTCATGTTTTCCTTCCAATGGTTCTTGGGCATTTGTGTTTTAAAATTCATTGGTTCACAATCAACGGATCCAGATCCCCCTCTCAATTTTCCTTCCTGTAGCATAAAAAAGAGACTGAACTACAGGTTACACGCTTCTATCTAAGGGAAAAAAAACCAGTAGGAGTTGAGGGGTTAGTAGAATTCCTGCAAAAAAGGAAGGATGGAAATTAAAATCGGAGGTTATATTTTTATTAGGACAGGAAACACTGCTAGGTCCCCAGAGAATTGAGTGTTCAGTCTGTAACTGTCTAACTGGGGAAGAAAATGAAGGAGCTGTGGCTGTGTCATGTGAAAAGAATAGGTACCTCACTAACTGGAGATTATGAAAATCCCCTTAGGTTCACTTTTTCCCATTTCCTTGGAGAAATGCATACCTAGCCTGTAATTATTTTGTACCATGGCACTGTGGTTCGCAAGTCTTCCCTGTGAGTGGAAAAATGGCCGTGCTCCTCTTGTTCTCTCAAAGATGATCTAGTCATATAGGATGGTCCAGCTTAAACCACTTGGGCCATGCCCTAGAACCTTCCCGCAAGAGGAAGCAGCAGAAACTGCCAGGGGCTCTGAAGATGCACAGGGAGCAATGTGTCTTCACCTCAAGCCTTTTTCTCATGGTTAGGAACCAACAGCTCTCAAATGTCCTGTGCTACACCGTTCACCGGAAAAAACATCTTGTTTGGACTGCATTTGAAACCTGGGAATTATCTATAATAAATCTTATCTGCAGAAAACAGGCTGTTCCAAATGGAGGCATCATATGACTGGTGAGCAGTCAGATCCATCCCACTGAAGTACTGTCTCTCTCCCCCCCCCCCCCCCCAAAGGATTAAAAAATACATCTTTCTGACATCTCTTATCGACAGGGTTTCACCACACTTAGTTTTAATTTCTCAGCATTGAACTCACCAGTTTCTTAGGTGAGATAGGCTGGGGTGAGAATCTCTCCAGAGCTACTTCAGTGCTGAAATACACCGAGAAGAATGGTTAGGAAAATGATTTTTTTCTTTGATTTATTTCTCTGCAAAGCGCAAAGAACGCCATGCTCCTGGTTGCTTTCTTTTAGATTGCTATTTTGCTTTAAAACATCCAAAGTGTATAACTAGCCTGGCTGTGCATAACTACAGGAAGCAGTTTCAGATGAAAATCAAATAAATAACAGGTTAGAATTCTGACCATTTTCAGAATTTTCAGAAAGTATTTTAAAGGACCTATTTACCCCTGCTAGTGAACAAACAGCATTAGAGAGTTCATGCATGAAAGAAATATGAACATCACTGGACCTCTCCATATCTGAGTCTTGATCTACAAATGGGAGTATTCATTTTTTTTCATTTCTAGACAAATGTTGGCAATTTATAGATGATATGCCATACAGTAATTTTTTACTATGAAATGATTATGAGAACATAAAAACATTCTCAAAATAATGGTTAAAATTAACTGTAGATAAGGTGACGAGAGAGAGGCAAAGCCTCCCATGGCCCAATGGCCATAGTTCAGCTGATCCCTCACTTTGCAGTATTGGAACGTATGCCTGCTTCCTGCCATTTACAATGTATGTGCCTGATGCTAAGGTGAGCCAAAGTCAGTAACAAGAAGAGCTGTGAACAGATGTGGGATGCAGTGCAGGGCTCGTTAGTGAAGGAATAAGATGCTGGAACTGGTCACCTCACTTTCAACTTAATAAACTGATGAGACAAAGCTAACAGGATAAAAATACCAAACGAAACAAGCAACAGGACAGAGAGGTTGCCAAGGAAGTTTTGCTGGAATATGTGCCAGGACTTCAAAAATATGAATTGTCTCTGATTCTCAAAAAGTCACTACAAGTCTGTGACAAAGATGGGAATCATTATTGAAGATGTGGATTCAGAACCTGTTAGGTTTTACAGGGTCATTTCTTCTCATAGATAGCTTGCACAAAAATTTGCTTCAGAATGGTAGTAGGCTGGGAATAAAGCAGACTAAGGTATAGGCTTGACAGAGCTACAGGCTTGCCTTGTCTTTCAATGTTTTAGAATCCTAATTTACTTTCAGGCATCTAGGTTAGATTATTACTTTCTCAAGTACACAGCTGTCTCTCATAGCAAACAGTCTTAAAAGACTGACTGTCATGATAAATCATTCCTACCTCATCATCTGTCAAGCCTGAAGTGCTGTCTGAAAGCAGGACGAACAATAATATTTCACTGAGCTCTGGAGAAAGATCGCACCTTTCTGCAAGAGTATTTTCCCTTTTTTTAAAGTGATTTACTGTAGTGACATTTCCAATCTGGGAAATAAAATATTTCTTCACCTTGGCCTTGTAATTGTCTGTTTGTAGGATACAGCAGTCTGAGAGATCAGTGTCCCTGCACTGTCTTTGCGTACTTGTTAGGCACTTTTTTAGACATATACATGCATCTTACATTATGTATGGTGCTTTCCAATACCACAGCTTCTTAAAAAAAGTTTATAAACCAAACTGGAGTTGTATTTTGTATGGATATATATTGCCAATATTCTGTAACTGGAACAGAATTAGCTAAGATCTGACCATAGGATTTTTTTCCAGGAAACAAATTACTACCATTATACTTTATAAATTAGTTCATATCCTCTGGAATACATTATTACAACTACTGTAGAAAAACTGTTCTTAACACCATTCTTACAGTATTTTTACATGGTTTTTAAAGATTCTATTGAAAAACAGAGAGTAGCAACAGGTTTGCAATTCAACCAGTTAAAACACAAGCAAGGGTATTATGATGGTATCTTCTTGCAAACGCTTATGCCTGACTGATTTCTCTTGGGCATAATATCAGTTGGGAGCTTACTCTTAATGAGCAATTTAACGTCCATTCCTGCAGCTTGGGGTTCTCTTAGTCCTATGGCTCAGTATATGAAAGAAACCCAGGCTTTGGAGATCAACTGCAGTGTTTTTTATTTATATTTTCAGAGACTGCATCATGCTCTGCTGCTTGAACAGTGGCACAAGCTTTGTTGCTGGTTTTGCTATCTTTTCAGTTCTTGGGTTTATGGCTTATGAACAAGGCGTGCCCATTGCAGAAGTTGCAGAATCAGGTAAGTTCCAAAAGCAGTTTTCTGAGTTAACAAAAGATGCCCAGAGGTTGCTGTCAGAATACTTAGTCTGTGCCACGTCTTATGGATAAGTTGACTGTTTTGCAGATAGTTTTACAAAATTTCTCTTAAAAACCTGTTACCTGACTCAGTAGTATAACTGCTAGAAGAAGGGTTCTTAACTATTTTTATAGTCATACATTTATGTGTGAAAAATATTGTTGTTACTGTGCACAGCACCAAATTCATAAAGTCAAGGTACTATTGTAACACAAACTTACTCCAGCTGAGTATCCAGAAGATTGTTTATCAGAGATATATTGCTCAGTTATGTCCCTTGAGTGTTATGTCCTCATGAAAGGAGCATTCAGTTTTCTTTAAATGAGACAGACCGAAATCCACACAAACATTTGTTCCTTCTGAAAAAAAAAGAGAGGGGGGGGGAGAGGAGGGGGAGAAAAAAAGATACAGCTATTAAAGTGAAATCAGCTGTTTAGGAGAAATCTTTGGAAGTCCTTTGAAGTCTTGCTTAATGTATACTATCCAAATACAGATTTTTAACAGTCAGAAGGCTAATGTCGTCAGTAAGTTTTTCTCCCAGGGACATACACTGAGACCCTCTGGTTCATTAACTATAAAAGTTCTTGTTTTGAGACCAGAAAGGCACAAAGGCCCATCTCTATGAGAAATTAACCATCTAACGTTCATTACCATCACTTGGAGTTAGGCATCCAATGAAAGTTAATTGCTCTTTAATACCTTTGTGGATGTAACATCTTTAAGCTTCGCTTAAAACTCAATAGAACAAAAAGAACAGGAGCGCTGCCCAGAAAGAAAAGCAGTATAATGCTAAACTGTTGAGCAGGAGAAATGACTCTCAAGAAGTTAGTCAAGGTTAGCAGGAAAACTGCAAAGCAAGTAAAGCTTCACTGATACTGTTATAGAAAATATTTCTCTTTTCCTAAAGCCCCCAAGACAACTGGCTTATACTATTACAGAAACTATATAGAAAAAGGTTTAAAAAGACTACAGCAACTCTGGAAACTATAGAAGCTTGTAAATACTGCATCAAATGAAACAGCAGTAGTGTGGTGACAGGTCTTCACCAAAGTTATTGCAGCAGGAGCACAGAGGTACTCCTTTATCAGCCTTGTGATACTGCCATTGTATCCCTACTTTAAAAGCTAACTTCAATAAAAGTTATTATAGCATGAGAGTTTGCAGCAGCTGAAAAATGGGCACAGGTGAATAAGAACAGGAAAATATGAGCTAGGTGAGATGGTATTTTAGCAGATCTGAGAAGTTACCAATGCTGTTGCAAAAATGTTCTATTTTAAAGATTTCTGTAGCTATGCAGCCAGTCAACTAATGTTATGTACCAGCAGCAGCACTCAAAAATGTATAGCAGGTTTTGAACAAACCAGTAGACATTTGGCTTGCACCATGTATGGTTTCCAAGATGCAGCTCTTGCCATTGACTGTATTCTTGCACAATACGTCAGATAAGGTGCTGCCTTAGGAAAAAAAAAAAAAAGACTTCAGAATACGTTAATAAGTTATATAAGGCAATCACAGGACCACATGCTATTATTTATTCAGGTATGTGAGTCTTGCTGTACATCCACCCAAAGAAGAAGGAGAATGTAAAGTACAGTGATGTCTTAACAGAAGTCTTGAGCTTCAAACATTTGGACAAGATGCAGGCAGAGTTGATGTGCCAAGCAAGTCTTCGTTCTTGATTAGCTTCATCACCAAATATTTAGACTATTAGAGATGTAGAGTTTGTCAAGGTTTTCAATCTTGTATTTAGCTCCTCTTATCTGCCATAAAAGAAAAATCAATTTGTGGTGGGTTGACCCTCACCAGTAGCTGAGCATCCACACCGCTGTTCACTCACTCGCCCACCCCAGTGGGATGAGGAAGGGAACAGAAAGAGAAAAAGTGAGAAAAATGGTGGGTCCAGATGAAGACAGTTTAATAAGTGATGCTGTGCAAGCACTGTTCAGCAGTAGCCACAATGTTGGTGTTAGAAATGCTGTTCTATCCACAAATCCAAAACCCAGCACCGTACAGGCTGTTACGAAGAAAGTTAACTCCACCTCAGCCAGACCCAGTACACAAGTATAAACTACTTCTTTTCTTTTCTTCCTTTTCAGGACCAGGACTTGCATTCATTGCTTACCCTAAAGCTGTTACCATGATGCCTCTTTCTCCTCTGTGGGCAACTCTGTTCTTCATGATGCTCATATTCCTTGGATTAGATAGTCAGGTATGAAACAAACACTATTTTAAATATTTTGTCAGATTCCCTAGCATGTGTATATCAGCATCCTTGATGTAAATAGAATCTAACCTGATGAAAGAATGAACCCTAACTTAATTCCTTGCTTAAAACCATTAATTCAAGTTCCTTATTTTAAATCTTAGTTATGTGATGCTGGAGATTCCTTTATGATTTACTGTGAACACTGATCCAGCCTGACTACAGCTTTCACTATTAACATGGAAATCAGTTTGAACTTAAATACGGGTGATTAAAATTCACAGTTCAGTAAAATACCAGTGTGTCTTCTTTTCCCATTTTTAAAGCATTTTGCAATGAATTTTGAAACCAAATATCAGATAGTGATAATGTAAGTTCCTATGGCGTATTTATACTTTAAGATACCATAGTAAGAAAGTCATATTCTGCAGCAAAGTGACAGCATAGAAGTTGTCCTTCCTATGTGACCATAAAAATTATGAAAGCTGTTTGATGAAAAATGTAAAGTATCTGGCATTATTAGCATGCAGCTCAGCTCTCAGCATGATTTGGTTTGGAAAGTTTATGATTTTATACTGTAGAATAAAGCTTTTCAGTGCTTATTTTGCATGACATTTCCAATCACTAAGCTTAACATTTTAGTAACTGCTCTTTTTCCTGATCTAAAGATTTTTTTTAAAGTCTTTCTAAAATGACTGATTCCTGAACTCTACTCTTGACTGTTCCAGTGAAGCAGGCTTTATATTGTCTACTGTTGGGCATTAATTTTGGTGCCCATTTTAGAAACCTTGCTCCAGAGCCCTGAGTCAGAAGCTCGGGCCTCTTGCTTTCTGCTGATTTTTAAAGTCAGTAAGAATGTTCCTTCCCTCCTTCATTAGATATACTTAGCTTGGGCACTTAATAGCTTTGTGGAACTTCTCTCTTCTGTAAAATGGAGAGAACTTTTCCCAAAAACCTGCAGTTCATTTAGCAGTGCTTGAAGGTGCATAGCACTGCAGTCCTATGAATGGTTTGTATGTTATTTAAGTCCCATTCAAGCCACACTTGAAAGATTTCATTTTTAGGTAATCTATCTGCTACAGGGCAAATGCATTCTGAAATAATATTAGTGGATTCAACTATCTGAATTTGGTGGTGGACTGGAAATCCATAGCTTTGGACTTCCTAATTCTGAAATAATGTTCCTCTCAGTTTGAGCTTCTGCTTACACAGAGTGTCTTCAGGGATCATTTGGTCTCTATGATGAGAACATAGAAGGATATTTGAAGCATTTGGTAGCAAATACAAATTCCAACAGCAAATGAGACACATATTTCATTTGTACTTTCCTATCATTTGTTCTAGTTCGTGTGTGTTGAAAGCCTTGTGACAGCTGTTGTAGATATGTACCCAAAGATTTTCCGAAGGGGCTACAGAAGAGAACTGTTGATTCTCGGCCTTTCCATTGTGTCATACTTCATTGGCCTAGTAATGTTAACTGAGGTAAGATGTGCTTTGTTGTACTACTGCAGAAAAAGGGAAATGGGTTTCTTTTTATAATCATAACGGATAAAATGCAAGAACATTTGCCATAGACAAATTTCACTGTCAGGAATATGACTACAAAATACTTGAGAGACTGTTCTCAACTACTGTGTAACATTTCAAATGTGAAATGTATCCTCAGTTTCTCAGTGGAGCTTAGGAAATATCTTAATCAAAGTTATATAGTCAAGGAAATTCCATTTGCTTTGCACCAGCCAGCCATATATACTGATCATGGTTTCTGCTTACTTACTCTGGGCAGATCAATCTGAAAACAACTACATTTTGGATGACTAGATCAATAAAGAAGATGAATTAAACTGAAAATAGAAAACTAAAATGTCTTTGATTAAAAAAAAGAAAAAGAAAAAAAATTTTTCAAACAAACCAGGGTGTTTACTTTGGGATGTTCTAAGTCAAAAATTCTGAGGGTGTCAGTCCATCCCATCAGTTTATGATACAACATGTCTGGCACTACTGTGTTTGGTACCCAGGTTGGGGAGGGACTCTGGGATCTTTTGGTACTTGGTAGGAGTTTAGTGCTTGCTTTGCAGAATGAGTCGCATCTTCCTCTCCTTCACTTTACCCTCTCAAGACGGGAAGAAGAGGGGCAGAATCCACACCCTCCTCTGCCCATGTTCTTCTGCTTGCTGGGCCATTAGAGCCCCCATATACTAGGCAGTGAGGCAAAGAAAAAAGTTTCATGTCTGAGGAGCTGTAGAAATGTCTGAGGAATGTTTGTCCAAGGAAGCCTGGCTGTATTAACGGTGAAGGGCCATGCCGTGTCTCTGTTGTGCAGCAATCTCAGGCAGGGTTTCCCAGCGAAGCAGCCTCCCACAGCTTCATAAACTCATCTGGGGTCACTTACATTCCCTCTACAGAGATCCACAGTCCTTAGACTATGTGCTTTTCAAATTGCTTTGTTACTGAAAATGAGCAAAATCACTAATAAAAGGTGGTAGGCAATTGTAAGCATGTTAGTCTGTTGTCCCCAGTATGCAAGTTTTTACAATAAATAGAATAAATCAACTAATCAGGATATATTAGCTTTAGATACACTTTCAAGGAAAGAGTAACTAAAGATGGGGAGGAAAGTGCAGACTAGGACAGAATGAAACGTTTATTACTTTTTTTAGTGACAGTTTGTGCTAGACTAATCAGATACCTCTCTCTGATAAGAGATATGATACTCTGTATTAAGTAAATGCAGTTGAGCAGAAGTTTTATACACTTCAGATAAGGAACTGAAAATTCACCACAAGAAAAAAATATTAATTTTATTCAAAAGAAAAGGACTGGTACAAGAAACTGCACAAAGGGGAGATGATGACTGTTGGTGTTAAAAGAGATAGTGGCTGAAATGAGATTCTTAGCGAAGTTAGAGCATGGTAGCAATTCTATCTAGTATCTGTAGTTGACTTGCTATGGAAATGAGTTACATATAGTGATTGGCTACATCCGACTAGCGCTCTGGCAATGTATTTCTTCCTTCGTTTTAAACTTTTAACCTATTGGCAAATGTCAGTTAATTTAACAGAAGTTTCAAAGATAAATCCTCTTTCATGAAAGTTCAATGTTAATGAAAGTTGGCAGCCAGCTAGAGAAGTCCTACAAGTGTCCTTATTGTTCAAAAGAACAAAGCATGAGTTCAGTCTTTATTAAAAACCAAAGAATTCACAAAAAAGCTGTACCCTAATGAGTGCATGAACAATAAGGGCTCACAGTCATCTCTAAGATTTAAGTCCAAATCAGGCTTCATTAATTCTGATGGTCCTGGGTCACAGAGGAAGGCATAATGATAGGGAAGGACTGGATGTCTGGAGTATTAAAGATGGGGTAGACTATAGCAGCACAAGGTGTAAAGTCATCCATATAGTAGTAAACATTTCTACTAGGCACCCCACTCCAGGGTGTATAAGCTGGCCATGAATAATTAGGCTGAAAATTAGGAAAGATTTCTATCCATCAGAACAGTGAGGTTCTAGGATTTTGTCCAAGAACAATAGTTCTGGCTTTAAACTGGACTTCAGATTGTCCATTAGCTTATGAAAGGTACTATGTGACACAGTGGTTGATTAAGAATTCCTTCCAGGTGTGTGTCCCTACAACTTGAGCATTGGAGCAGAGCAACCTTATAGGGACCAATTTGCCTGTAATCATTCTTACCCTCAGTAAGATAAATTGTCTTTGCTATGTAAAATGGGGAAATTTTGGAGTATTTCCTTCCACAGTGCAAGTGCTAAGCAGAGCACTGAGAGATACATTATCGAGGTGTACAGGCTAAAAGAAATATAAGCATGAAGAGTGAAGAGGAAGTAAATTCTCCAAAATGACAGGAATATTCTTGCAGGAGTTTTGTGGAATTGTTTCCCTTACATTGTATTGTCTTAGTTGGTTGATGTCTGAGTTTCCAATTTGCTCAGATATTTGCTGAGCCTCACTGTGAGCTCTTTGCAGTAAGATGTTCAATTGTGAGATTTTGGGAAGCAGTCAGCTGGCAGAGCTGACTAAAAGCAGTGTAGCTAATAATCAAAAAAGTATCTGCATTAGGAGAAAAAAAAAATCTCATTTAATTATAAACATTTTACTTCAAGATTTGCATTCTTCTCTGGGAGCCGCTGATATTCTACAGTGCTTTTACTATAACTTTTTGCTCAACAGAAACCTTAAAGGACAGAGAAACACTTTTTTCTCAGTATTGCTAGAGAAACATAAGTTATTACTGAGAGGTGTGACTTATTTACATCATCAGCTAGGCAGTCTAAGTAGCTGTGATCCAATGCAGAAATGACGCACTGGTGGAGAACGCTCCATTCCATGGTACTTCAGTAAGACATCAAAGCATTATGCAGGAGCGAGACTTCCAATGGTAAATATATATCCCAACTCTGTCCTTATCCTCTCTTGCATTTCTAAATACACATTCCTGGATTTTATTCAGGCTTTGGATTATTAATAAAAGATATTCTACCTTATAGAAAAAGTCTCATTCAGATATATGGTCATTTCCTAACTATACAGTGCTAGTTTTGCCAAGTGCCTGCTTGGACATCAATGCAGTTTTATATACAATAACTTTAGAACATTTTTATGTTCTGTAAGATTTAGACAAGATTTCAACTTTACAGAGTCCATCTTAACTTACCTTCAGTCAGTTAATGCAGAGGAAAAAAAGGGGGAAATCCTAGGTATTGTTTTTGATTTAGTTTTCGTTATGTTTTTAGGGTTCTCTTCCATTTGCAGAAAATTGTCAGAGATGTAATGGATCATATGTACTACCCAAATAGCATTACATTTCAACTGAAGAGATGCTCTCAAGCCCCTATTTCCTTCACATAGCTTTCTGCAAAGAGGGAAGTCTTAGGATTCCTTTCTATTGAAATGATTGAACGCATATGTGAGAAAAGATAAAGTATCTTGCACAGAAAGTGCTGTAATATCATTCATATAAATTTAATAGTTGGGTTATCCATAATGTTATTTATTGGACTTCATAGGTTTTCTTCTCATCTTGCCTCAAGGCAAAGGCTCTAGAAAGCCAGCCAGTTCGCTGAACAGTTCTGACTATTGTAAGCAAGAGAAAAAATACAGGAAAAGAAGAAAAGAATTATGTCTATGACAGATGTGACAATTTATATAGTTGAGTCATAGTCAACCAGTGAGTGAGGATGTCTTAAGCACATTTACCTTTTTCATACTGCTTGGCACTGTGGCACCATTAAATGTATAAAATTACAGACTGTTGATAGTATAGTGTACGTTGTATATGGATGCCGTGCTAACATTGGACAGTGCTTGGTTTTGGTTGCTCTCCTTTCTGGATGTGCAGAGGTTGCTATTTTAAAGCCCTCTGGAGAACATTTTTTAACTTGATAGGAGAACAGTTTTTAAAAGCTTGCTTGGAGTCCAGGTGATTCTTCTTTCTTTCTTTTTTTTTTTTTTTTTTTTGTCAAATAATAATGACTTGTTTCAGTGTTGTGGCTGAAAGGCTGTGAGCTACATTCAAACTTTATAGGTCAGTTTAGTCATTTTACAGTCTCTATGCCATTGGAGAGTGATTCTAGTAGCTACAGATTTTGCCTTCTTTGCCCATATTTTAACTAATTATTTTACATATTAATAGCACAGACACAAAACAAGACCCTTCATCTTCATGTGCAGTGATCTGGAGATCAAAAGCACCTGTAGGTGTCTACAGCTTGATATGATAACAAATGACGTTGAAAAAAAGTATGGAGGTGGGAGAGCATTCTGGAAACAAGTCAATGTAGTTCTCTCCACTCCAGGGTTTACTACCTTAAAGCAAATGCACAGTATTCAACTGGCATAGGGAATAACCTTAAGCACTGTGGAAGAAAAAAATCTTTCACAATACGAAATCACTGAGAAATTAATATTCTTTGTTCAAGAAGGAACCAACTTTAGTAGGAAGATTGCCAGGGAACCAACAGATTGACTGTGTAATTAAAGCCATATTTGCTATGAAATATTCCTACTGGTGCCAACACAATATTTTTTTTCCTTTTGCTGTTTTTGTCTTTCAGGGTGGGATGTATGTCTTTCAGTTATTTGACTCTTATGCAGCTAGTGGCATGTGCCTTCTTTTTGTTGCCATATTTGAATGTGTCTGCATAGGCTGGGTTTACGGTGAGTTGCTGAAAATTGCTGTGGTTTTCAGTTTTTATGGAAGTTTTCTATTTGCATAAAAGCAATGTGAAAGCCTTGTAACCTTATGGAGTGGGGCCCTCCACATTCCCATGCCCCACCAAAAGTCAGGAATGCCTTATTTTCCCACTCTAAATTACAAAGATAGTAGATTTCCCACACACACACACTTTGGTCCTTATCAGGACTGACCTCCACCTTCCTTCACCAAGGAAGTCCTTAGGTGACTTAGAAAGTGGGGGTGGCAATAAGTCTTTCTTCTTTCACAAAGCGTCTGTGCAGGGCCTGTTCCCTTCCACTTCTGACACTGACAGATAAATCCAGGGAAGTTTGAGTTCATGCCTAATTAACACAGGAGGGACATAGTAGTGTCCCTAGCTCTGCTGTTTCTGTCTGTCAGCAAAGTCAAGAGAAAACCACCACAGTGCCGGGTATGTTCATGGTTACATCCTCGAGCATTTTTTGCACACGAAGGACTGACAATTTTGCTTGTAAAACAACATATGAACTTCAGATCACACATGTCCCCAGCTATGTAGTCATTCACACACGAGCTTGTAGCATATATATACTCTTTAGCTGGGTTTTCTCAGACTGTTACTGACCAGAAGCCATTTCTGTTTGACAGCTTGCCCACTCCTACTCTCTGTTCATATTGGTCAGAGATGTAGGCAGCAATCTCTGCACAAGTACGGAGCAGATGACAGAGATGTATGTGTCAGGGAAAGAGGTAGCAGCTTCAGTCTTTGCACCTCTGTCAGAACCCATGTTTTTCTCTTTACTGTTTTAAATACTGACTTATGCAACCTCTTCCATGTACATTCTACATCTGCTTTTCATTTGTTTTTTTGGGGGCAGGCAGCAATCGCTTTTATGATAACATTGAAGATATGATCGGGTACAAGCCACTGTCATTGATTAAATGGTGCTGGATGGTCTTAACTCCAGGTATTTGCGCAGTAAGTACACATGGCCAAATAACTTGTTTTAGACATAAAGAGGGTATTCTGTACATATTTTTAGAATTTTGCTGATGATGATAATTCACGGTTGAGAAAACCGCCTATTGATTTGTAGCACATGTTTTAATTAAAAAACATTCTGTAGGATCTGTAAAAACTGTTAAATATTCTGTGAATTGTGAGAAATCTTAGTATATACAATAATAGGAAAAAAATGAACTCAGGTTCCTAAACAAGCATTTGCCAACACAACGGAGGCTGTTTTTCACTGCATTGCTAGTGTACCTTGTGTCTACCCGGCATAACTCAAGCTCCTCCAGACTTGTGCTGGTTTCCTTGCTGCTCCAGCCTCCTATTTCCTTTCCTCTCTTTGGGTGAGTAGACATTTTTCAAAGATGACAGGACATTTTTTCCTCTAGCAAAAGTAGTAGAAGAGGCCAAAAGCACATCTCATATGCATGAAGAAGGGAAAGGAATTTGCCTTACCATAAGCTAGCAGTACTGGTGCCAACTCTGGCAATCTGCTGTGGCTACGTAACAGGGACAAAATTACAAAAGGAGCATAACCAGATTGCCCATAAATTTGATCCACAAGTGCTTGAGGATTAGATACTAAAACCTTCCAGTTGTCCAATATGTAAATGATAGCAACTGCAAAACCACAGATGCTGGGGCACCTGGAGATCCAGGTTCCCTTGAGCTCTGCCAGTTCATTTGCAAACTTGGGAAAATTTCTGACTCATTTTCACCAACTCTGAGATGAACTTAATATCACTTGCTCTTGTAAACTCTTTTCACCACTTTGGAGAAAAGTACATAGTAACTTTTCTATATTTCATAAATTTAAATGGTCCAAACTGCTTGATTAGACACCTGTTTAATTTAGACAGATATATTTGAGCTTTTGTGAGGATGAAAGAGTTGGCCTGCAGACCTGCAGATACAGACAGTGGATTAAGGCAACTTTGAAAATTTTGGCTTTCCTTTTTCATCATGACAGGTTGGAGAGAACACAGCTTGTGTTACTTAATCACAGCTCGTTCACGGCAGCAAACCTTAATCTTTCCTGCCCAGGTACTGTTTGCCATCAAAGTGCAGGTTTTATTGTCATTGAGAGGTAAATAGGATTTAAACTTGAAAGGTTGTTCATTTCTGTGGAAGCGACTGAGACATGTTATTTAAGCTCTACATAAAAGAAGATATTGCTGGGTGTTTTTTTTTTTCTCTCTGACTGAAAAGCTTACCTCTACTTTCCATCTTTAGGGAGACTGGCCTTGCCTAAACAGTCAGTCATTTTCCTGTTACATAGGCAGTGTTTTTTCAAATACCACTAATATGTTCCTCTGCTTATTTCAGGGAATCTTCATCTTTTTCCTGGTGAAGTACAAGCCTTTGAAATACAACAATGTATATATATACCCTGACTGGGGCTATGGCATAGGGTGGATGATGGCGCTCTCTTCCATGATCTGTATCCCTTTGTGGATCTGCATTAAGCTGTGGAAGACAGAAGGCACTTTCATAGAGGTAAAATATATTTTTAGATGAATGATACTGAAAAAAGAAGTGGGAAGGGAGTGTGAATCCTCACCTGTATGAGATTAAGCACAGTTTAATCAAAAAAGCAATGCCACGTACCTGTTGCAGTGGCAGCTTGGGGTAGCCCTCTAAGTCACTGGTGGAAACAGGGATCTGAACTTCCTGCTTTCTTCTGAATTTCTTTTTTTTTTTTTTTTTTCTTTGCCTTTACTGACTTCAGCCTGTGGTAAACTAACCAATACTATAGCTTTAAGGTGCTCTGTTCCTGCTCAATTTGTAGCTTCAAATGTCTGTAACATCAGCTAAATCCCTCAAGAAGGTTTGTAATAGCCATTCATTCAGGTCAGCTGCCTTCTTTCCATGGTTTTGGTAACTAATCTTTGTGCTGCCAGGATTTTCCTCCGGGAGCTGGGTAGCAAACACTCACATATGTCTTCAGGACAGTTTTCCTGATTGCAGTTCTCTGAGTAAGAAATACAGGCAAAAATAAATATTTGGTGCAATTTACTAACACTTGGTATCAGGTAAAAATTATTAAATATATGACCTTTTCTCCAAAGAAAGACAATGAAGATGGCTATAATGGAAGAAACAGGAATATAAATCTTATTCAGCTGTTTGGGATTTCTCATATTCCAGAAAAGCCTAGTTCTGTCATCTGGAGTTCCTTAGATACTAGTCAGTAAAAGTAGGTATCCCCGAATTGCCTCCTTCTATCTCAATACATACATGAAAGGGACTTTATTCAGTCGCTTTCATGCTTTCTTAGTCTTTCTGATATTCTGTAGGATAATGCCAATGTGAAGAACAAGACAGTAGGAATTTCTGTGCCTAGGGTGCCTGGGGCTCATTAACTTATCTAGCACTTCTGAAAGATCTGTCTTACAGTGTATACCCACACTTCCAAGATTATCCTCCACTCAGAGCCAAAGGGTGTGACATCTGAATATATCTGAGTATATCTCAGTGTAATAGGTACTGCTTTCTTGAATGGAGAAGGTAATATGCAATTTATTGTGCTGTCTGATGGCAGTCCATATTGAAATGACTCCATTACACTGATTAAATACAGCCTGGACACTACCTAGGAAATCTTTACTGTGGGTATATAAACAAAAAATGAATTGTCCATAATATAGTTTTCCTAGCATGTCAAAAAGGGAAGTTTTGCACAAACCTTAAAATTAAATATTTCCTTAATGCATCAACCTTACCCTGTCTCTACAGGTAAATAGACTTTGTTTATAGTCCGAAGCACTCTTCCATACATGAATGACAAGAGGGTTTTTTCAATTACAGTTGGGAGCTTCTCAGGAAGCCAAATTCCTGCAACATGTCTGCTCCCGCAGCTGTAAGCAGCAATGTAGCTACTGATGTTTTTGCTAGAAAAGAGAAAGTTCTCAGATGAACACGCATATTTTTCTTTTGCTTTTTATTGTAGCTTAATAGGCTTCGGCAGTCTCTTATTTATTTTTTTTCAGTGTATAGTACCACGAGAAAGAAAAGGTACCCATATAACAGACCTTACCCAGAGCATTGTGCTGAGTTTCTTCATGGAGGGGGATGTTACTCTAAATCAGCATGAAAATACACTTTGACTTTGTCTTCGCCTTCACTCTCTATGATTTGTAAAGAATTATGCAGCATGCAGTTTTATAGATTTACCTATAACAGGGAAATGAGCAGCAGACATGCAAGAGAAAAGGGCTTTATTGTCAATCTGTATAAGAAACGTGTGCCTGTGACCAAGAAAATGATAATGATTTCCATTCTCTCGGATTTTCTAGAAATTCAGGAAGTTGATTACACCTAGCTCAGATCTGAAAATGAGAGGGAAACTTGGAGGAGGAGCCTACATTGCAGCAATAAATGACTGCGATGCTAAACTGAAAGGAGATGGCACCATTTCAACCATTACAGAAAAGGAGACACATTTCTGAAAGAACTATCTTTTTTGTTTTATTTTTTTGTATAAATAAATAAATAAATAAATTCACTTAATTATAGAGGCTGGCTTGTTTTGCACAAAATTTTATTAACCAGTTAATTTTAAAGTGAAAATTGTATACTTGTTTAAAAGTGATTTTTTTTAAATTACTATATAAGTAATGATTATGTAAAAGAAAAAGAAATAGTATTATATGGTATGTTAGTAATGACTTCCTGTAATATGGTGATTTCAGTAAATGTTTTTTTAGAAGTTAGAGGGACCTGTATAATGTGCTGTAAAACTTTTCTACTTTGATTTCTGGCAGGTGTAATGTTGTATAGATATATGCATTCTAATGTGTAAGCATTTCAGACCATTTCAGCTTTTAATGTATGTATATAAAGGGGACCAGAATGTCCTTTTGTTTATACTGGAAGAAATTACGAGGGGATGGGGGGATGACTTGTAACGGCTGTTGCATGTTACTGTCTAAATGTGGGCTGTATCCAAAGTCCACTGAAACCAGAGGGAGCCTTTCCAGCCGAGGCCAGTGGCTTTTGCACCAGGCTGCGTGTGATTCAGCCTTTCCCTAGGCTAGGGCAGCTGCAAGGCTGAGTTTTGCACGTAACAAAGCTCTTCTTTCAGGGTGAGTTTTGTGAAGCCGACAGGAAGCACCACCTCACCAGCTCTTACCGCCTTCCCTCCACCCTCCATTTGCTTCAACAGGTCTAAAAATGTGGTGGAATGGGCCCACTTCTGAGTCACTGTTTTTCTGGAGATTGGATGGAGAATATTTCTTAAGAGCTATGAATTTTGCTGCTCTTGTAAGTTAATGGTCTCTGAGATGATGTGTACTGCTTCAGGAGACCTCTAAAACTTTTTCATTTTCTTTAGTGTCTGGGTGGCCAGTACTTCATTTTGGCTGACACTTCCCATCCCCTGAAGTGAAATGTGTTTGTCTATGCTTGTAGAACAGGAGATGAAGGATACTTTATATAAGTGGAGATGTTCTGAGGAAAAAAAAAGAGCCGGTTTAGAGCTCTGCATACCTTGGCCTCTCTGTCTGTCTCTGTTTGCCATTCTGTCTGTACATCTACTCATTCCCCTCAAAAGAAATCAAGGATCCTGTAACGACAATGTGTAGCACTGTATAGCTTTTCTCATCTTCAAGGTACTTCCTAGATACTCTCAGATTAGGCATTGATTCTTCCACCCTGAATGGTATCAAGGCCTGCACTGAAGTCAGAACAGGAGCTTATTTGGTGGAAGGCTAGAGTAATTGGTCCTTAATCTCTGCACGAGTTCCAGGAGGTAATTTATATGCAGTGCAGATGAAGGAATTAAGACAGGGTTGTTGTGACTTCTCTGTTTCTCAAAGGGAGTAGTGCTGGGTTTGTGATATCGGGCCTTTTTAGTTTATCAATTGTATGAACTGACTCCCTCTGATTTAAAACAGATTTTGTCTGTGAATCCAACTGATGGATGGTTGTTACCATGAGGTATGCAAATGGTAGTCCAGGTATCAAAATCTCTAGACTATCTCTTAGGTTGTTTTGGTTGTTTTTTTGTTTTGTTTTGTTTTGTTTTTTCCTGCCAATATTCCAAATGCTATTATTTATTCTGGACAACTGTTTTTTTTTCTTGTCCTGTTTTTTTATTTAATGGTTCTATGAGAAACCTGTGGAGGAATACTGTACTACACTGCACAATAGCTGATGAGGAGAGACAAGCAACAGCCTAAGACAGCTCAGAAGAAATGTCATAAAATCTGCTCTCTTCTCTGCAATTCAAAATCACCAAAGCTCAGATACCAGCATCTGGATTTATTTAGAAACAGCAGTGGCTGCTAGCCTTCTACAGAGGAAAACATTTCACTAGAAGTTACTAAGTAAATCTTAATATTACATAGAACTGTACATGTAGTCAGCATTTCTTTGAGATTTTACAATTACCTTTTTAAAAAGCGTTTTCATAGAATCACTTTGTCTCAAGTCACATCATTAAATCTAATAGACCTATTTAATTTTACTTATTTATATTTTTGTGTGGTAAGGTGGAAGTCTAAGAGGGAACTTCTCTACCACAATTCTGCTTCAAATATTTTAAGTCCTGCTTGCCTTTGCATGTCTCCATCGTTAGGTGCTTAGGAAAGGACATATTGAAGGAGCCTGCCTTTACAAAGGTACAGAAGCATCATGTTGTTAATGTCTTGTGAATGCTAGCCTCCCTCAAAGAGAGGCTTCAGCTTGCCATCCAGAACTGGAGGTTACCAAAGAAAATCACAGTCCCATTGCAAAATGATACTTCTGGAAGAGGAATGCTCCCAGGAGTGAAACCACAGATTGAGTTATATACAACGAAGCAACTGAAAGCTACATATTGACATTGAAAAAATGCCCACTCCAAAGCCTAGAAATTAAAATTTTTGGAAGTCCTAATGAGTCATAAATATTTTTAATCCAGTGTCCCTTTCTGGTCTTTCTCTCCACTCACCAGAGTTGCAGGACTAAGGCCCCAAAGTCACATACGGGCCTTGGGATGGATTATGTTCCCTCCCAGAGTAAACGTCAACACATTTTCTTATCAGTGAAAGATGTGCAAATGTAGATGCACTGTTAGGTTATACTTGGCCTTGATTTCAGTGAAGTTATCTTCAGCAATCAGGACTCCTCGTGAACGTTTACAGTAAAGTGTGCCAAGAGGTGGAACCCACACCACTCAACTGGCCACCCATTAGGCACAAAATAAAAATCCCAGACAAGTCAGGGTTCTCCTTTGAATGATAACACACACTGCTGTAGCAGAAAAACTTGGCTTGTGCATTTTAGCTTGTCAATGTACTTTGAACTGTTGTACTCATCCAAATATCTCCACAGGAACTATGTACTTTGTATGGAACTTGCTTCCTATTCTGCTGCTATGAACCATTTCACCTGTAGCTTTATACACATACATATGGTTTGGCATGGTCTAAAGTATTATACAGTATTACTAATGTGCTGTGCTTGTAAATGTGTGCATTTAATATCTGACTTGTTTAACACTTTACTGATTTTTAAAAAAATATTTTTCTTTTGTGGGGAGGGATGTGGTAGGGTAAATTTCCTAATAGTATTTGTGTTTTGTTTGGGGCTTTTTTGAAACAATATGAAGGGGAAAATGCAAAAAACAACTATATCATGATGATTTTTTTTATGCAGTAGAAACAATATTGCCCTTTTCTGAAATATCTGCAGTATTATTAAAAATAATACAATAAAAATGAACAACCACTAAGGTTTATGTTACATTTTGCACAAAGAGAGATTGTTTGGTTTTGAAGGGCACAAGATTTCGTCTACTCACTTGTTTTCAAAAATTAAAGGAGATGGGCAAAACCCATTCTGTGTATTTTAGTTTATATCAATGTATTTTATATGACCCTCACCTAGCAAATTAAATAATCACCACTACCCTGTTAGGGCAGACATATGCCCCTTGATTTTAAGTGGGGAGCTTAGAAACAAGAGAAGATTTAACAACTTGTTTGAGCTTATCCAGTAAATCTGCGGCTGAAACAAATGGAATTTTCCTGATCTCACAACTTGATGTCAGTGTTATTCAATATAAATCCATGTTGCTCATGGAAAAGTGCAGACCTGCTGCCACTTTCCTCCCATCCCTCCCCACTTCTGGCTGTGCTTTGTTGTGGCCTGCTTTGTGTCGCTGGCAGTGTTAGGAGAGCCCTGCAGAGAGCCACCTCGGGAACCGGGCTGGCTGAAACTTCACCCAACAAAAGCCTCTGGTCAGTTCTCAGTAACTCCAGCTTATTGCCTGGCCGTACAAATGCTAGTGCTGAAGGGAGACACCACAGGAAGGTGAACTACATCCTCCAGCTGCTATAGACACTACACTGGATTAAAATAACCTTCTAACCATGGCCTCATCACAGGCCAATGCTCTGTCCCTTTGACTATCTTTTGTACTATGATTTTATGCCTTTATACTCTTCTATACACCCGGAGTACTGCGTTCACCTCTGGGGCCCTCAACTTAAGAAGGCCATGGACCTGTTGGAGTGAGTCCAGAGGAGGGCCACAAAGCTGATCAGAGGGTTGGAGCATGTCTCCTATGAAGACAGGCTGAGAGGCTTGGGGTTGTTCCGCCTGGAGAAGAGAAGGCTCCAGGGAGACCCTGTAGCAGCCTGCCAGTACCTAAAAGGGGCCTACAGGAAAGCTGGAGAGAGACTTTTTGCAAGGGCATGTAGTGAGAACAAGGGGTAGTGGCTTTGAACTGAAAGAGGGTAGGTTTAGATTAGATGTAAGGAAGAAGTTCTTCACTGTGAGTGTGGTGAAGCACTGGAACAGGTTGCCCAGAGGGGCTGTGGCTGCCCCCTCCCTGGCAGTGTTCAAGGCCAGGTTGGATGGGGCTTTGAACAACCTGGTCTGGTGGAAGGTGTCCCTACTCAGGGCAGGGGGGGCTGGAACTAGGTGATCTTTAAGGTCCCTTCCAACCCAAACCATTCTATGGTTCTATGATTCTTTCTTAGGTTGGTGGTTCATATACAGGGAAAAATGCTTGCTTTAGTACATGACACACTGAAGAAAAACTCTGATATTCTACCCTGAGGCACCCTATTATATAGTAGCCTGCCACAGAGGAAATGAAGCTCTTAAAGGCTGTTTTTCACCTTGATTAATGAAGCATGGCTATAATAAGGAAAATGTGCTATGGATGTTGACAAAGCCTTTCAATTCCTCTCTGGCCATACCAAGTACTCTACCCAGCAGCAAAGATACTGCAGGAAGGACGTGCACCCTTTTCCCAGGGTTGATGTCCTTGCACCTGCAGCAGCAGCCCATGGCAAACCTAGGATCCAGCCAGGCAGCATTACAAGGTTGTTGGCCCCATCTTGCAACTAAATATTGAGTAAATCTGAACAAATCTGGCCTCAGATGTTGGTGACTCCCCATTCAGAGGAATACCTGAACTTGGTCATCCACAGTGCAGCAGCAAGCCTAGTGAAGACTGAAAACACCAATTTCTGACTAGATCAAAAATGCTCTAGTGAATTATATACTTGCACATTTGGCTGGGAGAAAATGTGAAAAATTGCACAGACAGACATAGAAAGGAGAAAAATGGCTGGAATTCTCTTAAAAAAGGTTTGCAGAAAGCTGAAAGGCTTGAGAAGGTGTAATACACAACTGCTCAGACTCCCCAGATCTTTATGAGCACTAAGAGCTAAGTGCTAACAGTACAAGACAGTTTCCAGCTCTTCTTTCTAAAGCTACTCTTAAAATATAAGCTATTCATTACAAAGTAATACAGCAAAAGGGACCAAGATTTGGTTGCTGATTTGAAGTGAGAATTTGAGGGAAGAGTTGCACACCCCTTTTCTTACATACTTTAATTTTTAAAAGTTCGTCTCCTTCATCTTTTTTAACCTTTGCTCTCTGAGAGCTGCAACCAACCTCAGCCATGACCGGGACTCCCTCAAGTCATCCTGAATTCCAGTCACACCCACCTCCTTGTTGGCTGGCTATGCTCACATTGATTGCACAAGGCTCTTCTTGGGCTTTCAAGCTAATTTTCTGAATTTCTGCATTTCTGCCACCTCAGTTGCCTTGGTCATCACCTGTGCTTGTCCATCCTGCAAACAGAATAGCCTTGCGCTATATTGCTGGTACTGACAATGCAGAAGCACAAGTATCACACATTGTCATAAGTGGAAGGAACAATAATCTTTGCTTGTTCCAAGAAATATCTTACCAGCAATTGTTTCTAGTGCTATTATAACACATGCTAGAAGCCTCAGCCAGGCCCCCTGATGTTACTGTCAGCTGATGGAGAGGGTCCTTCTACGTCATGATGAGGTCCATGGCTTTTAAGATGAGAGAGTCCTTGCTACTGTGGTATTCCAGTTAAACAAAAAGAGAAGCATAAAGATAGCCAAGAGTTCCTTGCTATAAATAGTTAGTGACAAAATATTGGGGTATGCTTTCTATTTCTATCAGTTTGCTGTTAATATAGTCCGTCAGCCAACTCTACTATCCATTCCCGGCACTTACTACAGCACTATAGAAGAGGCACAGCAGCTTTTCTTAAATGTTATTGTAAAACATCTTATCAGAAACACTGACAGCTCTGGCTCACCCCTTTTTATTTAAATGAAAACACCCACTTATTTATCATACTATACACAGATGAATAATTCCTCTCCTCTTCCCAAAGGGCTAAAAACTGTCTGCAATTAAGGCATGCCATGCTCAAAAGAGCAAACTACAGCTATTCAGGCAGACACCTCCAGGGCCAATTCTAAGTTTGGTTGCAGCCAGTGACATGGAATTTAGCTGTGCTCTGATCAGCACTGCTGTCAGGAAGCCCTGGCACCCACCTGCACAAGTGAGAGGTAGAACGGATCAAGATGTTGGATTATGGTTGGACTCGATGATCTTAAAGGTCTTTTCCACCCTTTCTATGATTCTATGATAACACAAAGCATGGTAAAGGAACACAGTTGAGAAATTGTACGACTTGTGCCTTCACAAGCCTTACGCATATGGAAAAGGTATTATGTGGTTTATTCATATGTGACATGTCAGGGTTGGTTTTGTGTTTACATTCTTCCATCTGTGAATCAGCACAACTGGGCTTGTCAGCAGGAGCAAGCTTAGCTGCTTGAGTAGTGGATCAGAAGCTGCTGCAGAGCACCACCTTGCTTCAAGCTCTGTTTAAGTAGGCATGCCAAAACACTGCGGTTCTTTCTAATCAAGCCCTACTCTTAGCTTGCTCCCAAATTAATTTGGAAGAACAAATGTATAAACTTCAACAGAAACATGCCCAGAAATTATTTTAGGCTTTATCAGGTTGCTTAGTTTTGTTTGGCTTGGTTTTTTTTTCTTTTCCAGTGAAATTAGTTTTGTTATCTGTGTTGAAACGCAGGCAAAAATTACAAGCCAAATAATGCAGTACCAGGTCAGTAAGCAGAAATCAAGAGAAAAATAGGCTATTAAGACAAGCACAGGACAACTAATCTCTTCGTGTTGTCTGCAGGGATGAAAGCATGATGTATCACAAGTGACATTTAAATCAGCTTTTAAATTTTACCGCTTATTCTTGGATATTATTTCCAGAAAACCAGCCCAGGTTATGTTTAAAAGTCTCTACTTTTTTGCCAAGCTTTTGTCTCAGACTTCACAGAAAACTCATTGGGTTCTTGGGGCACAGACTACTTCTTCTCAAGCTCTAGAGCCTACTGCTTCTGTAGGTACCACTTTTCTCCTGCCCCTTCTATACATCTCTGCTTCCTCTTCAACAAAATTCAGAACACAGTCCCTGCTTCTGCAGTAGAAGGAAGAGGAAGTGGTGGTGTTGGAGGCTATTAGCTGATTGGATTAATTAAAAGTAATTGACAGCACATGGTGGGAAAGGAAAGAAAAGAAAAAGGAAAGGAAAGGAAAGGAAAGGAAAGGAAAGGAAAGGAAAGGAAAGGAAAGGGATGGGATATAAGAGAAGGTAGGGAGAAGCTATCTTTGGGAAGAAGCACTCAAGGAGTATTATTGGAGTGCTGCTGTGGATGGCTGTTGGAGCTGATATTCTGAGCGTAGTGACTGTGGTCTTGTCTACCTTCTTCAAGCACACAACAGGTAGGGATTATGAAGTGTGGGGTGGATGACAGAGTTTTGTCTCAACTAGTTTTCTAGCATTGTAATTTCTGGAATTAGTCTGTATTTTTTTAATGTATTTCTGGATTGTATGGGAGGCCTTTATGTGCCACGATCTGAATTGGCAAAATTATTGCAGGTTTTGGACTAACAGAATGGGCACGTTGTTCCTCAATTACTCTCTCCCTTGCCAAACTCAACCCCCACAAGCTCCTGTATTATCTGTCCCACCCATGCACAGTTTAAATTGTAAGCCTGCTCCCTATATTTCAGTGCTGTTGCTAGTTAAAAAATCCTAATTATTTAGATCATGCAAGTAAGATGGTTTAAAGTTCTTTGGAGTTAAAGGATTTTTCATCAAATGTTCTCAAAACCTTGTATGTTCTTGTTGGGAACGGTAACACCTAGTCTGGTGTAGTCCTATTGTACATCGCTAGCCTGTATGGGCTTAGATTTCCTTTGAGCTGGTGTATCAAGGTAGGGTAAATACAAGCTTTTATGTATTCAGCTGAAGGAGCTTGCCTGTATTTTTGTACAGTTTTGGAGCTTTGCATGAAAACATCAAATGCTATAATAGACAGTTCTGTATTGGAAGCTGTATTGTTAGTTCTGTGTTGGGAAATAATACGCAGGTAGGATGGAGCGAAGATACAGCATTGAGGGCAGTAAATTTGGTACTGCATCTCTGGATTGGTTACTAAATAAAAGCTACTGTGGTAAATTCATGAACTAATAGAACTGTCAGAGGTATACTTGAACTCAGCGAAGCTACTGCTCTTTGCACACTGGAATTCTGCTTTCTTGCAGCAGTTACCATTCTTCATTTACATGCAATTAGCTGAAACAGAGGGACTATTTCTTCCTATTAAAGATGAAAATAATGAATGAGATCTCTGACTTAAAAATTGGATTTCTCCCAGCTGAAACTTCCATTTCAGAACTCAAATCGGAGAAAATGGCTTATGCTGTTTGCAGTGTCTCCACTGCATTAAGCAGTGACGTAGAGGAGTTCCCTGGGAAAGATTTCCTTTCTTGGTGGGGGTGGACAGTTGAGGTATGGGATAACAGCAGCCTCCTTGGCTGTTAGGTGCTCCAAAAAGATACCCTTTAACAGCATTTCTGTGGTGCAGTGGGGACACCTTTTGGTTAGAGTCGGTCTAAACCTGATGAACCTATGGGTTTATACATAAAAACCATCTGCATACCTGCTGTTCGCAGCAGGCAAGTCGAGGTCAATTCTATGATCAGCTTTTCCTAGTTCGTTACATGTACTTGGCATGCACTGACTCAGGTATTTAGATTTGCAAGTTCCTTCTGCGGTTGCACTTTTTTTTTTTTTTTTTTTTTTGATGCAGTTCTAATTCTTTTCGTCAAAAGAATTGGCTTCTGTATCATTAGGTGGCAGCACATGCCAACATAAAATCGGGTTGTCCCCATAGCTCTGCAACCAAACCCGGGGACATGGAGTCAAGAGAGGTTTCTTTAGACACTGTCATGAGAATAATGCATTTATGGTCTTTACAGAGAAGCTATAAGATAATTTCTTTTTTATTAAATAGCCCCAAAGGTTCATGCTGAAACTGCCATTGTGGTATTAGAGATGTCAGTGAGACTGCAATGGCACAGATGTTTAAAATAATGGGGAATAATGTGTGGCATAAAGAAAAATGATGACCTACAACATACCCTGTGGAAAAGAGAAGGTAGATATGGACAGTAATATTTTTTCCTCAGTGTCTGAGAGGCATTACTACCACATCCAAATTATTATCTTAAACAGTTGTTGCAGTGTTCTCAAGAAAAAAAGTCTTTCATCCCATTTTCTTTGCAGCAGAATCAAATTGTAATTTCTATGTGAAATAAAGAAGACAAAGAAAATAAGGGTGTCATACTTCGGATTGAACAGAAAAATATCAAGCAAAGAATCAACTTACCAGAAAATAGGCAGTGAAAGGCAGTGATGTGGCTTTTTGAAAACATAAGAGGAAATATTACCAATGTGATCACTCTCAAGCGTTTATGCTCATATCTGTTTGAGAGATGGTCTAGATCATAACGCAACTAACCCTCATCTGAGTTTTGATGAGTAATTCTCATAATTAACTTTATCTTCTCAAGGCCACAATAAGGAGGTATTTTTAAATATTTGTGGTATGACACACGTTGCACTAAGCTGTGGAAGTAGGTTCCACAGCTACACTGTGAGAGCAATAAGCTATTCAGAACTTTCTTATTGCCCTTCACTGAAGGTCTCTTTTCAAAGAATGCTACCAAAGATCGCTAGCTTGCCTAAAATGCAAGTGTCAGCTGGAAAGGTTAACCAGTGTTGGCTGCTGCGGAGATGTTTTATTTCCAGTTTGCCAAAACCTCTGCTGTCAAATAGTCAAAAACACTATGTGTAGAGACAACATAATTATTTGTAGTCCTCAAAAATTCTCGTACTTCTACTGAAAATAAAATAGATGGAATTAATTGCGTCCTACATGTATGTAGTTTTACCCCAAAGCAACTTCTGAGTTCAGGATTGCATGTATCCATACACGGATGTTGATATCTACAGCAGGTCACTTACATTGCAGGATCATGGCTTTTTTTGTTAGTAGCTGAAAAAAAGTGAATTTTAGGCTGTATCGACCAAGGTGGAAGGGAAATTAATCTGGATTTTCTTCAAGTTGTTATATTCCTAAATGTAATAAACTAAGAGTTGCTTCAGACCTTTGGGAAGACTTGTAGAAAACTCTTACAGATCAAAGGATCTGAGATGAACCATGTTTCATTTAAAAACAAAACAAAACCAAC
Source organism: Buteo buteo (assembly GCF_964188355.1). Classification (NCBI taxonomy): domain Eukaryota; kingdom Metazoa; phylum Chordata; class Aves; order Accipitriformes; family Accipitridae; genus Buteo; species Buteo buteo. The sequence continues at coordinate 22,526,924 of NC_134191.1, forward strand.
AACAACATAAAAAAATTCCCCCCACCACCCCCCCCCAAAAAAACCCCAAACCCTGAAATGGCCAGTTCACCCAGTAAAACCAGTTTCATTCCAAGGTCATTCTTTCACATAAATTACATGTATGGATCTGTTGCTCAGGTCTAGTTACTTGAACCTTGAAAGTAAAATTCACATTTGACTTTTTTTAGTCCTCACATTATTCTTGCTCTGTCTGAATCCTGTCAAATATTTCTGAAGAACATCTCGGAACATACAGTCTACACGGCTAAAATGTCCCCCTTCAGCCAATCCTCAACCATGACTACAGTTCCTAGATGCTTCATTGAGTGTCTGGGAATCAGAGAATTGATAGTTGAAGCAAACCTCTGACCTCCTATTAAATTAGAAGAAGGTATAATTAGTACCTGTAGACACAGTTTTGTATACAGATATAAGATGATATGTACTTGATAAGCAGCAGGCAAAGGCAAATGGGAACAAGGTGCAGGTATGCATTTAATTGTGTGTGCATGTGCATGCATACAAAGCAAAGCCTTCAGCATCTCTACATATTCTTTGTGAACAGACCTGAAACGTAGCTATCTGAAAGGGAAAAAGCCACCTGAGATTGGGCAGGACACTGCTAAGAAAAGTCAAGCAAGGAACAATTCACATGGAGGCTTCAACTGAGAGACCGTAAAAGTTAGCAGGAGGTTTCTCATTAAAGCAGCTGTGCAACTGGACCTTTGGTGGTCTGTCAAGGTCCTTCAGATCTAAATTATCAGAGTTCTTTGAAACAGCTGATTAAAAACTGAGCTTGCACCCTTGGGGTTTGCCCTAGGGATTCTGTGATTCTTCAAAGTAGCTGCATTGCAGAGTTTCTGTCAGTATCAGTTAAAACTGTTCTGCTTTCTCAATTCCCCGTCTCCCCCTTTCCCCAAACCTTGTTAATGCTTCCAAGTTTAATCTTGGACTGGAGCCCTGAGCATCTTCAAATAATCTGAATTGTTTTGTCACCTCTGACTAGGATTTTTCTTTTTCAGACATAAATAAAAATGTATTCCTTACAAATTTCACATGAAAAGGTAATTACAGTGAAGTTCTGAATAAAGAGCCTGATTTGCAATCATAAGGAGGCCTTCCTTCCATTACTGCTAATAAACAACTGTAAAAGATGGTGACTATTTAAAGCTCCAAATTTACCCTGCCTTTTTCCTGACAAGCTTGCACATTGATTCTGACATGCAGACTGACAGCTTCATGGCATTTTTGAATGTTCCAACTGCACTACGTATGTGGTACTATTTATTTTAGTACCCCCATTCCCACAGCAGCCACTGACTCACAAGAAAAAGCTAAGAGCAATATTTGGCATTTGTTTCCTGTGCAGTACAATTTGCCTGGTTCGTTAACCTTCTTTATGTAGATGTAAATTCTGAGTCTGACTTGGCTATTTTTGGGGTGTGTGTCAAAACTAGACTTGTCTGTCTGAGCAACATTTGCTTCTGAAAGTGTTTAAAATTGCTTCAGCAATTTTGTCTTTTAAAGCAAATTTTGTATTGTATGTTAAGCTATGTTTATATTGTATGTTCAAATCTCTAGCACCATTAAACTTGCAGAAGAAAGGCAGGAGTCAAAGGAGAGTGTGTAAAGCACCAGTGACGTTATCCTCTACCTGTTTTACCAGAAATAGTTTCTTTCTGCTTACACAGCACAGCATTACTGCATATTGATGGAGGCTTAACATAAATTCTGCTGTCACTTGTAAATGGACTGCATTGGTTGTATCCATGCAAGCATATATAAAGAAGGGGAGAGGTTTATGTTCATGTAATCATATGAGAAAAGGCTCTGATATGTCTATACTTCCATGTATGTAATGCGAAATACAGCAAGAACTAAATTAAGTCTCCATTTCTGCTACAGATTCCTTGTGTGATGCTGGTATACACAGTAGTAGCACTTTACCTAGGATATACCAAGACCTCTTTTAATTCATATAAAAAGATTTTTTTAGGCCTGCATGCTGAAGGCATGATGCAGCTTACAAATGTGCTGAAAGCTGGGGTGTGTTCTACTAAGTTAGTGGTAGTGTAGGGGTCTGCCCATTAGCATTCTAGCACAAAAGCTTGTCTTGCATTGGATTTATGATTTTTTGGTAAGAATGAAGGTATTGGTCTACACCTGGAGTCTGTTTGCAACTGATCTAATGATCGTGTGAGTAATGTTAGGTGTCATGTTATGAATAAAATGCATGTCAAGAAGAATTAGATGTGAACAGGTCAGGAATAGCAAATTAACTGAGCAGCTATCAGCAACAAGCTTATTCATTGAAACCAGTTAGCTTGGTAACATGTTAATTAGCATAATTTTTTGTCTTTTAAAGCACTCCTTCCAGTTCTTCTCCTCTGTTAGCTGTGTTTACCAGGAGAAAAGAAACCCTGCAATCTAGGACTTAACTTCTGTGAAACTGTCAGCACTGAGACATTACTCTTTGCTGGGTGAAAAACTGCCTGGGTGGCCGGGCCTGAAGAGCTGTGGTGAATGGAGGTAAAGCCAGTTGGAGTCTGGTCACAAGTGGTGTTCTCAGGGCTCCATGTTGGGGCCAGGTCTGTTTTATCTTTATCAACGATCTGGATGAGGGGATCGAGTACACCCTCAGTAAGTCTGCAGATGACACCAAATTGGGAGGGAGTGTTGATCTGCTTGAGGGCAGAAAGGCTCTACAGAGGGATCTGGACAGGCTGGATTGATGGGCTGAGGCCAATTGTATGAGGTTCAGCAAGGCTTAGTGCCGGGTCCTGCACTTGGGTCACAACAACCCCATGCAGTGCTACAAGCTTGGGGAAGAGTGGCTGGAGAGCTGCCCGGCAGAAAAAGACCTGGGGGTGTTGGCCAACAGCTGGCTGAATATGAGCCAGCAGTGTGCCCAGGTGGCCAAGAAGGCCAATGGCATCCTGGCTTGTATCAGAAATAGCGTGGCCAGCAGGAGCAGGGAGGTGATCGTTCCCCTGTACTCGGCACTGGTGAGGCCGCACCTCGAGTCCTGTGTTCAGTTTTGGGCCCCTCACTACAGGAGAGACATGGAGGTGCTGGAGCATGTCCAGAGAAGGGCAATGAAGCTGGTGAAGAGTCTAGAGCACAAGTCCTGTGAGGAGCAGCTGAGGGAACGGGGGTTGTTTAGCCTGGAGAAAAGGAGGCTCAGGGGGAGACCTTGTCGCTCTCTACAACTACCTGAAAGGAGGTTGTGGTGAGGTGGGTGCTGGTCTCTTCTGTCAGGTGGCTGGAGATAGGACGAGAGGAAATGGCCTCAAGTTGCACCAGGGGAGGTTTAGATTGGGTGCTAGGAAAAATTTCTTTACCGAAGGGTTGTCAAGCATTGGAACAGGCTGCCCAGGGAAGTGGTTGAGTCACCATCCCTGGAGGTATTGAAAAGATGTGTAGATGTGGTGCTTAGGGACATGGTTTAGTGGTGGACTTGGCGGTGTTAGGTTAACGGTTGGACTTCATTATCTGAAAGGTCTTTTCCAACCTAAACAATTCTATGATAGTTCTATCAGCCCCCAATACATTTCTACAGTCTTCCTCCCATTGTGCCAAGAACAGTGTGGGGAAGGAGGGAGGAGGAGAGAGAAATACATTGTCCTGTTTTGCTGTTACTTTTCAGGCTTTTGTCTTGCCAGTTGTTCTGATACAAACTCTGTCTCTCTACTCCAGTGGCTCCTTTCTTGGAAAAGTCGATGCTCAAAACATGCAACTTTCCTCCTGCCTGATGTACACTTGTTTGGCCTAGGGCTTGCCTCATGCACACTTTTCCTCTCCTCCCCATAAAAGAAATTGCATTAAGAATTAGATCTTAAGTGACCTCACTCTCAGTAGCACCATACAGTTCAGCAGATGTATCAGTCCTCTGCTATGGTAGACTGAGTTTCCAGCTGCTGCCAAGGTGCAATTGGATTTGTTTCATCTCATTTTCTATCATGACCTTAAAACTGGCTCCTTGCTCAAAGTATAGGACTCACTTTGGTTTCTTCAGCTGCCTGGCAAAAATGTTTTCAGAGCATTTGGAGACCAAGCTAGGAGGAAAATGTCCTTCATAAGCCTAGGATGGATGTAGTTTCCTCTGTGATTTAATACCTTCTCAATGGGACAAGTTAGTTACAAATATCAGAAAAGTTGGCAATACACGAAATATGAACATGGGATCACCTCTGCCAGTCTTGCATACTGAGCCAGATACTCCCTTTCTGTCCTTTTTATGTTCTGCTTTGGACCATCAGTTTACACTGAGGGTCTGGACTCAGACGGAAGTGTATTTTCCATATCAATGCAAAATTTGTTTCAAATAAAAAAATATTTGCTGGACAGAGCATGGTTCTGCCATCCTGCTGTACAGAAGGATGTTTAAACTATGATCTAATGTTGAAATTGGTTGAGAGACTGGGCATGTCTGTTCATATATGCTAGATAAAACAATGAATAAATCTTAAACATAAGCATGCAGAAGAAGTAGGCAGTAGTACAGGCTATAATTCTTATTGGAATGGCAAAACGTGTCCAAATTGATCCTATGCCTTCTTTCTGGCATGTGACTTCTACCTCAAATTTAAGCCTTTCATATTTTTAGCATGCTCTGTGTGGAGAAGGGCAAAGATGCCTTTGAACTGGTTTTGTGTCTCCCTGTTGGCTTTTTGACCAGTAAAGAACTAATTTAGGTGGGCTTTCTCTAGTGCTCAAAATATGGTCGCTGCCTTCTACTGATAAATATTAGGTTGGCCTGCAATCACCAGCATTTTTTCCTGTGACATTGAACTCTCCTTCAAATCCACCCCCCGACTTGCCCTCTTTGGTTCCTTGTTGCAGGACGTGGGGAAAAGATGTGTGCAGGGATCTATTTTTGAGGTTCTAATGTCTTTTATATCAGAACAGCTGGATTAAAAAAGCTGTGCCAGAAGAGATAATGTTTTCTCAGGTTTTAATTCTGCAATTGCCAGCAGAGTACCTAGTTATTTCACGAATGCATACATTTAGGAATTTTGTGAGATGACTGTCTTAAAGTGGTCTTTGAAACCAGCAACCTGGGATTTTCAGAAGTGGGTACCTGATCCATGCTCTTCAGAAGTTTCAGGCATCCACAAGTTCTATAACAAAGTGGAGTGTTTTGCTTTTCTCAACACTAGCAGGTCATTTATATAGATATGTTAAAAATCAATTTACATATCCTACTTCAGGCAACCCAGTCTGAAGATTTCAGCTGATGCATTTCCTTCTAATGTCTCAGTTACTTTCATGATCATGAAAGGAAATATTTTGAAAGCTGGTAGTACACAAATAGAGATTTATCTGCTATATGCTGCCACAAACAAGAAAACTTTGTATACCACTGGATGTCACTCTAACAAAGCTCAAAGTGCTTTGGCAGTACAAATCTTTACACTTGCATTATAAAACAGTGTACAGCCTGTTAAACTCTGGATTCCTCACCAAAAGGAAGGCAAAATAATATAAAGGTTGCCATATTAGCTGTCCCATGAAGAAGCCATTGACATCTCAAGTGTTACATCAGGCAAAAGATAACTAGGTTTGGTTTAGGTTTTTTTTTCTCCAGTAAACCAGTAGAGATGACAAATCAACATTGAATCTATCATCTTGAATTTTTCAGGATTTCTTTTCTAGAACCTTACTTTGTTACATAGGTTGTTTTGGGCTTAGAAGCAAGGCAAATGTCTACTCTATTTTAATGTCCCATGCCTGTACATGTTTGAGAATTTTGGCAAAAAGCATGGAAGGTAAGCGTTCAAGTCTAGTTAAGTCAATAGAATATAGCCCTCTCCTTGACTTTACATTTCTAAGAGTGACAAGAAGTTGTAGGTCAGTAATCTGCCAAAGGATAATTTAGCTCAGGGACCAAGAATGCTGCCATTATGAGCTTTGTATATAAAATGGTGCAGTAGAGAAGGGACTCATCTGAGGACAGAACAATGAGTAATGGGATTAAGTTGCTGCATGGAGAACTTGAGTCACAAGTCAGCAAAAGCTATAACTTGAGGGTGGGTGCTCTTCATAGAGACGGATAAGCATCCCCTCCAGATGCTAGGGAGGGTAGAGAAGCACTAAAGTACACCAGTAGAGAATCTCCATTGCTGAAAGATTGTAAGAGTAACTTAGATAGTAGGTCTTTAAATTATCCAGGTACAGCTGATCCTTCCTTGAACAAATTTGTGATGATTCTACCACCCATTACATCCTGGCTAACCTGTGTAAAATGCTGACCATGCTCACTTTCACACAGATTGGACCAGTTCTCTCTACCTCTTTCACCTTAGCAGGGGCAAAGTACCTATCTTCCACCATCCTTTTACTCTTGGTATGAAAGAGTCCTGAAATGTTTGCACAGAGGCTGCAGCTATTGCTTAAAATTTAGACTTACTAATTTCTCCTAAAATGTATCTAATACTGAATACACTTCCTGCAGCAAGCCAGATAATTTTCACGTGTCATACAATAGAACAAAAAGTCGGGGCACTGTACAAAACTTTAATTACATAATTAGTTGACCGAGTCATATAACTTTTTCTCCTTTAACTTGAGACCTACTATAGATGGGTTTGGCATGTAGCAAACTGTTCCTGGTATAGCTTTATCTGGCTTGTTGTTCCTCATGAATTTTGATACCAGTAGAAATCTCGGAGGGACCATCCTAGAAATTGTAGTTTGGGGCTCTTTTTGAAGAGATGATACAAAATGAGGTCATGGTGAGATTTGCATTAGTGATGTAAGCTAGCTTCACATATAGTGCCAAAGTGCAATGGGACAATTCTTTTTTTGTCATTAGTGACATGCAGTTGACTTAGTGGCTACAACTGAAAAGCTCTGAATACCATTACCCAGCTCATCTCTGTGAAATCAATGAATGTTTCCCTGATGATACATAAATAGCTCAACCCTTTTAATAAGTGTCAGGAAGGGGCCTTCATTTTCCTCATGTGCCTCTTTATTTTTCTGCCCATTTAAATGAATGATAGAGTCCTCAGACATTTCCAGGTTTCCAAAACCTCATTAATACAAAATGCAAGACACAGACCTCTCTCCCCAGGCAAAACCCCCAACTAGTATCTCTCCCCATTGTGTGGGTGATGGCTGCCGTCAAAGATGGGACTTGCATGCTATTCTGAAAATATTCTGACTGAGATATATTTCTCATTATTAAGATTCTGTCAGCTCATGGCCATGAGATGCCCCTTAAAGAAGCTATCTGGATTGATGTGGTAGCCTCTACAAAAACACCGTTTACACCATTTAGGAGGACTGGATATGTTAGGCTCTGTTTCAAACTAGATTTGTGAGAGAATGGGATAAGAAAGGAATGCTGAGAACAGAGCAAGATCTGCATGTCGCAGTCTTGTGAATCAGAGCAGAAATGTGCTTTGTGACTTACGTGGTATCACCTTCTGCCCCAGGTGGGGAGAGATCCAACATCTAACCTGGAAAGAATGAAAGGCTGCTGGCAAACTCCATTGAAAGGAGTCAAATATGAGTGATTTTTTTTTTTCAGGGTTCTATTCTCTTCCAAACACTTAACTGCTGGGGAGTTGGGGGTAGTGGTGGTGGTAAAATACAAGTTCTTGTGAGGCAATAGTGACACAGTGCATGGTTTTTCTGCAGTGGATCCTTGATCATCTCAAAACCAGAGGTGTCCTCTTTTATTCACTAAATAATGTTGGCCTCATTTAGTCATAAATGTATTAATACCTTGCCTCACTTTGGCAACTTCCTCCCTAGGGCATTAAAACAGTTCTATCTTTCTTTTACTGCACCTTACCATAGTTTGATTAAAACAGTAATAAAAATAAAATAAAAATTAATTTGTAGCAGGTAGTTGTTGATTTCAAGGTATTCTGGTGGCTTTCCTGATTAGAAGCTTTGATTATATTGGCTGATTGTTCGTGCATTTAACTGCAAGTTTTAAAAACCACAGCTGGCCCAAACTAATGGTCATGAATGTCATTACCGAGTTACCTGCCTGAAGCAGTAATGAAAGTCCTTACTAGCAGTCCTTTTAGGAAAGGGATCAACTGCTTGCATTATTATGTCATTCTTGACACACAAAATTTTAAAGGGTATCAATTGTTCGTTGAGGGACATAGCTCTGGTTGAAGTCTTAATGATGCAAGAGACACAAGCGAGACTGCTTGTCTGAAGTTTGGTCTCCTCAGGTCTAGTCTATGCATGTCTCACAATCTGCTCCATCCATTAGGTGGAAAATTGCTCCATCTCCAGTGTAAATACAAACCTTGGTTCTACACAACAGAAAAGGAGGTCTATGCTAATGTCCAACCTGACTTGTTCTTAAAACAGTATTCACTAGTTTACAAGTTGGTGGTTTTGGGTTTTTTTGTGACTTCTCCAGCTCACATTCACTCCAGAAGGCCTTAAAGGACTTTATGCAACTGAGTGGGGATTGCCATTGATCTTATCTCAAGGGAAGTAGCTCAGTTGTGAGTTCTGGGGTGTGTATTGTACTAGCCAAGACTTTTATCTAGCTTCTTGTATCAGCTTGGTAATGATATCAGAGTCTTGGGCCTGTGCAAGTAGCTTAAAGCCACCTCAGCTCCATCTAAACAGGTTTCTAGTATATATAAACATCCCCTGAGCTGGGATTACAAACAAAGTCAGGAAGGAAACAAGGTTCCTACCAAGATGAGGCTACTTTCTGCTTTAAGTGATGGATTTGCTTGCTCTCCTGGCAATACCTGTCCTCATGCATATACATATTTTCATTCATTTGGATGTGAGAGTTATGAATCTCCTAAAAATAAATTTGTGGGGTGAGTAGTCTAGAAAGGCTTTCCATGAAAAGATTCTGGTGACTTCATGAAAATCTGCTTAAGAGATTTCGTTAAAATCTTTGCTTAATCTAGCAGAGTTCTTAAAGGAAAATGGTGAGATAGTGCTTCTGGGCTAAGTTTAATTTTGTATTTGCAGTGGATTGTGAAAAGTTTACAAGTTAGAGCTCTCCTGAATACAGGTGAAGCTACAGACTCTGCCCTCAGCCTGACATAGTTAAAAGGTTATACATTTCTTGTGCAAATTTAAGCTCATGCTCATGTGGACTGAGATTATTATGATTATTAAATTTGCATTGTAATGTCAGAAGTCCAGTCAGATCCACAGACCAAGAGCCTATTGTGTACAAAGAATCATAAGATCATAGAATGGTTTGGGTTGGAAGGGACCTTTAAAGGTCATCTAGTTCCACCCCCCTGCAATCAGCAGTGACATCTTCAACTAGATCAGGTTGCTCAAAGCCCCATCCAACCTGACCTTGAATGTTTCCAGGGATGGGGCATCTACCACCTCTCTGGGCAATCTGTTCCAGTGTTTCACCACCCTCATTGTAAAAAAAAAAAAAATAATTTCTTCCTTATATCTAGTCTGAATCTACCCTCCTTTAGTTTAAAACCATTACTCCTTGTCCTATCAGAACAGGCCCTACTAAAAAGTCTGTTCCCATCTTTCTTATAAGCTCCCTGTAAGTATTGAAAGGCCCCAATAACATCTTCCTGGAGACTTATGTTCTCCAGGCTAAACAAGCCCAACTGTCTCAGCCTTTCCTCATAGGACAGGTGTCCCAGCCCCCTGATCATTTTTGTGGCCCTCCTCTGGACCTGCTCCAACAGGTCCATGTCTTTCCTGTGCTGAGGACTCCAGAGCTGGAGGCAGTACTCCAGGTGGGATTTTGCCAGAGCAGAGGGGCAGGATACAGTTAGCTTTCTGGGCTGCGAGCACACATTGCTGGCTCATGTCCAGCTTTTCATCCACCAGTACCCCCAAGTCCTTCTCAGCAGTGCTGCTCTCAATCCCTTCGTCTCCCAGTCTGTATTGATCCTGGGGGTTGCCCTCACCCAGGTGCAGGACCTTGTACTCATGAACCTCATAAGGTTCACATAGGCCCACTTCTTGAGCTTGTCCTGGTCCCTCTGAATGTCATCCTGCCCCTCAGTTGTGTCAACCACACCACTTGGCTTGATGTCATCTGCAAACTTGCTGAGGGTGCACTTGATCCAACTGTCTATGTCATTGATGAAGATATTAAACAGCACTGGTCCCAATACAGATCCCTGAGGGACACCACTTGTTGCTAATCTCCATCTGGACATGGAGCCATTGACCACTACCCTCTGGATGTGACCAACCAGCCAATTACTTATCCCCTGAATAGTCCATCCATCAGATCCATCTCCCTCCAATGTAGAGAGAAGGATGTTGTGGAGGACCGTGTCAAAGGCCTTACAGAAGTCCAGATAGATGACATCCATGGCCCTTCCCTTGTCCACTGATGTAGTCACTTCATCCTAGAAGTCTACTAGGTTGGTCAGGCAAGACTTGCCCTTGGTGAAGCCATGCTGGCTGTCTCGAATCACCTCCCTGTCCTCCATGTGCCTTAACAAAGCTTCTAGGAGGATCTGTTCCATGATCTTGTCAGGCACAGAGGTGAAGCTGACAGGTTGGTAGTTCCACAATGCTATACAAACAGAACAAAACTTTTCCATGAAGAGCTAGGTTTGCAAATGGCTAGTAGACTTCCACTGCTTCGACCAGTGCTGTAGAAAAGGTTGGGGAACTGAGCTGCACTTTCTGTAGTTCATAAGGAGATTTTTATTTTTATGTGTGTGTACATATATATACACACACACAGAGACATCCATATATATATATACACATCCATATGTATGTATGGATACATATGTCTAAGTATGTGTGAGTGTGCATATAAACAGATAGGCCATGTGTGTATGCATATGTGCTAGGTGGAAATGTAGTACTTCCCTATCCATACTTGTTTTTTTCTTTAATGGTGCCAGGACTGAAGCATCTCCTACTCCTGTTTGTTTTCTCACTTTTATTTTTCTTTAACGCCCACCCCCCCCCCCCAAAAAAAAAAAAAACAAACAACCCAAACTTATTACTTGCTGCTTCAGGGTCTGATACTGATAATTCCCATTTGGGTGAGATCTGCTCTATATCCAAAGTGACTTCTGAGTGCACTCTGGAGTATCCCAGGGTCAGTGAGCCCAGAAGTCACGAGCACTTTAAGTGCTCACTGGAACTTTTCTGAGTTGGTTCAAATCTGACATAGGACAGCCCTGCTGTGTTTAGCTATCCCATTTCCAGTTAAAAGCAGAAAATGATAGGCATTAGGAATTGAAATATCCTATTTTTATATCCTTGTACACCTATGGAAAAATACACTGTCCTTTAAAAAATCTTTCTGAATATCAGTAGAAGCCTAAACACAGGTGGAAGGATTTGGCTGGAACACAGCACAGTAAATGTGAGGTTATGCAGCCTGAAGTCTACATTGAAAACCATGCAAGTCTAGGCCTTGAATGCCTGAAACCAGTTCAGAGAGCAAGCATTTAGCCTGAATTTTTTTTTTACTAGTTTCTCATTATTTTGGGGTTTAGATAAAGATTTCATGCAGCTCTTATCAGTGAGAGGCTGGCAATCATAGATAGCACACTCTGCTCTTCAAGAGCACAAATATTGGGTTTTTGTAAAACATTTTGTATTGCTTGTATTGTATTGTAACACTTCAAATTAGAGCTGCTTCTCTTGATATAAGGAAACAGATTGTAGCCACCTTTCCTCCTTTTCTAAAACTTCTTCAGTGAAAACCTACAAAAGAAACTTGATTGTGCATTGTGGTAAAATTTAGATACTTAGTTTACTTCTGCTTGCTGTCTGCAGCCCATATCAAGCTGTAAAATTAAACTTTATTGCTGAAGGCAATAGTTTCTTTAGGCTATTCACACTGCTTGAGAAACAAGCTTTTAAGCTCATGTTGACCTGTTTAGACGTCTTCATGTCTTAGCACACTAAACTGTTGAAAATGAAGTGATATAAAAAGATGCTTAGCCAGTCTCCTTTGTAAGATGAAATGCGAGATCCAAATTTTGCTTGGGTAGAAAGATATTCAATCAATGAAAGCTCATTTGTCCAACGACCCCAAGTAATTTTGTTTTTTCACATGGTCTGACCCAGCATATTGACCACAGTGCCATCAGTTCTCTAACATCTCATTCATGGTGGTGCTTAAGTTACAGTTGTTTGCAGAAACCTTGGGTGTCTCAACCTGCGATAGTGTCAGTACTGCTTTGTTGTGTAAGCAGTTACATGCAGTTTTCACTGGTAATACTTAAGTGGTTTCTTCCCTTCTTATAGTAAATCTTCCAGTAGCTTCCCATAAAAAGACAGCTGCAATCATCATGTGGCCTCTGCCTGCCACAAACCAGATATTTCATACAATGATTGCTGCAATAAGTCTAATAACTTGTAATGCATGCTTTAGGAAGATGGTGAGGCTGATTTAAAGGCCCCAGTGATAGTGTGTGTATTACTTCCTTTGCTAAGCTATTCTAACAGTTGATCACTCTAAAAATCTTAGAGTGTAAAGTAATATGATTGCGGCTACATCTCTCAATCTAATTATAGGAAGGAGCATTTATAGCTCTTCAAAGTCCCTCTCAAATAAGATTTCTTTGCTGTTTGAAGTATTGATTATTTTTTTCTTTTTAAATCATTGAGATTTTAAATTGCAATTGACTTCAGATTAAATGACCTGCTTTGTGGCAGGCCTTACATAAAACTAACACTGATCACTTTCCACCAACAAATACTCTAATTTCATCAGTACATCCCAGCTCTGTTACAGGAGCCATTCTGCATGTATAAATGCTGCCACTGCAGTATTCAGGCTACCTACCAATATGCCAAATGTGTGTCAGCATGGAGAAGAGAAGCAAAAATCCTAATTTAATACTTGAAAAGAAGCCAATAATTTAATTGCTACAGAAACCATAATTACAAATCATTAACTGTTAATAATGTGTTTAGAAGATTCAAAGCATTACTGATGGTGAACTATCATCCACCCGATTAATTTACATGCTAGACAAGCTGTAAGGACTTATGCAAGAAGATTCAAGGTGACAGCGGAAAAACTAAGAAAATAATTTTCTAATCCTGCATTTCCTTTCATTTTACCACAGTTGTTACCACTAGCTTTTTAGTTGGAAAGATTCCTTTTCCAAAATTCAAGTGATTCAATTCTGAAGACTGAATTAACAAAGCAAGCCTTCATTAAAGAATATTTGCAACCTCTTTATCAATACTTGTGCTTCTTTCTGCACAGCGCATAGTTTTACTGACGCATCTCCACTGCAACCAATAGGTTAAATCTTGAGCTACCACAACAGGAACAACTACCTGTATCATAGAAGCATTTAGGAGTTTGTGTTGGACCTTCTATGAATTTTTAACAACATAAAGTTATTTTAGTAAACCATGCTCCCTTAACTGCAGAAGTCTTTGCCAGAGAGAGCTGGAAGGAGATGTAATCATTATCCTGAATGTAGAGTTAGATAACTGAGCCTAGACTGCAAACTTAGAACATAAAAGCACGTCACTGCAAGGGGGTAGATGAATTTCTATACCTAAACTTAGCGTAGATAACAGACACCTCTTCTTCCCTCACACTAAACACAAAGAGTACAAATTTCAAATTCACACATAAAAGTAGGATTGCAAATATTCCGACTGTTCTGTCAGTGATTGGAAGTACTCTAAGCATCTGGGCCTGGTCTGTTTGGAGGAAATACAGCCTAGGACCATACTTCTCAGTTGCAGCTGGGAAACAGTTGAAGGCAGGTATAAATACCAGACACAGTGACCATGAATGCTGGAAAAATGATGGGAGGTCTGTAGCAGCAGTCTTCAGGTGCCAGTGGCAAATATGGTTACCTACACACATTACTTAAACAGGAAATAATTTTGCATTCTTACTCATTTCAAGCCAAAAGAGCACTAGATTTAGTAGCCTACCTATCTAACTTAAGTTTTAGTCAGAATAGCTTCATAACAATAAAGTCAGAAAACCATGTAAGACACTGGGGTTGGCTGCATGTTTCTCCAGTTCTTCTTTTTACAAGATGATAACCCATGTAGTAATTGTTTCTTCTGTGTAACTGACTGCTCTCCTGATTTAATGCACTGTTGTAATGCCCTGATATCTCAAGGCTGCACATACGTATTTTCAAAGTAGACTTGTCTGCTTGTATTAGCTTTCCATAGAATTAAGATATGTTGCTAAATGTATTGTTAATATTCATGAAATAGTTGAGCAGATGCTTTGGGTTTTTTCCTGTTCCTTACTGTCACTGCTTATTTCATATACTTTTTTCTTCCACAGAAAGTGAACATAAATATCCTTCTATCCAAGTAGATGATGATATAGGGGGAAGAAGAGATTGAGTATTTAAACCTGGCTGTCCTACTTGGAAAAGAAAGGTTGTGAATTGTCCTGCCTATCAAGTCAACAAAATGTCTGAATGTGCCAAACTGTTAGTCACATAGGAAGCAACTGCTGGTATGAGGAATCACAGATCTCCCAGGAAATGTGTTGCTTATTGATGACAAAGCAATTTGTTTAAACAAAGGTTGTTACTTTAAAAAGCTTAATCTGGTAACATGTTCAATAGGTTTAAACCTCTTCTCTCTGTATATAAGCATTCTGCTTATGTGAATCTTAGGAAAGCTTCAAGAATGCCATCTAAAAATGCCAAGCAAAATAAACATAGTTTGCTTTTGTGACAACAACTGTCATGAAAAATAGACTAAAAGAAAGTATAAAACAAAAGTTATAGCTGATATGATGATCAAAAAAGTCCACTTGAATGACTTAATATCTACAGTGCCTCTTCCCACGAAGAAAACACATCAAAATTGCACAAAGCAAAGTAAATATGGCATGCCCTTTTTGCAAGAGAACCAAACCAGTTTAAGTCATGATTTTGTTGGTAGGATCTTCAACTGAAACTCTAAATCATTGCTAGAAATAAGGATTTGAGGACTGAGAAAGGTGCAATTCAAAATATGTAAGATGAAGGCTGAAGGAAACTAGCAACAAAGCACCAAAAGTAAATATAGAAATTAACACAAGATCATAACAACCCGTTGTATCTGGAAAGAATGATGCAGAGCAAGCCAATCCTTAAATTAAATCCATCAGTATCTAACATGGAGATCCTACATAATGTGTGTGTATGAATAACATGAGGTTTTTGAGATTATTGGCAGTTTCTCAGAACAAAAACCTCATACGGACATGTGGTCTATCGAAACTGTAAAAGCAAGCAGGCCTACTGTTGACCAAGGGATGAATTCACTTGTACATATATGTTTTACCCAAGCTGTGTCTCTGACCTGGAAACAGCTTTTGACTGATCAGTTGTTGCGTTAAGTATCTAGTGGCTGTGGAGAAAATTATATACTAAACATTCCCTAGCTGTAGTTTAGAGAAGTGTTGAAGTAAAGTTTTATTTCTGGAAATGTATAATCTTCTTACATTAGCCTTCTGCCTTTGTGGAAAGGATTACTTGCACAGAGTAGCTGGGTCTGTGACATGTTTGCAAGAAGAGAGTGGCAAGGGTGGTGTATGCTCCCAGATTGCCTCCCCAGTTGCTAAGTAACAGATGTTCAGCTCTCAAGTGACTGGGAGCAGCTTGATCGTCTGGCTGAAGGAAACTGCTGACTTATGTACAGCGTCCTTGGACAGCCTTTCTAGAGGGTGTAATAGCGAGGAAAGCCAAAACCTACTGCTCTGAAAATAAGATGGTTTATATATACATCAATATAATGTGTTTTGTGTGGTGTTTAAGATATAATGCATTGCTTAGTTTCAACCTGAACAACCATACCAGTAAAACATGGTGTTTCCTTGCGTGGGAGGGAAGCACTTCTTCTGCAGGGGAGGCTGGTGGTTGTGCACTACGTTCTCTGTAGACAAGTCTTAGATGCCAGGCAGAGCTGGCAGCACTACCTCTATGAAGGCTGGGAATGTGACCCTTAGCTTGCTAGCACTTTAGCTTTTGAACTCTGGCTCTGAGTCATGCAAAGTGTGAGAGTTCTTACTCACCATGTTGATGGGTAGTTAAGCTGTTCAAATTTATTCAGAAAAATTTGTATTGGGCCATAATTAAACAATGGTCACTTCTTCAGAACTCTCCTATGATGAGTAAATCTAGAAATCGCATTCTTTGGATGTCATTGATGCTTGATGCTTTTGATTAGCTTAGATTAACTATTATTTGTAACATCTTTGGCCATATGAAAAAAAATGCCCATATTTCTCTTACCATCATCCATAGCATATGATAGTATGGCATCTTCCTGTATCAGTGAAATTCATCTGGTATCTCTCCATCTTTGTAGGACACCTCTGTAATTGCTAGTCTTATCAAGTATCCACTGAAGGCCGCAGGTATTGTTCACTGACTTTAGTGGGCACCAGGTCAGCTCTTCCTGAGGGTCCCCATTTACAAAAGGTAATGACAGTCTGTGGGTTTTAGCACAAAACTTTCCAACTGACAAAATTTCTTGGGTTTGTGGTATATAAATGCAAAACTGTAACTTTGGAAGCTATTCCAGTAGGTAGCCAGCCACCTTAACAAAAAACAATATAATTTAGATTCCAGGTAGAACAGCAGCTCACTACCCAAGGTGATAAAAGGTTCTACTGTTGCACTGACTTTGCAGCAAAAGAGAGTTAAAGACTATGGGGGGTTGTGAAAAGGAGTGAGATTCATCTAAGCCTTTTATCTCAGATTGAAATCTCATCCCACAACACCACTCAGATGATTGAATCAGACACAGCTGAAAAAAGAGGAATGTGGGGAACTTTAACTCTGTGCTGGGTAAAAAGAAACTCTGAGGTTTTCAAAGATGTGCCATGAGTCCATACCTAAGTGTATGTACACCAAATCATCAACCACTGAGAACTCCAGAAGAAAAACTGAACTGAGCTCTGCAGACCTGTTGTCCTATTGCAAGTACCATGAAAACAAATACTCAGTATAAATACCATGTATGCAGAACAGTACACACACTTTTTGCGGTGCTATTTATTCCAGTTCAGTGAAACACTCCAGCCAACATCTCATCAGGTTTGATGTGTGTATGTGAGATAAAGGGCTTTGTGCTAGACTAGAAGAAAAGCTAACATATATACTACTGTAGTAAATTGATCCACATTTAGAAATGAATGTGTGGTAGACTAAGATGCTATGAATGTATCCTTCTTGCCTCGCCTGTAAATCACACTGGTGAATGCGCTTTGATTCTCAAGGCCTAATGTAAAGTACATTGAAACCAGTGTGGGAGAAGTATTTTCTTTGGGCTGTAGTCATGCAAGTATACAACTGAACTGCTCCAAAGACAGCATGCTGTTAGCTACCTGAGATTGAAAAGATGGAAAAATATACTTTTTAAATTAATCCATAAGAGAGCATTGTGAAGGATGGACATAACTAACTTGAGCAAGATGATTGCTCTGTTTCCATGTTTCGGAAGAAACATAGAGCATTTCTTAATGCATGACCTGAACATGAAAACAATTTCTAATAAAGATGTCATTCATTCTGGCTTGCATTAGTTACAAAGGATATATATTTACCTATGACAAGAGGGATGCTCCCCATTGTTATCCCCTTGCCCTTCAAAAACCAGTACTGACTGGTGTTTAGTTGCATCTTTTGTTTAATAGCTAAGCAGGAGTAGCTGTCCCTATTGTGCTATTCAAAACCCTGATATGCCCATTCAGACATTAGGCATGGAAGTATACACAACCTGTAAGCTATAATTTGATGCATCTTTTGCTCCAAGGATGCTGTAGTCTATTCTCTAGCATACAATTGCCTTTTCTCTTTTCTCCAGACATCTACTGAGAAATTGCTTCCAGATCTTGGGTATGAAAAGGAAAGGAAGGGAATCCAACCACACTGAACAAACAAGTCTTTTGTGAGAACACTAGTGAATAAATTATTTGATAGTAACAAAAAGTTCTGATCTAACATGCACGTTGTGCAAGATGAAACATTTTGTGGCCATTTTTGTGTTGGGAAAATAAGGACCAACATTATTTCACAGTATCTCCAGCTGAGCAAAACACTTGAGTATGTTCTTAATTTTAAGCACATGAATTGATCCATAGCCCTTCAATTACTGTTCTTTATTATTATGTAAAATCTTGAGCTTCTTTCTCAGAGCTTTCACTTCTTATTTCTTCTAATCAGGCAAAACTCTCAATAATTCTGTAACACACTTGAGGCGTTAGGCAAGCTATTTATAGATGCTTTCAACAGAAATAACTTGGACAAATCTATCGTGCAGAGACTTCCAAGCAGTAGCAGCAGGGTGCAAATTTCCCTCTGCATCTTTTCGGTGAATCCGCACTAGAAACTGGAGGGGCAAGTCAGGCAACTTAAAACCTCTTAAGTATCTTGTGTGCAGCTGACAGTAGTGTGCTGATGAATACGAGTCAGGTTGGCTGGTCTCTGCCTGAATTGCGAATTGTATTGCAAAATACAGCCTGGTTTGGAATGAAAAAAGAAGGTTCACCCACATATAATATCTTCAGAAGATGATGGATGTATTTAGCTAGAACAATCTACTATAAAAATAGACTTCTAGTTCTTTTATTTTGGCACAGAAACAATGAGATGTAGGAAGAGGAGAAAGAGCTTCACAGCCTCTGCATCAACTGCTCCCAGCTGAGCCCAGAGGCAAGCCTGCAAAGTTGTATCCTCCCAAGTTCTCCAGCCAGGGGTTTATCTAAAAATGTTTGAGAACTTATTTATCTTCATCTTAGGTTCCTAAGAAAAGGCATCTTACATGGTTTTGACAGTCATTTTCTCATCATGCCCTCAGTAAAGTTCAAGCAGATATGATAGAGGAACAAAGGGCTTAAGACATTAGATTTCTATAAGGTTCCTGAAAATAAGTAGCCAAGGAGAGAACAGCCAACCTATTAAAGATGCTATATTTATAGAATTTAATCTATTTTCTCACGGAGTGAAAAGCTACAGTGTCATGTTTTGACATAAGGAAACTAACATGGAAGAAAGGTATTAACTCTTGAATCCTTTTGTGGCACCAAAGAAGCCAACCCTGAAACAAACTCTTTGGAAATCACATCCCTAGAATTGCTATCATCTTTGCAATAGGTCCTTTGATGTTAATTTACCACTAGTTTCAATCCACACAATAGTATTAGTACAAGAATGGGGATATCTGTTCCACTGAATAACCTTTCCTTCTTACTCTTTAAATAAATCACTTGGGGGCGGGGTGGGAGAGCTTCCTAACATGTCCAGTTCTAATACACAAGGGGTACATTAAAATGTGAACTGGGCAACAAATGGTCTAGTTTGGTTCAAATTATTTTACACTTTTTCAAATTCCTTTTCATTAATGCAGTCATATCTAGAAATGAAATGTGACTGTGGTTTTGCATTTTCAAGCATTTTGGTTTTTCCCTAGCAGGCTCCTTGGGTAGTAGCCAACTGAGGCTTTAGTTTGGTTGCTAGATTTATAGTCTCAGTCGGTGTGAACTGCATGCTCAGAGCAAATTTAGACAACCAAGTCAGTCAAAGTTCACACATGAAGTTATAAAAGCTGAAGAATGTCTAAAGTTGATAAAGCACAGTTAAAATCTGAATTAAAACCCATTTGAATATTAGAGTTCCTTTCATACTCCTCTGTCATAACTAACGGAAGGTGATGGTACACTTCTCTTCCACTGTTTGTAATGCTGGTGCTTGTTCATTTGACTGCAAAAACTGGTAATGTTTTAGAAAAAGATGGAAAGACAGAAAATGTTTGCAAGACATATAAAAAACAATGTTCTTGTTAGGCTGATTTCACTAAAAAATAAAGAGGCAGAGAAGGATCTAGGTTGCTAACTTCAAAGCAAGACTTGACCTCCTCCATAGTAAAGGGATCTCTGGAGCCTGGCTCTTTGTTCAGCTGCCTCACTCCAAAGACTACCGTTTATGATATTACCTTCTGCACAGATGGTCATCTAAAATGTGTTGAAAACTTCTGATGTCTTTCAGCTACTGGTTGTGCATTCAAACCAGCTGTCTGCATCACTGTAGGGTTGTCCATACTGGAGCAGAACAGTAATTTATCTAATTTAGTATCTTTCTGCTTGGGGCAAAGCAAAGTATTGGAAATTCCACAATAGACACCTACTGATGAGGATAGTAGAAAGCATTAATTATGAACTGAAAAGGATAATCACTAATTTTCTCTCATCATTAGCCTTTGCTTGTATGAATTGGAAATAATTACAAAAAAGGGTGGGAACAAGAACATAGACGAGCTATGTATTGACACTGAGAGTTCAGTGTTGACTACAGCTTCTGCACTATAAACGAGCTAAGTAGTCATTGCCTGTACCTACAACTTTGCCACTAGAAAAAGATCCCAAAAGAAATATTTCTTCCTACTCTTCCATCCTTATATGTGACCAGATTAGCAGTCTGAGCTGAGCTTCAAGAATAAGGGCAAGCCCTGGTCCCTAGAACTGATTGTCAGTGTTATGTGCTTGGTAGTTTCCTCCTGGGATTCCACCTGCTATGAGCTCAGTGCTGCTATTCAAAAGGAGACCTAGGCACAGACCATAGGAATGTTCTTTCTGGAAAATACTCCCATAGTCTGGACACAGTCCATACCCTGCTTGGAGTGCTTCATCCCAAACAATCTGACATCCAAAATTCTTTAGGCTACGTCGCACCCATGTCACACAGTATGCCCACCGTGCTGGTCTGTCAAACAGCATTTCTCCAGGCAGCAGCACTGTAGTCACCGTTATTTCAGTCCCTGTGAACTGAAAAGGAAAATAAAAAAATGACTAAGCCATTTTAGTTACTTTGCTGAGAGGCATTCCAAGAGAATGTGGCCTGAGTAAGCGTGAGAAGGGAAGCTTGGTACGTGAGAAGGATGTTACTGTTTTCTCAAGAAAGAATGAAATGCGAACTACTATTCACACAGCTGTACAGCAAGTGAACAGGAGTGATGGGCCTAGGGCCAGGATCATCTGCTGTCTGATCCAAGGATCTATGCAGTGGAGTTCTAGTAGTCACACATCTAAAGATCGTCATAATGTGTTGGGGTAGATGCAGGCACAATCTTAGGATACTTAGCGAAGTCTATCATATCACTATAACATCAGGATTACCACAGCAGGTAGGATCACATATTTTCTGTCTGATATGTAAACAAGGTTGATGTGTCCTGTTTGTGCCAGATTTCTGCCTAAATGTGGTGCACGTGCCCATGTTCTTGCTCTGCTGGACTTGGGTATGTACGACTTGGTGGTGTGTACGTCCTAAGTCCAGCACATTGCATCTGCTACTCCATCTGTGAGAGACTTGTTGGGTTCACTGCTTGTGTGTTGCACACTTGATTTGCATGTATGCAGTGGCTATCTGTTAAAGGACTTGGGCAGCCTGCTTACAGGATCTGCACTGATGACACTGCTAAGGAAAGAAAAGAATAATTGTTAAGGGAGAGAGCACCAGGTGCTTTTAAATCTAATCCAGTACCCAAAAAATCCACACCTGTGTGTTCACTTTGTGCAGAAGTAGACACTCCATGAACAAAAGCAGGGAGTTGGTCTTGTTTGTGTTTGGAAGTAGAGGGCTGACATGTGAGGAGTCCAAACTGCCACCTTTTCACCCAGGTCCTGCTCTGGCAAACTTGGTTTCTCTATTAGTTTCACTTCAGTTTCTCACTTCCATGAGCAATGTGCTAAATTGGAAATCCTAGTTTAAAAAAAGAAGGCATCTGAAATCAGGCCACTTAGCTAGCAAACACTTGGTCCCATTGCAAGTCTGAGTTTTGCGCTACAGTGTGTTCCTTCAGACCTGAGTTTGCATTCTGTGCCTCCGGGGCAGTGGAGACTGAGCATTAGTTGTAGCATACTCTGACCTGACAACAGCTGACCCTGCAGTGATGTTCACAAGCTCCTGCTAACCATGAGCAGAAAGTGACAGTGACAGGCTGTGGCACTGATCCTGCAACCCTCATTGCTTCACTAGGAAGGCAGAGTCAGTCCCTGTGTTTTGCATTACTATGCATCTTGAAAGCATTAAAGACCTGGTGGAATCTGAAAGCAGCTTTTCTCTCTCATCTCCATGGGCAGACTCTCTCTTCTGTGTGCTCTCTACAAATTATGTGCATTTAAATATGAAATGTACTCGGTGCATTAAAAGAAAATTCTTTAAAAAGTATGAAACAATTCATATATGCATGCATGTGTAGAAGTACATACACATGCCCAATCACATGCATACACTAAGAGCTCATTTTACTTTCCAAATAATTTTTTAAACACAAAATCAAGCATATATTTTAGTCTCCACTGTAATTATAATCAACATCTTCTTCTAGGAAGATAAAAAGAGAAAAGTGGGAATCAGGAAAAGGGAAATGTTACAAGCCTTTTCATTAGGGTTTTATGTATTTAAAGAATTTACATTTTTAACCAGTGGCAAATTTATTTCATACTACATAAGCTCTGAGGATCCTTTGGGATAAACAGCATGAAAGCTGTCATTTTAGAACAACCATCTATTTTCTGTTTATTGAAAGTTTGCGCTTTTTTGCCACGGTGTTTTGCGTGTGGCTGGAAATATTTGTTCAAAATGATAATTGTCAAACAGCTTGTTCTGTTCGGAATTGATTTGTTAAAGAAAGCTGCTTCTGTTATGAAAATAGAGGGAACAGTGCCAGCTGATTTCTTTGGGCTGCAGGTTGCAACCTGGGAGATTGCGTGCCTTCTCTGAAGCTAGGTGTAAGGTTCCATAACAGTGTGCCTACCAGCCATGTGCAAAGGCAGAAAGGAAAACCTGCCATGATTTTGAGAATTTGAGGAGAGGGAGCCTGAAATCTGTGTGTGGAGAGCTGTGGAGATCACATCTTCAGTGTCTGTAATTCAGGTTTAAGGTCATGGATGGCCAGTCATTTTCCATGGGAACTAATTGATTCCCATGTGGAGTTGTGGATGGCCTCATTCCACTTCCCATTGAATGATACTTACAACACTGCTACTGCAAAGCCAACATGGACTGGATCTTTGGGGCTTTTTGGTTTGTAATACTCTTCAAATTATACAACCTGACATCAGCTTGTAGAGGGCCATGTTGGCAATTTTCTATCCCTAGCCTTAGTCTTGGGTCGGGAGCACGGCAGCCACCCAGGAACTGCATTTGACAGGGTAGCACAAAGTAATGCAAACTGAACTTTTACCTTTGGCCCATTGTGCTGAAGCTCTAGCAAGAGTTATTTTATCATTGTGACTCTTCTCAGTTACTATGCCTAGCTCTCAGGCCCTGTCTGTGCATGTATTTATATATGTACCTGCTGTCAGTTACAGGGGCTTAAATTTCCTACATGATGAGAGAGATGCGCATCAGTGGATTCTAACCTTCTGAAAAAAAGGAGCCTGCTGACTTCTGAAATGAGACTGCCTCTTATGTGAACAGTCACTAGAAGATGCAGAAGTATGGATGTCCTAAAACTTTGCTCAAGCACAAATTAAGACACAGTGCTAGGATCTACTTCACATCTTGCTTGTTATTTGCAGATCTGTAACTTATCTGTCTCTGACTCTCATTGTTTCTTATCATGTTGGCCATAGGAGATGAGAGCCCCATGATTTTTGTCCATGTTTTGCATTTTAATATTAATAGCAGAAAAATATTTATTGTCTCAACAACTATGACTTTTTAGTCCATCAAAACCAAAGAGGAATAAAGTCCCCTGCTTAATTCAGTGATGGCTTTTCAATAGGGTATTAGTATCTTTGAGATGGCACTGCATTAGGGCTGGGGCAGGATGGAACATGAATTGGCCACTTCTTAGCACAAGAATAATATTCTGCTTTCTTAAAGACACAAATTATTTCTGTCCTTGCCTTCAGTCTAGAATTAAGGTAAATCCATTTGTATGTCAATATGCAATTCCTGGGCCTTACACTCATTGTAAAACTCTTGTTACTGTGGAGCAATATTGATAAAAACCATTATCACTGAATTTAGGTGTCCTTGGAGCAATCCCCTTAACCTCAAACACTTACTAATGTGTAGTCCTTCCTCCTCCAAATAAGTGTATTGTTTGCTATCCAGTTAGTTCAACTTCTTGTTTGTTCAATTTTGGATACTGTGAGTTGTCATAATTCTTTCTTCAACAGTTTTCTGTTTAACTAGTTAAAGTAGAACACAGCTATTATGCGTAGTGGCTGTTGACAGAGACTCTCCAAGAGTCACCAGCAGAGATTGCATGCAATTGTTCTTGTTCTGTGAACTCAGAAGTCACACCCAGCAACAACTCCATTGCAAATAGTGACTTTTGTGTAGATTTAGGAAGATCATTAGGGTCTCCAGATGCTGTTTGTTTGAAACCTGTGGTTCTTTTGATGAGCCCATTGCTATGTGTTGCTCCCAAATGCCCTAAGAGAGCTGACAAAATAGTTAGACATTTTGGAAAGCAGTGACTTTCACACCAGTAAAAGCATTAATTAAATTCTCAGGTATGAAAACAGGGTTAATAGTGTCTTTCATTATTACAGAGCATCCTTGGGAGCCAAAATATCAATGCAAAAATCAGTAGCAGGATGATCCCAGCAGGCTTAGTGCTGTTGCTAGGCAACCCTTCACATTAGCTTTAAGGCACTTGTACTGTGATATGATTGGGATAGAAATCAGAGTTACTGCTTTCTTTAGAAAAAATAATAATGAACACGTTTGTTGGTGTTTTGTGGGAGAGGGGTAAGGAGACTGATCTAATATGTACTGCAGCTGAATACAAAGCTTGAAAAGTAACATAACTATCTCTATGTTCAGATGGCATTATTTTACAGAAGAGTTGGTGTGTAGCCCTTGACGTGTCCTCATCTGCATAGTATTGAAAACAAGACCATTTCGCTGCTTTCAAAAATAAAATTTTCAAAAGTTATTTCCATGGAGGAAAATTTTTAGTTACTATGCTCTTCTTACCAACAGACTGATGTACAAATAGAAACTGTAGATGCTGTATACTTGTAGCTAGATATGTTCTTCATGGAGAAGATTATTCCGAACAGTCATTGCTAGGTGACAGCAAAACTGTGATTTAGCTCTGGACTGTAGCAACTTGTACTAGTCTTGTGAAGTGTATACTGTAGGCAATGTAATGACTGCAGCCTACCTTCCACTTACACAAGAGTAACATGCTGCTCTCAGCATTTAATTGAATTATGGAAGGGTGAAGTTGAAGCTACATTAATTAACAGCCCTTTTCCTTCATATTTTTAATATCTCATATTTTCTTTTGTCACACCTCATTTATGGCACACTTTTAAGTGAGTTTTAGAGCTGGGGGTGTATTTTATTGCAACTGTTAATCCCATAAAAATGTCATCTTCAGCTAGTTAGAAAAGCTCTATGAACTGTTGTCTTGGAACAGTAATAAAATAGGTTTCCTGCCGCAATATATAGAAAAGATTCTATGTCAGCCTTTGGGTACTCATGATGAAATCTTGGATCCATGGACAAGCTAGAAGATTCGAGTCACAGGTGACAAGTAACAGCACATGTGAATACTTAAGATATTCTCCTCTTCATCCTTTTAACCCCAAGTCTTTAAATTCAACACTGTTTGCTACATAGACAGGCTTTTATTGGAAAACATGAAGGGTTTTGCAAATGAGATTGAAAAATCATTGCTTCAATGAATAGGCCTAAGCTACTTGTGCACTCTCTTCCTCTGCAGACACAGTACGTTCCACATTGGCTTCTTCTGTTGCTGGAACAATGAACATTTTGTTCCCTACCTGGTGATTCATGAATCGAAAATGATCACAGGAGGCAGTTATAATATCAGATGTTTCCTCTCAAATGAAACAGGATACTACAGGTCACCGACCTAAGAAACAACTTGGAAGCTATTTCTGACTTAATTTTTTACTTTTTAAGGAAAGCATGATCAAAGGAGCATCTATTTTTCTTTTTACATTATGGATGGTATTGTGGAATTAGGGCTGGTGAGTCTTTGGGATTGCTTTGCCAAGAAGCTGTGACATGGGTTTGTAGCCAGCTTGCTCCTAGGGGTCTTCAATGAGGTTGCCACCATGCTATTTGCTGCAATGATCTTTACATGTGAACAGAGGATTGCTCCTAACTGAAGCAGATCTGTCTGTTGAATACTGGAGATCTTTTGCTGTAGTGAACTTTCCGTTACTAGAATCATGTTAGAATTGAAGGTCTAAGTTTGTTACAAAAGCCTGCAGTCATTCCATCACCTGTAACCTTAAGAAAGTCTTCATTCCATTTCCTTTAAAAAAAGAATAAATAAGAATCCTTCCAAGGGCCATAAAATTGTGGATCAAACCATAGAAACCCAGGAGTGTTGGACTGCTAATGGAGCATATCTAGCTCTTTGTCCATATCATGGACCTGATTCCTCTTACACAGCTAAACTTCTGTGATTTCTGCTCTTGCTTTGTCACCTATAAAGAAAGAATCCATTTGTCAGTGCATTACAGTTAGCTGATTTATGCGGCTCTTCCCAACACAGCACATTTCAAAATAGAGCATATCTGTAAAGCTTCATAAGGACAGCCATGAAATATTTCTTTACAAGATAGGAACATTGTTAGGTAGCAAGATTTAATGTTCATTTCCTGGCCTTCATCACTTTTCTTCCCAGCTTTAATTGCACCAGATAAAATCCCCTAGTAGCACACGGAGGCTCAGCTATGCCCTTGGCATTCCCCGTACGTGGCTCTGCTACTAACAGGGGAGTGACACTGCTTTTGACAGCTTTGCCCTGTAGGGTTTTCTTCTGTGGACTATATTTGTACACTGTAGACTGTAAGCCATGAGAAGTATTTGCAACATGAAATTCTCCTTGAATTTTTCATGTAACAGAAAAATTAGCAAAAGTCTCAGTTCAGTAATTTGAAATAAAGACCGAGTATCCGCATCATGCTTTAATAAGAGTCAAGCAGGCAGACACTCAAACAACAAACTGTCTGACTCAGGCATGCGTGCTGCATTGTACTTTGTATTTTTATACACAGCACAGCATAGCATCCTGTCATGAGAGATGAGTGGTGTTGGCTCAAGCAATCCTGTAGGCCAGTCTGATGTACTGCAAAATGCCATGGCAAATGCTAGTGACACTCTTGTCAAAGAAAGAGGTTCGGTGACACTATGTTTTTCAAATGGGACACTATACTCTGGATATCAGATTTTGAATGAGGTGGGTTATGGGGGGTTCTGTGTGTGAAATGAAAACAAAGACTCCCAAGTATCCTCACATAACTGAAGGTATCAGTATAGAAGAAACCTTAAGTAAAACACAACAGGCCTATACTAAATACCTTGCTAGGTTTTCATATGAGTAAACATGTTGGTCAGAGCAACGTGTAGCTTTTAAGTTGGAAGTAGCTCTTTGAGCATCCCTGCTGATTGAAAGGTATGTGACCAGGAATAAGCCTGCCCTTACATATTGCCAGCATTAAGATAACAGGAGATAGCTGGAGCTGCCGAAATCCACACTGCTGGGCTGCCCAGAGACGTCCTTCCATTTCTTCAGCATAGCCAAGTACAGTATAATGGCATATGCAGAGATGTAATCTCCTCTCCAGGTTTTATGAAGACTGGTTATGAAAAGATTTTGATGTGGTGATCACATGGCCAGGAACTGAACTCTTATGAGCCACACAGCTACAACACATAATTTTAATTTTTTCCTAGTGTTTGAAACTACTGCAGCAGCAGGATAACTGATAGTGTCTCTCACTGATTGATTTCAGTCAAGGTTTTATCATGATATGAACAGAGTGAAAATTGAATAAGTAGAATTTGTCTCAATGTATGACTAGGGGCAGATGAGTTTAATGGGATGGTATTTATTCTTAAGCTACCTTCATACACCACATGGAAAATTTTTTCTTCTCACACCTACACAGTATTTATGATTTGTTCCTACCAAATTGTGAAATCTCTTTGTTCTGCACCTTCACCCATGCCCTATGCTAAAGTGCAGGCAGAACCTACTGTATACTTAGATTTAGACTGTAGAACTGCAGAGTAGGGCTCCTTTCTCTTCTCTGTAAGCAGCTGAGCTAGTACCTCCTGTCCTCCAAAAGAAGCTGTACACACCAGTGTGCCTTATCACTTCAGAGTTTCCCACACAGAAATAATAAAGCTTAGGTGAAAATACAAAGGTGGTAGGCACATGCATTGGAAATGGGTGTACAATGATTTGCCAGGCACACAGAGCACTTTTCCAACAGACTCCTAGCAACGGGGTTGCTTCTGGAAGTAGAGTGAACAGGCCAAGCTGGAGAGAATAAACTGAGGAATTAGAGTGACAAAAGAAGTAAGAGGAAAGGAATATATTAAAGGAAAAGCTGATTTGTTTAAAATTGGATTGAAGATTCAATCTTATCCTATTAGCTATACAATATATGCAAAGTATGGAATTTACCAGGCCAGAGCTTGAGGTCTGGTCTCTAACTTTTCTCCAGCAAACTGAGAGAGGGCCAGACTTCTGCATTAATTACTAAGTATAATATGTGCAGCACCTAGCAAAAGAGAACTCCATCCACTTATCAGGTAGTAACTGAAAATGTTCCTGTATCTCCAAGTATTTCCCTTGGATATTAAAAAGAAAAATAAATCCATGAAAAATAAAGCCTTTCCCTGCTTTGCTTGTTACTGTCCAGAGGTAGCTTAGATCAGTTCTGCTCTGTCCTGTTTTATTCTCTGAAGTGCAAAAAAGTGGTAACATTGCCATCAACATTCACCAGCCTCTATGCTTAGCTGACCAGCGATTAAAAGAAGATCAAGCCGAGCTTCTTCACTCTGCAACAAAATCTATTGCATTAGCATTCGGACTGCAAAATTTAAGAGAAAAGGTTAATATGAAACTCACAGCTGAGATAGCAAAGAATATTAGAGGTGACATGCTGGCCATGAGCTCTGCTTTGGGCTCTGGGGGGAAAAAAATAGAACAAGGTTAGTTCTAACCTTGAAATTAACCTTTTTCTATTTTTTTCTTCAGCCGGAAGAAGACCTACAGGCCAAGATGTCGCCTCCAATTCTTTGTGTGTATTTCAAACATATACTTTGACCCCATTTTTATGGTTTAGTCTTTGGAGTTATCCAATACAAAGTGGCTGCTGTGCTGATTAGTCTGTTTTACTGGGACTAGAGGAAAGATTAAATATTATTTGTGGGCTGTTTTAGAATTCTTGCTTTGTCTCAGCTGAACTTAATTCAGTTATCTAGTATTTACCACGCTGTTTTTTCCTGTGGCCCTACTATTTTTTTTTTTCCTGGCTATTTGTTCCTTGTCATTTGCAGTAATCTGATTTCATTTGTTCAGCTCTTGGCATAGTATCGTAATATAGTCAGCTGCTGCAATGAACATGTGGAATTTCTGCAATCTGACTAAATATCAATAGACTATTGAACTTTTATATTATGCATACTTGTAATCAAGTCAACTGCTTGAGAATTTGCACATCTATGCATTTAGATGTGGAAAAAATAGTCTGTGTTCATGCAAGTCTATATCATAATACTTATGCACAAAAGGGCCAAATTAAGGTTTTGCAGGCAAGTTTAATTCCAGCACTTCCTCTTTGTTTAGTGCTTGACTTTGCAACCTGAAAGCAATTTCTAATGTTTTGTTTGTTTTGTTTTTTTTTTTTATTCATAATATCCACAGGAAATTGAGATGCAGAATTGTCTGTGATCACAGTTCTTAGCTGGTGAGATATTACTCATTAATAAGGCACACAACTATTAAAGGTGGAGTAAGGGAGGGAAAGAAAAAGCTACTGAGCTTTCTCAGCATGAACTTTGTATCAGGATAGGAACCATGAGAAGGCAACATCAGGGGCCTGAGGGAGAGGAGGAGGTAGCACCAGGAAGCATAAAGAGTCTAGGGTTAGAGCAAAGTGGGGAATGAAGAAGCGTAAGTCTGAATAGAGAGACAGGTAAGGAGAAACAGAAGATAGTATCAGTGAGGTCAGCCCCCCCCCACACCAAGTTCCCTAGGTTAGTCATCTTCTGCTTCAAGCTCTGATATTGCTCTGCTGTGTTACCTTCCATGCTTGCTCTTCATCTGATTTTACTTGTGAGCCACTGAGGACAAGGACTGTTTCATACTGTGCATTTGGTGCCTTGGAACCGCAATACAAAATCACATCTATTAAACTGAGATGCAGCAACTTTGTATATGCAAGACAGAAGAAGAAAGGCAGGTTGAGACAGGTATGACCGAGTTGTGGAACCTGCTGGAAATAATGAAATGGGTCTATTCCCAAATAATAGAGTCAGAGGCACAACATGAAGTTTTGAGACCAGGAGGTTTTTTGTGATATTGGAAAGCTGCAGGCTAGTTTTAAATTGTAGAATTTCATCAGCTTGGTATCAATTAGATGCTAAGACAGGAATTAAACCGTTGGATAGAAATTAAATTGACTCCTTGGAGTTGAAATTGAATGACTGGAGTGAAAGGAAGTGGCTGGAGAAAACATAAGCAATGTGGAAGACAAGATCAATATTAATCAAAGAAAAGATGATGTTCATGTCAAAAACTAACTTGGTTGACATGGGGTCAGAGGGGCTGAAAGCAGATCGAAGAGGCACTTTGATGAGAAAGTGTTAGCCACTGTTGGAATACGAATGATCAGAATTGTAGCTGAAGAAGGACAATTGTGCTGTAATTGGGTCAATTCAACAAGAAATTTAAAGTTTTAGAAATTATAAGAGAAATAATAATAATAATAAAAGATAAATTCTAGAAGCAACTTGACTTCTGGATGTAAATAATTTGTTGCTAATACTGGTCTGGGAGATACTTGAGCAATTTTTCACCAACAGGTTTATGGTGTTTGCTGAACACTTCTGCATCAGGTACTTAAAACAGCAAAAGGCAAGTCATGAGTTGTTTGTATTCTTATCACTCTCCTTCTGGGGATGGAAGATCAGACAAAGAGCACTTGCTGACCAAAACACAGGGACTAGAGCTCTGTTTTCCCCTCTGATTGCTCTTGGATGTGAAGCAGCAGCTTGTGATGTTGGTAGTTTACAGCGTTTCATGACATGCTGTGGCAGTTTTCTGGTTTTTTTTTGTTTGACTGGATGAGTGTCTTTGGTATGCAATTCATCTGGAATGACCACAGTGTGGTGGCATGCCCCACATTAAAAATTTCCTATTTTGCATACTTCTTACTTTAAATTAACCATGGAATAAGTAACTGTTAAATCAATCACATCTCTAACTCTATCTGCTACCTCCTCTTATATCCTGTTGTCTTTCTGCACAGATGCAATGGTCCATTTTTCCCGTATGTCATCTGAGGTACCTGAATATGTGTCACAAGTCTCTAGCCTAGAGAATAAAATTTCTAAGCTTCTCCTGCTATTCTTGTCCTCAATCACACTTGTTAACTTAGTAGTCAGTCTACTGAATTTCACCAAAAGAGGTGATTTTTTTTCATTTTTGCCTTTCTCTTCATATATTCATTCCACATCTGAGTTCTCTACCTTCTTACCTAAATAACAGCCAATTCTTTCTTTCCAAGTGCTCAGAAAATTGTCCAGTGTTATAGCCTTATGCGTCCCCAATTTCTATAACCTCCCACTTCATTAATAAACCTCTGCCAATGTATGGAAAAGGAGAAGACAAGAGAGTTTTAAAAGTGTGTCCAGTAAAATTACAATCCACAATGACTGCCCAAACCACAATGCCATCTTTATTTATGCTCACCCACAGAATCTTTGTTCTCATATTCTTTTTTTACTTCAGTCAAAATTTCCATCAAGGCCTAGATCTCTTGCCCATCAAAATGGAAAAGAAGTGATTAAAGAAATGGCTTTGTGCTACTTCTACACTCCTGCTTCATGGCTGCTTGTGGTCTTGCGTAGCTTGTGGCAGAAAAGAGATGCAATGTAGTTCATATTGTGACAACCACAGCCATCACCAGCCATTGTGGTGGCCAAGAACTGTGCAATCATACCAAAGCCCTGGTCCTACTCCTAGCAAGGACGAGTCCAGGTGAAAGATGAGAGGCACAGAATTGGGTATACTCTTTTGTCTCCACCTACGGGAACTTACAGTCTGGGGAAGTTTTCTTGCCAAAGGCCAGATGTGCATTGCTGACTTTTTAATATCATCAGTAGAAAACATACCTTTGCCACCAAGAATTAAGAGTCTTGATACTCTAGATGGCTCAGCTTCTCACTGGATCTCACTTCCCACTGAAATAACTCATTGTTCTCTCTATTCCAGCACAGACACTAACCTCACCAAACCAGGCATCTCCTTTCCTTTTTGTCTCAAAGTCAAATACTGGGAGTGGGAAGAAGAAATGAATGGAGAAGTGGGTTCAGGCATGCAGATTTGGTGGAGAGTATGGGGCGTAAGAAGGACAAGGCAAGGAGGAAACAAATGCTACACAGTAATAGATGAGCTACTGACATATACAGCCTTGTGCCTCACAGATTGTTTATACCTTCTTGCCATGCACCTCCTGTTTCCTTCATGAAGACCCAAGTGAAAAGGCAGAACCTAATAAATACAGACAATACCCAAACTTCTAGCTGGACAGAATATGCAGGGAACCGATACATCACTAGCCTGTGGTACTGCAGCTCCATGGGCACTTGACAGGTTTGGGGTTTTTTTTGGTGGGGGTTAAAAGCCAGGGTAATTTATCAGAAATAAATCCTTCTTACCAGCTACAGAATCATTTCACTTGATTAGCATTAGCATCTACTAGTGGTTATTTGCATCATTTGTTCTACTGTTTCCTGCCTTTCAGTGTGATAGCCTCTATTTAAAATGCTTGAGTCCAGGAAGGTGTGATCAGTTTCTCTCTAGTATCTGACACACTCACTCTCTTCCCTTGTTTCATGCTCTAGTTTGTTTTCTAATTCAGTTCTGCCATGAGGAGCCACTTCCTCCTTGTGATAGAGAAGCTGTAATGATAATTGTCTTTTGCAAAGCAATTCAAGGTAACTAATCAGAATAATGATAGCAGCTGCTGCAACTTCTAATGAAGTTAGAAACTGTCAACCTCGCAGTAATCATTGTCTTAACAAAATTCAGTTTGATAAATTATGATAATCAGCGCACAATGGGCCCTACATTCTTTGCCATTTTAAGGGAGATGCATAGCAGTTCACTTATTTGCTGGTTGTCATATCAAAGGGCTTACATTTAATATTTGCAGAATTGCACCTTCTGTATGAAGCCTTTGCACTAAAATACCATCCTTAAAGCAGTGGACCGTGTGGTCTGCCAAATGTACTGTGCTAGATAGTTTCAGCAGCTCTCACCCTCAGAGGCTCACAGAAAAGCATGCAATACTTTCAGCCTAATTACTTCAAACACCATGAGGACCAAACTCATTTAGGGCACATATGAAAAGCCGACAAACGATCTATTTCTTAACTGAAATAACGCGTAGGTAAGGTAGGAATGGAAACAGGCAAACTGAAAAACAGCCCCAAATTTGGAAACTGTTACGTCTTTGCATTCTGGCTTTAAAAGTGGAATAATGTTGATTGATAGTATCACCAAGGAAAAGTGTCCTCAAACTTGTTAAGAGTCCTATTTTGCACTTAGATCTTGGACCTTGTGTTAACTTTGTTATACTTGAAGAGCTGTCCCCATGTGTTACCAACCAGCTTTCCTGTACCTCATGGAAGCCACACGGCATTTGAAATGTGACCTACTTGCAGTTCAGAAATGTGAATGGTGATTTCTCCCAAACACTGGAGCAGGCTAGGGAACCACAGCAAGAATCCCAAACACTGCAGTCCCAAAATAAAATAGTTCACTGGCAAAACTGCACTGAAAGATTTCCCATGATCAGCAGACCTGCAGAACCACTGCTCTTGTGGGTGGCATTTCATTCTTCTCTAGCACTCCTTTTTCCGCTCTTTGTTGTATGGGGCTTGTTTCCATGCATGTCAGGAGCATGGAAATTCTGTATCTTCTCTTTGAGTGCATCGCAAGATGTCTCTAATCTACAGCCCAGATTGCCATAATAAATGCTTCATCCCTGGGTTATGCATTGGGCACTGCCCTTCTGAATGATACAGCATAGGATGCTCTTCTAAACGCACACAAATAGAGACATTTGCCTGCTTATTGGAGGCTCAAGTGCGTATTTCTTCTGCATTGCCTTGTGATGATGAATTTTCTTTGAAATCCTAAATGAGGCTGTTTGCAGTGTAAACAATCTGTCCTTAGCTGGAGGTACATACAAAAATGCTTTGAGGAAGTTCCTACTGCTTTTGCAGTATCATGCTGAGAATATTTTGTGCTGTTCCCAGCAGATCTTACTATTATTTCTGTAAATATTTGCTCTAAGGAACAGCAAACAAAATTTTGGAAGACTGTAAAAGCATTATTCAAAATCATGGTTAATATTCAAGGAATGTCCTCTTGAGTCACTATCTACTCTCCCCCTGGCTTCTTTTTTTCTTTCTGGCAAAATTATGTGTGAAGCTGAATTCAGTTTCTGTATCAAAAAATATAACAGGTGTACAAATGCCCATAGAAGCATACCTCTATTATTTGTATGGTAGCTATATCTAAGGACTAAATGCTCTGTTAGCTGTCATACATGAACAGAAGAAAGTACTTTTCCCTGAGAATGTACAATATAATGATTAAAGGTAATATGATGATTCAACAGTAATCAAGAGACAGAGTGGTCTCCATTTTCAGGCTGAAGAATGAGAAGTAGCTTGCACATGGTTACACCAGTAATCTGGCAGACCTGTGAGGCAGAATTCAGTCTTCAGTTAAGTCCTCTAATGGTCATATGTGTTTGTGTCAGGAGACTCCTTTCAGTAGCAGACACATTGTGGAAGTGAAAAGAATAATCTAATACATTCTATTCAGCCACGCAATAACATATTGTGTAGGAGATCACAATAACCTATATGCTTACAAAAGGTTCTTTGATTTATATTTAACTTAATTTTTTTAAGTATCATGAATAGACTTATAAGCATGAAACTCTTTTCAAAATGAAAATACATTCAATAATTGCTATTCCATAATTTAATTAAATTTAGACATAGGGGAAAAAAAAGAAAGATCATCTCAGATGGGGTGATCCAGCCAAAGAGCATCAGTATTTGAATTTCAAAATCCTGAACTAGCCGCTCCCCAACACGCACGACTCAGAAATTAGATTCTAATAATTTTAAAAATACGATTTGACTTGGGGGTGCAACTTTTAAATAACATGCTTTCAAACTTTTACAATTGCAATTATCATGGTTAGAAATTCATTTAAAGTCTTTAATGAAAGCTGCAACTCCCATGTAATCACTTAGCTCCAGTAGATGGGCTTTAAGAATTATACCGTAAATGCAAAACTCATGATATGCCATGAAGCCTGGTAAGGCTTGGGAATTAATCAAAGAGATCACTGATAAACTGATTGCTCTTGCTTAATGTTATCATTTTTTATGTCTTTGCTGGGAAAATCTCACACCAATGGAAGGGCAGAAGAAACTTCATTGTTATCTGAGGAACTATTCCTGCTTACATGAAAGCTAATGCAATGCTCTGCCTCCTACTTTCTCTTTAAAACAGGTTGAACTCCATCTAAGCTCTCTGAAATATTTCCTTTTCTGAGGTCTCTCTCCTAATTCCTTCTGTCCATTCTACTACTGCTTCCATCTAGGCAGTTGTGAAGTCCTGTTGGGGAATAGTGAGGAAAAGGATTTGGTAGTCTAAATGGACCTTTTTACGGCTAACATCTGTGATTCTTACTTTGTCATCTTCTCTCTCCAATTCTTATAGCAGCTCCCTAATTACAGCACTGCTGTTAGGATGAAGGTTTTTTTTAAGTATTCTGACATCTTCCCAAGTCTGGTGAATAGACTTAATAATTAGACAATGGGATTTTTCTATTCCTGCCTACCCGCACCCCATTCACTGGCTGTTGCTTGTGATTCTATTATTATCTGGCATATTCCAACAATGTTCTTCTTTTCAAAGGATTTTGAAGAGTGCAGCAAAATATCAGAGAAATAATTCAAACGTGTGAGTTAAAGTCAGAAAGAAAGGACAATGGACCTTATGTTCATTTCACCACATAAACAATCCCAAAGTGCTTTTTGTCTTAACATGCCATTCTCTAGTAACATAATAATCTTAGATGCCCATATTCAGAGCTGGAATGAAGTCTCTTTGTTGTTATTCCTACACAGAGATTAAATTGGAATAATTTCTGTGGATAAATAAGCACTGTGTTAGTGATTTCAATTTTTTTTAAATATATGCTGTGTGGATTCCACTGATTTGACTTCTCATCTGCTTACAGTGCTTATCTGAGTATCTTCTAACTCAGAATCATAGTCTACGTTTTCCAGACTAGTAAAAAGAACATACTGCATGTGCTCATAAATATTAAACATCAATATCTGTGATGCGCATTTTATTTGAGAAGGTAATAGTTTGTAAGACCTTCCAAAATATCATGGAGGAAATAAAGCACGTAAACTCTATTTCTCAATGTTATTTCAGTTGTTTAAAAGTTGTTTTACTTTGTAAGATAGTTTATGCAGTGAAGCAGAGAGACAGAAGTGTATGGGTCTACACATTGCTCTTGTCCTCAACAGTGCCACCTCATCGTCATCTATGTCATCTCTGGATGCACTGAATCAATACAGGGAAGTTGCACTCTCAGTCACATGTCAAGCTTGTAATTCCTCCGTACATCAGGGTAGGAGGGAAATTAAGTAAATGCCAAAAGTAGTATTATTTCTTGCTTCAAGTGCTGTTCTAGCTAAAAATATCATGCAATATAACTCTCAAATAGGAAAAAAAAAAATCAACCTATAGTGCATAAACCACAATTGCATCCTCTCTCCCTTCATTGTACAGACAGTCTAAGCTGGCTAAAATATTAAATGCAAGGAAGAGAGTAAAGGTTTCCTGAGTCCAGGTTTGCTCTTATTTCAAGCTACACAAGTCTGCTCTAGTTCCACAGACACAAGACTAGGTTTTCAGGATGGAAATTACAGGAAAGGTCAGAGGTCAAAAGAAAAATTTACTTTCCTCCAGAACAAAAGTCTGACTCATATAGGTGTCTTTTTTGTATAATTTTCAGCAAGGTGACTAGAAATTAAGAATTATATTATGGGGGTGGGGGAAATCCAAATATGCAAAAATTTCTTTTTATTCCATGTACAGATGAAAGAGAGACTATTTTGAACTAAAATCAAAGAGACCATCCCCCACAACAAAAGGGCTGCTAAGTTGTGCAATTCATTTCTGACAACAGGTTCTAGAGCCTAGGTTGTCTCTGACTCCAGTCTATCCAGAGGACAGAGGATCATGTTTTGGTTTTTTCAGTTTTGTTTATATGCATATGTGCTTCTCCTTTGAGTCTAAAAGGAGGAGGACTTTTCCCCATCCTGACAAAACTTTGTGTCTGAAAGAGTTCTCTGAACATGTGACCAGTTACTGGATGTGAGTAAACAGATACAATTGCCGCTCTCATGGTTTTTACATAGAGCTTTCAGAAGTTGAACAATTCCTTGAGTTTGAATTGTTCTAGTCTAAGTATCATTAAAAGAGGTTCTTCTTTGACAGGGCAAATACCAGCAGATATCTAACGAGGTCAGTTCCCTTTGTTTATATCAGTAACCTAAAATGGGACATACCACTATAAGGAATTATTGATCAGTAGCGATGAAGGCACAGGTTAAACTCCCATTGAATTCACTGTTGTGAGATTTTTTGAAAAGCTGAGAGAAGAATGGCACAGAGAAAATTCTTTATGCAATTTTTGTAGCTCACTTGATCATTCCCAGATGTATATTCAATGTACTAATTAATTATCATTCCAAAACCTTTTTAACCATGGCAAATGAAGGATATCGCTTTGTATTCTAAATGGGATGCATCATCCCCCAGAAGATGGGCAGAATTCACAGAATTGATTATAGGGTGTTTAGGAGTTAATATACAGCAGGTTTAAATGTATGTTCTGTTAAATTATGCTCAAAACAGCCTGTGTGGGGGAAAAAAATATGTAGGCCCTTTCCTAGCCTGGAGGTTAATTGTCTACATGATGTTAGTAAGACTAGGTACAGTACCACTGGCAATTCAACATCTAAAGCTGACATTAATGGATTTGCAAGGAGCTATGGGTACACTCAGACTTATCAAAAAGGGAATGTATTTCAGTATTTTGGAGTGGAGGAGCTATACAGAGCAGTATGGAGCAGATAGTTGGTAACTGAAAGAAAAATAGTTCTTCCTTTATTTCCCTGAATCCAAGATAAGCACCAGAAGTACAATCACCAAGTACCTCTTAAAATGGTTTTGTTTATTTTTCCAAGACTATAATTTCCTGAAACATGAATATAAGTTCTTTTATATATATACATATATGTAGAAACTGAGCCTATGTTCTGGAAGGAGAAAATAGGACAATTTTCTGGAGCCAGAGGCATTTTGCAGGCAAATTTTCTGTTAATAGTCAGAAAGCGTACGGACACTGGGCTTCACAGTATCATACTCAGATCCAGCATTACCTACTTTACATTCCTTTCTTTGCTGCTTTTGATATGTCATCTTCAGTAGATAATTTAGCATTTTCTTGCTTATTATCATGATAGTGAGCAGTGTATCCTAATTTTGCAGAGACTTTAAGGGGTTGTAGGTGTTCAGTGGCTCTCTAGGGTAGTCCCTTAAAATGCCGTTTCTCGTGATTGTCCTGTGACCCATATTCTTTCATGGCTTTATACTTTGTAACTTGAGCTTAAGCTGCAGCACAAGAGTGGATCCTTTTCGCTTTGATCTCTTTGTTGAGGGTTATGTTCATCTTACCCCTTCTTTTCAGAGAACTCAGCAAAATTTGCTTTCTATTC
The DNA here is from genome assembly GCF_964188355.1 of Buteo buteo. Classification (NCBI taxonomy): domain Eukaryota; kingdom Metazoa; phylum Chordata; class Aves; order Accipitriformes; family Accipitridae; genus Buteo; species Buteo buteo. Next base: position 22,565,713 of record NC_134191.1, read on the forward strand.
TTCTCTTTCATGCCTTGCCTTCTTAATTAAAACCTTTTACAAGGCCATTCTCTTTTTATACTTGTTTAATTCTGAAACAACCATATCAAAAGAAATTACTAATGCACTTGGATTTGTATCCAATAATGAAATTAAAACCATTCTGCTGTGGTGGCCTTCAGGTCTCTAATTTTCAGTTTTATTAGGAGACGAGCTAAGCTACACATATGAGGTATTGTTTTGCCTTAGATAACAACCCAGCATGACTGCAAATGAAACTAAACTCAACAGAGTTTTTCTGTAAAATGTCTCATTCTTACATTCTAAAAATAACCACAGGAAACTACTAAGCTATCATCTTTGGCCACCTTTATGGACTGTCTCTTTAACACTTTAGACTTGAGAAAGTCAAAGGTTTTCCTAAGCATTATCCAGCTGGTGCAGATAACCTGTTTGCAGTTTTTCAAGGTTTTAAAGTGGAAAAAGTGCATGTATCCTGTCCTTCCCCTGCCCTCCCTTGAGTATATATACATCCACAAAATGTACACTCTCCACTATAATGGCAATACTGCAAGGGAATAAAAATACACTCTCAGGGGGTTTGGACTGTTTGCTCAGGTTATGCCTCCAAAGTGATTTCTGTATTACATTCTTTCTTTTTTTTTTTTCTTTTTTTCTGCTCTCCATCACCTAGCTTGATCTGAACCAGGATTCATTCTTCAACAAACAGCAATATGATTATAAGGAAAACAAACCCAAAATCTCAGAGCTCTCACTCTCTCACCAATGTTTCAATAATCCTTATATAGTTACAGTTACACGGGAACTACAAGTGAGAAATAAATTGTTGGAGCAGTAGAATGAAGTCATTTATGTAAACACACTGGTAGATGCTTTGTAAGTAACGTGCTTTTTTATCTTAGCACACATAGGCATGGACAAATGAGAAAGGTGTTCCTCAGTTCAAACAAACTTCTCATCTAGTATTTGTTTAAATTTTGTGCCTTTTGTAGCGATATTTTTTAGTCATAGTGTATGATTTGAGTTGCCAGTCTTCATTCTTTAAATTACCTACCAGTTTACTGTGAAATGCAATACCAAAACATCTTGAATAGGTTTTAGATTAGACAAATATCTGCAGTGCTTTGTTTATTATAGAATACTACCACATGCAATACCATGTGCTGTACCCTTGCTTTGATCCTATGCTGCTGTAAATCCAAGGTACTCTTCCAAAGTGAATGGAAAAAGCATTAGACTTATACTGCCATCATGAGATCAGAGGCTTGCCCAGCTGAACCATTTTAAAGAGATGATTTTATAAAGGAAAAGCTAGACAAAACTTGGAAGTGTGGTCTTAAGAGATACATAGAGCAAAGTCCTTCAGTCAAGTCTGCCATGCATTTGATGAGCATCAAAATGCCCCGTGGTTCATTCCAGCAGTAGCTTTTTGTTGCCCACACTTCCCTAGTCTTCAAATCCCTTGACAATCAATTTGGTATAGTTCTAACTGCATGTGATCTGGCGATAGGTGAAGCTATTCTTCTGGAATTTGGTCCTGAAATGTATTTTGTCTTTGATACTAGGTAAAAAAAGATGGTGTTACTGCATGAGCATCTTGGCTGGTTCAAATTCTTAAGAGTTCTTCTAAGCTTGGAGTCTGTCTTTCCAAACAGCAGGGTTAGTTTTCTTCTGCCAGATAGTGGATTTAGCATGTGTTTTGCCTAATGACAGTCCACTGTAGATAATGGAGCAAAATCTTCTGAGTTTCACTAGTTCTGAAATACATGAGGTTCAGCACAGAGGGAGCTTTCTTTTGGCTATCACTATGCTTCAGCAATTATCCTTTCCGAATTTTTTTTTTCTGCCTTTGATTCATCTACCTGCACTGCTGTACAGTTTGGTGCATTGTGTCTTTACTTTGTGTCTCTCACCAAAAAAAAAAAAAAAAAAAAAAAAAAATCAGCACATGTTCCTTTGGCTCACAGCTCCAAATAAATAGTTTTTGCTGTACTAATTATTTATACATTGCCACAAGCGATGAAGATTGACTTCTCATGCTAGCTGCTTCAGCAGTAACTTCCACAAATAAGGATGGCTTTGTCACTATATAGGATGGAAGAGACTTATTTCATATTCACATAACCTTGTTCATATTATTAATAAGTAACTCCATGGTATATGGTTAACAGATGGCCTGCCAAAATTTTTATAGGCTGATATGGCCCTTGACAAAAAATAATTTAAAAAAAATGCTCTTTGCTCCCATATAATTTAGAGAGGAAATGCATGTCTCTCTTCTTTTCAAGACACAACATTTACAGGGTGAAAAGCAGGATTCTGAGTGACTTGACTAAATTAATAGAAAGTGTACTGAAAAAAAATACTAATATCAGATATACTTGCAATGTAATTTTAAAGCAATAAGGTTTTATCTCTGTAAGCTTTCTGATCACCTAGACCTAGAACAATGTATTTGAAGTCTTTTTCCACTTATATTTAAATGAATGCAAAAGGAATACTCTAGCTTATCAACTGAAAAAATTTCCAATTTCATTTTGCTTTTAAGGCCCTTGTGTGATTTTTTTTTCTAAAAGTACAATTACCATATGACTGAGGCCTGATGAGAATAAAAATGTTTGCTTTTGTATTAATTTTCAATGTCCTGTTTGTGCTGAGATTTTAAACATGACAAAAAAGGAAAAGAAATGCCACTGGATATCTTACAGAATGAACAAGATGCATAACTGGATGTGACACTGTTAAATGACTTCATGGTGTTTTGTGAGGAAAGTATTCAGATATACTGAGGTCAGAGAGGAAATATATTCCCGTTCTCTCACATCATGTATATATGGATTTCACCTCAGACATCTTGCTGTATATTACACACTGGCATACGCTTATCTGGCATGGCTTTGAGTAATTACACAGTGGCCCACATCCAGGAAATTACCTGTCTGCGGTGGGACTCATTCCCTCAGGTACTAGAGAAAGAGTTGAGACAGCAGTCCCTCGTGGAAGGTGTCAGGAGGCTGTGCACATTTCTTTTTAGCAATCATCTGGTCCAAATATTACATTGACTTTATTTCACAGCCTAAACATTCAGATTCACTCCCATCTAAACAAACATGGTGTAAGTTTATATATTCTGATTGCATGGAGTTATTTGATTATGTTTGAGTAAGAATCCCTTGCTATAAATCTCAGTTCCAAGTTCCAGCTGTTTGCTGCTGAAGTTCTGTCTAAAATATCAGCGTACAAGCCCCTGTATTTTGGAGAAGGCAACCAGCATTGCTACCTTTCGAATCTTTTGCTTAGAGCATCTGAAGTCTGTCCTTTGTACGAGTTAACTCAATGTAACAGACACCAAAAAGCCTTTGTAGTAACACCAAACAAACCAAAGGGGTGACAGAGAAATACAAATATCTGTTTGTGTTCAGTTTAGCACCAAACCACCTTCACATAGGACCAGGGAAAAGATCATTGACTTGGTCTGAAATTCAAGCTCAAAATATTGAGTGTAAAAAGGTAGTGGACTCCGATTTTATTCACAGAAAGTTTTACTCTAGCTTAAATCGACATGTTCAGCACAAAGATTTGATTTGTATATTGAATTTGCACTTTCTATTTGCCAAACACCAATGTGGAAAATTAATGATGAGGAAAATTGTCTATCACCCTTTCCCATTAGCAGCCACTATCATGTTTCAGGACATCTTTGGAGAGACTGTTTGTTTGCAGCTTGTGTATCAGCCTAGTGTAATAACCCAACACCAGCTGTATGTACCTTATTGGGCCTGTTTCTTTTGTGCTATGCTTTTTGCAGGCACTGGCACTGGTACAAGTCCAGATCAAGACGATAATGTGATGCCAGCGTTCAGAGACAAATAGCTACAGAAAATGCCAAGAAATAGAAAATAAAGTCATTTAGTCCCCAGTTCTCACAACCATACAGAGCTTGCAGAGGCAGCTATATAAAACCTCAGTGAGAGAACATGAAGCTGTTTGCTGGTGATGATTGTGGTGGTTTTTACTTCACAGCAGCCACAGATAAGGAAAATCAACCTAGTTGCTTAATGTTGCTCAGTGTACCTACTCCTGTATTTGAGCTCCACAGTGACTACATAAGGCTAGGACCTTCTGTGGACACTCTTATTTGGGTGTAAAAGTAGCCTGAATTTGCTTTAACTCATTTTAGGCATGAGTATAATCTAGTTTAAATCCATACCTTCTGTATGAACGTTCTTCTATGCAGAGCAGGTTTCAGCTGTCTTTTGGAGCTAGGAAGAACATTCCATTGCCTATCTGGCCTTCCTTCCTGTCAATTCTTGCAAATATATCTGCATCTTACTGTGTCTCTATAGTGACTCCCAAGATTAAATGAAGAGAATTAGAGAATTACACAGCTGGCAGTAAATTGAGAAAGATACAAATACCTTTAAGCACAGAAATGATCCACCAAGACCAAGTTAAGAATCTGGCTCAAAGTTCAACAAGACTTGACTAGGAAAATGTCATGTTTTATACTTTCAAAGTGATTCCATGGATGTGAAAGCTTTGAAAATTGCTTTCTGTGGGAGCGTATCGGACAATAAAGTGGATATAAGTGAGAGAGAAGTTGAGCTTGAGGGAGATCTGACCACTACACTTGGTTCTGGTCCATTAATTTCTGAAAAAGAATTAGAAGTGAGTTTCAATATTTTTTTTTTTTTTCCTGAAGTCAGTTTGCCTCAGAGTCAGGCTATGATCCATTGGGCTAACCACTAACTACCTCTGTGTTCCTAATAGTTTGTCCTGGGAGAATACATTTATTCAACTGTCTGAAGCAGTGCCCATGTCCAGCTTCAGGAAAACAAATCTGTTCTCATTATTTCCAAACTAACAGACGAAACTGATACTCCTAATCTAGATGACTGGTTGCCCCCTTACCTGGTGTGATAGTTTTCTTCTTCCTCTGACTGTGGCATTTGATTATTGTGTACGTGTGATGACAGCCTTACTGCTACCCTATACTTTGCAAATTGCTTTAATGTAATTGGCAGAGGTCGGTGGGAAAAGACAGGAGGAGTGGACTGAGTGCTGATTACAAACTTGTACAAGCTCTGGCATTGAATATACTTAGGAACACAAAGCAGTTAGTAGAACAAGCCTTCCCTGAACTACCTACAGCAGAGCTTGACAACACAGGTGTGTTTAAACGGCCTTTGAGGCAGATGTGAACATTCTCTGATGTAATTGGGATCTGAGTTGCTGCTGTTAGCATGGCATGGATCCAAACTCATTAGACTTGCCAAGCATTGGGCTTCTTATTAGCTCCAGCCCTGTACTGTGTTAATGCAATTGCACAACTTTTAGATTCAAGCTGCTTATGTCCTGTGGCTCTGTGTGCAGGAACAGCACATTGGACTCTCTCCTCTCAACAGGCAGTGTAGGTGCACCAGCAGAAGAGTTTCTGACTAGGTCAGGAGAAGCAGTTTGGGAGAGCAGAGCGCTGACTTGGGCAGTGTCATGTAGAATCACTGCATGTTCTGGAGGCCTCAGCAACTGCTGGGCATATTTCAGCACCAAAGACCATGGTGGGACACAAAACTCATTTATTTGTTTACTGTTGCAAATGAACGTGCCAACCTCATTTAGATCTGCTCCTCGCCTTGATCTTGATTTTTTTTTTCCCCAACTATTTGCCCTTGACTGTGTTTATGGCAAGTTATGGATATTTTGTTTTAACTGTGAATTTAAACATATTATACAGCCATTAAAATTCAGTTTTGTCTTCAACACTAGGAAAGTATTAAATTAAATTGTCGTCATCCTTGATGGAGTTTAATTTTTTTTAGTCTATCAGTGTTTCTCAGACAAGCCAAGTGTCACATTGAAGCATGTTTTACATATTCATGAAATGATTTGTATTCAGAAGCATTGTTTAATGTTTTCTGGGCAGTTTTTCATACTAATAAGTGTTTAACTCAGGAGACTATGCAGGTAACCTGAAAAAAGAAAGCCTACCATAATTTTTGCAAAACTCTACTTGTAAGTCATAAATAAATAAATAAATGAGCTCTGAATTATTGCATTTCTTTGTTTTATCCAACAAGTTACTTGCACAGCAATGAAATATACTTTTTACAAGAAAATAATTAGGAATGTCCTTATTTCTGAGAAGCACATTTCTTTTCCTCTGCTTCTTGACTGCAGATCAAATAGATATTGGACAGTTATTTTCAAGTAATAGCAGGGTTCAGTTTTAAGTTTGATTTATACTAGTATTTCCTATGCATTGAAAATGTGCAGTTGTGCTCCTCTAGCTAAATTCAATTTTTATTTTCAATTTATATATTTGTTAATAAGTATGTTTGATGGTAGCAAATATACTCTCTCTCCTTTTTTTGTAGTAAATAGACTCTTTCTCTCTCATTTTTGTGTGTTAAATACTGAGTGGAGTGCTTAACTGGTAATGCAACAGCCTGAAGTCCTAGCTCTCCTCCATGGAGGCTGTGTGAATTTTAAAGAACTAATGGATGCTACTAGGTATTATCCTGGTAACTGCCCAGTGAAGCCTGGTGTCTGCATCCTCCAGAGCACCAGTGGATTTGCTGGGAATGTAACTAAGGCAGTGCTGCCAGAGCTGCCTGCAGGGCCTGTACTTTTAGACCTCTTAACTTCCCAGTGTGCAACTGTGTCTCAGTCAAGACCCACAGCCTCAACTCTGAAAATGAATGAGTAGTTCTCTTGTGTCTGGTCTGTCCAGCCTTACTCGGAGCCATACTCTTACACAACAATAGGTCCATGAGCACCAGAAGAAAGTTGTTACATGGACTCTCTAAGGTTTTCTACTACACAGTTATAAAACTATGCAGTAGTGTGGACACAACCATGCAAAACTGCCTGTATTATGTGGGCATAATATGATAATGAGCCCATGAGGAATTGGTGCTTTGTGAAGGATGTTCTCTCTACTCTTTCTTTCCCTCTTTGCCAACACATGTTAAAGGCCTGTCCTTGCCCAAGATTCTCTGGGTGGAGCAGTGCCAGATGGACAAGGTATGCCACAGCATCTGCGTGCAGGTGGGTGCTGCCTGGGATGGCCAGGCAGCAAGGACTGGGTCAAGGAAGCTCAGCAAAGCACAGTAATGTGCATGCTGGTCCCATGCAAATGCCAGCACAGACCAGCTTGTCACTTTATCACAACAGGCACTTCTAACTTTGGGCTGCAACATCAAGAAGTCTTAGGGAAATGAGAGCAAGAGGAATAACACTGCAAAACATCTTCACTGTGAAGACAATGTGCTGCGGTAGAGGAAAAACCCTGGGCTGTTCCTTGTACCCTAAGAAATTTAGTGAGCACAATCCATTTTAAAGAGAAAACAAAAAAAACCCAAAATAGTTTAAGGCCTATAAACTAACAATCTTTTCTGTGACCCTGTTGTCGCATGCCAGTCAAGTCCGGGGTAAGGTTTTGCTTGTATTTTCAGGAACAGAATTAAGACTCAAAACAGAGTCAAGCACCAAGGAGCTTTATTTGCCTGACAACAGGTTCACAAATGCAAGGGAAAGAGAGAGAGAGAAAGAAAGAAAGAGTTAGTTGCAATAGCTACCACCACGGATCTGCGGCATCCCAACAGTCCGATTCGTCTTCAAGCCTGGTGGGAGAATGTTCTGTCCAATGTCGGTCATTTCTGCTCTTTTATTGGGTTGCCTTGTTGTATATTAATTCTTCTTCTAAGAATCTTCCTAAGAAGACGGGAAACCTCTGGTCTTGCAGTTCCGACTGTTGCCCTGTTGCTATGGCAGTGGTGTCAGTTGATGGTTTAATATTCCAGCAATGTTGAGACAAAAAACCAACAGTCTCTTACACCTGTCTAAAGACACCCCCATGATGCACTATTCTGGTTTATGGTTGGATCCTTTGACAAGAACTCTACTCTTTCAGGAGATTTATCTTGTGGAATCAGGGTTGCTGTGAAGTTTTATGGCTGACTGTATCTACAGTTTGCACAATGATGTGTTTGAAAAGCCATTTTAGAAACAGAATGAACACTTCCTAGTACTGAAGTTGAGAAAGAGGTCTATGTGGATGCTTGGGAGAAAACAGCTTATTCCCAAACTAATTCCACTGACTGGTAGAGAGCATGAGAGCTGTTTTCTCTGTTTGATGGAGCATGAGTCTTGCTTACTTGGTTGTGACTAGTGACTAATTCCTACTATGGCTAATGGTCAAGTGTAAAAGCAGCCATTACAGAAAAGCTAAAGCATCCCTGTTGTTCATTGTTGTTCACTACAGAGGCAAATTGCAATCTGAGATTCCCAGACTCAAGCCTTTTCTTACAAGGCTTGTAGGGAAATTCCTTGTTTAAGGAATTATCTCACACTGGAGAATAGTTCATAGAAGTGTCATTAGTAAAATACGTTCAGCTTAAATAGATAGGATCGCTTTACAGACTGCATGGTATTGCCGAGTAATTGGCAGAAAACTGGAAAGTGGCAAATGGGACAAAAAAAAGTGAGAGCCCTGCTCAGAGAATCCAGAGAACCATTTCCTACAATGCATAACTCTGCAGTGGTATTTGCTGCTGTGGGAGGCTGCGCAAGTTGGGCAGGACTCCTTATGGATCCACAAAGGGATTAGTCAAATTCATAGAGAAAAGTTGCTGACCATTGAACAGACCGGGTTCGTACAACCTTCAGTTCAAGATAGACCAAACTGATTTTAGGTATCTGTCTTAAATATCCACTGGATTAGAGGGATCTTTGGTCTGACTCAGGGTAGCAAAGCACTTAAGGATATTTAGGGTGTGTGTTGGTGTGTATATGTATATAGGTCTGCCACAGGTTGCTGTTCATAGAGTGAAGGGATAGTCAGGACAAGGGGTCTCTTGACATATTCAAAAGGTCAGACTGGGCACTGTACAGATTTTGCCAAAATCACACATATTTATGTATGCACACATATGATTAAATTCAGCTACCTTCAGCAGCAATGATTCAATTTGCATTTGCAATTACATTGATTTTGCATGTAAATGAGATACCTGGTTTGCACATACACTCATAGACCTATCTTTTTCCTTGTGATTGACAGAAAGTGTGGGCCTCCTTTCAGAAGCAGGTTAGCGTTAGAGGAGGAAAATGCCAAAAGTAAAACCTCTTAAAAGCCTTTTATTTGGTTGCCTTCCAAGCTAGAACAGCTGCAGAGGGTGATTAGCTTCATGTGGAGTCAGTTGCATTTTTATCCAGCTTTATTCTGTGTTTGTTTTCTCTTTCAGACATTTGTCCTTGCTGAGACTACAGCTGTGTGTGCCCCGTGTGGACCCACCACTACAGACATTCTCCCTGGAGAGAAAGGAGTCAGCCACTCAGGAAGGGTAATCTCTCTGCCCTTCCATGCCTCATGGCACCCGTCACCTTCTCCACCATGAGGTCACTGAGCTTTGCTCCACAGAAAGCACAATTAAACACTGACATCTCCACGTCGCTCTCTTCAGGTGAGACCTCTCTGGAAATGTATTTGGTGGCCCCTGGAAATAGATGGCAAGGCAAGCACTGTGTCTCTTGGGGTAGGAGGGAGGAACACTGTGGCACTTGTGACCTCACTGCAGTCAAAGGATTCGACAGTACAGGTGTCATTAAGGCCAGACACTGAGCTGCATCCTAGCTAGTTGTACCACATGACAAAAGGCAATGCTATCACCTTGAAGAAGAGGTTAGAGCAGTTCCCTTTTTATTACAACTACTGCCTCATTTTCTAGCCTGGGTTTCTTACTCCACATCCATTCATTTCTTCAGGCCAATATCCTTTTCTATAGTTCTTGCAGAACTATAAAGTTTCATGGTTACAGTCATAATCTCCCTTAAAAAAAAGCTTAAAAAAGCTCCAGCAGACTGTATGGGACTGGACACCCAAAGACCTGGTCTGGTTCTGGGCTCGGAAGAGCACTTAACTTGTTAACAGCTTTCTACCTCTGAAAAGGAAAGAAAACACAGATCCTTGCCCAGGCTGTTTTGAGAACTTTGGAAGCTATGAGAATATCAGTGCTACACTGTCAGACTGAAGCAGATAAAGCAGCACTGGTCCCAGGGTGCCTTTATGTCCCCATCACCAAAGTCCCCCATATGTGCCTAACAGCTCTTGAAGATAAAACTATGTCCTGCTTTTTGCACCCCGTCGCTATTCCCTGTTGCAACTTCCACTATGACTGAGTAGGGATATGGAAGTGGTAGGTGAACTGTGTCAAAATGACTGTGTATATGCACAGTTACCCAATTTGCTCATGGATTGATGGAGCTTGCAAAGCTTGATGTCCAAACAGTACAGCAGTTGTACAGAAGCAAGCTTGTCAATCAAGTCCTGTATTTTTTTACAAGGTAACTCTCTGACTCTTTCAGATGGCTGTGCTTTTCAGTTCATTCTGCATTAAATGAAGTGACAGGCTGCTGCTTTAAAAAGTGGTATAATATTCTAATTTATTCTCCTACCCCAGTCCATCTTTCGTAGCCGCATCATGACTTTGTTCACCCCATCCTTTTTCCTTGTGACTATGAAATCCTGTCACTGCAGAACAGAGAGCAGTACCCTAGTCTCCACAGCAAGCATATATTTGAAAACACGGCTATTTAATGACAACTTCATCACTGAACAAAAATTTTTATTTCAACTTTTGGGTTGGTTCAGAAAGCTCCACATTTTTACAGTTCTGTCAACTGAACTCCTCAGCACAACCCCCGCTGCACTTATACTTACATTCACCCGCTACTCTATTAACATCTCATTAAACTGCACCCCAACAGTGGCTTTCTTCTTACTGCTGTAAGGACAAACGTTTGGAGAATAGTAACTTATATTTACATACCTCTGCTCATACAGACATCTTAGATAAGAACTGTTCAGAACAAACAGTAACATCTACCCAATCCAGCTGAGGTGGCAGGAGAAAATTAGGTGGGCAGGATTCAAGGCACAGGAATGGTCAGAGACTGACTCAGAGCCTGATGCTAACAATTACACTACTGGAAAAAAAATGCTACTGTAAGGTTTCAAAGGGCATCTTGCTACACCTAAAATAACTCCTTTCCTTCCACATTTCAACTTCACTTGTCCTTACTTATTGATCTAAAAAATATTTACTGGATTTCTTAAATGCCCCAATGTTTCAGACAATTAATAAAAAGCAAATGTTTGTCCTGGCACTGCCAACTTCTCCCATCCTTCCATGGCTGCCATGCACACTTATCTGGGGCAAAGGGTGCATGTCCTGCAAGACTGTCCTACTAGGTCAGACTGTGGAACCCGTTCAAGCAGACTGGTGTTCTTTGGCTGATTATAAGTGAATGATTACACAGAAATTAAATTCCCTGTGCAAAACTTTAAATCTTTTTTTTTTTTCTTTTTTGCAGTTTCCTATTCCTAAATCACTGACTGCCTATTAGACATTATGGTTTGAAAGACATGCATGGTGTGAAAGCCTCATCAGGTGATCCTCGGAACACTAAACTAATCTACACACAGGAAGATTTCTGTAGAAATCAACCCCTAGGAAGCATTTCCTTTGCTAACTCCTATGTATAGGGCCACTGCTTCTACTGTAAAAGTTAACAGTATTTACATTCAAAGCTTTCTCTTCTGCTGCCTGCCTTCTAAGCTGTTCTGGCTTTGCTTCCAGCTCTCTCCATCTTGCATCTGTAATGCTTAAGCTTTACTAATTCTTTCCTCCATTATTCTGGCCTTCCCTGCAGCACTGTCATCTGCATGGGACTCAAGCTGCCTCAAAGCCTCAGGAGTCATAAAGAGCAGGCAATCCCTTAAAAGAGCATGCTTTACTAAGGAGCCAATTTCTTTGCTATCAGACATGAATGAGAGGTTGCCTTCCTCACTTGTTACCTCTGAAATCACCACAAGCAAATGTGATCAAAAAGCCAAAATAACAGGAAAAAAAGGAAGAACCAAACCACTTTGACTATAACTGTCAGTGGTCAGGGTCAAGGCACGTGGGATTACTGTCATACAGTGCCTCCAGAAGACAAGATTTTCTCCCATGGAGGGTGGGTCAATATTTGTTTTCTTCTTCAGCTTGACATTTTCTAATACTGATTAAGTCTTTGCCACTTGCTCCTTTTCCTCAGTCACTTCTAACTGCTGAAAGTCTAGAGAAGGAAAAAAGCTACAAAAATGGGATTTCCCATTCCATCTCACATGACTTTCAAATGCTTCAACTTTGATTCTTGCAGTAACAATAGTTTATAATTATGGAGTTATTTCAGCCAAATACATTAGTGTGCATTAAATCCTCCAATCTCTTATAGCCCCTTAGGGGATGCCACAGACAATGTGTTTCACGGATGGGTAAACTGAAGCTGTGGAGAAGGCAGGCAAGCTGTACAGTTGAGATTATAATGCCAGTATCTTAGGTTCCTGCTCCTTTTTGGCACTTTAATTCCTTTTCAGAGCATGAAGTAGATGATTGAGGGAAAAAGCCTTGCCTTTCACACTTTTAGAGGTAGTTTGTATTTGTAATACTAAAGACCACAAACAGCAGGGCAATGCAGGGCAAAATGCAGTGAGAAACAAAGGCACAGGACATTGACTTAAAAGACTACCTCAGCACCAGAAAGCAGAAGAGTATTTCCCTGCTGTTTCATTTTGACTTGATTTGACAACCTCATTTCATCTTAACGTCACAGGAAATCACAGTCCAATTTTTCTATGGCATAGTGTTAGATGTAAAGAGCCCTATATATGTTTTGCATGTTTTGCTTCAGAATAGAACAGAGTTAACATTTATAGGCTTTGCCTAGCAGGGGCTGCCTAGAGCACCAGAACTGCCTGTGAAGTCCCCTCCCGATTAAAACAAAAATGGATAGGTTTTACTATTCCTGTGTTCTTTTGCCTTTTCACTTGGCTGAGCATTACTGGATGCTGTCTCTCTGTCAGTCACATTTCATCTTATCCTTTTGCCTTTAGCCCTTTTGGTCTAGAATTGATTTTCTCACCACTTTAAGTGGAAACTGAGAGATCTGTATATTGGCGCATTTCTTACAGCTTTATGCAGTAGTGGCAGCAGGCTGCATCCTACATGCAGCTGCTGAATATCTTTATTCCCCTCTTGAAGGCAACGGAAGTTACAGACACTCAATAATTTTAGTGGATATTCAGAATTTTGCATAATCAAATCCATTTTTTATGCTTCTAGCAAATGTTTCCATGAATGTGTACGCATATGTATGTATAAATACATATAAATGTGTGCAAGCATGTGTGCATCTGCATGTATATATGCACATGTTTTCCGACTGGAAAATTTTCCTTTATAAATAAGTTTGTCTCTCAACCGTGGGAAAAATATTAAAAGCCCTCCGTCCTTTAAACAAAACTTAACAAAACTGCATTCCAATCATATTCTGTCAGTTTATTTTCTAAATAACTAAAATAACCTCTGATTTAATTTGTGATGTGAATAGAATAACTAATTTCTACACCATCCTTTATGTGAGTAGCTCAAAGCCCCTGTATTGCAGTTGTTAGTTTGCTCAGGTAAGCTGTGCCTTAGACAAGGGGCACTTCGGATACTTCACTTCCTGCTGAAATCCATTCCCTTCTCTAAGGCAACCAGGGATTACAGTGGTGATATGGCTTCCCTTTGGTATGTTAAAGAAGCTGTGGGATTTTAGGTGGTTTCAACACCGTGAAGGGAAGTAGAAGACAGAGGCTAAAGGGCAGAAATGGACTAACATCCCTCCTTGGATTGAGTTAAAAGCCCAGGACACTACATCCTTACAGTTAGAGTGGGGTTGCATCCACGCCTACATGTAGATATAGGGATTTATTCACATAGCATCCTTTAAAGAAGTAGGTCCAAGATAGAGTGAGGATTTGGGGTGACTATGGTGACTTATTCAAATATTTTAAGTAAAGAAAAAAGGAAAGCAGTTTTTTCTCTGTTTGAATGCTTACATTCTCACACCAGTATGTATAGGTCATATTAGTGCAGAGTACCATATATGGTCAGAGACAGGCAGCAACTCGGGGTAACACAGAGAGCCTCACTCGCACATGTGTTTCAGTAGGGCATTCCAAGGGAATAGCCTGTATGCAGAAAGTGCCCTTAGGATGATGTCCTGAGGTTTTGCCTTAGTAAATAAAGAGAAAAGATAGAAAAACAAGCAAGGAACATATCTTCCCATCATTACATGGCATGAACTGGTGTGTCAAACACAAGTAATACTGAGAAAATAAAAGGCAAGAGGATTCTTTCTTTTTCTCCCATAATTTACAGTGATTTTTGCACTAACTGACATACAGTGTATCAAAGAAGAGTGGTGGTTGTGCCTTGAGCTTTCAAGAGCTGTGTCATCATTGCTGTCAGAAGCAGTAATAGCCTGTTCCAGCTCACCGCTAATTTAGACCTTCTAGCTACAGCCATAGAGGCAGAAAGAACAGCTCCCGGCTAGACCCATGTGTGTATATATGAAACAGCATCTGGGCATGTGTGTAAAACACAGATTGTGTGTGTGTATGTACATAAGTGCATATATAGATTTAAAAATTGCACATTTTGTGGAACTTGCAGATACAAGGAACAGAGCAGGCAGAAATATTTGCTGGTATGGTGTGAAAAGAACAATGCAGGTATCTCTCAGAAGCCACTTCCATTGCTTGAAAGGGTGTGTGGTTGCTCTCCAGCAAGAAATGTTTGCTGTATTTGACAGCTGATTTATCTGTCCTACTGTTTGACAGCACTCACCCAAGTTGGAATACTTCCCCATACATTTGTTGTAGATTCACCATTTTGACATGCAATAGCATCCTTTGAGTGGTATGTGGAGTCTTCTTTTGAGAATGAGTGAAGATTTCTGTGGGCAGCTGGAGAGTCTGTGGGGGAGGATCATTTTTGTTTATTGACTTCTCAGTGTGCTGAGGCTTAGCAATGCCAAAGGAAAAATATTACCAACTGTAGGGAAGGTTTGTTGAACAAAATGTATTATCTCCCTCAACTTCATGTCCCTTTCTTCCGTTCTGCCTGTAACTGTCTTCAATTATTTTGTTTATAGTTAATGCCACAGGGGGTTGGGCCTTACATTGCTACTACTGTGTAAATCTGGTCACTCTAATGACATCTTGATGCTATACATTAAGTTCAAGCATCTCTTTGGATAGTAGAGCAGAGCAAACTGTCCTTTCCCGGTTAAGATGAGTAGCAATAGGGTTTTTCTAGAATCAAATACGTTCACTGCAGTGAGTATTATCTCATAATCATCATTTTTAGTTACAATTACTCTGCTTGCAGAAATCTTAAACAAATGATCTGAGGATAGGAGGGAAATATTTGAGAATGAAATCTCTGATAAACAACAATAAAATTTAAAGATTGCAGTTGAGGGTTTTTATGCTTCTGGTAAGTGTTTCTGTGTGTTAATCTCATTCAAAATGCATTTTCTGAAGAAAACTGTAACATTGATACATATATTTGCCCTTTCACTACAAACATGTACTTTCTACTCTAATGGCTTATTGTTTGGCTGGACAACATGAAATGCCCAGGTAGATCATCATTAGTCCTGAAGAATTTTTAAAACATTCTTCCCCACTTGTTACTATGTAAGGTTAAAGTCAGAATGAGTTTTGATTTCTGAGGGATGGTATTGTATTACACAGTGTAAATATTTTAAAATATTTATTAAATAGATCTGTAAATATTGTAATAGACCAGGATCTTTTGTTCTATAGCTCATTTAAGAAAACTAAAATTTCTCATATTTTAGCACCACAAAAAAATCTCAAGAGTTTAGGTGCAGCATGTCTTGCAGTTGCTTATGACCACAGGGCCATGGCTTTTTCCATTTCAGAAAAGAACTGCTGTAAGACAAATGCTCCCTTACCTTTTTTTTTATTTTATATTTTTTCACCTGAAAATTCGTCTCATGCAATTGATGCAACTTCCCTTTTTAGCAGCAAAAGATTTATCTCTTTTGTACTGGTCTAACTATTGCTTCAGCAGCCCATACTGTTCTCTACCATCAGCACAACTTGACTTGGCACCAATTGTGCTATTAGGTCAAATCACAATTGACCTCTTTCATTTACTGAAAGAAACTCATTAATAAATTCTCCCAGCCAGACTAAGATATGTCTCAATTTTACCATATAAATGTTTCTATACCAGATAGTCATGAGGCTTTCTTTGCAAGGAATAAATGGTCTTTTTCAGGGCAAGTTTTCATTGGACCTGTTTTAGACATGAATCAGCATGACACGAATTGGCTCCTAGACTCTATTAGACTACTTAGACTAGCTTTCCCCTCACTACAAAGGGATCATGGGTGATTCTTCATGTGGAGATTCCTCCATTTAGTCATATCAATGCCCTCATTTGTCTCAGAAGTAGAATCTTGCATTCTCTTTGCTCCACATATGAATGAGAAATGCCTTTGGTCTGGATGAAATAAAAACTGAGTTTCCATGACAGATACACTGTTTCTCCTAGGGTTAGTTGTTTCATATGTGGTTCTTATGACTCCCAGATGGTATGAAACTGACAAACATACAAAAAAAAAAGCCACAAAAAACCACTAAAGCACAATTGAGTCACAGAGGCATGAGAGTAATAACCTAACACCTGTAGTATTTTTACTGACGATACCTGCCTATGCAATTGCCAGTTGCTGTACAGCCTGCTCTCACAGAACATAGGTAACTTAATCCAAAATCCTGCCCTCTGTAACTGTGAATTTCATGGGTTTGTTCAGAATCTGAATTTGTTCATGAGAACCTTTTGTGGAAGAGGAGAAAATTGTACTCAAAAATAGGAACAATAAGAATGATTGTTTCATACCATGAGAAACAGCCTTGCCCCAGGCAGCATCCATTCTATTATATCTGACCCCATACAAAGTTCAGCATATATTACAGTATCTCTAAAACTTAAAATACCTCAGACTCACTAGCAGTTCAGTTAAAGTTCATCTTGTGGCAACTTGAACAATATACTATAAAATAAAAAGTAGCTCCCATCCTTTCACGGTTTACAGTTCTTAAGGGACATTAGGAATTAAGTACCAGTTTCAGACACAAATTTTTAAAATATCCTTTCTCTTTTGCTAATTCTCTGATGGAACTTTCATTAGAACTGTTTCCTGTATCCTCCCCTATCTCCCACAGAAAATCCCATTTTTCACTGCCTATCCCTAAGTAATTGTCAAGCCAGCAAATACAACGTTCCCAAATTAGAAAGGTGGGGTTTTTTAGAACTTTATTGTACATTAATGTAAAATAGCATTTAAATTTTCATCTGAATTAAGTAATAGTTTAGTGCACTTTTTTCGTAAGCCATGCAGAGAAAGAAGAGAGACACCATTCCCTATGCCAAGACACTTAATGGCCCTGTCCAGCTTCACCCGGAGCCTCCACCACATCCTCTGCCCGTGGGCCCAGAAGCCCCATGACATGGCATTTAGGGACATGGTTTAGTGGTGGACTTGGCAGTGTTACGTTAATGGTTGGACTCGATGACCTTAAGGGTCTTTTCCAACCTAAATGATTCTATGATTCTATTTAAGCTCATCTTAGGCATAGGAGCTGTAGCTTGTAGGAGTATGAATTCCCCCTCGGTCACAGCCTTGCCTATGCCAGCCAATGGACCTGCTGATCTTTACTTGTTAAGCTCACTTCCTAGCTTGATCTCAGACCTGTCTCATCACCATGAACTTACTTGATTATCTGGTTTCTTGGCTGACTGGCTGCCATCCTCAGGTCTGCCCTGCTTGTCTAGCTCGGGTACTGTGGGGCTGGGCCCTAGCTGGTGAGGCCCCTGCCCTTGGCTGCGTTACCTCTGTGGGCTCCGAGCTCTTTGGGAGCTGCCAGACCTTGCTGTGCACTGATGCTTTGAATGTTGAGTGTTGTCTCTCTATAACAACACAAAGAGACAGATAAGAGCTATACAGAAAACCTTCTAGTAGAAGCTTTACTAAGACAAACAAAAAATCTTTTGGGTAAAACTATGTGAAGGCCAGGTAGTTTCAGCTTAATGTATATGTCATTGGAAGCAACATGAATAAACTGCTATTTTTTCAGTTCTATCTCTTAGAGATATTGATGTGTTCCACAACAGGATAGGCTAGAAACTCCAGCAACTATTCTGAATAATGTTGCCACTGCAATTACCTCTGGTGTGTCCAAGCCAGCTCAAGACCACTGAGAAGAAGCCTCTGGTGACCATGCTCTCTGTGCCTTTGCTGTAGGCCAGATCTAAACAGGGAACCTCCGTATTTGAATCGGTTTGATCACATTTAAATATATGGGCTTACTGAAAGAAGAGGTTTCTCTTATTGATAATGAAGAGTGTGGTAGATGTATTCACCTGCCTGCAGTTAGAGCTTACTGTTCCTCTGTGTTTGAGCATGAGATCCCTGTGCGTGAAGCAAGGCAGCAGCTCTGCTCAAGGGGAGGCAGCTCTCTAGCCTTTCTGCAGCACAGGGATGTGCAGGATGTTTGCTGATGTCCTTGATACCTCAATAACATTCAGTTTAAGTCCATGGAGTGCATGTATGCTGACTGGCACAGCCTCAGTTCATTTTGTTGTCTGGAAGATCATCATTGGTTACTGTGAAGGAGGTTACTGACAGGTAGAAAGAAGTGAGAGTTTGAAGGAGGAAGAGAAGAAATCTTTTGGGAAGGATGAAGTTCATTTTCAGTTGGAAGTCTACTACCGACTCCTCAGATTCCTCTGTTCAGCTTGAAAAATTCTCACATCTTTCAGCTTAGTGCAAATTTAATAGACTTTTCGAAAAGTTTAACCCCCTATGATGGTTTTTTACCTTCCCTCCCTTTAACGTACAAGACATACTAACCTTTGTGGGATTTCTGTATTGTGCCATACCTAACAGTTTTCCAGTATCCTATTTCTCAGAATATATATAAAAAAGGGAGAACAAAACCAGATCTGTTTGAAGTATTTCAGGGTGGGAGTTGGTTGGTTTGTTTGTTTCTACTGGGAAAAGAAATTATACAAGAGAAAGAGATGGAGTTAATAAAGGAGAGAGGGGCAGGGGAAATAAAGGAAAAGAGCCACCTGAAAGAGTACTATACTGAATTTGAAACTGTGCTGCTAAGCCTTGCAAAGCAATTTCAGAAGTTTTCTACAAGGAAAGCTAGTTTGATGAGCAAGAATTATTTTGTTGTGTTCGATAGACATGAGCTGGTGAGTATCAGTAATTCACATGTATCCACCTATTCGTGGGATACAGTTTAAAGCCACAATGACACACAGTGTAGACAGCACTTCAGATCCTGTACTGGGAGCAGGCAGCCTTCCAATGCAAACAAGGAGCTTTAAGTAGTGGTGATTAATTCATCAACCCAACAAACTGGAAAGCTGGATCTCACTGAATGGCTCGTTAACCTAAACCATATTAAGCTGCTAACACTAGTTAAAGTCACATATAATAGTGACTGACACTAAAGGGAACACCAACTGGCACATTCACCCCTTATTCACTCCTTAAATGCTTGTGCCTGAACAATCCGATGAAGCATGGAGGGGTACATAGGCTAGCTTGGAGAGGCCCCCTCAGGAATGCGTAGAAACTGAAGTTCAGGCTTTCATCTCTGCAAAGCAGACTAACATCAGATATGCTGTGAATAGTGGTATCAGATGCACATACAATTCCTAGGACATCATAAAAACCCCACATGCCAATCAAGCATGTCTCTACCTCTGATACACAACTGTGAATTAGGGCTTGAATTAGAAACCTGCAAGACTTACTCACGGCATTTCTGTGCTTTCTTTAACTGTGGCCAGAACAGCCAGGAAGAGCTGTTTAGCTGCATTAAATAGTGATTATTCCAGTTGCCATCCATAGCTGTGTTCTAGCAGATATAAGCCATTGCTCAGGGCAGAATGCCGGTTCTTCTGCAATTATTTCTTTACCATTCCTGTTTGCAGCTGAGTTGATACAAGAGTTGACAAGTGGTATATACTTTTGGTACATAATTGAACTGAAATGTAGTTTAAAATAAATTCTTCTAGCACACTGCTTGGAACAGCTTCTAGAGTTGTTTTGTGTAGTAGACTTTCCATAGACCTGACTGTTTGGGACAATGAATTTTCTTTATTTAGACCAAGAATCCTGTACCATTTTCTTCTGTCCCTTTGGTTAAACATTGCTTCTGTGTCATGAGGGAAGTTTAAAACCATTCTATTTGCCCTTTTTTGCTTTTGTTTTACTTGAGCATTTTTATGTTTTTTTATTCCTACTGGGAAAACCTAATTACCAATACTATTTCTTTCTTCAACTGTACTGGTTCACTGTGTGCAGAATTAGACATGAGAGTCCCATTAATGCTAATGGAAAATGTACACCTTTGTGTCCTTTCCCATCAAGCTGCAATTTGTTCTGTCCCTTTGAGTCTTCCTGTCCATAAACTCTTGGCTTTACTATTTAGCATTCCAAAACCCAGTTACATGAAGCTTAGCAGCTTACTCGCCATAGTGAAATTGAACTTGCAACTACATATGCTTGTAGTTAGCTGAACTGCAGGCTTGCACACAGAATTCTGCTATCTTCTTTTGACATAATATGCTGCTTACATTAGGAAAATCCCTGCTGTGATACCACCAGTCATTCTTTCTAATACTGCATATCGCCCCCCTGCCTTTTTTTATCTCCTACTCTTTCTTCTGAATAAAGCAACGTTTGCCCACCAGCAGACTTCATTTAAATGGGTAGGGTAGTAGGTTTGTTCACATTTTCAGCTGCCATTTAAAATAAATACAAACAGTTAAGTTATTACGTGACTGTAAATGATCGCAATGAGTTCTGCACTGTGTTCTGGTTATCAGGACTTTTGCTCATTGCCTTTTAATTGAGTGCAGCAGTCTCCCCACAGCTAGGCTCTTTGGATAACCACTTGTGAGCAGTATTTGCCTAAATCCAACTCCATTTCTCTAATATAGCAGCCAGTGTTTGAAGTGGCTTGATGATACCCTTCTATTTTACAGATCAGGCACTGATCTAGCACCTGCTGACTTAAACCAACTGTGCGGTTTTCTTTTCTTGCCAGCAACTTTGAGGCAGTATAAATTTCCAGTAATATGATTCTCAAGATAAATCTGTGGAGGTTCTCGGTGTTGTTCAATAACTAGAATTCTTTGGCCTTTGAGCAAGTGAAGGTGGACAAAGGAGCTCTCCGTACATTATGACTCATTTTGGGGGTTGTGGGGAAAGAAATTACAGGTTCACTTTGGTTAATGGCTGATAAAATATGAACTTCCCTTTGTCGGTCATCAAAATACATTGAGCAAGACTAAAAGGCAAATGGATAAACAAAACCAACATCTGTATCTAATTACTTTATGAAAACAAGAGGAGTTAACAAAACAAAAAGCAAACTGCACAGGAACAGCAGATCTGTTGGCAGGATGATGCTTTTCTGTCCCTGTTTGCCCTGCAAAGAGTCGGTTTCCTGGCAATTTAAGTCACTGTGGGATTGATACTGCTTGTCAACAGTGAATGGAAAATGCAAACATCACTTGCAGTCAAACTGTATTTTTGTTTGTTTGTATGGGCAACTTACTGCAGTTTCCATGTAACAATGTCTCCTTCATCATGAAGGATTTAAGGGTATTTTTGGCAGGTTTTTCTACAGCAGTGCTTTGTTCTCTGCTAACTCCAGATGTGTCTCTGTAAACTTGGTATGCAATGTGGAGAAGGAAAGTGTGTGATTCAGAGGAATTCATTTTTCCCTCTTAATTCCCCTCTGTTGTGTTTCTTTCAGTACAGAGGATAATGGAAGATGCTATTCTGCATCACAGTACTCCCACATTCTAAATGTATTCCCTGGGGAATACAATTTACCAATAATATTCTATGCAAGCACACTCTGAGAGGTCAACATGACACCCCTGGTAAGACAACCTGAGGCCGTAACTGTATGATGGTTGGAATACAAGCTGCATATCACCTGTACCTTGTAGCAAGGTACGTTCAGGTTTAAGGAGAAGGGCAGATGATCACTGTGCAAGGATTTGGGAAGGAAATGTCATCAAGCAATATTCACAGGCAAAATACAAAGTAAAAAAAAAAAAAAAGACTACTGAGCACTGCTGATGGCAGATGCTGGTTGAGCAGGATGCAAATTGCAATCAACCCCTTACAAAAATAACTGGAACAGACTTTGTCTTCTATTTGGAGAATTATCTTTTTGCATTTGCTGCTATCTTCCCCCCTCTCCCAGCCCCAGCTCCTTCCTAGGATTTTATTTATTTATTTGTTTGTTTGTTTGTTTATTTTCTTATCAGTACTTCAGGATGGTCAATGCTTTCACAGGTAAATCAATAGGCAAATATAGGCAAAAATCCTCCATAAATTTCTGAGAAGTGCAAGCACTACAGTGTGAAAGAACCAAACCCACTTTCTTTCAGCACCAAATACCACTGACCCCATAAATAAGTTTAGAAGCACTGAACAAGAGTCAACAAATACTCAACAGGAGGACAAGAAAAGTGTAATGCTTCCAAAAGAAAGGGCAGAATTTGAAGCTAATGTCTCATTATTTTAATTTTTTTTTAAAAAAAGGAATTCTTGACTTCAGATGTTTTTAACTCATGTTTTTATACATAGAAAAGAGATGTCTGCAGCTTGCTGACTGGCTAATTGCAGCTTGTTTCTTTCTCCCAAAGTATTAATTCAGAGGATTAACAAGCTAGTTAGACTTGTGGTTTCAACTATTTAAAAGACAATGATCTAGTGCTAAAGCATCATCCAAAGTCACATTGCCAGTAAGCCTTCTACAGGCCACAGGTTGGAGTTTATTTGCAGGGAAATTGCAACTATTTTAGGACCCTATTAACAAGAATGCAAACAGGGTCTTTCAGCCACAACCCTGGGCAGAACACATCAGGTCTTAGCCAGCTGCCAATCAAGTAGTGTCATTTAATTTGTAATCATGAACATTCTAGACAAGGAAGAGAACTTTACAGACTAAAGTACAAAGTAAGTCTGGGATGGTGGCATGTGGCAGTTGAGAAAGGGGCCAAGTTCAGGTCAGCACTTGAGATAGCTCCTAGCAGAACAGTGGAGGGAATTCAATCACTGAGCCGCCCACTGAACTAGCTGTTACAGATCTAGCTTTTAGGCAGATGGTGTTGTCTTGAATAGATATACTTGCCTCTGCCTGAGTTCCTCATCATCCCTAGGAGCAGTTCTGCTCTAGCTGTGACCTTACCACATCTGGCAGAGTGCAAGAACTATTGAGAGGCAAGATGTTTTAAATAGATGATCTGCTTGTTAGTGTTTTGTTCATTCTAAAGCTACTTGTAAATTTTGCATAAAATTTGGCAGGTAGATTATTTTTTCTTCCACAGGTTAGAGGAATTGAATTCTGGCAAATTCATAATGATTGATTTTGATCTTTCCTTTTCAAAAGGTTTCAATTAGAAGCTTTAGTTAGATTTGCAAAGGGTGCTTAAAAAGCAAACAAAATGACCTGCCGAGATCTAAATAAAAAATAGTTTCACCCAAAACAGACTTCCTTTGCTGAGTAGCGCAGGTATGTGGCTCAGAAATGATTTGCAGACTCTGTAAGCAGATAAAACCTCTTCACACTCATAATGCTTTATATAGCACCTGCTTTATACAGCACCTGCTTTATACAGCACCTTTATATAGTACCATTTTGGAAGACACTAAATCCTTTTTACTAAAAGCATTGGTGATGTAAATGAATAGCAACCAATAGCAAAGTATGCTGAGTGAAAGCAACTGTCTAGCAGGGGGGGAGAGGGGGAGAACAAAGCAAAGGGAAACTGAAAATCAAATTCCCTCCCCAACTCCTGTCACACTGTGTCTTGCTGCCAGCTCCTGAACTCTCCTTACTACTATAAACTGCACTTTTTTTTGTATTCCATTTCTTCCTTCTCTCTTGTATTACATTGCTTTAGATGGTGGTTCCTTATTGAGTAGCTGGTTTTGTAAGTATCCATGACGTTAAGAGCACAGATTGCATTTGCTTTAAATAGGAACCGCGTGTCCCTAAACTTCTTGGGCTTTCTAGGAAAACTTCCTACAATATAACTTCTAAACTGGCACAAAAATGTAAGAGTTTTGTATTATCTTCTAATGAAATGTGCAGTTAGCTTGGAACTTGAACATGACAGCTGGTTATGAATGCACTACAAGTAATGACAGGTTTATCTTTATATAAAGCTTTCTATCTGATCTTAGTGTCTTCTGCAGTATCTCAATCCTCAGTATATTTGAGAAGTAGCTATGTATGTATTACCTTCATGTTTGTCGTGGCTTAACCCCAGTCAAACTAGCAAAAAGCTAAGTGACTTGACTAGCAATTTGTGACAACTGGAAATAGGATAAGGCACTTGGAAGATTAAATCCTGGAAACTTTATTTATGTGAGTAACTCTAACTGGTCTGGATCCTAATTTCATGCCTTACTGCCTTAATCACAAAATGAGCCTTTCTCTGGGCCACAAAGCAGCTCCAGAGAGAAAAGAGAAACATAAAGCCTATCTCACAAAAGTCTTAACTTGCATACTGACAGCCCTCCAAGGCAGTGAGCTTTTAGCCTTACTTTCCTAAGCAGCCATTTTGGGACCATAGTTGGTATTCACTCAGACAGCTACTTCAGTCTTCTAGTAGGGAATGTTTTATCTTTTGGTTGTTGGTTTTGCTGTGATTGCGCAGTTTGTTTTCAAATGAAGTTCACAACGTGGAATTAAAATACGGTGTGTTCAGAATGTAGGACAGAATGGTAATTTAAAGGCAAGAAAAGGTCTGGAAAGCCTGTAAGGGATATCAGAGAGGAGAAGTGGTTTCCATGGCAACAAATCCACCAAAATCTTTGCATTCATATTGATTCTAGTGATGGATGAGCCAATTTGGGGGCAGGGAAGAAAAAAGGAGAAAAAATATTTAACCCTGATGAAGAATGCACTTTGCTGGGAAAAAAAAAAATTACAGAAGTCTTTCTTCCTGAAGTCCTTAACTCAGACCCCAGCTACAAGAGACTTAATGCAAAGCATGGCTAGCCTGGCTTGTTTCCCTGTAGTCTGGTTCAGTTTGTAAGGCGTTTTATTAATAGGGCCCCCCAGGTGAGCTAGGCAGGGGAGAACAATACTGCACAAAAAGGGACTGAAACTGCCTGAATAAAATTATAGGGGATGAAGGGGATACGTCCGCTCTGAGTGTGACAGAACTCAACGCTGCGTGGCTCCTCTGAGCAGCGAGTACTGGTGCAGGGAAGGAGCGGGGCAGGAATGAGCTGTCTGTGCTGCAGTGGAGCAGCCTTAGGACAGCTCTCTGCTGTGCTCTCTTGTTCACAGAAGACTTTCTTCCTTTTTCATCTGTGTCTTAGCTGGTTTTGCAGCTCACGCCAGGCAGTGAGTGACACACTTCCCCCTATGCCAATGGGAGCATTTATGTGGCTCTTGTGGTGCTCTATGAGACAGGTAGTCAGAAGTGCTTCAGGAGCACAGACTCAGCTGCTTTAACAGCTTTTCCATTCTTGAGCCATGATGTCATTGGAAATTAGCCACTTGTAGACTATTACATATTTCAGTGCTTTTTAAAATCTTCACTGCACATGCTTTTTTTAAAAAGTGTGCTGTTGTAGGTCTTAGTTGTGTATATGAGGAGAATGAAACAAAGGAAAATGGACCAACAGGTCTCAAGCCTTCAGTAAGAAACTTATCAAGGGACAGAAAAAGTATTTTGTGCTGTATGAGTTCATGTGGATACCATATGTGCTTCAGATAACATGTGTTTCTTGCAGTCACTGACACAAAGCAACCTGAGTTTAATTAACCTGCATAACTATACTTATGCTGTAAATCCATAAACAACTTCAAAAAGACTCCTTTAATTGTGATCATTTACTCTTCAACATTTTACATTCTGTGCGTGCCTTGAACACTACTACTGTTTTAAAGAAATGGCCACATTATCTTTTTAATGTATCAAATGCTGTTGCAACAGGACTGAAACCTTCTTGCAGTCAGTGGAGCTTTAGGGAAGACTGCCTGGCTTATCATTTCCACCCCATGTAGAAAAGGCAGGAAAAGGTTTATTCTGCTGTAGTACTGAAAGCAAAAGCAGGAAAGCAGAAAATAGTGCTACTATTGCTCAAGGCATCCAGCAAAAGCCCAGTGCAGATCATGCAGCAATTCGTTGCTGAGATCTCTGACATCTCCTAAAAGCAACATTTTCCAGAAATCAATGCCTGGGTTCTGATCTCATTCTGCACACTAACATCCACTTCTAATAATTGCCCTGTAACATGGTGATATATATACAGATTAAGGGAATTATTCTGTGTCAGCAAGAAAAGGCAAAGGTATAAACAGAAATGCAGATGCACAAAGCTACTACTCAGTGAAGCATTGGGCTGCAAGGAAGCAGGCTTTCTGGACAGATTTTAGGGTTTAAAACACTCACCAGGTTTCTCAAGGGTGAGAGTAAGGGAGAGACATAAAAGCTTCCGCCAAGAAGTGATTTGCTGAAGACTGGATTACCAGGAGCTGAGCAGCTAGCAGTTGTAAGGACAGTGGTGAGGCTTTGTTTTCAGAGGCGTGGGGTC
The DNA here is from genome assembly GCF_964188355.1 of Buteo buteo. Classification (NCBI taxonomy): domain Eukaryota; kingdom Metazoa; phylum Chordata; class Aves; order Accipitriformes; family Accipitridae; genus Buteo; species Buteo buteo. Next base: position 22,592,275 of record NC_134191.1, read on the forward strand.
TGAAAGATCTGGTGACCCAGGCCCATTTTGCTTGCAAGGTGGTTAATTCATAGATCCTACTGCCTTGAGTTTTTTAATTTCCAGGCTTAATTCATTTCAGTCCTTAAACAGATAGTGAGCTGAGACACTGATATGGATTATTTTAAAGTTATTGCTTCTAGATGTTGTTAAAAAAAGAAATATGGGGACATGAAAGGTCTTTAATGTAGCATTTGTCATTTTTGTCGCCATAACATATGTTGCCATGTTTGTTATCAAGACTGAAACTGTAGAAAGAACCACTTCAGTCCAATAATCACTGTGGAATGGCCTGTGGAATTACCTGGTGGGACTGCCCTGAGCTCTTCGCTAGCAGCAGCACAAATGTACCAACGATGCATCATATAAGACTGCTTCCTCATGCAATGTTCTGGCTCACTCAAACTCAGGCTAGATTAATCTTGGTTGGCATCTAATGGAAACATGAGGGACACTGTTAGCAAGCAGCTCTACAAGTTCTTACAGTCATGCTCTCATTGTTCAAGGTCTACTTAGGTTTTGTGGCTTAATCTAATTCTCACCAAATGCACATCTCTAGCTCGAGCTAAGAAGTGACTTAAAAATGAAGTTAGTTTGCCCATGGAAGTCATGATGAAACTCATGCTATTAACATAGCCAACGACAACTAACAAGAAGGGTGACAACGATGGTGAAAAATATGGCTTGGCTTCCATGCAAGAACAAGTCATAGATTAGGACTTGGAAAGTCTTGGAAAAAGGACAAAAGAGAAGTATGATATCTCAAAAAAACCACAGATGGTGTGGAGATCAACTGTGACAACAAATAAGCATTCCCATGATGTAAGCAAGAGGCAACCAAGGAAAATAGCAGAAAGGAGATTTAAAAGCTACCAGTCCATGATTAGACTTTGAAATGCCTTGCTAGTGCAAGTTCAAAAAAATATAGATAGCTTTAAGAACAGGAGGACACCTACTTCCTTCTCTGTTCCTAGAGAGTAATTAGAGCTGGGGTAGGAAAGCAAGGCCTGAAGTGACCGTGTCTCACAGGAAGCACTACTTCCCTTGACTGGCGGGGCAACTCTTGCCTCTAGGCTAGGTAGTAGCATCTTGGTCCTATTAAGCTAACTGCCAAACCTGTCCTGTTCCCTTTGTCCTCCACCCCATTTCAGGCACAGCTGTTTAGGGGTAGAAAAAGCACTGTACCCTGTTGAGACTCAATGGATGGAGACATTACTATTCTGTGAAAGTGTTAACTTTCCATTTTCATTTTCACACTTTGGAGGTCACGTTGGCTTGCAGTTTTACCACATACACAGTAAATGAAGCTTCAGTTGCATCTATAAAGAAACCAACCATCAAGTCTCTGATTTTAAATTCATATAAGTTTTATTCCTATGGTGGACTTGGATAAATTTGCAATTTAAAGAAAAATATGTCTTATTTAACTTTTAGGTCCTTCTGAAATCCACTGAAACACCTGAACATAGCATTATGTAAATAGCTAGCATTACATCTACTGTTCATAGTACAGCAACAGCACAGAATATGTTTTAAGTAGCTGTTTGCAATAGTCTTCCTGTTTTCCTGCAATATTCTTCCAAATCTCTAGACAGTCTCTGTGGATTAACTAACAGAGTTTTGCATCATCTCTTGTTATAATAATGGAAAGGAAACAAAGCAGATAGATGAGGGGACTTGCTGAACACCCAAGTGACAGGTCAGTGTCAGTGCCCTGCTTGCACCCTTTGGTTCAGTTTTAGGAGGAAAAGTCTTCCCCTCTGAACAGGGAGAGTGAGCTGGACAAGCAATTCAGGTCCTAGGTACAAGGGAAGAATTCAGCGCCTGGACATCCAGTGTCTAAGTAAAGTTGTGAATAGGCTTTTTACTGTCTCTCTGCATATGGAGATGTTCACCTTTAAGTAACAATTTCTCAGAAAGTTTCTGATTAAACCGAGCAGAGAGATCATCCACTGTAACTTGACACACTTTCCTTGAAGTCAGTAGATTTAACTAGGGGAGAGTCTAAATCACAGTAGTTAGCACTGCTTTGATATTCACAAATTATGCTCTTGAAATGGATATAAAAATCACAGTTATCCCTCATGAGAATAAACAAGGGCTCTCAAAACTCAGCAGGCATTATGCAGTGTGTTAGAGTGGTTTCAAGCACACTGTTGAACCTAGCAATGAACTGACTCTTGAGTCATTCTTCATAGGAGCTCTAGAAAAAAATTACAGCAAAGGTTTGTCCCAGAGATAACTGTAGCAGGCTGTTTAGCAGGTTGTTTTGCACCAGCATAGTAACTTGATACTGTTAGGGGAGCTGACTCTAGAAAGTGATTGTTGTATTAATTCCCACTTACAAGAATTAATACTTTGTCGCACACCTTACACCTTAAAGCACTCCTGGAAACTGAAGAATCCTCTAACTTCCCTGTGAGGCAGGTGAACAAATAGTAAATCTCCATTTCACAGCTCTGAAAATTGGGTCACAACCATACTGACTGATTTGTCAAAGCCTCTCAGTTTACTAATGGCAGAACCTCTGCAGAACTGAGAGCGGTTGCTGACCACTCATCCCACATGCAGCACATGGCCATGATTCCTCACACTGTAGGAACCGTATTCCTCACTTGTTTGGGCTCCATAGCGGAAATGAGTCTTCCATTAGTAGCCAAGCATGCCATCTCTATTATCCCAATTTTATTTATTCTTTATGAAAACATTCTTCTGCAGCCAGAAAGAGTATATTCTACTCATTTATTTAACTACAAATGAGACATATTATAGGAAGCCTAAAGATAAGACTTTGCCTTAATAGTCAATGTGGGAAAGATTTGGCCGTAGGGAATTCTCTGTCCTCATAAAGACAATACAGCTGCGTCCTTTACCAGCTGCTGTGTGGGAAACAGCATCTGGGGGAGAGGAGCTGGAGGCAGGGGGGGGAAGGCAAAATAAGAAAAAATATAAACAGAATAATTTGAGACAGCCTTAAACTAGTGAAAAACAGACATCAGAATCAGGAGCTGGAAGTCTGACACCCTTCACTAGTCCTGGAATTAAGCAAGGGATGCAGGTAAACTGTTGTCTCTTTTTAGGGACAATCATGTATGAGACAGGATGTCTGGTCTCAGGCTCTCAGATGTGTGCTCTTATCTTTCCTTGGCAAATCACTGACTGCAGTGAAAATATTCTCATCGGTAATCGTTGCAGTCACACAGACCTTCAAAAATTTCCAAGTATGATGAAAACATGTATGCAAAATACCTAAATGAAGGTACAGCTATGTCAAAAACTTGCCATTAAGAGTATCATTTTTATATCTCTATATATAATGCTGACTGATCATGTGATACTAATGGTAAAACCTTAGATATTAAGCCAATTACTAAATTAGATTTCAAAAGCTAAAAGAATTGACCCTGAAGAACTTTGTGGGTTTATAATTTAATGTAGATACAATGTTACTAACAGACGAGTTTGAGCTGATAGTTAATAATTTTTACTTTTCTGTACAAAATATGACAATATAAAAAGCAACCCCTTGGACACTGCACAAATATCTCCCACAGTATATCTGAAATGTAAAAACAATGCCAAGTCCAACCTAACTAAAACAAATCAGGTATTAAAACACTTTTTTAAGCTAAGTGCTACCGGATTTTGGAGTTTTGCTAGTGGATAATGCTAAATGGATTTTAGTCCAATATGCTTACTCTTTGTTATTTCAATATAGAAACATCTGGCTAAGCTGGGCATTAGTGAGATGTAGTCTGTGCATGTGAGTGTCCCTGCCGCATGTGTGCATGTTAAATCCAGTGTATTGGGATTTTTTTCCAAATAGTCAGTCCTGATGCCAGCATATAGCTGGCATATAGCATACTGGTGTTATGCAAAAAATTGGAGGAAGAAGTCTGAACATACTGCATTACCAAAAGGAAAGTAATGCACATAAAAAACATAATTTTGATATATAAAACAGTATTTAAAAGTTTGAAATCTACAGAAACAAAGCCCTGGATATTAGTAGTGATAATAAGAGGTTGTCAGATGATAATACCTAGAATCACTGTATTTATAAATACTTTGCATTTCCCTTAAAAAGTGGGACTTTTTTTTTCTTTCATGTTACCATTGGTATATTCCAGAATCACTCAGTTGACGTGTTGACTATTTATTTATGATTTCCATGAAGCCATTTGGAGTAAAGTGTATATGTCAATATACACGTTGATTGGATTAGCATAGCGGATAATGGATTTATGAGAAAAGTAACCAGGATTTATGTTATTTTGAAGTGTATCTAAGTCACTTACAGTAAAGGAAAAGGGAATAGTAAGTCATGAAATTTCAGGGAGTGCTGAAATCGGAATATGATAACAATATCAGGGCTGATAGCTTTCAGGAAACGGCTGTTAAGCAGTGTGCTTTGCAGATTTCTGCAATAATAATGTCTAAAACCCCCAAGCAATGAGCACCCTGTGAGGGTATGTAATTGCTACCTTCTGTGGTCCCTGAGGTTTTGATATCAGTTGAGCAGTCATGTGTGTGCCTCAGCCTATTGCCAGGGACTCAAAATTACATTACAGACTCAGAAATGTGCAGCACTTTGAGTAAATCCACACCCAAACCCCAGAAGACTATTTGAGTGTAAAGGCATTCCAGATGGGAATTTAAATGCTAAATTTCATGTCATATTATTTAGCAGGTTAGTTTATCCCTCATTTGTTTACCATCTGTCATTATTTCAGAAAAAAATGCTTGTAACTCATCAGCCTACAAAACCAGAAAAGATTGCTACCTCAAACCAAAGATGATAGCTCTAAGATGCAATTTCAGAATATTTACAAATTATAATGACATAATCATGGAAAATTTTGCTTTGCAGTTGTTGTTTTTAGTTAGTAAAGTCAGAACCACTACTCCAGCCTTGATTTTCTTGTTTTGTTAGGGTTTTTTCGTTTGTTTCTGCACACACAACTGATTAGATGTGAGAGTGGGTACATCTGTCTGGCAAATCTGTACATCTGAACAGATCATAACCAATAGGCACAAAAATGGACCAAGACTACAATATACTCACTCCATTGGCAAAGAGTGTTTTCAACTGCATTTATGGTTTGATTTCTGTCACTACCAATTTGGGAATGAAATTCTCTACATAAAACTTTAGCATATTTGAAAAAAAGGGCAGCTATTTATCTGCCAAAGAATAATGAACTGCTCTTTGCTCACCTGAATTTCATTAAGGAGGGAAAATTTGGTGACTTTTCCAAATAGAAAAAGAATGGCAAAAGCCCAAGAACCCATATAAAAGACATGCAATGAAACATGATATTTTTTCTATTTATAGGAATTCTTCTACTAACAAAAACGAAATATGGTAAACCTCAAAAGTTTTACCTATTTTGTAAATTTAGTTAAATAAAATAAGCATTCTTTTACTTTCCCTGTTTTCCTATGGAATAGGCATGGAAGAACACAGTTTCTTAGACACTGAGGTCAGTATGTCTTTTTATATCTTTTGTTCCACCAATCAAATGTGAGAATCCTGCTGCATTGAATTATGTTCTTGTCATTGTTCAAAAAGATCTATTAAATTTATAGGACCAGGGGGACTATTATGATAATCTCATATGCAATTTTAGATTTCATGAGCTGATTCTTAATATTTCCAGGTCTGCTAGACTAAAAAAATATTTCGTCTTAAATAAGCCGTAGTCAAACTACCAGCATCACTGTTGTAGTCACATGGTAACACTTGTGCTTCCCGACACAACACATGAAAATGTTTTGGCATATTTTTTTGTTTTTTACAGTTGCTTGTGCCTGTTCACAGTGAGTAAATATCAGTACCAGGAGTAATATTTGATAGCAGTAGAGGAGAGGATGAATTTACCATAAAACAAAGCTGCCTCTAGAAAGCTATGAGAGATTTTGGAAATACATGTGCTTTAGTAAAGCCTTTGGTACTATTTCCGACAGCATTCTCCTGAAGAAACTGGCTGCTCATGGCTTGGATGGGTGTACTCTTTGCTGGGTAAAAAACTGGCTAGGTGGCCAGGCCCAAAGAGTTGTGGTGAATGGAGGTAAAGCCAGTTGGAGGCCGATCACAAGTGGTGTTCCCCAGTGCACCATATTGGGGCCAGTTCTGTTTAATATCTTTATCAACAATCTGGACGAGGGGATCGAGTACACCCTCAGTAAGTCTGCAGATGATACCAAGTTGGGAGGGAGTGTTGATCTGCTTGAGGGTAGGAAGGCTCTACAGAGGGATCTGGACAGGCTGGATCGATGGGCCAAGGCCAATTGTATGAGGTTCAGCAAGGCCAAGTGCCAGGTCGTGTGCTTGGGTCACAACAACCCCATGCAGCACTACAGGCTTGGGGAAGAGTGGCTGGAGAGCTGCCCGGCAGAAAAAGACCTGGGGGTGTTGGCCAACAGCCGGCTGAATATGAGCCAGCAGTGTGCCCAGGTGGCCAAGAAGGCCAATGGCATCCTGGCTTGTATCAGAAATAGCGTGGCCAGCAGGAGCAGGGAGGTGGTTGTTCCCCTGTACTCGGCACTGGTGAGGCCGCACCTCGAGTCCTGTGTTCAGTTTTGGGCCCCTCACTACAGGAGAGACATGGAGGTGCTGGAGCGTGTCCAGAGAAGGGCAACCAAGCTGGTGAAGAGTCTAGAGCACAAGTCTTGTGAGGAGCAGCTGAGGGAACGGGGGTTGTTTAGCCTGGAGAAAAGGAGGCTCAGGGGGAGACCTTGTCGCTCTCTACAACTACCTGAAAGGAGGTTGTGGTGAGGTGGGTGCTGGTCTCTTCTGTCAGGTGGCTGGAGATAGGACAAGAGGAAATGGCCTCAATTTGCACCAGGGGAGGTTTAGATTGGGTACTAGGAAAAATTTCTTTACCGAAGGGTTGTCAAGCATTGGAACAGGCTGCCCAGGGAAGTGGTTGAGTCACCATCCCTGGAGGTATTGAAAAGACGTGTAGATGTGGTGCTTAGGGACATGGTTTAGTGGTGGACTTGGCAGTGTTAGGTTTACAGTTGGACTCAATGATCTTAAGGGTCTTTTCCAACCTAAATTATTCTATGATTCTAATTGGGAGAACATACTGCAAGTGGCAAAAAACAAACTCAGAAGTATTAAAAAAATGCAGCTGTAGGGCAAAAAAGCAGCAGAAAAAGAAACAGTGAGATTTCATTAGTTGTATTTGTGGGAGAACATATGTAGTTTATCTTTTGAAGAGATCTGTATCTTTAGTGCTACTAGCTGGATATGAGAGCTACATGCTGAGTGCATTACTTTGAGGTATATTTGATCTTAGCTCTCATCTGCCCTAGCTTACTCTGGCTGACTCTGTCTCCATTTCCAATCTGGGAGAATTATATTGTCTAACCTCTGTATTTCTGACCTGTATTTAGAATAGGTGTAATTTACTTTGGGTTGTAAAGCCTTTGCATATTCACCAGTCCCACAAAGCTCCTGCTGTTAAAATTGAGGGAAGTCAAATGCTGGATTTATTATTAAAATCTGACTCTAACACTTTCTGCAAGGGATGAAGACGTCATGCATCAGTCTATGCCAGTGTCAAGGGTACAGAGACATATCGTTTCCAGAGGAATTAATGGGTAGGACTAATTCAGTCTCTTCATACTAATGGCCAAATCCTCTGTATCACACTGTTTCAGGGAGGGGAGAACATAACCCCAAGAATCAGAATTTCACACCTTCTCATTTAACAGAACTTCTTTACTCACTTTCCTCTTCTTTGAATCATCTATTTTGACTCTGTGAGGGTTCAAAAGGAAATGAAGGAAAACTTCAGTTTCATGCATGAAAAGCAGTCTTTTCCTGGACCTTTGGATCTCAGATCCACAGATATGCATGGGGCTACATGTTAGAGCAGAGCACAAGTACGCCCAGGGGATCTGGTCTTCCTGCGTAAGGAACTCTCTGGTGTGTGCATACAGTAATCCCTGCACTGTACTCATATCGTGGCAGCCACTGGCTGTTGTCACTTCCCTCACAGTTTGGCAGCCAGCACAGGTTAATGTAGAGCTGACACTGTATAGAATATGCTACATATCAGGGCCTTATGCCTGGTCACAGACAGATAGTTCCTTCTCCTGCCTTCCCGGCTGTGCCCAGAACACAGCTTCTCCCCATGAAGATGCTTAAACTTCTACAAGTCCAACTCCTCCTCAGAAAATTTCTTTCCAGGATCCTGGTCTTTAGGTTTGCAATGACTTAATTAGTTTAGCCTGTGCGAATTCATAGGTTTCTGACTCCCTAAGCCTAATTTTTGTGGTACTTAAAAATCCTAAGACATAGATTTAAAAATCCTAAGACATAGATCTAAAATGAAGAGGTTATTTCAAACCAGTAGGTAAAAATTCTTTGCATTTTATATTATTTAAAAATAATAAAAAGCATAACAAGAAAAGGTTGATATAACATTTGCTGGGGAACTCATGTAAGGATATGCTGATTCTGCTATTTCTATCAAAGCAGAACTCAAATGTGACCCAATGTCCCTGGGAAAGGAGAAATGTGCCTTACAGATCCTGGCTGTAAGGATGAGAATCTGAACAAGAACGAAGAGACAGGGACTCTGCTGTAGACTTTGCCATGTCTTTTTAATTCCTCAGTGCCTCAGTTTCCCAATCCATACAACACAGGGTTACAAAATTTAGCTGGATCAAGCCTACGGAATGGGATGTGACCATACCAACACAGGCAAAATAGAAATCTCTTCCTTGGGGGTTTCATCTATCTAGTCATATACATTGCAGCAATTTCTAAATTAAGTTCTTGAAAAGACAAAAACTAGTTGATAACAGTAAGGCATTGTCTATCCATTATGTAAATGGCAAAATGAAAGGACCAGAGGACTGGGTAGAACATAAAGTGATTGTGGTTTCACGAGACTAAGCTATTGCACAGAGGGATGCACACAGGGTGTTGTATTATTGTGCAAATAAAAAGGCAAAGAGGGGGGTCTAAGTTGTAATGGAAACAGTGTTTCATGGCCAAGGACTGCTGTGACTCCAGATGTCAGTAGTTTGTTAAACATAATACAAAACAACATAAAATGTAAAAAATGCAACTGGAACAAAAGGTTAGGCTGTCTCTCTCCATGCCTCAGTGAAAAGAATGAAAAGAAAAACAAAGTCACTTGGCAGTTGGGGTTTCTCAAATCTTGCCGGCACTCTGCGATCTCCTCCATTGCCAAAGCAGTTGTATCACTGCACAAGCAGCACCCTACCATTAAGCAAATAGGGTCTTTCTCATCCCACCATGACATAAATAGTCCCCTACCATGGCAAAAGCATCCTTTCATTACCATGCAGCATCTCGCTGTTTCAAACACAGCATCCCTCTACTGCATTACAACTCCATTACACAACGACATGTCAGCAAACTCTTTCATTAAGTGGCGAGTTTAAGAAAGCATTACTGAACTAAACAAACAGGCCTGCTAGGTGTTCTTTTTTTTAAAGCTTCTCCAACTATCTTTCATCTTCATACTATCCATCAAAGGGTCAGACTGACTTTGTATAACAGCACTGGTAGGGCAATATTATGGATGAACTTGGGTCACTATGTTCAAAGGTCTTACCTGGTGCCTTTGGAGAAAACAGACTGCATGGCCTAACTGTCCGCTTTGCTTTTCCTAGCGCTCATCTGGGGCCACCGTGATCACCCTGTGTAAGAACATTCCTTCCAGGAGAATGAGGGTCATCCCATTTCCATGCTGTTGGACTCAGCTCTTTTAACAGAGCTAATTGTCGACCTAGTTTCCGGTAAAGATACATCAAAGACAGTCTTAGAGATTCTCCCACTAAGAAATCAGGTAATGAGGTGAAAGGAGCAGGACTTAGATTCTCTGCTCTGAAGGATGAGACTTTAAAACTTCAGCTGTATTTCTAAATAGAACAAAATCCTCAAATTTTTAAAATCATATTCTGAATTTAGCTTTTAAAAACTGCCTATTCTTTTCTAATTCAACTAAATAATAGTAAAAATTCAAAGCAGCAAGTCATTGCAAACTCTGAAATAAAAATCTAGGCAAGCTTTGGAGGAAATGGCAATAAATTTTATTATACCAGCTGCTATTATTGGTAAACAAGTCAGGTTTTGGGGCATGCGGCTCCTGCTTCAGGTCTGAAACAGAAAGAATCTTTGACTCCTTTCCAGATGCATCATCTGGTCTAATAAAAGATATTAAGTCTCCCAGCATGCCTTGCCTTATTCATATGTTTGGGCCTCTTCTGCTACAATAAATAGTAATAATAGGATATTTCTGTAAGAAAATGACATTTCAACAGTGTTAGTACTTCTTTCATCAAAATATCATTCAAGAAAAGTGGGCTGGTTTTGTCAAAGTATCTTTTTCAGCAAGCACAGACTTTCATATTCTATGTAACAATTCAATTTAGCAAAAATTATCAGTATTCCAAAATAATACATAAACATTGGTAAAATGTGATGATAGCTTTCATTTGGGAAAAGCTTAAACAGGCTGGAAAGGGATCAGAAAGAAGAATAAAATCAGATACAGCAGAGGCACTGCATAGAGCCTAAGATCCTATGGCAGTCACAGCTACAGGACATGGCTGAGACAAATAGTATTATATGAGTCAACTGGCAATTTTTAATTTGTCAACAATGGAACCACCTATAGCTGAATTAAGAGAGTCACATATCTTTGAGCACAATCCAGTCACCAGCTGTGATCAGAGAATGATTGTACTGCACTATATCACAGGGAGATCTTTTCAGTTTTCCTTAGAAGTATCCTGCATGAGTGACTGGGTACTTCTAGCACAGGGCTATTTTATTGGGATATGTTGCTACGTACTACATGCAAATAGACACTGGCTTTCCTCACCTGTCATTTGCCTGCTCCTAAAGGTGAAGGGCATCCTTTTTGGACAGTTCTTCTAGTATTTAAGATTTTATGACTAAACATTAAAAACCTGTATTGGGTCTGGCTGAGATGGAGTTAATACTCCCCACAGCAGCCCTCATAGCACAGTGTGTGCCTCAAGGACATTTAACCTTGGGGGAAAAATAATCTGTGATGTGAGTTGTATGTTGTAGGAAGTAATGTAGCAGGAATGACCTGAACTGCAGAGGAGTGAACTTCGCAAGGAACCAGACAAGTGCATCGGTGACCCAAACCAAGCGGGTGTTGGTGCCCAGCATTCGAACATACTGCTTTTCCTGTCCTGACCACTCATCTTGATGTATGGGGCCTAAGTCATAACCTGAGTGTGAACATCTGGAGGAGTGGAAGAAGCCCATGGAATATCTATCTTTTAAAGGACAAGGGATAGTAATTAATAAGAATGTATAAATCTGTACATTGGGTATAAAAGTGGTTTCAGTACGTAGTTTCAGCTGTAAGTGTTGGTAAGAAAGGATTTCAGTAATGAGAATTAAATACAGTAATATGGTTAGAAGATATCTGTATTAAATTATGTGGGACCTGAGCAGGACGCAAATGGTATGGAATAAGGGGTGGAGATTGTATTGGGTCTGGCTGAGATGGAGTTAATACTCCCCACAGCAGCCCTCATAGCACTGTGCCCTGCATCAGTAGCTAGAAAGGTGTTGATAGCACACCAGTGTTTTGGCTACTGCTGAGCAGTGCTGGCACAGCATCAAGGCTGTCTCCCCAACATTTTTGCCCTCCCCTCAATGGCAGGCTGGGGCAGGGCAAGATCTTGGGAGGGGACACAATCAGGACAGCTGACCTAAACTAACCAAACAGATATTCCATACCATATGACGTCAGCTCAGATATAAAAGCTAAGTAAAGGGAGACAGAGGGGGGGCATTTTGTCTTCCGGAGCAACCACTACGCGTACTGAAGCCCTGCTTCCTGAGAAGTGGCTAGACATCGCCTGCTGATGGGAAGTAGAGAATAACATCATCTGTTTTTTTCTTTGCTTTCGCACGCGCGACCTTTGCTATCACTGTATTAAACTGTCCTTATCTTGACCCACGAGCCTTCTGTTATATTTTCTTCCCCCCCAGCTGAGGAGGGGGAGTGATAGAGCGGCTTTGGTGGGCACCTGGCATCCAACCAGGGTCAACCCACCACAAAACCCCAAATACATAGGGCACTTCCCAGTTTCTGTTGGGGCCCTCTATAATTTAAAAAGGCCTACATTCATTTTTCCTGGGCTTCTAGATAGACACAGCAGAGGTCTCTATTAAGATTTGTTTGTTCTTGCTGACTTTGTTTTTTGCTCCTGCACTAGCAGCAGTCACCTCTCATACCTAGACATCAAACCCTTCCACACTGCTGCTCTCCACCCTAGCCAGAGACAAGCTTCTTTGGTGAAATTGAGTCTCCTACATGAAACGTTGCAGGACTGTATCAAAGCTAACTATTCTGTTAAATTTTAATACTGCCTATAACCACATTCCAAGGAGCTGCTGTACTTAATCATCCTGGTAGCTAGAGCCTGTTATAAGAGGCAGACCTGCCCAGAAGTAGCAAAAGAGACTCCCAGCTAAGAGTAAATACCTGTTGCACAGAATAAATCATCATATCCCTTCGTATATTATCTTCTTCTCTCCAAGCCGGCTGGTCTGGATGAGCAGGGAGAGCTATAATCCAACTGCCTCTTGCTATTATCCCACTCAACTCTCCTTAATAACACAAGGTGGAAGGAGAGCCAGAGCCAGGACATTACTTACCCAAACAGACAGCCAGAGATTGTGTGGAAATACTAAATGCAAAACAGCCTTGACAGCTGAAAGAAGGGATCTCACAGCCAAGCCTATACTCTCCCTGAAGTTTTTGGTCATAAGTTTCCCTCTATGGACCCTCAGTTAGGATGTCTTAGGCATTCCAAAGAAGTCATCAGAGACAAAATCAACAGATCAATAACTCTAGTTCAGTCACCTCCTCCTGTTCATTCCATACAGCATCAAATAATTCTAAGATTAACCTTATGTAGGCAGCAAGTTATTATTGGTGAATGCTGACAGTCTAAGGAAATTGCAAGATAATCAGTTTTTTCCATATAAAAATATGAGTGTATATTTTCTTAAAGAACCACAGGACAATACTGACAACAAGAGGCTAGATTTGGAAAAGAAAATGAGCTCTGAAGAGGGTTATTGGTTCTGTTGAAAAAGCATTACCGATCTACTAATAGCAGAGTTTTCTCTCATGAAAAGGCCAGCAGAAAATTAAGACTAGATACTGTTCACCTGATAGTAGATACTAAAACCATGTCTATGTCCCAAAACATTCCATAGTAAAACAGTATCTTCTATGAGTATGTTTCGCTGCTTTGATATTGGAAAATCGGGGGGCAGGAGGGGAGAAATCTTGTCTATCTGATTAAAGAAAATGCTGTTATTTATGTTAGAAGGACACAGACTCAGAACCAACCTTTCTGTGGGAAAATTAGTTCCATCTCTAGGTGAAATTGCCAAATTTCTGCATCCATGTCCACTGGCAGAGGACCTTGGTTCTCCTTTCACCGACTGTAACCAATCATATGAAGTGATTCACAAGGATAACATTAAAGTAGCTTTTTCTTCTCTCTCTGGTGAACATCCATCACCCTGTGTCTGATATGCTGTGAGGAACTCCACCTGCTTTCCTTTCAGAGTGCAAAGCTTAAATTGTTTTAGCTCCCAAATTTGTTCTTGATTGTTTCAGTTGCCAGTGAGCTTGGAGGTGGGTTTACCACTGAAGTTTTCATAGTGACTTTGTATTAGCTGTCTGTTTAATGGTACCATGGGGTTTCTGTTTAATGTTTAACCATAGAATGTCTAATGGGATTTCTAATATCGTATTCCCTAGAGCTTAGAACTGCATTTCCATTCCTAGTAATGTACAGAAAACCAATCCTCTTACTGTAAGTCTTATATTAAAGGGCTCTGGACAGTACCTAGAGTGAAAGGTACCCTTTCGTCCGTAATAACCTTGAGAGAAATTATTCACTAAACTTTTCTTTCTTTTAAAATCAAAAACAATGGTGATGCAGGTGGGACTTTTACTAGTTCTGTATTATACTACCTGCTGTTACTCATTCTGTACCTTACAGCTTGGCCTAAGCCCTGTATACATTCACACTCAGTACCCTCAATACGCACAACAGCCTTGACACCTTGCTGGTGTGTACAAAATCCACATTCTGCTTGCATGGATCTCTTGAGACTGGAGAGAAACAAAGTCATTTAGACTGACAGCTCAAAAACAGTGTGCTTAGGGAATGTGTCCTTTTGAAAGACAAATATTCCCAAACTTGCCTTGCTTGAAATAAAGCATAGATATTCTCTTTTTTTCAAAGGGATTCAGCCCACATTATTGAGAAACAGCTTACTATTTAGATTTAAAGTGGGATTTTGTAATGGATTTGAAATGACAGACTGACTATTAGACACTTGATTTTATGTTCAAAGAGAAGGGTGAAGCACTGCTAACTTTCTTATCTGTGTGATCTACTCTAGTGAAAACTTCCAAGAGAGAAAGCTACGTAATCTGTTTTAAATAATTCCATTAATTTGAATAGTAGATGGCTATCTGGCCTTCTAAGATAGCTTTGAAAAATTCCAATTTTGATTTCAGCATTTAGAATTTATTTTAGTGGAAAATTATTTCATGTATCTCACCAAACCTAAATCAGAATGTCTTCACCACTTCTGCAACCTTAGAAACTGTATTTCTCTAGCCTGTTTGTGTTATCTAATTGCATTGCTCTACATTTTCCCAGGAGATGCTAACTAGGGAATGATCTCTCCAGTGAAGCCACGCAATGCTGAAGCATCTGAACAAGAAGCATAATTTCCAATACTCAGTGTAATCAGAAGGATCCCATCCTCCTGAATAGGTAAGTGCTTGCATGGTCTTGGGCACTTCTTTGCTTCAGGAATATTGTCAAAGTGCCATGGTCAGGAGAGCTTCCACGCCAAGACATCTTTACAAATGCGATATACAATGTACCACAAATACCAACATGACCTTTACATTATTAAAACATCTTCAGCTGTAAAGCTTATGATTGCTATTGTCTCAAATGACAGTTCCTGTCAGGACTGTATAATTGCTCTTTATTATTATGTCTTGTGATTCTGCTTCTCCTCCTCCACGTATTTTCTTACTACAGTAATGCTAAGTATTTTAATGATCCTGTGCTTTTGCTTACAGCCCTCAGATAAGCATTTCTTACTTGTTTTTTACTGGTACTCTTCTTGCAGTCTGCTGTTCCAGGCATTTATTTTGTTTAAAACATTTCTTACCTGCCAGCTTATTTATATCATGCCTCCAAGTGCCGAGACACCTGGAAAGGAATTCACAAACTTCCAACAAGCAGTAAAAACGCTATCAACCTTGACAATGTTTTTTTAAGACTACCACCTTCTCACATTTGTTTTTCCATCACACATGCATGCATAAGTGCATCTGTGTGTGCAGCTGCTGAGGTCAGAGAAGGGGAAATAGAAATTTTTTTAACAACTAAATATCTCCAGTTCCAAATTCCTTAACTAAAGACAGCCAATCTATATGATGGCAAAATAAAGGAAGACAAAGCAGCGTATCAACATTGCAGCTGCACTGCTTAGTGGTAATGGAAGCAGCAGGCCAATGTGAATTCACCAACTGACTTAGTGGGGACTGCCATTCCTTATCACAGACAGAGTCTCGGATGGACCCAGCCTCAGGACAGTTTTCTCTAGGGAGGGGCATTCAGCAGCCTTAGCGAAAAGCAGGTCATTTCTTTCACCAAATAGTTTCTTTAATGAAACTTAGGGTTTAAGTCCTTAATCTGGGGTGAACTCAGGATATTTTCTACAAAAAAAATTATATGTGAAAATAAATGAAAATAGTACTTTGATTTTCCTATCATGAATCCTACTTGACACTTGAAATAGTCTAGTACACAAGAAAAAGCCTAAACAATGAACAGAAATATTGACTGCCTCCCAGTAACTGCTGATATTTGCAAAGGTTTCCCGGGCACCTATGTCTCTCACCTTCCTCACCTTCAGGTCCAGAGCTCACAGTTAGTAATGTTAAAAACACTAAGAATTGAAGAGCTCCCTCACTGACACCTCTTACAAATGAGATGATGACTTGCTACTATATCTGTTTAAGAAACTGCCATCACCTATGTCTTGACAGGCATTTTCTACAGAATAATGCTGGCAGGTAGGAAAGTGTGCCCTTCTGTACAAAAGCTGGTATGTTATCTTAAATGACGTCTTTGTAAGTCTAAGCCCAGAAGTAAAATTAAGACAACTGCTAGCTACAGTTCATAAAAGTGGCAAACCCACCTCAGGACTGTGAATTGTGTCTCTGTGCAGAACATGCATTCCCAACAGGGCAGGAATACTATAGCCACTAATGCACTCTGAATGGTATTCTTTGTCTAATGCTGCCACCTCTGAAGTCAATGAACACTAAAGTCTTATGAACACTAAAATGGAAATTTAGTTAGTACTTGTGCTCTGTGAAAAATCCTTGTCCAAAGCATAAAGGAGAAGTACAGTACTTCTTTAGTCTTCCTCTGATCCTACTTCCTACCAAAAGTAAAGTTAGGTTCCCAGGTTAGCCTCAGAAAAAGGGAAGGCTGGTTCATTTATTTGATTTTAGAGGAGGGTGAATATTAGTTGTCATTATTATGTTATGGGACTAAACTTCTTGACAGCTGGCATTAGACATCATCCATCAGAAACACACTGAACAGTCTTTTTAGAAAGTGGTAATAAACTCCTGCAGACAATAACCAAGAGGAGCAGGCGCTTAACATTATTTAATCTTGTCAGAGAGCACATGCATTTGCCAAGTCTTACTTTTATTACTGATGAAGATGGAAACAAGCAGGAGAATGGAGGAAAGTCAACAGAAATTAAGATAACATCAAAACAAGATTTAAAAAGATCCATAATTATTCTGAACTCCAAACGTCACTGGATAGCAGAAGCTAGACACATTACATGTAATATAATTTATGTTCACTTTGAATCTATTCTATGCTGCCACATGAAGCAAGAAGGCATTAGCAGGAAAAGCTGTGCTGCCTTCATTCCCTTCACTCATCCTTCCACAGAAATAATTGCAGTTACAAGATCTTTTGGAGTTACAAGTTTGGGTTTACAAGACTTTTGTGTATTCCTGCTCACAGGTAAGGGTACAACTGCAGTATAAGATATACCATGTTTATATATCTGAGGGATAGGATCAATCCCAAACTATTTGACTTTCAAAACCAGAATCACATTGTTCGTTTTTATCTTAGTTATCAGACTTCAAACAAACCAATCTCATGAGAATTTTATGCCATCCCATCAAAACTTGAAAAGAGTTTGGAATCTCAAACATATTTTATGCTCAAGTTATGTGTTCTTTTTTCTTTACATGAATAGCTAATTAATGTTATCAGCTTAGGTTTCAATTTATCTCTTACCTACAGGACATTTATTTTAAATGTTCTTATCAGAGCAAACCAGAAAAGATCTTTACATTGGCAATCTCTTCAGTATGGTGAAAACACTTCTATTTTCCTACTATAAATAACTTTCAATAAATTGCACTCTGACTTCTTCAAACAATTCCTAATAACTACCTCGAGTCTGAACTTTTGAAAGTCATCAAACAAATGTCCTTCTTTAAGAAAGACATAAATGGATACCCTACAGCCATGTGTCACACAGACTGCAAGCCTTTTTTGCTCTTCTAAAACAACATAGGAAATCTTTCAAAAGAACACAGTAATTTTGGGCACTCAACTTGAGAGACTAAATAGGGTTTCAGAGCACTGCTGCTCAGCATTTCCTAGAAAGCAATCCTTTTTGTTGAGGATAGACACTTGAAATCAAAAATCTCTTTTAACAATATTAGATTGTTTTATATCTTACTCATAAACCCAATTTGTATTACAGCTAGTGTCCCAGTGATGCTTCTCTGGCAAGAATTAGAAATGCCCATTACTGTGTGAAATTGGTTAGTGCTTTGTAAAGAGGAGTAAGTATAGAGTTTTAAGGTGAAATTACATTACGTGCAGTGTAACCAAGTGGCCAAGCTGCCAAGCAAGATTGAGCAGTCCCAGTGTCCTCCATGCCACAGGGACTTCTGCAGGATCTGCAGCAGGGCTGCTAGCTGATCTGGCTGTTGGAGAAGTCAGCTAACAAGGTATTAACTAGATTGCCTGAGACCCAGCCAGAGTCATGTGGCAGTGGATAGCTGAGACTGCTGGACAGCAATGCCACTCCTCACCTGTGACAACCTCCTGGATTCTCCTTCCATATCACTCTTAAGATATCTGGTATGTAACCTCTGGCTGCTGTCTATGTAAAGACTGTGCTGGATAGCTCACAGGACCAGGAAAGCTGGCCAGCCTGTAGTATAGTAATTAATAAATATCTAGGCATTTTCCTTGGTATTGTAGGAACATAGTTTGGGGATTATCAAATGACTGTATGAGTGTTAATAACAGCAGAGGAGAATGTCAACCAGCACTGCCTCAGTAAAAAAGCACACCACAACTGCCAGTACTAGCTGACGTGCATGTGAAGAAAGATGAAATGGGTCTGGGAAGAGCTGGCTCCTCTTACAATGTTTATGATGTTAGTCATGATTCAATGTTTTAACCTATTCTAACTATTTTCATGGCTTGTTTATTCCTTAAGATAATTGGTTTCCCCATGCATTCAACTGCTGTGATACCTGCATGAAATCTGTAGTATTAGTAGCACAGTGCTTGAACTCTCTAACACAGGTGTCTTGGCTAGGTGGGTGAGGCTGATGTAGTTGCACTATGGGCACATAATGCAGGTCAGAAGACATACTCAAAATGCTTATGGACGACTACTTCAATAAGGTACAGTTTACACCTTTACTTCTTTCCAGAATCCTACTGGATTAAAAGGATGCTGCTGAGTGGCACTAACTGCCCTGGCAAGAACAAGAAAACTAAAGACTTGGTACACCTGCCTCCATGAAGGAGGGATCAAGAGAAGCCACTGTTTGGTTGTGAGGGACCAGGTTAGAGGCCTTTCTCCAGATCATGAGACTACACATCTCATGCAGTCTCCCTAGGCAGTCTGCAGAAGAAACACAAAGACTGGTGAGTGCTAAAGAGATACTTTCACTCATTGAAGGAGCGGCAAGAGGAAACACATTAAGCTGTACTGCATCATTTTCCTCAGAGACTGGCGAAGCCTACCAAGTTCAGCAATGAGCAGTGTACCAAAACAGACTGACAAATACTGGAGCCCCCTGGGTCTGCTTGTTGGTTCCGCTCAAACAAGCTGCCTTGGCTGGTATTTGAGAACTCTCCCTTTTTGAATGAGATTTCTGAGTTATTGGAGAAAGTTGATAGAGTTCCCTTCACCCTGAGCTCCTCACACATCTAGAGGGTATGCAGTGATCCATGTGGGCATAGTCTGTTTCCTAGCACTGGCTATGTGTGTCAGAATTGCACTGCACTGTTGCTATGTGCCCATGGAAAACAACTGGTGATTTCCAGAAGCATTGGACAGAGTTACTGTGCGTGTGTAAGCCAGCTGCATAGCTGTCAGACAGACAGACAGACAGTCCATGTTCCACAAAGTCTGCACAGGCACAGACCCACACATTTTTGTCTGCAAATTTCATTCAAAAGTACTCTTGCCCTAGAGTAAGATAGTGGTGCCACTTTAGAAGAATTACTCACACATCTGTACTGGACACTTGCTTCCTTTTTTATACCACTAGCTTGTTCTTGAGTTAGGATGACAAAGTGGCAGGGGGAAGAGAGATTTCCTTTTCCAAATTGCTGCTGCTGCTTTCCCAGCTACTGCTACAGGACTGGAGAGTGTGGTGACCAGGTAATTATAGGGTAAGGATTGAAGAGACTTTTAAAAATTGATTTTCTTAACACACAGAGAAAAACGGTGCAGACTTCCAACATGCTTTTAACATTAACTCTTACTGGGATATGTGTGCACTATGGTGTTTGTTTTGTTTGAGGTTTTTTCAACATATGAAATTCTTTATTAATAACTTTATATAGATGTTAATAAACCAGCAAAATGTGAGACACTGTGCTAATAGGACCATACAATCACCATCAGTAGAACCCAAGTCAAAACAGGAATACATAATACCTGCTTATTCTCCCAGTGAAAATCAATTCCCTTGTAGGTGCTTAATTGCTTTTCCCCTCTCCCTCCTGTTCCGCCAGCTAAAATTGATTTTAGAACTGCTTTTGCAAGGGCTCTCCCATTTATCAGGCACACATGGCCAATTGAAAAGAACATCAGTAGAACAGTCAGTCTGTTCATAATATGTTTTGTTGGTGGGCTACAAATATCACATTTGGGGTTAGAGTTAGGTCCCAAAATAAACTGAAACTGAAAATTCATTATGGACGACTTCAATGTCTTTGCAAGGATACAGCTTTGAAAACTTCAGAAGAGGACAAAAAATACTTTAGCACATTTTTGCAAAATGATAGTGTCTCACCCTCTCCCCAGGAAATTAATCAGAGTGTAATCAAAATACATTTCCAGCTGCTGAAGTTCACTTCCTCCCTTGTAGATTTTTCTCACATAAATCGAACCTCAAATTCAAAGTCATGTTAACTGGACAGCTGTTCTCATAAGCTCATGAAGTGGCAGAATCTGCACTTACCTCTATTGTGCTTTCTGTAGTCCTGCTTGATGGGACTTCCTTATACAGAGATCACACATACGTGAGAGAAAAAAACCCCACAACACCCCTGTAGCTAATATTTACTACAAGTCAAGCAGAAAATTCATAAGTGACAGTGGAATACATACAGTCCTCACTTATTCAGAATTATGACTTTTCCTGGGGTATTCCCACCCTGCAAACTGGGATCAATGGAGCTTACCAATCTAGAGTGAGAAAATTCATGACTCAAGATAAAGACAGTTTCATAGGTAAAGCAACAATTGTGCGCACAATCAAAATAAGGAAGTCATTCACTATATGCTATTGGTAGGCATATGTTTAGCCACTTCCAGGAAAGCAGGGCCTCATCATGCATAACACTTACTTGGGAAGACAAATGCCATAACCCCAAACATCTTCCACCCCTCTTCCTCCTTTCCTCCAGCTTTTATTCCTGAGCATGAAGTCATATGGTATGGAATATCCCTTTGGTCAGTTGGGGTCGGCTGTCCAAGCTGTGTCCCCTCCCAACTTCTTCGGCACCCCCAGCCTGCTCACTGGCAGAGTAAGAAACAGGAAGTGTGAGAAACAAGAAAGGCCTTGAAGCTGTGTAAGCGCTGTTCAGCAATAACTAAAACGCCCCTATGTTATCAAAACTGTTTTGGTCTCAAATCCAAAAAACAGCACCTTACCAGGTACCATGAAGAAAATTAACTCTATACCAGCCAAAACCAGTACAGTAAGAAATGAAGAACAATTACAGCTGCAAGAAAAACACAGGGCAGGCAGAATGTAATTACCCAGGTTGGAATATGGCCAGAACACCACAGCTTAAAGTTCTTGCTCTTATGAAAGGAACAACAAAAACAACTTGCACCACAGCAGCCAGGCTCTCTGGTTTTGCTTTATCTGAACTACAGCACCTCCCATGGCACTGTTTCTAGCACTGTAGTAGCCACAGGCTGGTATTGCTCCTAGTGAACTGGTCCCCATTGCCTTTTGATGCTTATTGCATTAGGTATGAAGACTGAGGAAAGAGCCAAATCGATTCAGAGACAAAAACAAAACCATATAGGTAATTTAAAGGGACACACTGTCAAACTGCAAAGCACAGCACCATTGAAACAGGTGGCTGCTGAGAATCGGGATTCTTCAGGTGACTTTAAAAGTTATTTGAACATGCTACTGGAGGACAAAGCACAATAGAGTAATAAAAAGAAACATCAAAATATTGAAAATACTGCACTATTGAGCTAGAACTAACTAATTTGTCTAACTATACTGAACAGGCATTACAAGCACACCACTGAATATAGTGACAGTGCCAGAAGAAAGTGCAAAATGCTGGTAGGCTCCTAAAATGGCACTAAGTCCATTAAATGGCTCTGCATACTAAAACCACAGTTAAGATTTTAATATTTGTAATTTTTTAACTGATGTTAATGCCTGACACATGGATGAGGGTATCCTAACTCCAGAAATAGTATACCCAATTACCAGAAGAAGATGGCAGAACTTCCACTGTGGAAGATTTTGCCCTGATAATTCAAATTTAAAGCCTGAATTAAATCACTGACAGTTTTTAATGTCTTTCAAAAGATATATTTGTATGTTTGGTTTTTAACTGTGAATATTTTTATCATTCATATGAATGTCTAGTATTGCTCTGAATGTTACTCAGTTCTTCACCTCAACAAGTTCACACAGCACAGCATATGTGTTCTCTGGTGAAAAAAAGATGGCCCTTTCACAGATTTGAGGACTTCCTTTCCAAAGTTCTGTTTAAAGCCTTCTGATAGGAGTGATTATGTTAAGTTGGTAGCTTGTTAGAAGATAAGTGGGGGATGACATTACCTTGAAGCAGTCTTTCTTTCTAGAGAAAGATCGAAGTTTTGTTTTGCTGAATAACACAGAACTCAACAGAGACTCCATTTCTTGTTCTGCTTTCAGCTATCTTGCACTTTATAGAATGTCTCCTCTGAGCTGGTAACAGAAATGTTCCTTCTTGCTTCTCTTATTCACACAGCTCCCCCAAGTAGTGCCATAGTCCCTTGAATTTAGTTCCTAGAAAATCCCCTTGGCTCAGAAAATCAGGACCTATGCATAGATATGTACTTGGTGATACTCCCCTTCTTTCAGCAAACTAGCTTGAAACAGAAACTCTTATATTTACCCTCAAGGATTATAAGCTTTTGCATCACCTGCCTTACTGTATCTTAAAAAAAAAAAAAAAAAAAAAAAAGATGATGCATTGAGAGAACAACTTGATTTCTTTTCTGTAGTGATGTCTAACTTCTTGAGGTGTGAAATCTGGAGGCAGATTTGTCAGGTAATAGTCATGCATTGGACAAACACTACCTTCATCTTCAAGGTACACTATAAACTGAGGGCTTGGATATATAGAAGTGCTACAAGAATGAGAAGAGGTTTACTTTCCTCTCATAGGGAAGAATCCTTCCTCTCAGAGGAAAGTATAATGTTGCTACTTGCCCCCTTTAAACCTATTTAAGAGCATGTGAAGGATGGATCTTGTGCTTATACAGTCATCCTTCCAGGGTTTAATTCTCCTCTTTATGAGCAAGAAACCAAACCTCATTCACACTAAGCAATATACATATACAAAGCCTAAGATTCTGCTCAGCAAGTCATACTGCCTCAATGCAGCAAGATACCTGTTGCACAAACAGGAGAAACACGCTGATGAGGTTCAATTAAGTGGTATAAAAGAACTCACTCAACTGACTTAGTGCATTTCTAAGCACATTTCCCACGGACAAGATCCAGTAACCCCCAAAGAGTGCAATGACCAATGAATTGAGTACAAAGTCCTTTGGATTTCTCAAGTCCTCAAAATCTGAAACAATCAGTTCTGAAAGATTTTTTGAAAAAGAGAAAAAATATTATTTGCTATAGACTAGAATGGTATGCACAAGCCCAGTTCCTGGTACAAGTGCCCTGCAATCAGAAAACTATGTATTTCAAGTAGTGTGTTTTGTGTGCCTCTACAGAGAAGAATGGTATAAGGTCTCACTAATTCCTTTGTGCTATTCACTGATAATTTAAGAAGCTGTTTAAAGGTGAAAAAAACCTATAAGGAACTGCTCTTTTCTTTGCATGACATACAGGAGTGAGTTCACCCTGTGCTCCATCCATACAGTCTGTGAACTAGCTTCTCTCTTCAGGACTTGTGGTGTTGCAGGCAGCACAGTGGTACTGGGGCCATGTGAAAATATTGCCATATAACAAGGCTACGTGAGATAATGTGCTTCTGTGTGAGAAGATGTCTTCCTAGTCAGCAAGGTGCTGCTCTTTCCAGAAAAGCACCCAACACACTGTTCTGGTAGGAAGAAAAAAACCATGGCTAGTCCCAGCTTAATTTGACATGGTTTGCAGCATGAAAATAATGTTCATTGCATTTTAAATATAATCTCTTTAGCTAGCACCAGTAAACTGTAAAGACCAGTCTTAATGCTAGAATCCCTGATGGTTTGAAGCACAGTGTGTTGAAGAAGGAAATTTTGAAAACTTTTTTGGATAACAGGAAATGTTGGCACTGCCACCACCTTCACAGCTATTGTCCCTGATGAAACTGGCTTTTGCTACTTCCTCAGCCATACAACGCCCCTCTATAGTCTCTTTTCTCCTTCAGTTGAATGCTGTGATGAGAGGCTCAAATCTTTTGTCCCTGCTATACTTAGTATCTGTCCTTGTATGCAATAGTTTTCTTTCCCTTCCAGATGTTATCAAAGTCCAATAACTGCTCTTGAGAGCCAAGACAGATGTAAGCTATTTTTTAAAACACAATTCAAGCCAACTTTCTTTCTTTGAGATGTAAAAATATAACGAAACATTATGAATGCCTTTTAATGCTATAGAAATGCAAAAATAAGTGCTATAATAATCATTAGATTATTTATCATCATCTGTCAAGGCCAAACCCTAGCTCTAATAGCAATCACCATGGCTAGGCTCCAACGCAATTATTATCAGGGACCTGCTCCAAAGACCATTGTCAAAGTCAGTGAGAAACTTTTTCCCACTGAGTTCAGGCTACTTTGGATCAGGCTCCAAACTGCCTAAGCCTGCAGAAGCTGCCTTCGGTCGTCCCAAAGCCAACATTCACAACACAGAGGTTGCTGTTGGTGGATATACTTCAAGACAGCAATTTCTACAGCACTGCCTGGGCAAATTTGGCCAGCCAACTTTAAAAAATAGCTAAGTATTTTCCTTTGTTACCTCTGGTTGCTGTATCCCTTACTGTCACCTTAACAGTTGAGGTGATGCTGATCAGTCTCAGTATTGTCATTTGTGCTTGAGGATCCTTCAAACAGACAGTGACTATTAGTTGCCCTGGCAGATCAGAAATGCATTGCAGCTTCGACAGCAACTTACGAAAAAATGGCAGCAAGACCTTTTATTTTCCCAGCTTCTCTACTTCATGCTTGAATAAGATAGGGCATAAGGAGCGCAAGTTAAATTGTAACAGCTAAAAACTTCCAAATCAAAACCAAGTTTGCCAAAGCAATATAAAGTTTTCATTGCTGTTTGACTCTGTGCAAAGGGAGATATGGGTAGCCTTAGTAGTGACACACATTCCTGCCAGTTTTAATCAACAGATAATTAATAGCAAATTATAATCATAATAGCATATTTCATCCCAAAGGTTCCACGAGCTCTTGATAAAAAGTTGGCCAAATGCTGTACTTAATTATACTCATGCAATCGAGTTCAAATGAGGGTCGATGTCCTTTAACATCTGCAATGCAGCCACTTCCAAGAAGGAACATAGCACCTGGTCATCAGAACACACTGCTCTGTGCAAT
Source organism: Buteo buteo (assembly GCF_964188355.1). NCBI lineage: Eukaryota > Metazoa > Chordata > Aves > Accipitriformes > Accipitridae > Buteo > Buteo buteo. The sequence continues at coordinate 22,617,743 of NC_134191.1, forward strand.
GAGAAAGGGCAAGAAGTAAAGACTCTCTGAAAAAGTCAACTGAAACACTGGGGAATACTTAGCAGTTATTACTCAGATAGGAACTGGGTGAGGGAAATTGAGTTAGTCTTTTGTTAGCTAGTACAGAGAGAATGCTATGGGATCTTGCATCAAAAATGCTAGCCAGAACCTTAAGATTCAGCTGATCCATTTCCAACACTCCATAGAAGCATCCTTCTGCTCAGTAAGTAATGTCACACTGTGCAGCACCTGTGTGATTACATTTCTTATCCAAGTCCTGGCTAGCCATAACCTTGCTAAGCTTTTGAGATCTGACGACTTAAAACCAAAAGGCTAATGACCACAAGCCTTGACAATTTAGCAAATTATTGGCAACAAAGGCTACTGCAGGATATGGTGCTTGAATATGGTACATTACTCAGTGCACGATCTTTATTTGCTGAGAGTTAGTTCCTATCTGATATCTAACTATCAAAAGCTACAATATAAAAAAAAAAAAAAAAAAAGACACACACCCCCCCCCAAACAACCAACAGTGACCATGGGGATGTATTTTCCTTTTGGCAAAAAACCCAGCCGTATAAATGATACCTTTTGGAAAGATTACACTCTGGAATTGTTTAAGCAATTGACAAATAGAATGATCAGAGCAACAGTCTGTTTATCGTGTCATCTAGAATAGCATTAAAATTACTGCACTGTAGCTTGTAAGGTTTAGCAGTATTAAAACTGGTGCAAATACAGTGACAGCAATAGTTCTTAAACCTGCCAAAACAAGTACTGAGTTGTTCTGTACTTATCAGTGCAACTGCCTTCTTCCTTCAGGCCTGCAGAGAACAGCTTCCAGTTTACGCTCAGTTTCAGTTTCCTCAACTGAAGTAGCATGTTTAGGGCTTCAGCCCTCAAACCCCTAATATCACCTTTCTTAGATTGCTAAAACAGTGCCTCAGTAACATATGTTGCCAAATGCACACTGTTACACTCTCCAGATTAGCCATGTTACACTAAATTCCTGGAAGTGACAGTTTCCCACTGGCAAGCTTGTCCCACATGTAAATCTTGGGTCTCTTCTCAGAACCGACTAGAGAGTGGGACACTCCAGACTTAAGCCCTTCTTTCTCCCAGAGATGCCTACAGCACATGCGGCCAAGCCCATGCTCACCCAATATGTCCTTCAGGGGAGTCAGCACACAGTCACACCCCTAGGGAGACAGGTCTGTGTATCCAGGAACCATACATTCAACAGATTCCCCTAGATGTGTGCTTCTGACTCATCAACTTGCCAACACGGCAGGCGAAGCCTAGCACATTTATAAATAATCTGTGGGAAACTCGGGGGAAACCATAGTTTTCCTCCCTCACAGGAGCTTCTTTAAACAGGAGCTCCCTTTCCTTAGATGTTTGTAAGGAATTCTGTGGCATATAACAGCATTAAAAATCAGATACTCACTAAGTTCAATGGACAGACAGAGATCTTTATGTGTAGGTACCAAGAGCAGTACAAGTGTCAAGAGCACCACAAGCTTGTGCAGCCTGTGCTGAAATCCATGCTGTATTCTCATGGCTTTGAGTTTAAAGTTAACTTGGACACATCTGCATGCCTTGTAAGTCAGTATAACTGCAGCCCCGCAAATCTCTGAGTTATGATGGAACAGCAGCAGATCTTTTTCAAGTCAATGAACTGTAGCATGACATACAATTTTAAGTAGAACTTTCCACTGGACCCTGTCACAGCTCTCCTAGCAGCTAAAGCTTAAATAGTTAGAGATAATGACACTGCCTCCAAAACAAATCACAGACTTGTTCCTTTCAAGGGATGCAGTCAGGAAAAAGCTGTAGGTAGGAAGGCTGGGGAAGGCAGGAAGGGAGGAATTATGGGTTAGCATTCTGGCTCTGTGATACTACAGCACCAATTTCCAAGCATATTGGATCGGTAGGGTAATTTTAACTTTCCAAATCTCTCATGGACCATAATCAGATCAAACCGAATTGAGGTGAATTTGAAATCTACTGTCTTAATACAGGTGGACTGCTGAAATGTAGATCACACGCAGTGGCCAGCAGCTCATGAGCAACAATTTGGGAACCACTGTGCTAGGGCTTGCTCTGCACAGTGTTGGCTATTAACAGAAATTGCCACAGAATTTATTCTCTTAATATCGAGTTACTCTGCAAAATTGGAGGTTTCCAGTAGAAAGAAATACCTCTCGGCCAAAGCACCTCATTCAAAAACGTGAGGAGAAGTGGTACAAAATCTTCTACCTGCAGCTGCAGATGGCTAGTTTATGTAGCTACTTTTCAGATGGTGATTTTGACCTTACCAACACAAATTGTCATGGAGGCAAAAGACAGCCAACGCCACTGCCTTGTAACCAGTGCAGAGGAAACCTAGACAGCCACACGGCCACAACATGGCAGGTCACCCACAGATGTCTTACCAGACAATGCCAATGGAGTGGGGAGGGCTGTAGCCTCTTCTGTACTCATGGCACATCCATGCCCAGAGAAAGGTAGCTCTCCTGTTTAAGATCCAGCCTCAAGTGAACTGAGTAGTCAGTTAGTACTCCTCTGGGAACAGGTCTCAATAACTGAATATATCGTAGATTTTTAAAAAGCCAAGTCAATCAGAACCAATACTTAGCCTAAGCACAAGGACAATGGGACTATGATGAAGACAAGGGCTAATCAAGTGCTAATCAGTAGCAAAATCTATAACCCTGAGCAGTAGTTTTTCATTGACACTGTATAAATTAGCTAGAATATCATTAGCTATTACCTTTTCAAACCACATGGGCAAAGAAAATTCCTGATTATTATGGTGGATTACAGGACAATCCAATTATTATTCTCAGCATAAATACTCCTTGTAATTAATGGGCAACAGTGTTAAACTCTGCTAGCATATTTTCCACATTAAAAGTCACAAGCAAGTCATTGAAGAGTTTGAGCAATCTGGCAAACCCTGCACAATAAGCTGGGTTTCAAAATGGTAATTAGCCAATTCTATGAGATGTATCCTCTCTATCTGCAAGTCCTAGTAACAAACATCAGTGTTTATATTTCTATTGCTGTATGATTATCATGTGTTAAACATTAGTTCACACATCATCCTTAAATTCACATAAAGCAATGTGGACATTAAGAAGACAGACAAAAATTTGGGATGGGTTCATAATTCACCGACAAGGTAAACGATAACCAAAAATCCCCTCCAGACCTGCTTGGGAGGAAGAGGGGACTAGGTCTTCCTGACTTGACAAGTGTATGACAGTGCAATGTACACTGCTGGTTTTGTTACCAATTTTGTGTATCATAAGCCGAGAGATGCTAGCAGACATTGTGAATGTTACTTCATCTTCTAACCAACAGACGCTGTGCTTTAATGCAGTGAAATATATATAAAAGACACAGGGCTGACTCTTCAACTACGCCGACGGCTACTTTAATCCTGCCGCAAAAGAAACCATCTTACCTTGAAAACCTCTCTAGAAGGTGTTCTTTTGGTTCAGTCCTCTGGCCAGTTGTCACTGCCATCCACTCATTTCAGAGAGTCACCTGGGAAGTCAAAGGAGCCAATGTTTTCTTCTTCTAGCTGTTAACGTTCATTGGATATCTGGGATGCGTCTGCCCTTGGTGGAACACTGTATGACAGGGGAGAGCATCTGCTCAGTGATGCCTGGGACAAGGCAGTGCTGCTCCAAGGGGCCATCGCCGTGGTGGGCTCACCCCACTCTTGCCCCTGCTGGGGAGCATGCCCTCAGAGAGAGACGGCCAGGGGGTTCTGACTGGAAATCTTACACGGAGAAAACGTCAAACTGAAAAGGGTCTCAGGAAAGGGGCGATTCTGCCCAATTCTTTCCCTACACTTAGGCATTTCTGAGGCAGTTTGGAAACATATCTACGTTTCAGCACTTTGAAAACGCAGTTCTGAGCTTTCGTGTTTGAAATACCTCTCCACTTGGAAACACACACCACTCCAAGTTTTTCTAGCAGCTCCCCAGACTTGCCGTTCTTAACTTCTTTGTTCAACTTTTGTTAACTGAGGCCGAGGGGAAACCCGCAATCGCCAAACTGCTCAGGGGGAACCCATCTCCGGCACGGCTCTGCCTGACAGGGTTGTGGAGCCTGCCCGGAGAGGGACGAGGGGGGAACGAGCGCCTTGGTAAGAGGCGTCGCCTCCACGCAGAGCGATGGGATCGGGCGAAGGCGGGTCAGGCCTGAGAGGAGAGCCGCGGGGACCGAGGACCGGGGGCCGAGGCCGAGGCCGGGGCCGGGGCCGGGGCCGGGGCCGGCCGCCGCCGCCGCCGCCGCCGCCGCCTGTGGGCCCGACCGCGGTCCCTCTCCTCAGGGGCGGGCTGGGGGCGGGGCGGGGCGGCGCGCGGCCGGCCCCGCTGCTGCGCGGCCGCTGCTGCGTGGGGAGGGCGCGGCGGAGCGGCGGGCGCCGAGCTTTAAATGAACATTACTATCGCTCGGGGAGGGCAGCGCCGGTGGCTCGGGCCGATTGGCAGCGGCGACTCTTCTTCTTCTTCTTCTTCCTCCTCCTCCGCCACGGCGGCAGGTAGGTGTCCGCGTTTGAACGCAAACTTCAGTCCTTCCTCGTGCTCGGTTCGCGGCCGCCGCGGCACCCTGAGGCGAGGCGAGGCGAGGCGAGGCGAGGCGAGGCGAGGCGAGGCGAGGCGGGCGGCGCTCTCCTGCCCCGCGGGGGGACACGGCGGTGCCCCGCGCCCTTGGGCGGGCTGCTGCCGGCCTGGCGGGACGCGGTCGCGGGGGGACGCGACCGCCCTCGGGGGAAGGAGGCTGAGGCGGCGGCGGCGGCGTCTGCTGGGAGGGCGGCGGAGCCCCGCGGGGAGAGGGGAGAGGGCCCCCGCGGAGGGGCCGGGGTCGGCCGCGGGAGCCGCTGAGGGGAATCGCCGGCGGGAGCCGCTGAGGTAAATCGCCCGGGAAACGGCCGCCGGCGGCCGCCTGTTGCCGTCGCACGGGTGGCGGCTGCGGGTGCCGAGGAGGGCGGCGGTGACACTCGGTTCCTTTCAAACGCACGGGCAGTCGCTGCTGAGAGGGAGCCGCTCAGCCTCCGCCTGTCCCTGCGCGCGTTCGCAAAGGCACGGTTGTCGCTAGAAACCGAGAAGAGAGCGGGGGTCTGCGTGACCTGCGGGGCGTCCCTCGGCTCGCCGGGGGAACGCCGAGCTCTCGGTTCAATGGAAATCCTAAACAGCCTCATCCTAATAAAAGTTATTTCCAGAAGGTGGAGTGTTTTATTTTCTTTCGTTTAATATTCAATGCGTTCCGATGCTCTGTTAGTCTGTAGCAGAGCCTGGATTTGAAAACACGAAGTGTCAGCCTAGTGCTCTGTTGCTGGCTTGTTGGTAATGGATTTAAAGATTTAGTTATCATTTCAGTTCCTGTATTACCTTTGCCCGGTTGCTTTAGAACTCGTTTAAACTGTATTTTCAACAGACATGAGTGAACTTTAAAGAAAATCAGGTCAGGCATAGATTCCGGGCATCAAACCCTTTTCAGGTCCCAGAAATAGCCACAGAAGTAGCGCGACCAATTCTTTTTTCATGCACAAAGCTTTTGATTTTTTATCTTTGTTGGAATTTCTGGCAGATACTGGAGCTTATCAACTAGATATTTTCAGCTTAGTTTATCGAAATAAACATGCTTCCTAAGCTTGCGTTCTCATGCAATTATACTGGTGTCCCCTCACTATGAGAGGTTTGCGTTTCTGAAAGAGATAGTAGTTCTTAAAATAATAAAGTCTGTTTAGCACAAGCTTTTTCTTCTTGCATTTTTAGGGTTTAGATCTATGAGAAGGTGAAAAGGAAGATGCCTGTTAGGGAACGTGCATATGAGCTGTTATGGGGTAAAAAAATGTACTTGGATATTAATAAAAAAGGTTCAGAGAGAATGTTTTCTTTCTAATATTCTGTACTCGAAACAATGGGGATCTTAAGTTATTGTATGTCTTATAAAGTCTTGAAACAAGAATTGACAAATATTTATCTTGCAGTAAATGGGTCAGATGATAACATCTTCCACTGGATCTCTTACTTCTGTATTGGACAGCTTTGGTTGCTAAGTAGCTGTGAATTTCTAATCCCAAAGTAAATGATGTCATAATGACATCATCACGTCCTTTCACTTGATTGATTCTCATAAGAGAACAGTAATGAGATTTGATATACATGTCCCATCTCTTTAATATTCTTCCTCTGCTTCAGGGGATTTCCTGACCTGCCTGGCAAATTCCAGTGAATCACACTGAGCTCTAGTAAAAAGACATTCCTTTTGGAGATGAGGTGGAACATTAAAGGGACAGTGGCTGATCCTTGTCGCTTCAAAATCTGAGGAACTTGGCAGCTTATGTTTTAAGTGTGGAGACCTAGATATGAAGGGCAGTGATTTAAAACTTGGAGTTAATAAATTCGTGTGCAGGTGCAAAAGTGACTTGAATTTCAGACACTCAACTTGAGCTGTTCAAATTGACTTTAGTTGGGGATCAAGTTACTTAATGTGTGTGAACCTAAATACTTCAGGTGGGGCAGGGGAAACAGAGAAAGCATAAGCTGGTATCTTCCTTCAGTTGCCAAAATAAATTTCAGTCCTAATGGTAAATGGATGAAATCGGTCAGAAATTGACATGTTAATACTGTGTTAAGAACCGACAGCTCAATATTATTTTTTCTTTTAACTAGGTAGCATAATTTAACCATTGATACTTTTGAAGCATTTTAATATCAACACTGGCATTGTACGGAACTCCTCGTAAGAGAGTTCTAAATCTTTAGAGTTTGTAGAATGTGTAAGAAATCACTGTTTTTTTGTTTCTTCTGAGGATAAAGGTACAAATGATGTCATTTGGTGATGATCAGGACGGACTGCTAGTTTTTGCAGTTTATTTTTATCATGTGTGTGTTCATATGAGCATGGGTCTGCATAAATTTTAGGCAGTTGTTTTCATGATAAATAGTAGTTTTGGGATCATGAGTTTCTTCATACCCAATGAGTCTGAAATATTCTAGACAGGGCTGTGTGCATTTTCTGTGCATAAATCTTACTACTTCATGTGCATGTGGAAAATGGAGAAATGAAGCAATTATCATGTCTGCTTTATTGAACATGTAGTTTCGTTTGGTAAAGTTAAAAGCTGAGTCTGTCTTATAATATTCAGAGGCTGCATACACCAATCTCGCTTGATTCATGAATGTCGTGGGTTGCTAAAACGCATTTCAAAAGTAAACAATGATTTGTTAGGATGAACGAGTTGGTGGTTAATGTATTTACTGAAGATACTGACTGCTGATGTGATGCTTCTATTATTGCTAAAGTACTGCAGCATTGATGGCACTATTAAGTATAACAGAGTAGTAATTGAGCATGAGGACTGGGAACAAGTAGGAAGGTGGTGGGGGAAGATGTTTTTGACTGTATCTTTGAGTCTATTCACCATGTAAGTGCAATTGAAGCTACAGATGCAAAAAGGAAGTTTCTAAATAATCTGTAAGAATTCTTCACTCATCATCCTATATGCAGTGACAAATTTCCACAAGCTTTAAATGCTTTCTGGGATGACTCAACTACGAACAAGTGATTTGGAAAAAAAATATTATCTCTGAAGAGAATCCTTGGTGACAGTTTCTTTTCAAGTTATCTTAGGATTTTCTGCTTACCATGATTTCTTCTAACTCGTGCTTGCCTTGAATGTTGGAAACAAAAAATGAATTTGGACTTGGGGATATATCTGTGCCTTTCAACTGCATGTTAGATGGTCATCTGTGACATTTGCATGGTTGTGCTTTTAGTATGGTGACACATTTGGTTACATAAAATGCAGAAAGCAGTGCACCTCAAAGCCTTTCTGAATGCTCGTAATGGAAGGTTGATGCTGCAGTCCTGACCTCTTTGAACAGGCGATGACAGCGCAGACGTGGCCAAATAGAGAAAGACAGTGAACACTTTCACAATCGTGACAGATCTCACTTAAAAGACAAGGTCAGTTCTTGCAGTGGCTCAGTAAAACAACGGACAAGGCAACGAAGTCTTTTGTTGTATGAATAGCAATAAGAAATGCAATCTTTAGATTTTTTGCTATCTACCACAAGACTAAGCTGCTTTCAGATCATGGGTGAATTATCTGGTTTCTGGCTTAAAAAACCCACAACTGATGTGCTTCAGAACTTCTAGCGACTGAGATATTTTGTTCCCTGCTTCCAGAAGCATGTCTTTTGACTGTCAGTGTGAGGATAGCCAGCGTTTAAGCCCCAACTTCTGCTTTTGTCTTAAGCTCTGTGTGAGAATAGAATGAAATACCAAGTGGATTATTGGATTTACTTTTTTTTTTTACTTAGATTTTCAAGGGGGAAATAATATCTATAAAATCTGAGACTTTCTCAGGCCACTTGTGTGAGCCTTTTATAAGGGCAACACCAGCGGTTGAATATTTGAAATGTGTTTTGTTCAGTCAGATTGGAAAGTAACCTGATAAGTAAATTCATCTACAACTGGATCTTCTTTATGCAGCTGGCAGATTTTTTTTTCATCAGTAAAGAGTGCTATTTACAGAATGCAGACAGGATTTGGTCCCTCATATACTAGGAAGTAAAATACTTTAAAAATATATTTTTGTATATATACTCTACCCTCCTTTCTGTTATGAAGGAATTTGAAGAAGGAAAGTCACACAGTGTAACACGAACAACAAATCCTTACTCTCCAAGAAACACTTTGGGTTTTTTTTATTTTTGCACAAATGTATTTTGCAATAATTTTAATTGTTCAAGATCTGGCCAACATGCAAGCTTGTGAACACAGAAGATGCTGACCACGTCCACAACAGAGCTGATGTAGTCTGCAAACCAAGGACAAAATGCTGCTGTCGGTTGCACTAGTGTAGCTGGAACAACATTAGCTTGAGAGGTCATGCTTTGGCTTTTCCCCAAGGAAACAGACCCAAACCATTTACATTAACATTCTGATATTTCCACATTGCTACACTGATCAGGCTTAAATGTGCAGAAAAATGCCACTCTTTTACAATAATTCTGCTTTGTATTGTGTTAATGACAGCTCTGTTACAAAAGAGCCCTGTGGGTTACTGGGAACCCACAAGGTATAACAGGTACAAGTCCTTTGACTTCAACTGTAATTGATGCAGTGCTTTCAGTAATCACTCTGGTGTCTCAGAAGTCCTGTGTTTGTCTTACTCTGTAGGAATTCAGATGTGCCACTGTTGTCTGTTTAAAAAAAAAAAAAAAGCAAAACCAAAATCAAACCCCCCCCCCCCAACACCCAGAAAAACCTAAAAGAAATAAAATAAAATCCAGATTTGGGCCTTGCACACTGGTAGCTAACATTATCTATTAGATATGAAAAGGCTTTCTATTTAAGACTTAAATTAAGCATGTTTAGGTATCAATAGTTCCAAAATCACTTTTCCACTCAAAATTGTTTCTGAAAAAATTCATCATCTAAAAATAGAAGTTAAGAATAATTGAGTGATTTGTTAAGCTGGAAATTTTTTATTTTATTCCAGTTTTGATCTTTATATTTTAAAAGATGTGATATGTTGTTAGCAAACTTAATGCTGATTTTAGTCTGAAGTGCTGTCTTAGAATAATTTTTGTGTGAATTGAATCTTTTCTGTGTAAAATAACGATTGTTTTAATGTTTAATAAGAATAATGTTATCATGAAAAGCATGCAGTGAAAAATCAGTACTTCTGATACCAATTGTATTCATATGCTTATCAAGCAATGCCTACACAGTTGAGGTTCGTTCTGTAACTTTACCAAATTGTATAACAAGACTAAAATCTAGGCCAGAAGAAAGGAAGAAAAAGTCACATCAGAGGTGAATAAATACATCACAAAATTTTCTTTTGAAAAATATATGCTTTCAGTTACTGATTAATGTATTCCTTTCAATACAAATTAAAAATTCATAAGTAAATTGTCTCAGTCTGATCTTGAATTGTGCTTGTGCAAGAAATTCTGGTTTGGGTTTTTTTTTTTTCCTCCCTCTGAGGTAAAATGGGTAGAACTAAGCTCAAGATGTAAACTGTTTTCCCAGAGAAGTTTGCTCAGGTTTTCATCACTTCTGAGCAGTGGGTGTTGGAGGGGCGGGGGAGATCTTGCACACTTTGTGCAATCACCTTTCTTCTGAAATGTGACTTACCCTCAAAGGTAAAGGGCACATACCACCAACTCTTCACCAGTCTGAACCCTAGAATTAGTTAATTTGGGGGTTCTGCGATACAGCTCAGGGGAATCGGTTTGCTTGTTGGTAGTTTTTTGTTTGGGTTTTCTCCTGGCTGAAATGTAGTGGAGATGCAGTCTGACAACTGATACAGTGCTCAAAGAGAAAATATTTTTCTCTATCAAGGTGATATTGCTGTTTAACAAATCTCTTAATTTCAGGCTATGACAACTGTTTTCCCGCTGTATGACTGTTTTCTCAGTGAAGCTGAGATGAAATGAGGCAGCTGTTTTAAAAACAAGTATCACAGGAATAAAACATGGCCTCCTGTTGTGGATACAACAAGGAGGGCACTGTTTAGTATTCTTCGCTTCCTCAATTGTTTTTAAAGGCTAATGAAAGCCTAAGGAGACACTCAGACAGTCATACTAGCACAAATCCCTATTATTGCTCTGATGATGAGCCTTGATGCTGGAAATTTTGCATGCTGCATCTTTGTTGACTTCTGTAAATGCTACAAATAGCAGGAAGGGATAGATAAAATGACACAGATGCTTTAATTATGATTTGATTACAGAGCAACCAGAGGAGTCTATTCTGAGGAATATGCAATTAGAGAAAATTCTGAGGACTATCTAACCTTCCGAAATTAAAATTAACTGGGATTATTTGAGCAGGGTTTTAACATTTCTGAAAGAATATAATTCCTCAAGGATCTTGCTGCTCTTGTGTAATAGATCCTCTCTAGCTTAGCAGATGGGTTTCAGGGTAACACAATGTCATCTTCTTCAGCTGCATCTACTGGTTTACTTCACGCAGCAGTCCCATCTTAGTATCTCTTGCGGGTCATGCACAGGAGGGCGATGCAGAACCTGTATTTGAAGTGGAAGTAAGCAGCCACCCCTGGGCTGAAGCACAAAAAAAAGGAAGAGCAGTTTAAGCATTCCTGGATCATCTCTCCATATCTTATCTGTGAAAACAGAGGTTTTTCAATCTCATGAGCAAGAAAATTAGAGTTGTGCAAACATGTTATGCAGGTTCCAAAGGGAAGGCGTAGATGGAAAATTCCATGCCTTTTTCCTCTTGCAAACTATTTAATAGCAGAAAGCTACATGGTTAAATATGTTAAGCCTCTTTGTGGGCTTACTTGAATTTAATTCCATTGATTTCACTAGCTGTCAAACATGAGCAGAATTCAGTATCTGTCCCAGAGTTGAAGAGCAACATGCTTTCAGCCTCAAATGTAAAGACACTTAAACCTTATGGAAGTTACATTCTCAAATAGTAATCATGCTTTCTTCACTTTCCTGAAATGAGTTCACCTATTTAGACAGGCAGCGTCAGCTTGGAGACTGATATCAGGCACAGAGTTGATAAAACAATGAGTTGCACCTGTTAGATGCACGAACAGCGAGGTGAGGGCACAAGCAGGTCAGGAGGCTTTCAGGTTGCAAACAGCACCATGTACACATAAAGGTGACAGTAGCTGTGAACAATGGTTTATTTGCTTTTCCTCAATGCTTAGCATGTCATTTACCAGCAGTGGAGGTTTATATCTTATTTTCTGTAGAACCTAATATTTAAATAGTTATCACTAATGCTTGAAAATCATTCTTCAAGTGTAGTGTCAGTTACTGTCCCTGAACTACCTCTGCCCAGCCTGAAAGAACAGGACCTGACAGCAGTCCTCCTGGGCTCCAGTTTGGGATGGAGTGTTCGCTTTGGAGCTGGAGCGTGGCAGCAGTGGAAGGGAGAAAGACTCCCACTTCAGTGAGCTTCACGCGCTGCTATTCCAGCTGTTCGTAGAGGCCATGTGAAACTGGGCTTCGTTGATCTTGATGCCTGGATGCTCTGTGAGTGGATAGGGGGTTGTGAGAGTGGCACCAGCTGGTTTCGTTCACCTCCCTGACGGGTCTGTTCTGAAGACTGACCTTGCTTTTGACCTTGCTTACCTTGAATAGCAACGGATACACCTGACCTGATACTGAATGAATGTGGCCAGCATAGCTGAGGATAGACAGTATTCAAGACACTTAAAGAATTACTGTTCTTTCTGAACAGGTACTGAGCAAAATTAAGCTTAAGTGTAGCTAAAGATCCACTGGATTCAGCAGCCTGTCAGTCTCCGTTGCCAATTGTAAGGGCATTTGCTAGTGTAGTGCCTTCTTTATTTATTTTAACGTCTTTTTAAGAGCCTTCGAACCCTCCAACTTCAAAGCATTTCTGTTCCTACTGACCCATGTGTATTTCACAGGGATAAAACCTCTAGCTAGCAACTTGGGGATGATTTGTCAAGGGTCGCTTTAATAAATTAGGTTATTTATTTTCTGCCTGAAATTCCCTGGTTGGTGACTAAGAGAAACTTTGTATTAAGCTGTGCAAAGCATAATGAGGTTGCTGTAATGCTTTGATGTGGAAATGCTTAAATGCTAAAAAAAAAAAGTGGTGTTATTGATAGAGAAAGCTTACTTAAAGTGTTTAGGGACAATTTATATAAACCAAATATAGATTATACTATAAAGATTATAGATTTTGATAATAGACCTTTAAAATTTTAATATTGGACATCATAAAAAGGTCAAAATAAAATTATTTTCTTGAATGGCTCTGCAGATAGTTACAAACTTAGTCCTTTTAAAAATAGAGATGTATTTGTTATCAATGATAGAGAAACTAATATTGCAATAGATGTACAGTAAGATTTTTTGTTTCTTCATATCTGTTACAAAGCCATTCTTCATCAACAAACTTACTGATCTGACTGTTAATTTTTCTGGAATTACAAGGCTATAGCGAATTTGAACTATGCTCGTCTCACTTAATGAAGATGGTTATATAAGAGTTGCTTCCCCTTAGCTGATCGAATTGTATTCCCCATGCCACTTCTTGCTTTCCATGTTGCTTCTAGATTAGCAAAACACAGTTTGCTGTATTTTCTTCTTTTCTTCTTGTATCTATTCTTGAGGCTTATTAGCACAAAGTAGCTCTGAGCCATGGCTTGGACACCAGAGATTCTGAAAGCCTCAAATAGCCGTGATAATGGAGTTGGATGAAGGATGCTGGTTGCCATGGGAACAGTGCATGTGCCACACAAGATAATGTAACTGCTGTAGTGCAGAGATCTGTGCTGCATATTGATTGCAAGATTTTTTGAATTTCTTATAAATTTTGTGCTTTGTGCTAGTGAGAGCAAGTGAGAGAAGCTTGTCAGCTGGACTAAATCCAGAGAGATCTTCCTAATCTGAAAAAAGTTGACTTTTGCAAGTGAGGGGAGAAGAAGGGGTCAGAACTACTTGAGAGTATTGCTAGGTTCACGGCCTTTCCTTCTTGAGCTGACAGTGTCCTAACAGTTGTGTTAAATTGGAGTTAATGATATATTGGAACGGGGGCACTATGGGTGAGTGCCCCGAGTTAAAAGTGACAATAGAAGGCCTTAGGAAACTGAACTTTTACCTATGTAATGTTTCATACGGTGGCTTGTCACCTGGACACTTGCACACTATCACAGTTCACCAGTGTACCTCTTCATTGCTGTTGTTGGTGTGCCACTGAAAAGTTCATTTTTGTTCCAGCTTGTCGAGGACAAATCTAATTAGTGGCATAGCTGTGTAAAATACTGTGATTAAGGAAGATCACACTCATTGACAGCCAAGAGGATGAGTGCAGTATTGGTCATTTCACCAAGCTGGCAGAATGTAAAACATGCAGGTTTTAATCTGGAGGAATTCTGTGTGAACAGGACTGCACTTCATTCTGGGTTTTTTTCTGAAGTTGGGCTTCTTTTTTCTTCAGATGTATGAAAATCACACCTTTTGGAGTGGCAACATCTACCAGGATAGCATAGTATTAGTGGGCTGCTAGAGTCGTCTGCAATCTTGCATAGAGATGAATGAGGCACGACTGGTTTTGCTATAATTCTGCAGCCTAAGTCTTCTGGGTCCTGGAATAACAACATAGAAACTCCAGTTATTGTCCCAATAGCCCAGATCCTCACTGGCATAATCCAGCAAAGGTCTCTCAGTGGTCTACCTGGTGAAGCACTGCTTCACCAAAGGTAAGCCCTGGCATGTGATCTCAACAGAGGCTCATACTCTGCTTCAGGATCCTGCTTCCTTGACTCAGATGAGGTTTCTAGGCCATGTTCGTTCCTCGGTGAAAGGCAGCTGGGTCCACTATTGCTCAGAATGATTGTGCAGGTGAGATAATGCAAATTAAAACTGTCTTTCTAATGGTATCCCCCTGGGAGGGATGATGCCAGAAACTCTTGCTTGCCTTCAGCAGGATTGCTGGCAATTAGCCACTTGTCCTCTCTCTAAAGGTAAAAGTTGCAACTTCCCCAGTGCTAATGTTACTGATCAAACCTGCTACTCCCCTCCTCCCAAGTTACATGTGGGGATACATACCCTTTAAACTTTTTCTTACATCTGCTTTCCCAAATTTTTCACCATGAGGAGTTTGTGTCAGGACACAAATTTCTGGCAACTATTAAAAAAAACCCCAACAACAAAAAAAGTGCTGTTGACACCTGAGACTTATGGGAAGGTCTCTGTTTTTTTGTTTTTATCTTTTCTTTTCTTTTTTTTTTTTTTAATCCCTGGAAAACCTCCTGTTAGAAAAGATCCTGTGTAATTATTGATTTTACAAGGTTTTTGGAGATGATGTATGTTGTTTCGTACCTACCTCGTGCTGTTTGAATCTCTGGGTGTTGTCTGAATCTACCTTAAAAGTATCAGAACTTTAGGAACTGTGAGTTAGTGAGGTTTTCTGTGTCTGCTCTAATAAGATACTTATCTTGAGGAAGAGATGGGTAACTTAAAATATATCTGAGGTATTACTTGTCAGAAATGTGTCTGAGAGGAAGTCTTTAGAAATGTTAGTCTATTGTGCCCTCTGGGCATTATTTGCAGCGTTGCTCATCAGTGTGGGTCATCTCAAATGTGGTGCTAAGATATCCATTCAGTTTGTTCTCGACTGCTGTTTCTGTTTTTTCTTGACTACTGTTCCTGGTTTTAGATCCTACCACCACATCCCAGCAGACTACCTAGTTTTATTGCCAATTCAAAAAATGGGTTGTACAGGATCAGCTTCTCTGGAGTTCTTCTGGGTTTTTTTTGTACAGCCAAGACAAACAGATATCATCAAAGATGCCCATTTATAACCAAGATGCCTGCTTTGTAATGTATAGACAGTTAAATTTTAGACCACTTAAACATAGTAAGGGACTAGTGGCGCTGCACTCTGGTATGTTTAATTAAAGCCATCAGTTTGTAATTTCTTTTGTAAATCTTTAACGTTTTCTGGGATTATGTAATAATTCGTGGGTGAAATCCTTAGTCTTTTTTGAAACTATATGTTGAATTTAGTAAGTGAATTAATTAGTGAACTTGGACATTAGACATTGCTGTACATATTAGTAAGCCTCCCCTGCCTGAGTGAAACCTGACTTGTGGTGTTAGTCACCCACCAGTTTGGCTGAGCCCTTCCTGCTGCACCTAGTTTGAGTAGTGCTTCTCGCCCCCTGCGGTCACTTTGTGTGCGGCTGTTATGCGAACGAAGACTGGGACCTTCTGCCAGGTGTTCAGGGATTAGCCGATTAGGTTTGCATCTGTGTGTGTATGTATACATATAAATACACACACATCACACTGTGTGTTTGTGTGTATGTATATGTGTGCATATACTCTATAGTTCTTATCTTTTCCTACTGTCAATTATGTTCCTGCTGTCATTTGACAATGTTTAAGATGATTGCTTGGATTAGAAAGTGCTTCAGTTAGGATAAATGTGAACAGACTGGAACTGAATGTCAGGTGTAACTTGTTTTGGCCTACGCTGTGCACCCAGCTGGAAATGGCTTGTCACCATAACAAGGTGGTAATATGGTTCTGAATGAATATGTAGCAGTGGCACAGTTACTGTTTGTTACTTCTTTGTCCTTGGACTACCTGGTACTGTCCTGGTACTGTCACGATTTTAAAGAAATACTCAGCTTTTAAGTATGGGCATATTTAGGAATATCTATAAATACATACAGCAGCGTGGCTCAAAGTGCCCATGAAGAACGCCAGTGAATATGCTTACTCTTTGTGGTGTTTTATGGTGTTGATGTCTATTGCATTGTCCCCAGGAATTTTCAATTTCAAAATGATGCTTAATTTGATAAAGGCAGGGACTGATTTTATAGTGCAGTATCTTTTCAACTTACATTTTTTCTGAACAAAGTAGAGTTTGAGGGGCCAGATAACAAACACACATGAAAGACAGGGAATCTGCTGCTGTCATTCTGTGGAAAACCACCTAGGTTACCAAACGTATCAACTTTCATGTTATCCCTTAGGTGACTTTTCTTGGTTGAACTCCGCTGAATATGAAAGCTGCTGCTGACTGCTAAGGTCTTGTGTAGCATCTAGTGCACAACATTCTGTAATTCTGCCTTGTTTACTGTACCAAAGCGGCAGGAATTGAGTGATTATAAAGTAACAATTAACACCCTGTAGCTGAATAGATTTTGGGAGCGTAAGTCTGATAAGAAATGCAGCTGCCACCCTCTCCCCTATCCTGCCAAAAACCCCAAAACCCACAAAAACTCTGGCATGTAAGATGGTTGCTGGATTGAATACAATAATGTTTCAATAATCAGCATGTGTAGTTGAGAAGGGAATGAGTATTTCTGAAGAAAACAGCAGGAAAGTGAGCCAAATGCTTACCTTGGAAAGGTCAGTGACTTGAATGGTTCAACAGTAATTTTTACTCATCATGAATCTGGCCCTGGCATCTAGGTTCCCTAAGGAGTAGAGGAAGGGCTTTGTTCATTTTTTTTTTAATACAAGCAAATAGAGACTGTCTATGGTTTAACATTCAGAACTCCCTTTTCAAGTGCTCATACCAGCCTTTAAGCAAAAGCAGCAATACCTGACAGTGCATAGATACATGTGGTAGAATTTAATCTTCATGGCTGGCTGAAAAAGGAGATTGATGGTTCTGCTTCACAGTGACACTCAGAGGACTGTAAGGAAGATTGTTTTCCCACATTTGCATTCAGCTACTCCAAGTATATCAATTTCCACTGAGCTTGAGGATGATTTTGATTTTACACAACAAGAGTTTCCAAGGAGGTGCTAGATTTACAAAAGCGGTTGCCAAGGGTCTCCAAGGGACTTGACAGATTTACAGACTGATGACATACTACTAGTGTAGTCTCAGTGGAAATTGGGTTTGATATAAATAATAAAGAATGGGAGGTGCTCAAGGACAATGTTCAAAAGCAATTTAGAGAGGCCATGGAACATTTTGATTTGTCTCAGTCTAATTCCTCCCACAAAGGGGAGTTGAACTGTGACTGGTGGAATTTATTTATTGTAGCTTTATACTTTTTTATATTGAAAATTGACCTTCAGCATTATATTCCACTTCTGTCTGTCTTTATGCAGATTACATAAAAATAAATGGGTAGTTTATGAAGGTAAAATATTCAGGGTGGGGAAGGTTTAAATGAAAATTATCAAAGAATGTTTTTTATTTTAAAAGACTATGTATATCTTAGCCAAAGCAGTTTAGTAATGGATAAATATGGGCTTGGAAAATGCTTAGATGGACCTTTGACAACCTTCACAAAAATCCTAGATTTTTTTTTTTAAGTCTATTTTAACCCCCCCCCCCCCCAACTTATTTGCTGATCATGTCTATACTAGCATTGACAGTATTAGAAGGGTGACCCTATTTAGTTTGTTCTTTTGTTCTTTACATAAGAACTTGCTGCCTTGTCTTCTGAGCAACACAAAAGCTATTTTATTTCTGAGGAACAAATGCTTTCTGAGTGAATCCTGTAAGATGCTGGTCTTCTTTCATGAGGTATTTTTTCCTTTTGCCACTATTTTTGAAATTGTAGAAAATTGCAACAGAATTGCACTGCAAGGGCAGAGCTGCTTATGTTGTGATTTGCTTCAAGTGGTTAAAGAAAAGAATTGCTGAGAGGTGCCTAGGATATGGTGGCTAAATATGTGAATGTCCATGTACCTGCTAGTTAGAAGCCATGTGTATTCTGGCTACAGAAGAATTCTTTTCATTTATAGATGTACTGATGTTAGAGGTGAGATGGAGGTGCAGGGGAATAATCTTCCTTCTTTAAAGGTTATATAGGTGTTGTCTTGAAATGCATTGTATTCAGGCTTCCTCAAAAGCTATTGCAAAAGCTTATTTTTTTGCCAGAACATATTGTGGGTTTTAATCACGTTCATGTATTTACAGTCAAGATTAGCTGCTTCCTTGCTCCATGCAGACAATCTAAAAATCACACTGGTAATGGGTAACACTGATAAACATATAGTAAACCAAACAAAAAAAGTGTGCAGATTTATGGGCTGTTTTCTTCCTAGAAGGTGACAGAGGTGTGCAGCTTGAGGACAGCTAACCTGTTAGCAAATGCACTCCTATTGTTGAAGCACAGAATGAGGGAAAACAGCTGTAATTGCACAAAGATATATCAGTTGTACTTCCCTTGTGGATAGAAAGACGTATAAATAATTAACACTACAAAGGAATGGCCACAATGAAAAGAGTCTAGCATTATCCTCTGGTGTCCTCTTTGGAAAGCAGATGAAAACTATCAAGACCCAACTCCCTGCCTGCCTTGCTGCACATAGGAGACTTTGGCAACAGTAGCAGAAGCAGTGCTGAGATGATTGCTACTTGGTGCTGCAAGAGTGGCTGCTCCCGCTCGGACCTTTTGGGATTAAAGAATGGCCAAGCAACGTAACTGTGGGCATTTTTTGTCCTTCATGCACCATTTTATTCTACTTGGTCTGCTGGTTTTTGGCTGGATGGTAACAAGCAGATCTGCTCTAAGTAATCTGGCTTTCCCCAGCAGGTGGGGGATTTGGCACTGGGCCCCTTGAAGACATTAGGTCTGAGAGAAGAGCTTGCAGCTGAAGAGCTTCGAATAGCAGCAGGTAACAGCCTCAAATTGCAGTACCTCAGACTTGTCACACTTTCTTGCTTCTGGATTAGGAGCGTAAGCAAGCAAAAAATTCTGAGGAATGCTGTAGCCATTTAAAAAAAAAAAAGCAAACAACAAAACCCCTAAGAATTGTTGTTTAAGAACAAACATTGGGTTGGAATGAAGAACACAAGTGATTGTTACACTTAGGCTCACACACATGCCAGATGCTATCTTGTGCCTGAAAGCAAAAAGTATGGCTGTCTCCAGATAGTTTCTATGTGAAACCTGTTGTAAGCCTATCTCAGCATAATCATTGATAATATAAGTATAGCAGAATGTATGGTAACCATGTAAATCTTTTTACACCAGCCATTCTCTGTTGAAGTACATGAATACAGTGTTGATGAATAAAACTATCTGTAGATTCACTGCATTCACTTGTCTGTTCGACTGGGCTGGGCTAGTTAAGGTCACACTGCTTTGTTTATTATTTTTTTTAAGGCATTTGCTGTGTTTGTGTGTGAAGTAAATGTGTAGTTGTTTATCTTCTGTCAGTGTTTGTAAACAAGATTTATTCTGTGGTCCTAGCTAGGAATGTTAGCTGTACAGCAGTTTTTCTCCATTGTGCTCCTACCTTCAAGATGGAGGATTTACGCACAGCTGCTAGAAATGAGTCTTGCTTTTCCAGCAGGAAGCTCTTGTAGTGGAGATCAGGGAGCTGGAAGAGAGGTTGGAAGTTTAAATGAGAAAGCCCAGGGATCTTTGCAGAAAGCCATAGCTCCACTGACCTTGATACGCTTACAGTAGTGGACAATGCAGTTCTGTGTATATAGACATGGTTATGGGGAGCATAAAATGTTGACTGGATGACAGCTGGGCTGCTGTGACATTTTGCAGGGGAGAGTCCTTATTTTCACCAGGAAAGCTGAATTGGTTATTGTTCTGTCTGCAGGATGGGTATCATCACAAATGACTGCTGCTTCCATTTATTTTTTTTGTAGGATTAATTCAGTCCCACCTACTTAATGTCACTGTTGCTTCCATGAAATATTTCCAGTTCTAGAACAGCAAACTAAATTAATCTCCATTCAATTTAAAACAAGGCCCTATATTTCATTTGAATAATGATGACAGCTTTCTTAAAATCAGAGGTCAAATTCCATCACTGGTTGGATGTGCAGAGGAATCTGAAATACATAATATACCATTGAATGAGTTGTGTTTGAGGATGTCTAAACTGTCTTGCAAATAAACGTCTCCAACATAATAGTTTATTTCTAGGGATCTTTATTTAGCAGGAGCATGAGTTATCTCTGCCATGTAGCAGACAAGATTCACAGTTTTCATGAAAGATCTACTACTACAGGAATAAAGACTTCCTTTGTTTACGGGGAGAGAAGCACCCTTGAGGCTGTTGTTTATAGCTGCTGACATGTGATAGAACACAAACATGCCTTTGCTGGTGGAATCTCAGATTGGCATCTTTACAGGGAGGGGGAATCTTCAAGGGTAGCTTAAAGCTGACACTTTGTCATCTTGCAGTGATAAGCCCTTGAAAGAGCTGTATGCACTGGAGTATGTTATGCATAATAAGAATTGAATACTGGAAGAGTTAGAAATGGTAGTTTGTATTCGGTAGCTGAATTATGCAAGGTATGGTGTGCTGTCTTGTGCGGAACATTCTCATTTAATGGGAATTTCTTTGCTAATAAAAGGCTTCAAGATTTGGTCCAATGGATCTTAAAAATGGCAGTGCTATTTGTGGATATGATTGGCAGATGTAATCCCTTTCCTGCTCTCATCTACATCTTTCCTTTCCTAATCTTTGCCAGCCATTAGACCAAAACATAATTAAATCTAGTATTTCAGAATGAAAGTAGACATTAATCATTCAGGGTACTTTTTTCTTTTTCTTTTTCTTAGAAGTTTAAGAAGGATAGACACCTTAATCCCACTGAAGTGCACACATAGGTATTTTTGGCTCCTTTGAAAAATTCAGCCACATTATTCAATATAATCCAGTGGTGATCTTTTATCAACACTTTCTTAATGACATATAAATCTTTGACATTCCCACTGCAAATATTGTGAATTAATTGGAAACGTCATATATTGTTTAAAAAATAATGCTACCATAGTTATTTTTTCTTATGTATTAGTTGTAAGAAATAGGCAAGTTTTACTCTTTTCTCTCTCTTTAATCTTGACACTTAATACCCACAAATGCTTCCATAGTGTAAGAGAAACCAACTTCCCTCAGTTTCCCCTTATCTTTCATTGAGGTAAGTGATGACTTGCTGATAGTCATTGCACAAGCTTTCTTTTTCTGGACAAACCCGAAAAAACAGATCAGACTATAAAAATGTACAAAGTAGCATTGGCCCTTCTCAAGCATTACAAGCAAGTGAATATTTTGCTGCCTTAAACAATGTACAAGGCTTGCCCTGAATGTAGTTATCCCCTAAGTTTATTATGAGAGTTTGATACATGTGCTGCTGTGTCCCTTTAAACAGCTAGCCATTGGTCATATGCTTTGAAGATAGGAATGGTGGAAGTCTAAAACTGGTGATATCTTTAATGTAGCTTATCTTCTACTGGTTGGAGGTACTTCAGTGAGCATTTACGCACATAGGAAACAATATATGGAGTTTATTTGGCCTATTATTTAAAAAAAAGGGCAGGAGAATTTATTCTGCCTTCCTTGTTGGAAAGCTTTATCCACAGCAGCTATCTTAGTATAAACAATTAAGCAAGAGAAGCTGCAATCCGGGGGCCTGACACTTCCTTCTTCTCCCAGGCTCTCCAAGCAGTGTGCCACCATTAGAGGTGTGGTGGGCATCATGAAAACTCATAGTACACAATCATAGAAAATTCAGATTGGGAAGAACCTCTGGAGGTCGTCAGGTCCATGCATGTGCACTGTGTGAGCTGATTTTGTCATTTGTCTACCTTTGAATGGCTTATAGAAAATTTTTAACAAATCAAGAAACTATATGCATGTCACTCAGGTTGCTCACTTTCCCTTCTTCTTCCAAGTTGATCATTGAAAGCAAATTTTTGTAGCTATAAGGAGGTGAATATTTGTTTCCTTACTGCTATAACTGCATAGCATGGTGTGCTGTTTGTTTGTTTAGGCTTGTTAAAATTTGCTCCATTTAGCCAAATGCCCTTTTCCTTCAAAGCAGCACAAGCTCCCAGTGGAAGCTGAGGATATTCACCGCTTAACAGAACCAAGACTTCCGTTTGCAGAATCCCTGCAGTCTGGCAGTATATTTGGAGTAAGTCCATTATGACTGCTTTGGGTTGGCTAGACCTAAATCAGAGGAGAGAACACTTCACTATATGCTATGCAGATAAAGAGCTACTATTTGTCTGTGAAGAAATCTAGCTTGTTTTGACACTTGTTATTTTATTACATTCAAAGGGGTATACATTTAACTTCTGTGCATTATTCTTTAGGAGTCCCCATTTCCTAGTTAATACCTGGAAGATACAGCTTCAGAGGAGCCAGGATATATTGTTCATATTCAGTATTGTGCAATACAGACAGATTTCTTTTCTTGTGGAGAGAAGATGCAAAGAATTGCTTATTGTCTAATAGGCAGAAACAGATTTTTTGCCTTTTTTTTTCTTTAGGAAAGCAAATGCATTTTAGAAAGGAGGTGATTAGTAAATAATAAAAAAAGGTTTAGGAATATAAATCATAGCTTTATTATTTCAATCCAGTTTTATGGTATTGGGTTCTGGGAAAAATAGAAGAACTTACTGTGTGCGTATGTTGGTATGAACAGGTGCAGCAATTGCTTTTGAAATGAGTCCAAGCAAGTAACATTAAGTCCTCATTTTACACCTCACCGAATGCTGTGCAAAGAGCAGAACTTCCCAGCAGCATAAGCAGATATAATTCCATTGATAGCTTTGGCGCTGAGCCTATTCACTTAAATCAGTGAAGTAGTATCTGCTCATGCCTCAGTAAACAAAACCTATTATATTATATAGGTCAGTATTTGTTTTGGGACAGTTCTCAGTCTTTTGAATGCTTTCCCTCCCAAGGTTAACTCTGTATTCCCAAAAAGAGCTTGTATTTCTTCAGCCTCCTGTTCCTGAGGCTGGAAGAATTGTGGGACCAATATTGTCTTCCTTCAGCTGAAACTTTTGAGACCTGTATAATGGGAACAGTATTTTACTTCCAAACTTTTGGAGTTTCAGTCAAGCTCTTGGTGTGAGGAGGAGGGCCTACAAGATGGATAGATGAATGCACTTGCAGGAGTGAAGCCTGAGGGACAGTTTTAGCTCCTTAGAAATACTGTGACTCTGTAGGACCACAGTGTTCCCAGCTTGAAATCTAGAAACAAAGTGGTTAGGGAACTTCCTAAAGCCAAATGCTACTATCGTGAAATGCAGACAGCTTTGCTTCTGTCTTAGTAAATGAATGAGAGTCACTGGAATATTGTCAGTGTAGTTACCTTTAATTAGTAATTTAAAAAAGCATCAATATTGAGGTCTACAAACTCATTGCTTGTGGGGTAGAGTGGTGGTTTGGTCACAAAGTTCTAATAGTCTCTTGTGAATGAAGAGCTGCCTTGGAATTCTTTGTGGAAGGTAAGGAGGTATTCTGCCTGCTGTCTACTTCTTCCTGTCCTTCTCCTGCCATCCAGGTACCAGGGACAGTGGAGGGAATGGAAGAGATTTTTCTGCTGTATTCCTGATTCCTGTAGCTATTACCTAGGAGCTCTGCAATGAGGGATGTGTTGCTGGTCAGTGGTCTTGCATTAGGCTCAGCCTTTTGTTCAGAAATGTTGGTATGGAATATTATCCTTGTTTTGTTTTATTTTAAAATTCATTGAAGTAAGATCATCTTTTGAATATTTGTTAGTTTTCCTAGTCACAGAAACCAGAGAAGTTAAGTGCTTACTAGGTTTTTCTCACTCAGTTACTGTGAAGCCTTGAGCCAGCCATTAAGATCTCTGCTTTTTTTTTTTTTTATTGAAGCATTTGTAGTGAGGCAAAAAAGGGTGTTTAGCCCTCCCCAGTAAATGGAGCCATCTCCTACCTTGCAGGTCTCTATTGGAACCATGCCTCTTTGCTTTCATGAACGCTTTCCTCCTCATATCGCCACAGCATAGATAGAAATTTGAGAGAAGCAGCAGAGCTATGTTTGGCTTGCTCATGAACAAGAGAAGGTTTAAGCAATTTGTATGCAGACCCAAGTAAAACAAATACAGAACAGCCCTCAGCTAATATTATTTTCAGCTATACCACACAAGTAATATAGCTGTGAAGAGGAAAAACTGAGGGAGGCTAAAGGACTGTACTTGCCTTTTTTTCAATGGGGTCTTGCTCAAGTACACACCTTTTTCATTGCTGTGGTCTGACAGCTAATAATAAAGAGGAAGTAAGGCTGAGGGACATTGTGACATCTCTAACCTATCTTAGAAGACACATAGTAGAGATGACCATCCAGCCCACATCTCCTGACATTCAATCTTACTGGCCAGAGCTACTTTGCCTTGTATATGGCCCTGATTCAGCTGTGTTAAACTTTTTGGGTGTTACCTTCGTTTCAAGCATGTGCTTAAATCTCACTAGCTTAAAGCAAATCTTATCCATTTTAGTAAAAAAAAATAAAAAAAAAATGCAGAACTAGATTTAACGAGGGAAAATATGTAATTCTATCAAATATTGATTTAAGTTATGAAAAATACTGTATTTTGTCTGTGCCATCACTGCTGTATGTATTTAATAAAAAGAAAAGTAATGCTCAGTGCTCTGCTACAGAAAGTTGTGTTCTCTTAGAGCTTGAGAAGGCAGCAGTTATTTGCTTCACATTTGGAAGGTGACATTCCCAGCTAGATGGCCTAGAAAATTGTTTTCAAAAAGTAAGAAAAATTAGTTCAGGAGGGCTATTGAACATCCAGCACTCTCCTTTGCAACAAATTGCTGAGTACCTGGCAATACATGACACTATGACAAGTGTTCAGCCTGGGGGGTGGTGACAAGTGATGAGCTATTCAGAACAACTCTTCCCTTTGAGATCTCAGGTGAGGTTGCAGAGCTGCCACTACAAAATTCACGTATTTGGGGCTTTTTTGGAAATTGATAAACTGAGCAAGGATGTTCCATTGACATAAAATAAACATGCTACCTCATAATACTGCTGTCTTTGTTTTTCTTTTTTTTTAAAGAAGTGCTTTTCATAGCATGTTGTAATCATTTCCAAATTGTTTGAAGTTAGTGGACCGACCCTGAGACATAATCCAAGGATAGAAAGATGTTTATGTCATTTGGGGAGCTTTTTGTAGCAGTTTTCATGTGTGTCAGTTCCTTTTTTTTCTTTTCCTAAAGGAAGCTGGTTTTGTAATTGGCTTTTGCAGATCAATTTTTTTGTTTTACTTTTGCTCTTAAATATGACAATGTGTCTTATGAAAACAGTGCAAAGGGAAATGATGCCAAATTCATTATTCCAAAATGCGTAGGACTTTTTCTTCCCTTTAGATTTGTTTGTCAGGAGCTAGTATTTGGTACTATTACCCATATGGCTGTGGGACTTTCTTTTCAGCTAAGGGTTGGAAACTTTTAAATGGGGGGGTAACTAAACACTACCAAGTTGCTGCTGTAGGCTGAGGGAAATGAGCTTTAATGTGTCATTGGTATTCTGTCTGGGTTTCTGACTAGCATTTCAAAGAGAAATTGTCCTCAAGAGATTTAGTCCTGTGATTTCTATTGAGTCCAGCTATTGTGATGGGATTCTGGGAGCTGAAAAAGAGCATAAAAATACCTGTAGAGCAGATACATGAGAAATAAGGCTTATAATTATGTTGCTCATTATTAAGTTTGTTTTTAACAGCTTCCTGGAACGTGGGATATGCCACCAGCCACATCTGGGGTAGAATTCATCAGCTGTTTGTTAGAAAATAAGAACTACAGATACACAGAATGCAATTACCAAAGCTGAAATTTTGCCAAGACTCTGGATTTACTTTTCAAAAAATGCCAAGGCATTTTTCACGGTCACAGATTATGACGCTTACCTTTTGGATGGGATGCAACGATAGGCTTATTGTGAAGAATATGGTTGCAGAAATAATTTGCCTAGCATATAAACAGCATCTGCATGTGGTAGTATTCCTCAAGAGAAGAGAGAGAGACAGCTGAGCTGCTAAGCAGTACAGATAAATTGTATCTGAAACGAAAAAGTATTGGTTACAGGAGGATATAGGTAATTGGTACCGTATGTTGTTCCAAGCTTCTTTCTTCAACTGAGCAGTCATGTATTACAGAGCAAATAACTGAAACTGCTTCAGACTCATCTGTAAGTTATTTTGCATGCTCAATGATAGCCTTGAGTTCTTTGGGACTGGGAAGGCCTTCATCCAGAAAATCTTGATTGTTCACTTTCTCAGAACCAGTGGCATTAACTAAGCTAGAGAAATGACCAACTCCACTCGTGAGGCTGTTAAGCATCACGAAGCAAGCAATACTTTGAATGTTTATATCAAATACCTATATAATATTTAGTAGGTGGTAACTGTAAGGGAAGATCATGATGGAAAAAGGAGTTTCCTTCAGTTCTACAGGAATGTATGCTACTCCACGTTTTCTGTAAAGAAAAGGGTATGAAATGGGGTAAAAGGCAAAAATTGAGGAATGCTTGAAGAAGCACAGGAGAGTGTGTAGTGCATAAGGGATGGACTGTTAAGCTATGCTACAAAGAACAGATCTTTTCCAGAAAGTTTAGTCAAGAATAAAGTGCTTTTTACCAGTAGGTAGGGAATGCTCAAATATGGATGAGTATTCAGATTTTTATATGTAAATTTGACCTCTGGCTTTCTGAAGGCCAATGGAACAAGGATTTTGGAAACCCCAAAAGGCACATCAATAGTGAACAGTATCCAAATGACATTTCAAACACTAAGTACAGTTATTCACCCTTCTCCGATATCCCATCTGGCATTGTTCTGTCTGTCTAGGTAATTTACTGGAGTCTTGTCATAAGACAGTGTATTTATCCTCATCACAGACTTATTTCACTTACCTAAGATTTCCAATTTGGATGAGTGAAGAAATATTGCTGCGGCATAATTCTCCACTGTCTAAGACGTAAGCTTTCAAAATCTCAATGTGCTCCCCTGGATCAGTTAGGGTGGTATCCAGGACCTCACTTATAAATCAGTTCTTGACCCCATGCCTTATCATTAAAAGCCAAAAATCATCTATCTTCAGGATTTGAAAACTGATAGTCTGTGGTATAGTAGAAGGTCCATCTTGCTAATTCTGGCACCTGTTTACCTCTAATCTTGTCAAAATACTTGTTAAAATTCTTTGATGGTCCATTGCACATGAACTCCTAAATTACTTTTGTTCCCTTTCCATAATTCTTTGTTGTAGTTTTCTCATCACTGCTTCTTGTAAATTTTCCCACTTGGCATGGCATCTTAAAATGAGCATGTTCTTAGGTTTGACAAGGGGCTGACATGATCCTTCCAGCCTGCGGACAGCACAACCTGTGTGTGAGCTGTCTGGTGATAAGTAGTTGTTTCTGTTCCATTACCTACTACCACACTCAGACATACCTCCTCTTTGTCTGCAGATCTTCCCAAATCTAGCAAGAAACATGGACAAGCTAGCACCTTTTGAACAGAACCAACAAGTGAATAAGTATATGCAGGCACTGGGAATTCAGAAACTATGGGATTTCCTACACCAGAACCACCAGCTCTTACTTACTGTAGCATATCGTCATTTCTGGCTGCTGCTGTGGTTGTCCTATCGAAACATGGAGAGGATGTCTGTATGGATATATACTCTGCCTCTTAGCATTGCTGTTGCTTACTTTTTTTCCATCGCTTCAGGATTCCCAACAAGCAAGGGGGGTGAAGATTGCAATCCCAGCTGTCCCAAGAAGGAGTTAATCTCCTACTGTGATGTGTTTCAGAAGTATGAAGTGGAAGAAGGGAAGAATAGGAGCTGAGCTGAGTTTCAGAAATGCTTGTTCTTTAAAATTTATCAACAATGTAGGGTTTTTCTGTTGTGGTCATTTGTTGGGGGGGGCTTGCCCCCTTTTCCTCCCCCAGTACTGCAGACTGTTGAAACATGACTGCCTGTGGGAGTCTTTTCATACTTGGTTCCTGCTTTATATTGTTACAATTACTATGATTTCTACTGGGGTCTGTAATGTCTCAGATAGGTCAAGCATGTGAATGGAAACTTTGCCTAGGAGCGTTCAAAGTGTGTCTGGCAATAGCCTTTCCGTCATAAATAATGAACATTTGCGATGATAAAGTTTGAAGAAAGTGGGTGGTGGGGTTTGGATTGGGGGTGGAGAGGGGTGTGTGTGTTTGTTTTTTCCTTTGCTGCTTCTTCAGAGAACTGCACTCCCTAGATGGAAGATATAACGGCTGTATGAATTGCTATTTAATCAGGGATGCTAATTAAGTCTTAGCCCTTTAATGCTTTCATGGGAGAGCTGTATATGATTTGTAGTGGCTGGAATTGCAATTGCAGGCAATTAAGCTGCTCTTTGCTTGGTAGGACCTGAAAGTGTAGCTTTATGGGGATATTCGGGACTTGGAGAGATCCTGCCACCTTCAACATTTTCCTTGGTCTGAAGATAGTTGTTGTTGTTTTTAAAAGGAAATAATCTAGAGCAGTGAGGCAGCCAAGAAATACATTCATTTCAGATTTTAAGTAGCCGTTCTTGTATATATAATTACAGCAGTACATCCACTTTTATGACACAGTTTAAGTTTTAACAATTATTTGTTGTTTAAGTATAAAGCCCATTCTTAACAGAAATCTTACTCAGCTTTTCAGCATTGCTTGTTTAATTTTATAAAGCAATTGAGAAACTAAGGTTCCTAGCTGTGGCTATCTGCTATCTTATCAGATGTCAACAAACGGTTCCTATTTATGGGTCTTGCCACAATTTTCATCAAGTAGGTCAGACTTAATACAGTGGATGGTCTTAAATGAGAAATTTTGCTATGACTGGCCTAAAGAGCTGTAAGATCTGTGAGCTAAAGTGGGAGAAAATGTGTGGAATACATGTCAGGCTTATGTAGTACAGACAAAACTGAACCAGGAACTAAATACTGCAACAGATAGCATGCAGGTTTGCTTAGTGATTAAGAGTAGGCTGGGATTTTTAGGTTTTTGGGTTTTTAATGCCCCAAACCTTATATCTTGGTAGTTGATATCAGTCATACTTTGTGGTAGTCACAATAATCTTTGGTCCTCTGGGAGTTGGTTCAGTAATCACATCATAGCCTTGTATCCAATAATATGTCATTTCTACATGGCATAAGGGCCAGAAGGGAGAAGAAAATTTTTTTTTTT
This sequence comes from Buteo buteo, assembly GCF_964188355.1. NCBI lineage: Eukaryota > Metazoa > Chordata > Aves > Accipitriformes > Accipitridae > Buteo > Buteo buteo. Next base: position 22,647,210 of record NC_134191.1, read on the forward strand.
TTTTTTTTTTTTTTTTTAATCTGAATACGGCTTGGAAAGGCAGACTTTTCTTAGGAAAAAAGAAATTCAGAGAAATTTCAGATACTTGAGGCAGGAGAAAGAGAGCACAAGATGGACTTAAGAGGTTTTGGGTAAAAAGCATGGTATGTAATCATAGCCTATGAGACTAGAGGAGTTTTTTAGTTTGCTTTCAGCAGAGTCAACTCTTTCCTTCCCACTTTCTCCCTCGCTACAGTGACAGTCACTTCTCAGTAATGCAGGAGCTAGTCAGAATGGAAGTGTGAAAGTAATGAAATAAACAGATAGTCTGGAAGTCTGTGAACAGGCATAATAATGTCATAAGGAACAATGTCAGATCTCACTGAGCAAAGGTCAAATGGTTGGGTTTTACTACTCCATGAAGACGGGTTGGGAAGCTTACTTTTCCTTTGACTCAGTCTATTAATATAGTGCTCTATATTGTTTTTCAGCTGTGTACCACTCAATAGTGTCACTAAAGTATGCTAAACTGTGGCACTGTGATGATAAACTGACAAATATTAATTGAGGGCAACAGAAGCCACATACTGCAGTGATGCAAATAGTGTTGAAATTACCAGCGCCAACATAGTCAAGCAAATAAACCTAACTCAGCAAATTAGCTTGGGTACTAGAAATGCTACAGTGGGTAAGTTGATGAGCTTATTCAACTGGGCTGCATGCAGTAGCTGAGCTAGCTTTTTCAGAGACATTTTAACTGTCTTGGTGCTGGACTGCATTGTTTAGTGTAGATAAACACTTTCTGTAGCTTGTGCTTATTTGTTATGTGATACATGGAATCTTTACCACTAGCGCTCTGAATTTTCCTTGTCCGTGCTTAACCACAGTGAAGTAGTCTGAAGTGGTACCATCCTGACTTCAGACTACTCTGACCTACTTTCAATTAGCTACATTAAATAAATGTTAGAAAAGCAGAAATTATGATGATTGTAACAACTGATAATAAATGGAGGCTCTTTCTGCTTTGCACTTGAAATCCACTCTGGAGGATTAGCTGACTTTGTCCTTCAGGATTCTTTGAGGTTTATTCTGTGAAAAGCGTTTACTACATACTGGTTTGAGTTTTGGCTTACTACTATCCTGCCCCTCTTGCAATCAAACTCCACAGGTGAAGAGGGAAGTTGTTTATAGCAGAGATAGTCAGACTTCAGATGCTAAAAGCTCCCCAAGAATCTGGGTACCTAATTACCACTAAAGTGCTCATTCAAATACATGGGAATTGGTAAGGCAAATCTTTTGGATACTGCAAATTACACTCTGATTTTGAGAGAGGGAAAGGACAAGTGTTATGTAAGCTATTCTTTTTAAGTTCATAGTCAACAAAGTTCACGACCTTTGAAAACCTGAATGTTATCTGTCATAGACTACCATACTGAGCTCTGTATGGGAAAAGATTGCACTTTGAAATGTTTATAGCCATTCAACCAACTGATCCTCTAGTTCCAGAAAACATGCATTTTGAATAATGTGGAAATCTTTGTGCTATAAAGCGAGATGTGGTTTTCATGAAGAGGACTAGGTTCCAATTCCAGGTTAATCGGTTCCTGTAGATGGTTGTGGCCATTTCAGCTTTCTGAGACTCTGTTTATATTTGCTGTAAAATAGACAAGTGATCCTATATTGATTTTTAACATTTAAAGGCTGTTACATGTAACATTCTGACAGCAAGGAATTATTGCTGGTGGGAGAACTCATAGGCATTGTGCAAGATCAATATTTCCCTAATTTGTTCCAGTGTGAAAATACATGTTTTTCTAAGATCCATTCCACATGTTTGCCTAGAAATCTGCCCCTGCCTTGAAGGGTTGTCTGGGCAGTACTAAGATACTAATTGAAGTAGAATGCATCGATCCTGAGGAGCCACTGCGGTAGGATTAAGTGAAATCTTTGAAGAGAAAAGCGTGGAGTAGAACATGTAGTGTGGTGTGGCAGGAGACAAATAGATGCTAATCCAGCCTAAATAACATTGGGAGACTGGAAGCCTGCTGATGAATAACATTGCTTATCTATTATCCATAAGCAGCTGAGAATACAGATTTTCTTGATTGGCAAGAAAATATGACTGTCCCAGTTTTCAGGCTGTTTTCTCAAATAAATTAAGAGAGAGTATTATTGCATCTGTGATTGCCTGAGGGCCCTTTTCTCAGATCACCACTTGAGAAATTCTGGCACAATAATCTAATTTGGACACACTGAAGATAGGGGTCATTTTCTAATACTTGAATGCCAGAAATGTGCTCTGTAGTGTATGTATGCACTGCTTTTTCCAGTGAAGATACTCTCTGCCAGCTCAGAGTAGAGCTTAGTGACAGGCGTATTTTACAGGTTGTTAAGCTTAGGATTTCCAGATGTGCTTAAGGATCACAGCTGAAACTGAATTCTTGCTGATTTTGGAGGGTTATTGGTTTAAATATAAATTATAGATCTGACCCAAAGCAATGTTAAAACACAGAATTGAATACTACAGAACTGTTGCTGTTGGGTCACATTGGGGTTTTTTGTTTGTTTATTTCCCTTACAAACACATGTCTCATCCCCATAAGTGCTTTTATCTGTGCTGGAATTCAGGGGGCTTGAGTAATGTTAAAGAGAAATACTAAGAAATGTGATTTCTTGGGTGAATCTGAAGCAGGCTCCACTGATTGAGAAGTAGATGGCTTATTACTCCTCGTGTTCTAAGAGGGGGCTTGAGTGATTGCTGCCTTAAACCAAAAGTTAGGCTTCAGCTGGAGTTCTTGGAGTAGTCCAGCTCGGGGGGAGGTTTGGGCTGTGTTTTTATTACTGTTAATTCCATTAATAATAGAGCTGTTATCCAGGAAGAGACTAAATTCTTGAACTGGAAATATGCACAGGCTTTAAGTGCTTCAGTTGAAAGGTGCTTTTATTTACTCTGAGAATGTATTCATCAACATAGCTTGTGTTTCAGATGTCATTTTTATACATGCTTACAGTCATTAGTTTGCAAATGATGATTGAATTAGCAAATTAGATTCCTTCACCCTTGGCAAGTGCCACAAACCTTGCAATTGGAAAGCTGTAAAAGGCTGAAGGGGAGAAAAAGCAGTTTCCAAAAAAGGGAAAAAACATACCAAATTATTTGCTGCAGGCAAATAAGGTTTTGTCTGATATAATTAAATAGATATAACTGGGGGGGGGGGGGGGGGGGCTGACAGTCAAATGGTATTAAAGTGGTATCAGTATGAATGTTCAAATCCCCAAGTGTGGATCTGGAAAAATGTTTTCTTACGTGCTGTTGTTCAGGTCAGGCAGATGGAAATAAAGCTGTCAATCTTGCAGATTGGTGTAGGCTTACCCATTTTGAGAACAAGGTAAGCCATATGTGCACTCTTACCTGATATGAAAACACATTTTTCCTTTTTAAACTTCTTCTGATGAACTGTGTACCTTTAGAAAAGGGCAAGCTTAACCTTATCTTCTTCAGGGAAAAATCAGCAAAATCATATCTCCCATGTATAGTATTTTTGCTCAGGTGGCTTACTATTCAAACAAATGGCTGGGGAGCAGATAACCCTCTCCTTTGCCTCCTCGAGAAAGGTGTTCACCTTCTAAGACTTCAGCTTGGACTTTATACCGAAAAATATGCCCCTTGAGATCAAGGAAAATAGTGTCTTGTGACTGATACTAAATAATTAAATTCTGCCTTTGAATGAACAGCTGTCCTCTTAGAACATAAATGGTCGGTGGGTTGAAACTGAAGATTTAACACTTTTTGACAAGGCCTGACATAGTACTAACAAGGTTTCTCAAGCACCTCCGCTGTCTCTCAAAACAGCCTATTTGCCTGGCCCTTGTGAACAAGAAACCTGGCACTAAACTTACCCAGATGGCATATTTTATCTGGGACTTGCAGGTTTTCTACTTCTCTTGCTTGTTGGTCTGGACTCCTGTTCAGCTTAATTATGCCAGTTAAGTAGTGGGCCAGTGTGGCATCAGTGTCACTGTCAGAGGTCTTCTAGAACTGGCAAGCACTAGTTCTAGGGCATAGACTTTGAGGGGAAAATTGCCCCAGATATTGACTGTAGTTTTCAGGTTGCAGCATTAGCCTTTGGTTCCAAATTATCTTGTGTTCTCCTTGATGAGTTGGTGTTCACCAGATGGTGTCTTGTCTTTCTGTTTGATAAAAGTAGCAGGCTTTGGTTCATGACAGAAACCAACATTTGGTGTTATCTGGCTTCATGACCTTATCAGTTGGCTTTCAGTTATGAGTAATGTCAGTGTTGGTACGTGGCTATCTTCTGGTGAGTTTACGGTAAATAAATAACCCCACCCCCAAATCAATTCATTCATGAGATAGAAAACTCTTAGCCTATGTTTATACTGCAGTAAGTAGGTATTTTGTCTTATATTTGAAATGAATGACTTTGTGTGAGAGCTAGCCATTCTTAATGGTCCCAAACAAGAAGATTTATTAGTGGGTATACAGGGGATGCCCAAGGAGATTGTTCAATCTGTTTCTTTTGACCAAAGCAGCAAAGCTTTGAAGCTTCTTAGTAGCTAGAAAGCTAGAGGTAGGTAAAACCAAAATTGTAGCAATTTGTTTACAATGCACGTCCTCCATACTGGAAACCTTTGTACTACATTTCAATGTATTCAAAATAATTCTATGCTAAAACCTGTTCAGAATCATCACTGTAGCCAGAAGGTAAAAAACACTCAGGTACACTATTAGCCTCATAAATAAAATGCCACACCACACAGATATGACTGTCCTAGACCAAGGGATCCCGAATTCTTTCAGCCCAGGGCCTGCAGCTGACGTGCCAGCAAGATGCACCAGAAATGTATATGAGTAGGGGCTGCACCCAGAGCCTCAGGTTTGGTACCTTGCCAAGTCCAAATATGAGCCCCCTTGTCATGTGTAGAAGACTTGCTGCTATGAGTGTATGGAGAATATAAGAGAAGATTTGCATCTCTTAAAGGCTATTTAGTTACAGAAAGTTGAGTCTGAGATGCTGCTGAATTGTTGTTAAGGGAACTAGGACTTAGATACATAGCTACAAAATGCATTTGTGTTTTGTTCAGAGTGATGCCAACGTTTTAGAGCAGAATCTGACCCCACTGCTTGTCCTGAGACAGGCTTTCAATGTAGGCTTAAAATTATTTGGGACAGGAGTGAAACCTTGCCCTGTCGGTATTGTAATGCAATTGAGCCATCAGTTAAAGCCAACAATGACTGGTTTTCATGTATTGGCCACTTGCAAAATTCTCAAATTTATCTTGAGCTTTTTTTTTTCTTTTTCTTTTTTTTAAGTGAAATGAAAGCAAGTTGTTCCGTTTATCTCCTACCTTCAGAGTGAGTTTCCTGATTGTTTGTCCTTATCACTTCAAGCCAGAAAGTTTTATAAATTTGCTAGGCACCTCAATATTGCAGCTTCAAATTCATGATTTGGCAGGAGGGGTAAATTTCTTGTTTCCATTTAAACTGCTTTTAGTTCAGAATGAAATCCCATTTAAACTTAAAGGTTTGGATTGAAGTTTGAAGATCAAAGAAAATAGGACAGAAAGAAAACGTGGCTTTAGCTTGGAGCTGTATCTGAAAAGGGCAACCTCAGGTTCAGGGCTTTTCTTTCTTTCTCTTCCGCACCCCACTCCAAAAGGGTATGTTTCTTCTAGCTTCTCCTGCAAGAGTCTTAACTGCATTAACGTGTGCATGTGCCTGCAGTCTTTTTTTGTTTGGTTTGGTTTGCAGTATATGATAACTGCATGTAAGAATCACAAATGTAAAGTCTTTTCTTATTCAGAAAATAGGGCTATTTAAAATAAGCCATGATCTAAAATGTAGAGGCAGCACCAGAATTAGAATCATTTGGAATTAGCAGTGTTGGCAGCTGCTATTGTCAGTCGATAGGCGTGTAAAGTAGGAAACAGAGCATCTGCCATAGCTGCTCCTCTCCACCAGGCTTGGGGAAGTTCAGGCCTGTGTTATGTATGGCTGCTAAAATTGGATGAGGGTTTTTGTGGGAGTTGGGGGGATGTGGGGGGGGAATGAATTGCATTAAAGCAACACAAATTGAAGGAAGCTTAACTCGCATGAAGATGGCATACCCAGCCTCTAAAAATGTGGACCATTAGCTCTCTGTTTGTCAAAATGTATTTCTAGCCCTGAATCTGATGCACGGAGCTTTGTGGATCCTGTCTGTTGGGTTGGTCTCTAAGCTTTAGACAACATCCCACTCTGGATGTCATCCAAAGCGACTTGCCCAGTCACACAGAGAAAATCTGATCTCAGATATGCCAAGATGTCATCCTGTGAAGAGTAACTTGGCCATGGCACTTTTAGGCAGTGTTTTCAGATTTACAACAACCCCAAATATCCCCAAATTTAGAAGCTGGAGGTGGCAGGAGGAGTACATTGGATGAAGAGAAATACCCAGCTCAAAAATTATGTATTTTTGTTGCCCAAGCTCTGTTGTTTTTATTAAGCCACAGCTTTTGAAACTGTGTGGCTAAGTTTTCTTCATCATCATTTTACAGAAATTGTTTTCTTAGTCCTTTTGGCTTCATAAGGAAGCAAGAAATTGAAACATGTAATTTTTTAAGGCTAAAACAGTGTTTACAACTCTTCTTATATAAAGTTTTATTTCTCTCTTCCCCCCCTCCCCCCCAGTGGTGAAGATATGCCTTCAACCATTAAGAGTTAACAACAGCCTATTCAGATTAAATACCCATTTTAAGACAGTGTCTGGTCTAAATTTGGCCTGATTGGGTACTGGGAATTGCATGGGAAATTACAGGTTGAGGAACACTGTGCATTTAGTGAAATTCTGGGTGTTTGGATCAGATTCTGTCAATTTTGGCTTTGAAAAGCTTGGTCAGGGCATACAGCTTGCAATAGGTAGCATTGCCTTTGCTGTAGCTCCCCCCTTCAACAGTGGGCTTCTTGTAGCAGCGCAACATTGTGAGTGTTGATGCAAAACAGGAGTTGTTCACAGGTTGGTGATGAATAGTCAGTGCTTACATTAAATACGGGAAACTTCAGACTGGAATGATGCTAGTTCTGATGTATTCTGACATGTGGAGCAACATGTTTCTAACTACTCTTGCCCAGAACAATAACAACAACAACAAAAAGTTTACACAGTGACAGATGGGAGAAGCTTACAGACCTCAAACAAACCAAAATCCTGGGAGACTTGATCAGCACATACAGAAGGAAGACAGAGTGTTTGAGATCATGTTTTCACATCGTGTTTTCACCAAAGGAAATATGTAGGTCTTCAGGGACATAGTAGCTCCCAATGAATTAGGCAGTGTGCCAGTTTTCATCGGCTTCTAACAACGTTAGTAACCCCAGTGTGATTGCTGGCCCAGGACTGGCTATGGCAGATTTGGCCTGAGCTAAGGGGCACTGGCCTGGTAGACCAGTTTCATACAGTTAGTTATGCTTTCCTGTGTCCACCAGCCTGTGCAAACTGCAGATCCCTGGCCGTCTTTAAAGGAGCAGTTCGAGCAGCTCTCTAGTCTCACTAAGAGGGGTGCTGCCATGTTCCAGTCCAACTCACACAGTGACACCCGTCCAGCAACACTGCAGGGGAGCACCTCCTCCATCTCTTTTCCCTAGAGGAAGGCTACCTGCCAGCAAATGTGGCTATAGCATATCAGGGTATTCTCTTCTTTGGGAAGAGAAGTAACATGCAACTTGCCAGACTGGTAAAAATTAAATAACAAATGCTACCTCCAGTTACTTACACTGAAATTTTTTTATTTTATTTTTCTTGCATAGAGGCAGACTGTCATCTTTGCTGAAGCCTTTATGTGCCTTTATTTGCCTTCACAAGGCAAACAGTCTTTCATACCTAATCGTTTGTACGTGCTGGAAACAAAAAGAGGCTATTAGAGAGGTGTAGCAATATTATTATTGAAGGTTAGGAGACTGTCCTGGCACTCAAAGAAACTCTGCTCTAAATTCTGCACCAGCCTACTGCTTGGGCAAATTACTTTGCCTTTTTGTTGTACTTGCTGCTCCCTTTTTCTGTCCTGGCTTCCTGCATTGGTGTGTCTCCAAGGTCTCGTCTTTGTGCAGCTCTCTGAGCCAGCAGAAGCTCAATGCCTTTAAGGCAGGAAGTCAGAACTGCCCAACTCCTGCCTGCAGCAGCTCAGTGGAAGTGCTCTGGCCAAGGCAGAAACTGTTGGGGCAACTGTATTACAAATATCAAATAAGGGTGCAAAACAGCGGCCAGTGGGGGAAAAGTAGATGGGCAGGCTGTTTACCACCCTCATCTCCTCCCAAGCAAAGGGGAGAAGGGTGGATGGGAGAACAGGGTATGTAAGGGAAGCAAATAATGGGATTGGCAGTACCTGTAAGTCAGAACCGTGTTTCTGCAGTTCAAAGCAGGACAGTAAATCCACTGCTCCACTAAACTTGTATTTGGCTTGCTTCTGTGGCCAAGAGGGACCTGGTATATTGGGTTATTTCCTGGGTGTCAGCAAAGGGATACTGGAACCTGTATTAGCATCAACCAGGATGGTCACTGTCACCAGTCCTGACCTTTTTTGAACCTCTCCATGTTCCCTAGCAGTTGCATTTTCTACAATGGAAACCAGCACTGTCTCTGAGGGAAGGCCTTTGGGTTTGTACAACACAGATGCTTTTTAATACCCATTAGGGCTAAAGAATGATACCCAAGTAATATGAAGAACAATGGGCAAAACCATTTTTATACAGCAGTAACTTAGATCATTACCTTGCTCTCTAAAACTTCAGATGAATGGGAGTACAACCCATAGACAAGAGGCCAAATAGGTATGGGAATGCTGTCCTTAGCCAGACAGCTTCTGTAGAGCAAGTCTTATTGAATATCTAACTGTGATGAAGCTAGAAGTGAATGTATGGTTGCAGTAGGTGGTAATTATTATATTTTGTTGCAGTAGTCAGTCTAGGAGGTAATAATAGAAATTGATACAAAGACTTTATTGCAGTGAAATACAACAATGGAAACAAAAAGGAAAACACCATTCAATAAGGTTAGAATCACCAAAGTGTCTAAGCAAGCAGGTACACCACACTCTAAGAGCTATTTGGTTCTGTTGGAAATTGCTAGAAATCTATTCAAAGTTTGGCCCAGAATTTTTTTGATGCATAAATATAGAGTAGTAAGGGCAGACTGTGCTGTGAGCTGAGCAATAATATACTCAAATAACGTGTAACTACCCACAGTCTTGTTTAAATTACTGGGATTAATGGGGAAGTAATGTTAGTCGGTCTAAAAGCCTTGTAAGAGACTGATTATCAGTTACTCAGTTTTGATATAATTCCATGATGAGTGGAAAATGCTTCTCTCTCCTTGCATCTCCCTCCATGATCAATTGTCTATTTTAAATAAAAATGATACAGGTTCCGGATGGGAAAATCATTACAGGCTTATAAGAAAATATTGCAATTTTTGAAGCAGCCTTCAGGCAGACTCCCAAGATTGTCAAGATAATTTTGCACTTGTGGTGCAAGTGAGTTTTGCTCTATCTTTACTCTGATGTTAACAAGAAGAACAAGATTCATTGTCTTTCAAAAATAACCTTGATACAGGCTATATGGCCAGCAGTTTTCATTATTTTGCACCTTGTGTTTCTTGTTTGTTTCTCTTTTTTGCATTTTATTGCGGATTTTTCTGGATAATTACAGAATCCCTTATAATTGCAAAGGTATACCTTTGCTAGTAAGTTCTTTAAAAAGAAGTATGAAACATTTTTCTGGAAGGTTAAGTGATAAATATTTATTTAAGGATCTGACCATAATATGTCCTGATAGCTATATTGTATAAGAAACAAGCTCTTTCTGCAGGTTAGACCTTCATATCTTTTACATCAAGAGTGCATTTCACACCAGGAGACCTCTGTGCACTACAGAAGATGAACTTAAGTCTCATTAATGAACTGAAGCTGGACTTCGGGAGTAAATGCTTGTGGTTTGGGCGCAAAATTACGCAGGTATCTCAGCAGGGATCTCTGTGTGCCACAGAAACGTGAGCAGTTCTGGTGATGTTGTTTGGCTTTTGTTTTTCATCTTTGTTTCTGAAGTGCTGAATTATTTTTCTTGTATGTGAAGATTGGAAAACTGGAAAGTTGCTTTTTTTCCTTCTTGGTGGTGGTATGACTGACTTCAAGCCATAGTTATACATGCCATCCTTATTGCTGCTTTGACAACTTGTGCATCTCATGAGAGACAGATAAGTGCACACACTTTAAGGAGAGACAACACAGAATGATTTCAGGAAACTATTTTATTTATTTCCATCACATGCAGGTTCTTTTGGGTAGCTAGAGAGAAAATTTGTTCCTTTATGGGTATCTAGAACTGGGAGCAAGCAGGTAAGTTTTCATGTCGTGGCTTAGAGCCTCAAGGACTAGGTGTCAGTGTGTTTCTTCAGTATGGGTGAAATTTAACTGTAAATGTTTACAAATGAGCAAAGGAATGAAGCTCCTGCCACTTCCATCCCATTTCTCCTTCCCCCCAAACTGATGCCTTCCAGGCATGTGTTCTAGTCTGAGGTGTGAGAGATAGATATTTTAGTTGTGCTCAAGGTATTGTAAACCTACAGTTTGCATCTGTTGTGTCATCTGACTTCTTCAAGGAAGCAAGGCGTACGCAATCATTTGACAGCCTGTTGCCTGCTGCTTTGCCCCCAATAACTTCTGAACCTGTTGATCAGGGTCAGCCATATTTCACAGAGAAGAACCTAACATCTTAAAGACACCAGAGAAGTCATGTAAGAGCATGTCACTATGCATGTCCCAGCACCAAGAAAAATTCAGCAAATACCAATCATATTGGATCCCACTGCAAGATGCAAACTTGACCAATCTTTACCTGCTTAAAAGCATTCAAAACTTCTTTCTTTAGCTGTATTCCTTTAGATACCTTCTTACTGATTAGATCAAAGCCATGTTTTTCGCCAGCCCTGCCTCTTGTTATGGGAATGACTATACTTGTCAAGTCAAATAAGTAATGTGACAATATTTATTTTTTGTTGTGTTACTGTATTTAAAAAACCTCCAGTCTGAGCAGCACTTTGGGGTAACTTTTCTACGCAGAGGTGACTGTGGGGGTGGAGGAGGAATGTTGGTGTACAGGATATGTTTGTGTGCCTCTGAAATACACCATAAGTACATCTTCCTGAAGTTTGTTTCACAATTCTTTATTCAACCAAGTATTCATACTTTTTTTTCCCCAGCCAAAACAGAGTACTGTTCATAAAATAAAATCTTTGTAGTGCAGCATGTAGTTTTTAAATGCATCTCTTACGCTTTTATATACCTTCTAAAGATTTTCCAGCACATAGCTCACCTTCTCTCAGCTGACAGTGATACATCAATTTACACCACCTGCAGATGCGGCAGCTTTTGTGGATTACCATTTCATATTTAAGCATGCATAGCTTACAAAAATGTCAGCAAAGTAAATGTATGGTGTATAAATAGTTAAGAAGAAAGAGTGGAGAGATGCATAGACTGTCTATGTACGGTTCACACAACCAGATGTTCAGAGGATGTGTAATTTAGATTTCCTTCTACAAGTGCTGCTGTTGTCAATAGTGAAAGAAATGTAGCTGGCTGCACAAATTTAATCAGACAGATGCTTAGATCTATGACACTTTTACTCCTGTATATTTGATTTATTTATTTATTAAGCAGAGGGAAGATCATGTTAAACTGGAAATGTAGACTTGTATAGGGAAAAAGGAAGCTTTTAACTTGAAAATTACAAGCTGCTATGGACAAGCAACCGATTTCATTTAGATACTACATACACTCTGTGGTCTGGGCCAACTTCAGTAGTACTAAGATCCAGCTAAGGTCCTTCATTTGTTGCTATATTATCTTGGGAACACCCAATGTGCTTCACTGACTTAACATGGGAATTTGGGTGTAATCATGTGATGTTTTATTAGGCAATAAAAATATTAAGAGCCACTACTTCTTTTATGCAATCTAAACACAAGAAAGCCATTACAAAAGGGCTCATGCCATTAAATTCACCTAAAATCTAACTGTTTTTCAGATAAGGCCCTGTTGCTACCAAGCTTTTCCACAGATAGGCATTTGCACAAAACCTAAGCCCTTTGTAATTCCTTTAGGTAAAATCAAAGTGAAAATACGGACAGTGGTATTTAGAATTTGCATGTTTTCGTGGTGAAAATAAAATTGCCTGTAGTTCATCTTCTGCAATAGTTATGCTTTTCCTGCCCACGTATGTCTTGCATCTGATAGTTCTTGCTGCAGTTATTATTTTATATTGCAAAAGATCGAGTCAGCTTTAGTTTCCATTTGCTCAGCATGGTTTGCCAGAGCTCTATGAAGCACTCAGCTGGGGAATCAAATGCTGGTGCAGATGCAACTGGCATCACTGATTTTGTCACAGTGATGCTAGATTCCACATATCCATCTTAAGAAATTAAATAGGTGGACAAGCACTATGAAACACTTCTAAAAATTGTGATGGCTTTTCATGGACAGCAGAAGCTACAAGGAGGTTCAGAAAAGGTGAACCAAAAGAAAAAGGAACGTCTGTTTTGTCTCTTTGTGGGTTGGGTTTTTTGGTTGTCTTTCTGTGTGTTCCCCCTCCCCCCCGCCTTAAATTATCTGTTTCAATATGCAATTTAGCAATTGTACATAAAGGAATATTCTCCTCTCATTAAGAAACCAAAGGTGGCATGGTGGCTGGTCGGGCCAGTGAGCATTGCACAAAGTATTGAATTAAAATGAACACTTTGTGGAAGTCCACATAACTGAGCCAAATTTTCACAAGAGATCTGAAGTACCAATAGGAAAAGTTAGCAGCGACGTTCTTCGATGCATATGGATTTCTGCTATATATATGTTGTAGGACAGCATATGTGATATCACCTGGTGTGAGCTATGTATGTGCACAGTATTTTGCTTACTACTTCCAAACAGTACCCCTCTTATAAAGGAATTAATAAAACAAAGCTCTCCTTGTGGACATCTCAGAATGGAAGTCCAATGAGCTCAGCAGTCCTCTTTTAACACTTTCTACATTTCAATCCCATTTCATACGCTCCAGGACACTGCTGACTTCGGATATATATTTTGCTGTGAAACTTAGCATACGCATGGTGTTCTCTTGACTTGATTGTCCAATACAAATAGAATCGTTAGTGCAAATAACCCATGGCCACAGTGGGCTCAACTGGAGTCCCACTCAGGTAAGAGCAGTAATACCTTCAAAATCTTATGAAGCCGATGTGACATTTTATATAACAGTATTTCTTCAGCATTTCTTGAACGCAGCTGCCATAGTCTTGCCTTGTGTGGAGCCCTTGGAGCTGCTGCTCTCTGGGGAGGGAAGAACACAATGGATTGGAAAGAGGGAGTAATGAACTTTGAACATAACAGAGGTTCATCATTTAAAGGAACTGGGGTTTCCTGCTGACTGTGTGTGCTTCTGAACTGTTGTTTATTGCCTTTTGATATCACTTGTGAAAGATGATAGTAATATTGCTGTTCACTTTCATTTTATGCAGCCAGTTCTAAACTCTTCAAATCCACTTTCATGCAGACCAGGAGAGAGAAAAATGCTTTTATTAAAGTGGCACTCTCTTTGTTTCAGTTTCCCTGGTTGTGCTTATTACCTTGGCTGCTATGTGTGCTTGGCTCTCTCAAGTCATTCTTCTCTAATGTGGTGGTGATTCAGGACAACCAGATGGTATCCAAAACCTGTTTTAGAGGGCTTTCTCCTCTTGGCTGAGCAACCCTAGTAACTGAAGTCAAGGAAGCTCTATTGTGCACTGAAGAATGTGGTGGGAAGCTGATGTGCCCTTCCTAGCACACTCAGTGTTGGCATGAAGGAACAGGAGGAGCAAAGACGAAGTTATTTAAAAGATCTTTCCATCTTCTTCCCACAGAGCGTAACATTGCATAGCAAGTGTCGTACCTGCTCTGCTGGCTGACAACTACAATTTGTATTTCATTTTGCCCAAGCCAACCCACAGAGCTTACATAAGTGTATTTCTGTCCTATTCCATGTCACACCAATTTTAAATTTAAATCCCAGCGCTGTGGGATATTGCCTAATCAGATTAGAGAGCATGTACCAAATATCTTTACTGCTGTATCGCCAGTTCTTCTAGATTGTGGTACGTAAGTCATAGTTTTTTAAGTACTACTGCATATGAAGAGTGTGGATTGGAGGTTAGAGGCTACTTCTATTGCTGTAATTTATTATTTCTTAGGCGTGGGGAAAATTATTTTTCGTAGCAGGGAAAACCCCCTACTTTTAAGCCTATGGAATGAAAGCATTTTTTCATTGTCTGTCCAATGCTGATTTGCTGTATTGCCATATATGCACAAATGTCCATGAGCTGACACCACTGCCAGTAAAATCTCCAGCATGCTCTCCAAATGGAAAAATGGCATCAGCAGTGGTAGGGCAGGACAGATGCAAATTGGTCAGTTCCCACTTCTATCTTCCCAAAACGAGCCTCTGCTGAGTCTTTGGGCTTGCCACTGCCTAAGGTTGCTGAATACTTGTAGTGCATGCAACGGGGCGTTCACCGAAGGTTGTGCTGTACGATAAAGTTAAGCACATCTCCATGTGTGATTGTTCGAACTACTGCTTTCAATCTCTTTTTAATATTAAAAGCACCAGGCTGCCTGCCAAACCCCATCACCCTCAACATAGATATGTGCACTTGCTGTGGTGTCTTGTGAAGTTTCAGCCTTACACTCAGCATTACAGTAGTATTCAAACAGGTGTGGGCACCTTCCTCCAGGAGGACTCACAAAATCCCAGGTTCTTTGCTTTATTCGTTAAGATTTTCTTACTAACTCTCCAGTTTGTCTTTATCATGGACTCTTACACTGGGCTAAATTACTCACATTATTCAACAGAGGCTTTAATGTATACCCAAAAGTCTCCAGAGTCTGACAGGGCTGGAAGGGCCAGGACGGGGTCTATGCCCAGCACTCACCTGCAGAGCCTGTTTGTAGGTATGAGGGAGTGAACCCATGATCCTGTTGACTTGGTGGTTCAGTTCTGAGATTCAGCACAGATCCTCTCCTGGAGTGCCGCTCTGAAGATGAGTTTCTCCCTCATTATGAGCCAAAGGAGATATACATACATCTCTCTCTGTAGTGTTGGTTTATTGGGTTTTTTTTAATGTTGTTTTGGGTTTCTTTTTCCACCCATCCTCAACACACTCAGCATCTTCCAGTACTTGGAAGCTCCTGCTGATGATAAAGCACAGGCCAAATGTAAATTACAACAACAACAACAAAATCTAATCTAGTACAGGACCTATTTGTACAAGTACTAGAACACCCTGATGCCCCTTAACTTCGTACAGCCTGTTGGCTAAGAAACACTTTCAGTTCTGCATCTTCATCAGTAGGTGGTGCTGGCAAACTGCACATTTGTTAGGGCACTCTTGGAGCTGCCTGCACCATCGACTTACAAACTTGTAGACGAGGACGTCAAAGTTTCAACGTGATCTCAATCCAGCCTCAGAACAAGAGCCCCATTTTGCCGACATGGTGATCTGTTATTTTCTCGTGCATAAGGAAATGCATTACTTGAACTGCTCAAACTTCTGACCACAGCCAGGAATGACATGTATTGGTACACAAAAGTGGACAGGCTTGTGTTGAAATACGGAAAATTAAGTGCACAGTTTTATGAAGGGGAGATATCTGTACACAGAAGGACTTGTGAGGAGGTGAAAGTACCTAGATGGAGTTTCCCTCTTTGAGTCCCATCTTGAAGTGGAGCAGAGAGGAAGGTTACAAGTATGATCCTTGTTTCTCTCCTCCCCCCAGCACACCTACAGCTGATTCTTCTTCAGCTTCCAACTGAAAAGGTTTTTTTTTAAATTGTTGGATGTGGCCTTATAATAAGCATTATAATCATGTAGTGATCTGAAATGAGGAGTGGAAGAAAAGCACTGTTTATAATAGTGTTTATGTGGGGTTTTATGTTTAACATAATTTACAATTAGAAGTGAATGGCTAATAATCTTAATGTTCCTTTACACACATCTGTAAATAAAATTATTGTTGATCTTTACGTGACCTCATGGCGAATGTTGCCAACATTGCCATAGGTGTAGCTTCGTACTGGCAAGTGTTTCATATGTTGTAATGTCTGGTTTGAGGACTGGTGACTTGTATATGGTAAAAGAAGTTATTAAGAGGAACTAGACAATAAGTCAATCATGAACGGGCATACAGTAGACACACAATAGACACTAGCTCATTGTGGTTTTTGCAAGTGAAGTGGAGCTGTGGAAGTTTGCAGGCATCACATGCACTTCAGAGTTGACTGAAATATCCCAGGTCTTTTTTCATAATGCGTATTTGCTTCCTTGATATTTCCTTTCATTATTTAGACTTTGAAAATTTATATAGTACCAGTAATGGATTTTGAAAAGGTACAGGAATGCAGCCCCTGGTAGGAAGCAGAAACTGAGGAGTCATTATTACAGCCTGTTGTCTTACAGTGCTTTTAACTTAAGCTTAGTGAAACATTTGTCTTATATTAACAGCTAATTATAACCATGTGTAAAACTGAACATCATTACCCAGGATTAAGTCCTGTTGCTCCATCTGGTTTATTGTTTAATTCCTCTGGGAGTATTTTAGAGAAAGGTGTTTTAGATAAGTGCATGCTGTTCGTAAGTCTTTAAATTCACTATTAAAGGTGGCAAGTGCTGTTTCTTGATAGCCACAACGTCTTGTACATAAAGGTACTTGAGAATGGTGGGAATTCCTTTTACTTTTTAAAATGCAGAATGATTAAATGGAATAGTTTCATTGCCCAAGTTCTGGGCTGTTCTATGTATTATTTACTGGGCTGTGAAATAGAAACCGCATTACTGATCCATCTTTAGTGTGTGTGTGTGTATATATATATATAAAAACCTGTGCTGTGCGCTATGTAAAATACAGTGCTGCATTTTGGAATTATTTAGTTTCAGTAGACTCATAAGAGATCGGGGCGGGGCGGGGGGGATGAGTAACTGTGGCTTGAAGATTGTTTTGGGGGACTACGCTAGTTCTGACCTGCTTCCCACTGAGTCAATAAATAAAACCCCAAAGGGCAGAGCCAAGCTCTTTGATGAGACACCCGCGTTGCAAAGCTCTGTCAGCCGCGAGGTCTCCGGTCACCGTAAATTTGTAAGTTGCCTAAAGTACTGCCGAAGCAAATCTGAATTCTGTAATCTTGTGTTTCACAGCTCGACGCGGCAGCTGGTACAGGGCCGCGGACTAGCTGACGAACCACCCCGGCATTTGGGGGGCTGTTGGGTTTTTCCTGCCGAAGCCGAAACTCCCCGGTTGGGTGACCGCGAGCCGCAAAGCTGCTGTCCACGTGGACTGGTGCTGAAATCTCTCGTCCGGCTGCTGCCAGAGCCTCTTCAGGCAAACCCAGAGACATGGCAACAAACGGAACAAAAGTGGCAGATGGACAGATCTCCACGGAAGTTGATGCTTCAATCACCAATGACAAGCCTAAAACCTTGGTAGTAAAAGTGCAGAAGAAGAAGACGGATCTTCCGGACCGAGATACCTGGAAAGGAAAATTTGACTTTCTTATGTCCTGTGTAGGTTACGCCATTGGCTTAGGGAACGTGTGGCGATTTCCATACCTTTGTGGCAAGAATGGTGGAGGTAAGTTTCCTGTTTCATTCTTACAACCTCTGATATATTTGTATATTAGAACTCACCATAAAAATTATCTGTAAAACAGAACTTGGTTTTAACAGCTTTTTCATCTGTAGAGGTGTTTTTTTTGTTTGGGTTGGGGTTTGGGTTTTTTGGTTGTTTTGTTTTTTGGTTTGTTTTTTTTTTTTTTTTTGCTTTACACTTGTCCAGGAGGGTTGGAGCAGTTTTGAAGTGTGGTGCTCTGCTTTGAGGTCTGCTCTGGAGTGTATTCTAACTTCTAGTTGGCAGGTGCTCTTAAAAGACCGTAAGACCTCAGAGCAGAACTAAAGCACATTGCCCTCCAACCCTTCAGAGCCCTCTCTTTTGGTTTGAGTGTTTGAGAGGATTGCATACGGCTTGTAATACTGACTCTGAGCTTACCATAAAAGGCTAACTTCAGCTGGAAAGCAGCCAGTTCTGGTTAAAGCCTTTATGCTATCTGCATACTCCTGTGATAGACGAAGACAACAAAATACACATTGTTTTGGATTTTAGCTTTTTACTTAAACAGAAAATATTTAAATGATAATGAGATACATTTTTCCCCTTATTTTCACCTCTTGAGATACTGGTTCAGAAGTGTGCATGTGCTTTCCACTAACTTTTTTGAAAAGTTACACTTAAGAGGAAAAATATGTGGGTTTCTTTTCCTATATAATAGGGATGGCAACAATGGAAACTCAGTAGTGTTTTTTCCCAATGTAACAGACTTTTTCTTATTTCTTTTTAGGTGCATTCCTGATTCCCTATTTCCTTACTTTAATTTTTGCTGGAGTGCCACTCTTTCTTTTGGAGTGTTCCCTTGGTCAGTATACATCTATAGGAGGCCTTGGAGTGTGGAAGCTTGCTCCAATGTTCAAAGGTACAGTATGAATTTGGATTACCTTCCATTTGTTTCCAAGTTGCACAAAGTGACAGAGCAAGAATGTTTGTTTATGCATTCATATTTTTACTTAAACCATAATTTTCTACAGAAAACCCTAGCTTTCTGAGGTGTAAACAACAATTTTGAAACACACTAGGATATTATCCATTCCCCATTAAAAATAGCAGAAGTTAGGCATTAGACTCTCAACAAACTTTTTTTGAACTTCAAAAATTTTGTTTGTTTGTTTGTTTGTTTTGTTTTGTTTTATTAGGAACATATAAAGACTGTTCAAAATAGCATTCTAAATCTAGCAGTATTTATCTGAGTGGGTACAGAACTCTGTTCACAGCAATTTGGTAAACATTGGTTTCTAGTCAGAGTCACAGAGGTTTGTATCTTCTGTTGGTCTTTATTGAAATTCAATGGCCAAACACTTCAAAGAAGGCAATTTCATTCTGAATTGCTTAAGACAAGCCCACTCCACACTTGGATATTTAGCTAGTTTGAGGTTTCTCATTGCTAGAACCTCAAGGTTTTACTGTAGATTCTGCACAGACCCACAAACCTCACAAACTGTGCTTTTCACCCTCTAGTCCTAAATCCTTTGACACTTAAGAGTTCTTGAGCCGACTCCTGGGCCAGAAGAGGAACAAGTTACACATCGAGTTATAAATTACTTCACACAGTAGGACTGACAGCATAGGGTGAGCTAAAAGTTTGTTTGGAGTGGATTTTGTTCTATGAAATTTTGTACTGGGAAAACCCAGAGAGAAGAAAATGTTTCTCACAGATAAGTATTTTAACTTTGCTGGTGTTACAGATGTTGGTAGGGGGCACAATGCAAAGTATAGATCCTGCTTTGCATTAGACTGATTATTTTGAGCACTTGCTCCTGTTTAGAGTCATGTGGCAACTGTCACAAGCCTGAATATTTTAAAATACCCCTGAAGTCTCCATGTGGAGTACAGGACAAGGGATTCTCATTGTGGAACCCTTGACATTTCTTTAGTCTGAGATGACATAATAGCATTATACTAAGCATCAAACACTTAAATCAGTGTACTAAATGGATAGCTGGTATTATAACTCATACTCAATTTGTGTGCATCTGCCAGAAGTTTCTGTGGGACTGCTGTTACAGATAATGAGCTGATTTAGCTCTTTTCCCTAGAAGTAAAAAATGCCTGTAAAATCTCAGCAGCAGCAGATGTGACTGCTTGCTGCAACACACAGAGAACAGGACACTATGATTAAATGTATAGATGACTGAACTATCACTCAAATTGGTGACCATTTTATAACAGTACTTCTAAAATATTAACTTGGTTTCTACAAAATGCAGTAAATGCTATCTGCCCCATATGTCGTATTTGTCCTTCTGAACTGCAGTTCTTCAACTGACACTTGTACAAACATTACTAGAAGTCAACTTCTTTTGTTTCTTTTTGTTTTCTTTACAGGTGTGGGACTAGCTGCTGCTGTCCTTTCCTTTTGGCTAAATATTTACTACATTGTGATTATTTCGTGGGCCATATACTACCTGTATAATTCCTTTACCACTGTAAGTGGGGGAGGGGAGGGGACAGCATTGTTTGTTGAATGTAAAGCAAAGTGATATATAGGTACCTGATTAATCTATCTCACTGTAAAGGTGTGAGGTTAACACAAAATGCAAAGAAATCAGTAGGGTAAGCCATTTCTTACTAAAGGAAACCTATATTGTAAAAATCCCTCCATTTTAATTTTTTTTTCTTTTTCACAGGAAATGTAGAATGGAAAACTGTGAGGGAAATATTCTGTTCCAAGAGTGCTAGTGGAGAAACATAATGATAGGTTATTTTGGAGCCACAAGCTTCTTTTTTACCAATTTGTTTAAATTTCCTCATCTTAATCTTCAGAGACACAGCTCTTTCAACTGTACCCTTTTAGTTTCCTTATTACCTGTCTCTGCCCTTTAATCACAGACATGCCTGCTTGTTTCTCTGCTTACCTGCCAGGCAGCTGCAAGTCATGCCTGGGCTTCAGACTCCTTGTCCTGACAATGCTAACAAGAGTACTAGTACCCATTTGCCTTTTAGCCTACAGGCCAGTCATTCCCCTGAGAAAAATTTTAGTGTATAAATGATTTTTTTTTTTTCTTCAGTAGCAGCCACAAAAATGTTAGTTCTTTGGGAAATAGTATCATTGCTATGTGGTTTAATGATGGAAGGGTTTATTAAAGAAAGTCCCATGGAATGGAAGTTCTGTGATTTGATTAGCTCTGAACTTCCATGCGTTGTTTTTTTTCACTTTGTTTTCTTTCCTTTTAACTTTATTTTTAGCTGCCTTTTTTTTCCCCTCAAGGATGATTCATCAGCTGAGTAGGTCTTGTCTGATTTTTGGGTTTTGGCCATCTGAGGAAGCATTCTTACATAAGTCTCAATAATTAATGCATTCAATTGTTGTCTATTCTACAGATTTTTTTCATGCTTGCTTGTTCTCTTCTTTAAAGAATTTTCCCTTGACCAAATTTGCATTAATTATTTTCTGGGAGTGACAAGATCATTAGATTATTTCTTTTTTTATTATCATCACATTTGTTATTGTTGTAAAAGGTCAGTCATAGTCTGGAAGTGATGCACTGGCCCGTATTAAATGAATACTGACTTCTAATTCCCTTGAAGCCTCTTACCCTTGTATTTAAAACATGCAATACCTTGATACAACACTTTCTGTGAGAGGAGTTTCCAAGGTTGACCATCAGAAGAGTATCTAAGTTGTATCTAAATGAGATTCATTCTAATGGACATCATGTGGAAACAGGTTCTGCTTCTCAGAACTTCTGAAAGATAACTTAATGTAATGGACATGTAGAAAATGCACGTAGAAAATAGAAAGTTTACATTTTTCTAGTTGTTCCTTGACCTGAGGGGAAAATGGAAATCATTGATCAATAACCATCACACCTTTATTACCTCTAGTGCAACAAGAGGTAACAGGACCTCCAGGAGGTCCTTTCTGCTGCCCTTGTTTCTTGTAGCACACTCAGTAGACTCTCGCGTGCTGAGAGGCACATCAGACTCCAAGGCATTTGGGCTGATATATTAAAGAAAGGAAAAAATATTTTTACATCCGATTCACACAACTGATATGAAGTTAAATAACTTACGTGGTAGACATGCACCCCAGGGAGATCAGCGCGCTGCAGAACTCAAAGGGTATGAGTTCTCCACTCAACTGTCATTTCTAGTAAAGAGAGAGATAGCTGAGGTAATGCTTACTTAAAAACTGTTTCACTATTGAGGTTTTTCTCTCTCCCTTTCTTAAATAGACTCTTCCTTGGAAACACTGTGAGAACCCATGGAACACTGACCGCTGCTTCTCCAATTATACCTTAGCAAACACCACTAACATGACAAGTGCCGTTGTCGAATTCTGGGAGTAAGCTGATAATTTTTCTCTATATCATTCCTGTGTAGATGCAGGGATCAGCTTGTTAACATTCATATACTATCTTCTGAATTAGTTGTCAAATACACGTTCTGTTGGCTTATTCTAGACGCAACATGCACCAAATGACTGATGGATTGGAAAAACCAGGGCAAATCCGATGGCCACTAGCAATTACTCTAGCAATTGCCTGGATTCTGGTGTATTTTTGTATCTGGAAGGGGGTAGGCTGGACTGGAAAGGTAAGATTAAAAAGTACTGTAAATCCCTTTCAATTAAAAATGCCCATTTTACTCAAATATTCTGAAAATTCTTGAGGTAAGAGGCGCTGGGGACAGTTTTGCTGGAATAGCTCTGTGAAGTATTTAATTTCTACCTTTCTTGAATTGATATAGCACCATGTTTTTGAAGGAGCTGGCTCCTCTGTAGCTAGGTCTGACCACAGTCTTAGATGGTACATTCACTTACAGACTTCTTGGCTTTGCCAGCTATAAAAATGCCTTAAAAATATGTCTGCTTGTTCCTGGGATGAATATTCTAGCTAGTTTGGATAGCAATAGAGTGGGGATGAAGTGTTTTGGCTTCAGTGAGAAGCATGCATTTCTTGCATAACTCTTGCTGGACTTCTTAGATACGTAAGTAAGTGTTGAAGCTGTATTGCATAAAGAGTTGCTCCCTCCTTTCCTTATGCTGAATGAGAGTCGTAGGTAGTTCTTGCCACAGGCATGCTTGCATGCTGTGCTTCTTGGAGTCTGGCTGGTTTCTGAGTGCAAACCAGAATTTACCAATGAATTAGAGGAAATCATATTATTGACAGACCTTTCTCCAGGAATTAAAGGGCAACAGCATCTGACATGGGCGTATGCCTTTCCCTCTCCCAAAATGGCAGGGAAAAATCTTAGGGAAATGAAAAGCTTCAGCCGTGAGGCTCAGTGGCAACAGAAGGCTTGGGTTACAAGACCTCAGGTCTGGTATAGAGGACTAGGGTTTTTTCACACTGAAAGAATGAATTGTTAACTTTTGGCAAGATGGTTGTAACTGACCCACTTAAAGCTGCATGTTGAACATGGCCTAGTTGAGCTGAGACCATTTTATTTCTCCTGTCTGCAAAGAAGGTGGCAAAAAGAGGGCTGACACTGTTTCTTTGGAGTCTGACTTCATAGTATCTTTTTTATAGGGCTTTTGAAAAGGCAAGAGAGTAGGACCCTGTATATCATAACAGATGGGGAGAACATGTGAAAAATACAAGAGCAGCTGTCTGAGAGGTGGAGAAATAAACTAACAGATGTTGTTCTACAAGCAGGGTACTGGTGACATGAACCTTTTGCTTTTGGGAGCTCCCCTTGTTGAATACAAAAAAAAAGAAAAGCATAAGCCCCGTCATGCAAAAACATTCTAGTCCACTATATTGCACCTTCAGGAAAATCAGCAACATCCACCTGCCTTGTAGACGTGGTGTTTAGGGAATTCTGCAGTAGGCACTCCCCTTTCCACACCGAGGTTTTCCATTGGTAAATGCTTCAATTTTAAGAGTCAGCCTCAGTTGCTGCTACAGTCTTTTTAGGGAGCAAATATTTTCTGAAGTGTTAACAAGCACAGATCATTCTTCCTTCCACACTTACAATGTCTTGTTTCTTCACATCAGGTGGTATATTTCTCTGCTACTTATCCCTATGTTATGCTGCTTATCTTGTTCTTCCGTGGTGTAACACTGCCTGGAGCAAAGGAAGGCATTTTATTCTATATAACTCCCAACTTCAGTAAGCTTTCAGACTCTGAGGTAAATATTCAATCCTTGTAAACAAAAGTTTCACTACTAACTGTTCACCTTTCAGACATATGACCTGCTCCTCAAGTGCAGAAACAGATTTTTAAAAAAATTATTTCCTGCAATCAGGTTTGGCTGGATGCTGCCACACAGATTTTCTTCTCCTATGGTTTGGGTCTTGGTTCACTGATTGCCCTTGGAAGTTACAACCCTTTCCACAATAATGTTTACAGGTAAGCAGATGACTGCACATATTACAATGGCACTTTCCTGTCTTGGCTGGAGCTCGATTCTGTCTTTCTGTGTCTCCGATCTGAATATTAAATGTTATATCTAACTTGGAATGAGATGTACAACTGCATTTACACTAATGGGAAAGACAGTATGACTTGTCCAGCATGAAATGGAACCCAAACTGTGAAATCCTAAATCATGAAATCTTTTCACAGGAAAAAAGGGTAATATACTGATGAACAGTAGCATTGCTTTACCCACTGCTTAAAGCACCTTACCTTTATTTCAGGGACTCCATCATAGTGTGCTGCATAAACTCATGCACAAGCATGTTTGCTGGCTTTGTCATCTTCTCCATTGTTGGATTCATGGCTAATGTCACAAAGAGGCCTATTGCAGATGTCGCAGCATCAGGTATCCAATATATTTTTCTCTAAGTTGTTCAGTGGCATCAGTTAGTTTTTGTTTGTACGTTGTATCCAACTGCTTCATGTAATTGTTCAAAATCCCTCCCTCAAAACATTCCTCAGCTCCCTGTCATTTCAGTCGCCCTTACTGATTGCAAAGGGTGAGCATTGTTTCAAACCTCACAAGGCAGCACCAGCAAAATAATTTCATGTCGAGCAGACTGTCCGCCTGCCTGCCTAGTGCTCTCAAACCTTTGGTGTGGAGAGTGGTCAGCCAGAGACTCATCGCGGGCTGACGCAATGAATACTAATGAATGCTACTTACAGGGAAGGCATTTACAAGAGGTGGCAGCACAGTTTGCCGCTTCAGTGCTCAGCTGTGACATCAGATCATGAGCCTTTTGCTACTGAAATTCTTAAAAGCAAACTGAAAGGAGGAATGATAGTCATATTTTTGGAGCCTATATTCTCAAATTCAGTTAGGTTTTTAAATTCCTTTTACTGTTTCTTGAGGTTAAGCCCTCTGAGGCAGGTCCATTTCTCACCTCTTCAGACCTACAGCTATCAGCCAATTTTATGGGGCCCTGTATTATGAAAGTCATTGTACTTAGGGCAGTAAGATGTCCATGGAAGAATTCTGCTATTCTTTGCAGTTCCTTGTCTTTCTTCCAGATGAAAAAGCTTAAAGTAACAGAGCAGATGGTTGCCCTAACCCAGCTGGTGTACCAGATACTCATTTAGCAGTTCTGGCCACAGGGAGGGATCTGATAACTGAAAGCTTGGTTGGAAGTCACTGGTGGACAAAATATGTCTTACTATACTAGTAAACATATCCCATTGATGAAATATTTCCTTAGTTAGAAAAGGGTAGAATTTAAGCCCTAAAAATAATCTTCAATAAACTACACATACAAAGAAATTAGGAAAAGAATTATGATGGCATACATTGTTGTAAAAAAATGCTCTAGAAAGTCAGTGGTGTGTGAAATAAGCTTCTTGGATTTATGTATTTGATATAGATATAACTATATAAAGACTACACTTGCAAACAGAACAATATTTTTATATCATGTTAAGCTCCTAAATACATTTTAAGGTACCTAAGATAATACACTTCTGAAAGATGCACATGACTTCCTGCAGCCACTAATTGCATAAGATAGTTGAAAATTTGACCTTTTAATTAAGGCTTCTATTTCTCCTAGCAAGCTCAGAAACTGATGCTTTATTTTAGCACCATGAGATATGTTGGTTTATAATCTTTTATACAGCTTTGTAAAACAATATTATTAAAAGCTGTAGCTGCATTTTGGTGGAATGTGTAACAGTAAAATTAAGAACATATTTATCTTAAGTTTATTATTGCTTTTACTACTGCCATTTGGAAGGCATTCCAATCATATCTGCTATTGCTAGCAAATAATTGTTTCAAAATCAGGTGTCTAATGCCAATCCTTGCCTCACTGGTTTGAAAGCTATGTAGGTCCAACCAATTGTCACAGACAGACTTACTTTTAATGAAAACCAAAAAATCAGATACCCCCGCTTAGGTGAGGCACACTAATTTTATTTCTGCGATTATTTAGTTTGCTACAGGTTTCCCTCTTAACCTGGCATCAGCTGGCTTCCAGCTATGCTATGACAACAAAAAGAGCTCCTTCTTTTTTAATAAGAATTTATATTCTCCTTCCAACACCATGCCCCCCATCAGCAGTTACTAGGAACACAGATGAAAAAGGTTTGCCTGTTCACAACTACATAGTTTATTAAAATGTGTATTTTAATAATTAATGGAATGGAATAACAAATGGGAATACTATAAATGTTGGAAAGTGTCTTCTCCATTTCTGAGCTGTCTTTGTTTCTCTTCTGAACTACCTGGTGCAAAGCAGAAGATTACAGCTATCAGTAACCACTTGAGAGGTAGAGAAAGCTGATCAGTACCTGAAGATGTAATCCTAGCCAAGGATAACATTTCCTGTCTTTGCTGTACAAAGGTGTCTCTCAGGAGCAGCTTCTGAACTGTGTCTAGTATTTTGCTTGGTTGGTTGGTTGGTTTGGGGGGTTGGGGTTGTGGGTTTTTCGTTTTGGTTGGCTCACTTTAAAAGCAAGGTACGTGCACTGACTTCTTGGTCAGTGAACACTGATTAAGCTGAAATCCCTGGTCAGATGCTGCATCCATGGCTGAGTCATTCAAATAAACCTAAAACCCATGCATCAACAAGAGGAAAAAATCACAACACCCAATCAATCACAATGACATTTTCTCTCCTGTTTCTCCTACCAGGCCCTGGACTGGCATTTCTAGCTTATCCAGAAGCAGTGACACAGTTACCAATTTCTCCTTTGTGGGCAATACTGTTCTTCTCCATGTTGCTTATGCTTGGAATTGACAGTCAGGTAAAACTGGTATAAAAATTAATAACAAAGACAAATTTTCTGCAACTGTACGGCACAAGGTTGGCCTCTCTCTGTGCATTCTGCACTGCCAGCTGTTAGTGGTGCAGAATGGTTTCTGGAATAATCAGATAAATAATAGGAGGTACTAAGGAGAGGATAGACTGAATGGTTCAAGGAGCCTGGGATAGTAAAAAATGGATACTAAGACACATTTGCTTTTTCATGAACTGTTGGAAGCATATACAAAATGTGCAGAAAACTTATTCTGCAGACAAAAGGAACTATCTTTGAAATCTTAACCATTCAATCACAATACTAAAAATAGCTTTGCAATGTTCAGCAATGTAGGAGACACTGGGATATGCTTTACAAGATTTAGATGCTACAAATATTTCTGAAAGGCGACTTCAGAGCTTACCACACGGAGCAAAAAAGATGCAGCACACATTTCAAGCATAAGAATGTCAGGAGGAAATACAGGAGGATGTTACTGAGGACATTCTGCATCTTAGTGTGTTCTGAAATCACTTCCCAATGGTAAGGATCAAGACTTTATTGCTTCAGGCCTTAGCTGAGAGTTATAGATGGTATCTGACAACTGGAAACGAATGGGAAGGCACAACCTAGAGGTTTTGCAAATCCAAATAAGGTATTCTCCAGAGCTGCCGTCTAGATTAAATAATTAAATAATGAAATAATTAAGTCATGCAATCATTAAAAAAAAGTTTATTGCAAAATGAACAAAAAAGCACACAGAACAAAAAAAAAGCACTTTACATGCTAGAAAGGACTATGTCCAACAAAAGCATTCATTAATCAGTAATAATTTTAATACAGATAGCAACTATATTGTAAGTGCACTAAAGAAAGCACCTTGTGTTATTTTGCAAAGCATACTGTGAGGACTTTGTCAGGGTAGTCCATTCTGCCTGCTGAAATGTTTGGTCATCTGTATGTGACCAGTCACAGGCAGATGTGTTAATCTACTTGCAATCAGTTGCAGCTGTCAAACCAGCACCCTACAGTTATTAGCACAGTCTTCATAGCACGCAAAGGAATATAAGATTTACTAGCTTAGTACTGTACTAGTCTTTCAGTAGAGAAAATCCATCATTTTCTATAAATCCAAGTTGACTTCAGCCTGTGAACCAAAATACAAAAAGACCGAGAGGGCATTTTATCCTGCAACATGAAGGGAAGCTGAAATTTTGTTTTCTATTTCTTCGTTTTTCATTAAGCTTCAGGCTTGACATTAAAACCTGTTGCTCAATCTGGGGGGAAACTACTGTGAAATTAATTGGGTCCAAAATATTCTTGAAAGAACTTGTCTCTAGGCAACTAACAGCTGAGGAAGGTAGTCTAATATTATTAAAAAGAATATGTAGCTACAGGTTGTCATGCCTTCTTCATTTTCTGTCTCAGTGAAACATTTCATATGCTATAACTTACAGGAACTGTAACTATTGGTTAAATTCTGGTTGCACTGCTGGAAATTAATAAAACTTTACATACATTCTGTTTTTCATTATTTCAGCCATCACAATGATAACATTTATTTTGAATATGTGCATACAGAAAAAATCTGAAGTATGGCCATGCTTTCCATTTGGAGGACCACATCCTCAGCAAAAATCTTTTCTAGGGATACAAAAAGTATTTGAATTATTACATATGAGAATCAATCTCCTGTCTTTAACCTTTACCCTGAAGCACTAACCTGATTAGACTTTTTGTTTCTATTGGCTTTCATGTATGTGAGTAAATCACAGAAAGAATTGTAAGTTTTAGAAGGGTCTAGGGGTCAAAGTCATTAACTGTAGGTGTATCGTCTTCTATCACAAGAACAAGCACTTTATGTCCATGAAGAACATGCTGTAGTTCATAGTTTGGAATTTTGAGTGTTTTTCTAGCTGGAAATCTTTTTGCACAGATCTTTTTAGACAGAAACAAGGATATTCAGGAGCACTGCTTCCACTGAAGTCAAGTGAATTTTCGCTTATCATTTAATAGATGCAGCCTTAGGCCAGTGATGGGTACTGTTGAAAACTCCTCCCCTAAATGTAGTCCTGCTGTTGTAGTGCGTTGCATTCTATTTTATTTCTGACTTTACTTGCAGTTTTGCACTGTGGAAGGATTCATAACAGCTTTGGTGGATGAATTTCCGAAGTTACTGCGCAATCGAAGAGAAATCTTCATTGCTGTTGTATGCATTGTTTCCTATCTGATAGGGCTGTCCAATATTACTCAGGTATGTTCTGTAGAAGAATGTGATCCTATGTCTGGCATACAGCATCTGTTTTATTTCTCCCTTCCCCCACTCCAACCAGGAATCATTGCAAACTGTTGAAGTGGCAGGGATCTATCATCAACATTATCTAAAGACTTCAGGCAGTAGACATTAACTTATAAGTGTAAAATGCCTGTAGTCTGTGGATGCAGTTTGTCCTACTTCCTGGTTCAGGTGACAAGAAAATACACATCTCTATGGTCTATCTTACAGTCCAAGAAGTGGTAGCTAGGGATGTTCACCACTGCTTCCTGTGATCTACTAGATTGCAAACTGTTTGAGGGAAATGATTGAATTATTGAACAAAAAGGAGTAAAGTGAAATTAAACCAGTTAATTGAATTCTGGCAGTAATCTAATTTTCGTCAGTATTGACCTCAAGCATTATCAGATTTTAACCTGTTAATTTTAATTAATTTATATTAATGTGTCCCTGACTTATTCACCACTGTTTAGTTTGTAGCTTGCATTTTAATCTATCTTGAAATTGGAGTCCATACTATTTATTTTAACACTTCCTTCTTCTGTGTTTTAGGGTGGAATATATGTGTTTAAGCTTTTTGACTACTACTCTGCCAGTGGAATGAGTCTCTTGTTCCTTGTATTCTTTGAGTGCATCTCGATATCCTGGTGCTACGGTAAACAATATGGTTTTATTTTTTCAATAAGCTTTGCATATCATAAGGATACTTCATTTACTGATTTGTTCTTTTGTGCATGTACATGCTGAGGGTGGAACTGAAATTAGCCATGTTTTATATGCATATAATTCCACTGAGGACTCAAAGGTGGCTTATGGAAGGTACTTCTGCCTCTTTAAAATACCCTGTGTATAAACCTGGAAGTCATTAGATGCTAAGTGTTTCAGGAATACTAAATAGGTGACATGTCCCTCTTTTTTCCTGTCCCCCTTCCTTGGAAAGCCTGGATCTTCAGAGGCATTAGGTACTGCTGTTCTCAACAGAATGATTTATGTCTTTTGGACTTTGTAATGTTTCATTTCCAGAAATGACTCTGTCACTCTAGGATCTTGCAGTGAGAGCCAGGCTCCTTGGTCAGTTGTATCTTGCATAATTGCCCTAAAATATCCACAAGTCTGGACTGGCAAGCTCTGGCTATAAAGATTAATGAATATGTATCACATTCTTGCCAGAGTATTTGTGCATTTGACCTTAGTCCTGTGTTAGCTAGTCCAAGGATCTACTCCCATGATTACTAAGGCACTTCAGCTTATATTACAAAACTGATTCAGAGCTAGATAACTGAAGTCTTTCTGTTGTCTTTTAATGGGCTTAAGAGGATGGAACAGCATTTTTATAGGGGAGAGATACTGCATATGAATCCAGCAAATGCGAATGGAAAAATATAATAGCTAAATAATGAAGAAATCAAAGTTACAAATAGTATGATAGACACACCTTTTAGAAGATGATGGAGTGCTGGTAGGTAACAGCAGCAACAGAAGTGCTACTCTTTGATTTCATATGCAGTTCTGCATGTATTTGGTGTGCATATATCCACAGAGAGTGAAGCTGGTTAACACTAGGATGGGTTTGGGGTTTTTTTTAAATTTAATTTGTAAAATATAATTCTAAATCTCTCATTCTAATAAGACTAGAGTCGAAATTAACCAAGGGCGTTTGTTGCATTTGACCTTCAGATGTAGACTTCATCAGCCTTTGCATGGGAATAAGTTTGCTGGTCGCTAGTTAATTAATTATCGTGTGGAAGAATGAGAACAAATGATTCTTGATGCTTCTGAGTTTGCAGGTTTCTTTCCCATTCAGATAGGTGAAAAGTTATGTTGGGGTCTATATAGAGCTTCCAAATATACCTCATCATTTATGACAGTGTCTCTCAAAACCACTGAGCTTTCAATTGACTCAATTATCTGATAAGTTTCTATACTGTTTCTTATTTCTTTATTTAGGTGTTAATAGATTTTATGACAACATCCAAGAGATGGTGGGATACAGACCCTGCATCTGGTGGAAACTCTGCTGGTCATTTTTCACTCCTATCATTGTGGCAGTAAGGAACAAACTTTTATTATATGATTCAAAGGATGTAAATGAGGTGGCCTGTGTACTACAGTGTTGTCATTTCCACCCCCACAGGTTCATATTTACTCTGACCTCATTCCTTTTTTAAGGAGTTGAGCAATTCCACTGAAGGCAATAAGCAAAACCCAGTGTCATTAGAGGAAGCCTGTGCCCTAAGAAAAGAAGCCTTGTGCAATGTCAAGATTTGTATTAGTCCTCTGAAAATGGTAACTAGTCAAGAGTTTGATTGGCAGAAATAGAAAACTGTAAGAAAAAAATTTTGACCATTTCTTGTATGCTTAGGTAAAATGTAGCAATCTCTCTAAAGTCTAAATTTTCCATATACACAAAAATGCCCACGTTTAGTAAACTGAATTCCTTCACAGGCACTATTCTGGTAACAGACTAGGATTATAAACTGATGTTCTTCTCTTGTGGGATTCTGTGGCATATATTACCCAGTTTATACTACATTGCTACTGTTTTTTCTGGCAAACCTTGCAAGGATTTTGTGCACTGGAAACCATAGTACAGTCTTTTCCTGATTCTAAACTTTATCCGGTTAAGTCCATACAGTACATTTTGAAATAATAGGCAATGTAAATTTACTACACATGATGTAGTCAACCCAGATGCAATATAAAAAACTGTAATCGAGTAGACATTTTTACACATGACACAATACTTCTCACTCACTGATATTTCTCTGATATTCCCATATAGGTAGCCATAGAAAAGCAAACAAAGAGCACTGAAAAGAGGAACAGAAATGTGTTTATATTGAGCGTTCCTTGATTCATCCCTACCCAGATGAAGGTGGCTTTCATTTTTCCAAAAACAAGTCTTCAGGAAAGCATAAAAAATGCATTTTATTTATTTTAGTGGTGTAGTAGGAAGATGACCAACATTGTATGTAAAATTTACCAGATTTCTCCTGTCTTATAAAGTCTTCAACAGAGTTTGTTGTCCAGTGCAAATTCAGAGGTGGTGGTGATGTGCTAATAAAATCTGCCTCTCTGTATTCTTCTCTCTGGGAATATGTTCTGCACAAGGCCTGAACCTGGGATCAAAGTGAGCTTCCTTCTTTGCTGGTTCAGTTTAGCAGGTTTCCCTGATGCAGGCTGTTTTAGACACTTGCAACAGGCCAGGATAGGAGTCTTCCTCGGTAACTTAAAGGAAAAAATACCATGTTTGCAGGTGATCTGTTTGAAAACAACACAAAAGCAACCCACAAGTGCTGCTGATCAATGGTACAGTATGCATGTGTATGCAGGTATTACTCTTCAGGACTCCCATCTTTCCCAATAGCCCCCTTCCCTCCGATTTTGTGCAGGTTATCTGAGGATTCTACTAGTACCAGTGGATTCCCGGTACCAGCATACCTGGATAATCTGAGATGCAGGTTATGTATGTGAAAATACAGTGTTAACTTGAAACGTTAAGATGAATTTTGGTAAGAAGCTTTTTGGGAAGCTATCTCCTCATCTCTCGTTACTGAAAAATTCAAAGTGATTTTTGAATTTCCTAGGATAACATCTGTTATACAGACAAATCTGTAGCCACTTACTGAAACACAGGTTCCATTCTGACTGCTGTCATTTTCCATTACAAGTTTGTTCAGAGGATCTGAACAAAATCAAAGCCTCTGGGCCAAGCGCTCTTAGGTGGTGATATTAGAGAGGTCCATGCAGAGCCAGGCTTTAAAGAACATTTCTTATTCAGAGCCTCTAGGAATCTGTTGCTGAGCAGTACGGTAGAGTTCTACTGATGATATTATTCCAATAAGAAAGTTAGTGGAAACAATCAAACAACTCCACAATTTCAGAATTACAGTTCCCTTATTTACACATTCTCACACTAGAGATTAATCAGGCAGTGCAGTGGGCTGACTTTTGCCTGTTTTCTGCAACCTCCATCTGGAAGACTGACCTGCGGCCCCCATCTACAAGCCAGTGCCCGGCAGCCATCACCAGGGACCAAAGGAACCCTTTTCTCCTTGCCTGGATGTAAAGGCAGGCTTGAGGTCTAAGTCAATCCAGAAAAACTCTTGAACACTGAACACTCTGGAAACCTCATCCAAATCTTCTTTTCCGCTGTATTTTGCAGGGAGTATTTATCTTCAGTGCTGTCCAAATGACTCCGCTCACAATGGGAAGTTATGTTTTCCCAAAATGGGGCCAAGGGGTTGGCTGGTTCATGGCTTTGTCTTCTATGGTGCTGATACCAGGCTATATGGCATACATGTTTCTAACCCTGAAAGGCTCCTTAAAACAGGTAAGTCTCTCTTTTTCCTGACTGCATGATTTCATCTTCTGAGACCTGTGCACACTGATGAAAGATTGGTGGGCAGCTATTTTCTACTCTATATTTCCTGTGGCCTCACTCGCTTAGCCCTGCTATTTTGCATAGAGCTGAAAAAACATAAAAACAAGTACCAAACAGACAAAACACAAGCCAGTATCTTTACCATCTGTTGTTGAACATAATTCACCACATTAAATGTGGTCCTTATCTCTGGGCTTTGACAGTTGCAGACACTCTGCATCCCAGCTTCTCACACCTAAAAACCAAAGTAGCAATTTACAAAATATGTAAATTTGTCCTTATTATTAATGCAAAACATACTATCATGTATCAAGGCAGATGATGCTCTAAGGAATTGGAATCAAACTCTTAGGACTAAACCCACATAACTATTTGTTTCCATGAGTCTGCTCACAGTGACCCTATTTAGCATCTCCCTGCAATGGGATCAAAGATTTGAGTTCCTATTCTGCATTACACCTGTTCTAAGTTACCACAGCTGCCTTGTTCTGCTGCAGGTGAGAGAAAGTACACGGAAAATCTTGGGAACATATTCTATGATTCCCTTTAGTCTTTATTTAAGGGATTTCTGTGAAGAGTTACTTCATAAAGAATATTAGAGGCCTTTTTCTCATTGCACTGTGCTTTTAGCCTCTCCCTGATTCCTTATTCCATTTGTTAAAAGGAAATGACACTTCCCATGTGAGACAGGTGTTGTCAGTACACTGTTTAATAATCATGTACAATTGCCATACTTATTTTTTTTTAATATGAGTGCATCCTCAGTTTTCCCTCTCCAGCCAATAATCTCATTCTGTGCATAACGGACACTTCTTCAGCA
Source organism: Buteo buteo (assembly GCF_964188355.1). NCBI lineage: Eukaryota > Metazoa > Chordata > Aves > Accipitriformes > Accipitridae > Buteo > Buteo buteo. The sequence continues at coordinate 22,681,498 of NC_134191.1, forward strand.
CAAGTATTGAAACACGCATCTCTGTCCTCTATGATTGTGGGAACCAAAGATTGTCATAATGAATTTGTCAGGATTTCTGGAATATTCTAAAATCAGCTGATAGAGCCATCTTTGCAAAGGGACAGATGATCTTAAGCAGAATTGATGAGTAATGCCTCATGAATTGCCCGGATCTTGATCCAAATATTTGTCTTCAGCAAATTTTAAAAGATTCAGTGATGCTTCAAATAAGTCTAAAAAAAATTTCTGTTTGTTTGTGCATTGTTTTGGTTTCTTTTGTCCCCCTGCTTGTTCTTAGCTCCTACATTTTGAGTATCTTTCCCTCGGTCTTATGGAAACATTTACATGCAAATGGAGAATTGTTGCTCTAAAATATAGCTGGTTCTTAGGCAGAGTTGTATAAGATCACAGTAGAAGTTCCCCATCTCAGTCTGGCTGTGGATTAAAGTCTCATTTTTGAAAGCATTGACAACTGATCATTAGATACTAGGAGGAGCCTACACCACTCACAGGCTTTGACGATCAAAACTGGACTCTCTTTCTCAGTACAAACGGGAGCTAGGCAGGTAAGCTTCATCAAAGGAGAGAACACAAAAGGACTAGGAAAGGCAGACTAGAAGTAAAACTATCTTAAATACAAGTCTACTTTACATGTTGGATCCACAGAGGTAGTAACTCCCAGAAGCTGCAGCCAATACTCTCCAGTCCCTTCTGCTCCCTGGGGAGGTCACCATCACGTCTGAGATCCAGCTTGGAGTCCCGGCCGCCCACTGCAAACTTGCAGCCTCCATGTTGGACCTGTGGGCTTGCAGCAGGGTCCCTCCTCACCTGCCCCATGCTTCAGTCCCTCCTCCTTTCTTTTCCCTAGGCATGCTCAGTTGTTAATGCCTGGTGGCATCTACCATTTTGCATGTGGTCTTTCAACTCCTACTGTTGTGTTCATAACGCAGCTAAAACTGTGTTTAGTGTATGTGACTTACTGCCTTTTTGGTCCCTTGGGAGGCAGATGGAATTTTTTATTTTAGCTGTAATGCCTAGACAGAAGTGTTTAGGATTGCCTTTAAAAAAAAAAAAAAAGTAACCTTAAAAACAGGTTTTTGACTGCCTCACATTTATTGTTGTTCTTTAAACAGCGCATCCAGGTAATGATTCAGCCAAGTGAAGACATCACTCATCCTGAAAACGGGCCAGATCAGGCCCAACAGAGCAACTCTGCAAACAAAGAAGCCTACATCTAAACTTCTGTATTGTAAAAGTACCAATACTACTCCAGAAAAACAAAAAAAATGGTTGAATATGACCACAAATTTACATCTGAGAATATAATTACCTACCTCTAGTGGCAAAAAAAAAAAAGAAAAAAAAAAAAGAAAAAAAGAAAAAAGGTCATCTCCACTATAAGGGAATCGCCATGGGTATGACCCAACCATTGCGCGAGCTCAGATCTTGACAGTGTTTTGTGTTCTCTCGCAATCCACAGACTGTTAATGTTTTTATCCTTTCACAATAATAGTTGCATATCTTGGAATTTGTAAATTGATGTGCCAAGACCTTTTTAATCTACCTTTTAGCACGACTATTTGAAGTTTTGTGCTGCTGATTTTTAGTAGTTTATCAATATTTCTTACCGCTGAATCCCAAGACTGTTATTTCTGACTTTGCAGGAGTAAAATTAAGTTTGGAATTGTTTTGTACAAAAGAATGAAGTATTTTGTAAACAAGTGATTACCAGTGAAAAAGCCTGCCCTTAAAACTTGTTCCAGTCCAGGCCATTTGAGGGGGAAGAGACTTCCTTCAATTAACAGTAGACACAGCCTTTATAAACATTCCTAGTGCAAATGAAGTTATATGGCTATTTGTGGCAATACAGCATAGAATGGCTGTAAATGCTATCTGTACTTAGTTAGCCTTTCAGGATAACTTTCAAATAAGATCATAAATTTCTTTAAAAATACATATACTATTTCTTATCAAAAGAACGTATCTTTGTGAATCAATACAACATGAATCGCAGATGTTAGAGGCAAAAATATGACTTCTAACTTTTTTAGCAAAATGAGAAGTAATATCCAAGAGCTATTAAAGATTCCCAGGAGTGAAAGAAATACAAAGTATTTGCAATTCAAGCTCAGAGTACTTAAACTTTTATTATGCTGTTATTATTCTACTACTATTGCATTGCCACCAAAATAGAAACCAAAACAATGGCTTAAAGATTGAAGCTTATCCTTGTAGTTCTAATTTAGGGTTTAATTTACAACTGTTCTTTTTAATCTGTTAAAGGACTTTAACAGTTTCTACTAAGCAAATTACAAAATATGGATCATTAGCACTTTGAAGCAGTTTTATTTTTATTTACATATTATTTGTGGTGATGAAGGGATGAGGGAAAACTATTTCAATAAGATAAGAATCTCCACTCTGGGCTCAGTCTACATTTGCCACATAGCTAGAAAGCCCATTCAGCTCATGGAAGTTTTTCCCAGTGTGGAAAACGCAGTGGTTACCCCTGTATGCTATTTCTCGTTTGGCAGCTATATGACGGACACAAAGGATTATGGAAAATGCAGTAGTTGATGTTTGATTGTAAATGACTGTGACAGAACTGTGCAATGAAACATGCTTTTCAGCAAATTTTTGTGCAACGTACAATGTTAGATAGCACAATTTATGTAGAACTACTACGTGAAAAACATGTTAACTGTGAATGTTGGGTTTTTCGTTGTTTTTGTCTGAAGGTGACAAACATGTTCTTGCAATAAGGTATTATTCTCAGAATGTCAAGCACATCATTGTAGAAATAATATATATATATAATACACATGTATTTCAAACTACATCATAAAATCTCAGAGTATGTTTGGTAGATTCTAAACTGTTTCATACATAGGTCAATTGTAAAATATTATGAGATCTAAGCTACATCCTAAACAGCTATAGCTGAAATGCAAAAGTCCTGTAAGTCTTTGGGATTTAGAGGAAACCCGTACATCCTACACAAACATTATACATGATACATACACATTATAACTGTGAATTTCATTAGACTAAGGATAAAAATTCCAACTTTCTCTTTATTGTTTAATGTAATCAAGTCCCATGTTGTTCTAAGAAAAATACAGTATTTAATGTTTGATTGTAAACAATTATGACAGATGTTTGACAGACCTGCTCTTTAGCAAAAAGCTGTACAAACGTATCATATAGCACAAAATAGTGTTGTAGAACTACTGTGTGTAAACTGTGAATAGCTGTATCTTTTTTGTAGTACTTGCCCTGAAAAAAAGATTATTGTATGATCATATATGCTTTTTGCAATAAGGAAATATCTGAACACCAAGCAAATCTATCTCTATATAAAAATATATATGTAATATATACATATTCAAAAATATATACAGAGCCTGTTTAAAAGAGTACAGTATTATTTAGTAAATTGCAACCTGTTCTATGGACCAAATGTAAAATATTTATAAATTAAGATGCATTTTAAATGTCTATAAATGGTGTCATAATTAAAGCACGATTGTTATGTAAGTTTCCAAGAGTTTAGAGGAAAAAGAATAAAGGTTATATTATACATTAAATTCAGAATTTTGCAGTCTTTCATTGGACTTATTGTTACATTCTATGTGAAGCAAGTTCTGAATGTTTCATATATATTTATATATATATATATATAAAATGTCCTTTAAATAGCAAAATGCTGTATCACAGTTGTGATGTGTATAATCCATACTGCTGTTTCTATAATTTAGTTAGTATGTGCATACATTATACACAAAGCTTAAAAGGTAACTACCTGGCATCCTGCTGCTTTGATACTCCTGCAGGAAGATGGCAGACCAGGACCTCTGAGCAGCCCTGGGAAAAAGCCTGGATTTTAACGTAAACGTTCCTCAGGTACATCTCTGCTGATACTTTGGGGTCTGAACTGCAGCACCTGAAGTCATTGATTTCTAAGCCATTACTGAGGAGTGTACCATCCGGGCTGAAGCCAATGAGGCTGGTGAAAGAGTGGCTTTGTACTAAGTGGACAGATAATACATTTCTACAAAAAAATCCTTGTTTTCTGTATCAGCTGCCATTAAAGCATGAGAAGATATCAAGCAAGTTGCACAGCAGTCTGCCTTACATCTGCATCTATGCACTACTGCTGAGGAGCTGAATGCTCCTATACTCTGAATTTAATTATCTAACTATAAAATTGGAGCAGGACATCATGCTGGGAAAGAGTCTAAGCAATTTAGAGAACATGATTAGAATTGAAAATGCTCCTGATAGAAGTGCCTAAAATCATAGACTTCGAATTCAAAATGCTGACCTTAGAAAGGAGCACTCAAACATACAAGTACAAGGCGAGGGCAGATCCTTCGGCTTTTAAAAAAGGCTGGGGAGGAAGGGTAGGAGCGTGTAGGGAAGATCACAGATTGTTCTGGAAATGGGGGGAAGGAGCAACTTCGATGCTTTTGAAATACAGAGGAAACTAAAAACTATCTTTAATGTTTAGTTCATGGGCATTATGTATTGTATTCATGGCCTGCTGCTTTCACAATAAATTGTAAGAAAAGGATGAGAGTTGCATCTGAGAGAAGCGGACACGTTGTTTAGTGCTGGGTGGCTGGCCAGACGGCCGTGCAAGGGGCAAAGGAAGGCTGAGGAAAAGGAAACTAGTTGAAGGATATTGCGTTAGTGCTGTGATATTTCCATGTTCTCCTGGAGGAATTTTCTCTTGCCATGCTGTAGAAATCCCGACAGCAATTCAACAAGAAAAATGCAAATAAGGTCACTTCTTCCCTACAGGACTTCAGGGTGCCCCGAGAGAAATCCATGTCCTTGCTCGTCAGGAGTATTAGTGCAGCTACATGTGCTGTTATTCTAAAATAACACTATGTTGCTTTTGGGGTTTTTTTGTTTGTTTTAAGCCTGATTATTTCTGTTTTGTTCTGCTCAGGCCACAATAGCCTTGCAATTAACTATTAAAATTACTGTTGGCTGGTTTTCAGGGAGGCTGGGTTATAACCCAAAGGCATGGCTATGTGTTCAGGTGCAGCTGATCTCAGGCTCACCTGAGCCTGTAAGTAAGCACAGGGTGGTACCTCCTGCCTGCCAACACCCCCTCACAGTCATAACCGCGTTTGGCAGCTGCCGTTGAACCCGGCTGGGAGCAGCAAAAATGGGTTGCACTAAAACACACAGGCATTCACGTCTTGGTCCCTTCCACTTCAGGACAGATTCCCAATGAAGAGGAGCCTGAAATCTGTTGTGCAGCAACCTACAAACACACTCAGACAGGCATGATGAGGAAAGCAACAACACAAAAGCCTTATTTCCCAGGAATCTGAACTGATCAACTCAGAGCTAAGTGTGAGCTGCGGCAGCTGCCAACCAGCTGTAGCTGCTGCTCTTACCTTAGTGTTTGTGAGTCCGCCAAACTACCACAAATTAACCAGTTTCACTGCTCACTCCTCAGAGCAAGAAAGAAGGCACCAGGTTTTCTATTCTAAAGGTTCTTTTTGCTTCCCCCACCCAGCCCTCCTCTTCTTTCCCAGCTTCTCACACTGCTCAGGATCATATATTGGGGGGAAAAAGAAGACCAACAACAACCACAAAAACAACCCCACCACCCCCCCAAAAACCCAAACAAACAAAAAAAATCCCCTACATGCTATATATATAAAAACATGGCCAGTTATTCCTCGTGTCTAGAGATGGCCCTGAAGGTACAGTGGTACCTTCTGCCCTACCTTCTGGTCATTGCCTGTACCTTCACTGCGTCTTCCTACCCTCTCCTGGTAGCCACAGTGACTGTGGAGTGGCAGTGACGGGGCAGGTGTAATTCCTGTCGCCTCCAGGCAGACTAAGCAGTCCTTCAGCACGTGCATGCATAGAAAGTGATGACAAGGAAGAACAGCAGTCACAATTACCTTCAAGACAAGTGGCACTGACTGAATAGAAAGATGTTTAAAATAAAATGGATAAGAATGAGGTGGGAGGGAGGGGTTCGCTCACATACAATTTTTCCTGTTGTTTTTTTTTTTTCTTTCCCATGTCTAAATCTGGCTTACTTCCTCTCTTCTTCCTATGAAGTAAAAAAAAAAAAAAAATTAAAAAAGGCTCAGAGCACAAAGGGGAATTAAATGGGGTAAAGTGAAACATCATCTTAGTCCCCCTACAGAGCTTAGTCTTCTTATGAAGCTGATGTAAGTATTGCCACTTCTCATTCGGCCTCTACAAGTTGAGGCCAGTCAAAAATTCTGCCACTCTTTCCTGCTGACAGTTTCTGGACAATGAGCAATTTTTTCTATTCTCACAGAAATCCAGTTAATTTTTAGGGCTACAGAGCTGTATTGTTGCATTTTGTTCTAGTCTTCTGGCCAAACACATAAGAAGTCATTAACTCAAGCAGCCCCGCAGCTCAAGAGCTCGCTGTCCAAGTGTCCTTCAGCAGGTTGGTTACAGCAGAGGGAACCGATAAACCCCCCCATTGCCAAGCCCTGGGCACTTGAATGGACACGGCTGCGCGCACACAGGCTTTACCCATGCATGCATTCAAGACTTGCCCCCTATTTCAAAATTTATGAATTGGTGGGGGAGAACTTACTTACACTATTTTTGCAACTTAACATGTGACTATTTCCCCCCCTGCTTTGTAAATGGTCTCACACTAAAATCAGTGGCAAATTTTCATTTATTATTTTTGATTATCAAACAGGCTGAAGTAATCCTGTGAGTTATTTATGAGTCATAAGTACATGATGGTGCTAAATGTGTCCAACATTGCCTAAGAGAAGGACAGGATGGATCAGGCATTGTCACAAGGGTAAAAACTAATGTGTTTTGCCAGCAATGGTGCTTTAATGATATTGGAATAACTGCCTTACATGTCTTTGGATATAAGTAGCTGAGAGGTGTTTATAAACATTTTAAAGCAATGTTGGGTAGAAAATAGGCAAAAAGTACATGTTAACTCTGTGTCTGGAGTCTCCGCTAGACTTTACCAAACTGGATATCAACTTAGTGCTGGAAGGGGAATAAAACTGAATGGAACAAGTCACTGCCTTATTACGTTATATCGATGTAATTTCTGTTTTTTATAATTGCTCTAAAGCAACCTGGGAACATCTAAACAAGTTTAACATAAAAGAGCCTAAAATGCTAGTTTTAGTCTACAAAAAGGTTTTCAAGACATGACTGGCACTATCATTTACTGGCAATGCCACATGCAAACACACAGCTGCTTTTACATCCCAGTCCTCCCTGCAGCTGAATAGCTGTCCCCACGCACAATCAATTAAAATTAACTACAGCCGATACAGTCAGGACTTGGATCCCCTGCTCAGCTGCCTGGTCTGGCACCATGGCAGGAGCAGTAACACCAGTTAAAAGCAGTAGCTTTTAACCAGCCAGCTCTGCCCAAAGAGCAACGCCCTCAGAGCAGCACACGGGGTGTTCGGCAGCAGTGCACGGCAGCAGCGCCTGGTTGTGCCTGAGGTTCTGGTGTTGCCAGTGCCGATTCCTGAAAAACAGCTGCAATTCCTGCTGCCAGGCCATTAGCTCCGGGCCATGTCCCGCCAGTCTCCTCTGGAGTGCCACAAGCAAAATTTCTGTTGCAACACACTCAACTTCTGAAGAAGGAAGCCACTAAATATTACCAGGTGTATAGAAAGCTATTTGGTATTGTAGGAATGGAAACAGCTCCCCCGGAATGACTGAGGAACATTTTGATGAAGATCGTCTATGAGTAAAACAATAAATCTCTCTGAATATAAGCCAGAGCGTCAGGTTGCGTTAGGGAGTTATTTCTAGGTCATTTCAGTTCACTGCACTGCACTGCGAATATTTCACTGAATGAATGACCAAAATAATTAATCAAAACACTGGAAAGAAACACCAACTCACACTGTAGGCAACTAACTTTGCCCTAAAAGTGACAGAGCTCAGCGGTTTTTAACCTGCTCTTTACCAACTGTCATACAGCAGCAACACATGACCTTTACTGCCGATCTTTCCACAGACTTGTTCTTGGTCTCGGGGGGATAAGGGTGACCTTTCCCAGCCTGCTTGCTCCTGCTGTTAGCAAGCTGTATCGTGACAGAACTTGCCTGTCAGGATCTGCTTCAAAATTACAAAATTTGACTCGGATTTTGGTTTAAAACCACTCTACCTCAATCCTCCCGCATACTTAGAGTAAATGAATCCCTCCTGCTATTCCACTTGCCACTGAAGACACTGAGCTTCCAACAACTGTCCCCAGTGATTGATCAGGTCCAATGTCCCATCTGAAATAAGAAAGTGCAAGCTGGGAACAAGCCAGGGAAGAAAGAAGTGTTCTTGCACAGCTGAATCTTCACCATTACAGCTTACTTGTGGGTGAGGTCTGCAAGGGCATCACTGAAGAGTCATCAGTACACACATAGAGATAGCTGAATGTGTGCTCACCAGGGAATTACTCTATTATCTATGTCGAATTGTTTCACTTCCATTATTAACTTACAGAATAACTGCCCGAGATATGGCTTTAGCAGCAAATATTATATTGCACAGTGGGCACACTAACGTAAGAAGGATCGCCAGTAATTAAGACATGCCAACGACATGTGCTAGATTTTATTTCTTCCAGTGTCTCAAGTCAGCCAAGCCCATGCTTGCCAGGTGGCTCTCAGGACAGCACAAACTCAGCAGCTTCTGCAGCAAATGTAAATACACTGACACACCAAAACCAACCCGAAACACATTGATACTCTTCTCTAATAGTCCACAGCGTTAACTTGTTGCTTTATCTGATCAAATCGGCTCTTTTCAGCCCTGTACAATTTGTTATTACAAGAATGATGTATTAGAAAAGATAGTTCAAGGTTTCCAACTCTGATCAAATAAGTGAATGAGTCAACAAGGTACCAGTAGCGTCAAGCACTAAGCAAAATGCCAGCAAATGGTCCTAAAATGAGAAAATAAAGGGAGTAAGGTCTCAATCAGCTAACAAATGAGTTAACAAAGGGTTATTACAAATCTGCAGTATCTATTAATCTACTCCACTAGCCTTTTTTTTTCTTCTTTTTTTTACTTTTTTTGGACCAGTCAAGGTAAAGCAAAGGAAACAAGAGTGCATCGGGACAGGGGTTTTGGCCCTATTTTGGCCCTAAAGCACTATTTTATGGGACTGCTGGTTGGGGTTTTGAGGAGAAAAAAGACATAGATTTGAATGTCTGCAGTTAAATAATAAAATGCAAGCTTATAAGCAAATGGTATAATAAAACAAGTCTAGAGAACATTAAGGTACCAATCTACTGGCTTTTGCTGTTGGAGAATGGTAATTGTACTCAGTTCCATCATTCAAAGTTATTCAGCTGTCAGCATGAAACATTGTATTTGTGTTGCTTTTAAGCTTCTCACTTTCACAAAAAGCTTCCACAAATATGCACAGAAAAGTTTTTTTCTTAGTTCTTTTCATACTATGTATTACTTAACATTCAATATTTTATATGTTATGTTTTCAGCTCATCCTCTTCCTTTGTAAGTCACAGGCTTCTCCAGGGGTTTCTGGCATGCTTATTTTATATTTCCACATTCTGCTTTGACTTTCTTTATCTTATGAAACTAAATTCTCCAAGATTATGAAACTAGGACTAGTGGATGGGGGTTATTTTTATTTACTGCTGCCTTTTCAGGAAACATTTAATTTTAAATTTTCTGAGATAAGTGATTGCTATAGAAATAGCTTCGTTAGCAGCCTCCATTAACATAAAAATGCAAATCAAAAGAATGCTATGACACCATCACACCACTGTCAAAATGTTATCCCTTTGAAAAGACCCTCTTTGCACCGAGAGTACACATTCATGTGGCCTGCCCCATCCGGCTTTTTAGTGATTCTTTTTTAGCATGGTTGCTAGCATAATTTCTGTAAAAGCCCCTTTTTCTTTTACAACCCTGCACACTGCCACACGCAGATTTCCTCTGGTGAGGTGGCCTCAGAAATAAACAAAGCTGGCTCTTGTGCTGCTGCCGCGGGAGGCATTGCAGACGGGGTGCTGGGGTGCTCCCAGCTGCGAGGAGCAAGGAGCGCTCCTCGGGCACATGTGCCGGCAGCCAGCGGCTCCGAGGGCCGTGGCGTCAGCACGGGGAGTCAAGAGGAGGAGGGAGCGGACCGCGGCCCACGGTACATTAACCAGGAAAGTTTGGAAATGTAAAACTCAATGGGCTGTCAGAACAATGTTCCTCCAATGCTCTGCACAGACCAGCATTTTGTCAGTGTAAGTACAAACGCCAAAACTGGCTAAGTCTTCAAACAAGCCGTGTACATTTTTTTAGTGACTGATGTAAGGAAGGGGAGACAAAAGAGGAGGAAAATTCATTTTCCTTAAAATCACTAATAAATACATATGCTGGAAAGCTGGGTGGCCTGCAGCCTGTAGCTCATATCTGAGGGCCAGCTTGTCTTTTCAGTGAAGTGATTTTAACAGTCTCAGCTCAGATCTAGCGGACAGTGTCCACCATTTAAACTGACCTCGTTCGGACCTTTTTGGCAGATGCTGCCCTCAAGGGCCCCAGCAACATTCTCATGAATTTTAAAGGGAAAAAAACTGTAACTTGTGGGATTGTATTAGAGCTCAATTAGTCATACGTATTTCAACTTTGCAACCATTTCTTGTTGCTAAGGCAGTTATCTATATCTGCTCAATGCAGCTTATCATTATTTCTCACTGTTACCGGAGCAGCCCCGAGGGTCTCAGCTAGGCCAAAATCTCATTATTTTGAACACTGCACAAACACACAGCCAAGAGCAGTACTTTTCATATTACCTTAGCTTTCAAGATAGGGCAAAATGTTCATTCACTAATCTTTTTTTATCTATTTGTTGCTGCTATGAATAACAAATCCAAGTCCAGAGTACAGCAGTGACCAGTGGATTCCCATGGCAGTGTGACATCCCTGTCTGCAGGAGGAGAGGTTAAGGTGACAGTTTAATTGCACGAGCCTATGCTGCAGGTTGCTCCTTACAAGTTTCCAGTAATTCCTCACATGCCTTTATGAGGTGTGTTAACCCAGAGCACCTCAAACCAGGCTCAGTGCTGGAAGACCTCCCTGTTGCATTGGTGTAACTCAGTGGACCTGGCCCAAAGCTATAATGCAAACCAGATGAGAATCCACCTCTCCATCTACAGCTCTTTCACAGCGCCATGGAGAATTCAGCGATCTGCTCCTAACAGCCAAGATGACCACCTCTGACTGGGTGCAGCTGCCCTCTTCCAGCTTGACATTGTGCTGGTGGACTGCCCAAGCAGTTTGTTAATAAATCTGATGGGAACTTTTTAAGGCATTCTGTCCCGTTTTGATTAAGGCATGTAAGGGAGCACTCAGACAAGCAGCTCAGCTGGCAAATAAGAGGGACCGAAAAGCTCCAATTGTGCGACACACAGCTGCAGACAAGATCCTGGGGAGTAACTCTTCCCCCAGCTCAGTTATTTGAAGAATGCTCGTCTGTCTGCAAACTCAGATGCTGACTTGGTTTCCATTTCAGGCCCACCAGACAGCGCAGTCAGTTACTGAGCATGAAGGATGCACCATCTCGCCCAAGAAAACCCATGGGTTCAAATCAACCCCTCACTTGAAATAAACATTCAGTCTAGGCCAGTAATTAAACCCACTATCCACTGTCACCTACTTCTTTAGCTTTGAGTCCAGGACACTGTTCCCCTAACTGCAGACATGGCAAGGAAAGCAGAGGTGGGAATCAACTCATCGACTACCCCTCCTGGAAGGCTGCATCCTAATGGAAAAGGAAAAGAATATCCTTAACATGGGAGGTGCTCAGCACCTCTTAAAAATGGCCCTCACCAGGCCCAACTTCCAGTTCTCTTTTTCACAGGAATCTTCCCCGAAACTTTGAATCTTGCAATTCACAGACAAGAAGTCATCTTTGCACACGCCCCCCCAATATATCTTGTAAAATCCATAGGATTTATGCCAACCGTATGTGGTAAATACCCAATATTACTGCACACCTCCCACATCCAAGGTAATGTGTCCTTTCCAGGGACATCTCTGAAGTACGCTGTAGCGTTTGCTACATATCAAGGTGCCACGCTTAGATCACTGGTCAGCCCGGACCAGGGAAAGAGACAGATAACACACACAGTGTGAACGCCAACTTCCGCCTTTTATTGCACAGTTAATTCCTTTTATACTAACAAGGGGAGGTGGGGTTACAGGTACATCACAAGGCTGCGACTAACCCTCTAACTTTCCGTGACATAGCGAGATCTTCCGAACGCCGACCCCTACAGTACACCTGTAATGACTCAACTTGAATTAGCTCCTTTTTCCTTCCTATGATCATTCTGAAAGGAGCATCCATTTTTTCTGCAAAAGCAGCTATTTACCCACTAAGGCTGCCTAGTAGACTCAAAAAGCTACCATACTTGCACCCTAAATTTAGCAATTAATACTGACTCTACAGCCTGATTATTTTGCACACAACATGCAAAAAAAACCCAAAATTGCTTTAGAAACTGCACTAGGAATTCTGCTAAAAGAATGTGTGACGCCCATTTACAAGAAGGGTCAGAGGGAAGATCCGGGGAACTACGGGCCTGTCAGCTTGACCTTGGTACCAGGGAAGATTATGGAAGGGTTTGTCTCGAGTGCACTTACATGGCATGTGCAGGACAAACAGGGCATCAGGCCCAATCAGCATGGGTTTACGAAAGGCAGGTCCTGCTTGACCAACCTGATCTCCTTCTATGACCAGGTGACCCACCCAGTGGATGAGGGAAAGGCTGTGGATGTTATCTACCTCGACTTCAGCAAGGCCTTTGACACTGTCTCTCATGGCACACTCCTTGAGAAGCTGGCGGTTCATGGCTTGGAGAAGTGTACTCTTCTCTGGGTAAAAAATTGGCTGGATGGACGAGCCCAAAGGGTTGTGGTGAATGGAGTTAAATCCAGCTGACAGCTGGTCACATGTGGTGTTCCCCAGGGCTCAGTATTGGGGCCGGTTCTGTTTAATATCTTTATCAACAATCTGGACAAGGGGATGGAGTGCACCCTCAGCAAGTTCACAGATGACACCAAGTTGGGAGGCAGGGTTGATCTGCTTGAGGGTAGGAAGGCTCTACAGAGAGATCTGGACAGGCTGGATCGATGGGCCGAGGCCAATCGTATGAGGTTCAACGAGGCCAAGTGCCGGGTCCTGCGCTTCGGTCACAACAACCCCACGCAGCGCTACAGGCTTGGGGAAGAGTGGCTGGAAAGCTGCCTGGCAGAAGAAGACCTGGGGATGCTGGCTGACGGCCGGCTGAATATGAGCCAGCAGTGTGCCCAGGTGGCCAAGAAGGCCAATGGCATCCCGGCCTGTATCAGAAATAGTGTGGCCAGCAGGAGCAGGGAGGTGATCGTTCCCCTGTACTCGGCACTGGTGAGGCCGCACCTCGAGTCCTGCGTTCGGTTTTGGGCCCCTCACTACAGAAAAGACATGGAGATGCTGGAGCGTGTCCAGAGAAGGGCAACCAAGCTGGTGAGGGGCCTGGAGCACAAGTCTTACGAGGAGCGGCTGAGGGAGCTGGGGCTGTTTAGTCTGGAGAAAAGGAGGCTGACGGGAGACCTTATCGCTCTCTACAGCTACCTGAAAGGAGGTTGTAGTGAGGTGGGTGCTGGTCTCTTCCATCAAGTCACTTGCGATAGGACAAGAGGAAACTTGTCCACCGGAGAAGCCCACCAGGACTGGACCCCTCGGCTGACCGGACACCTCGGCTGACTGAACCAACGCTGGACCCAGGACCGGTGAAATCTTTCTCTCTTCCTTTTTCTCTCTCTGTCTTCTTCTCTCTTTCCTTTGCCACAATCCCTACACCTCATCCGTTTCAAAAGAGAAACCGTTGACCAAGTCTGAGACTGAGAGTGGGTCCAGCCGCCCCTGGGCCCTTCTCTGAGGAGGAGTCTGGAAAGCGAGGGGGTCTGCTCTGAACCTCCTGACTCAACGGGAGGGATCTCCTTATTCCCTCAGTTGATGTATATGGTTACACGGTTTACAGAAGTAGTCTTATGCCAGTTCCTGTTGTGAGAAACCCTGCCACCTACTACCACGCCTCCCCAGTTCAGTTGGCTTCTGTCATGAATAAAATCTTCAACCGATCGTTTGGTGTCGTTTCACCTTCATTTAGCCCGAGGGAATTTCGAATTCAACACGACTCCCTGGTCTGTCCAGTCTGGGTCATGACAGGCCCTCACGGCTCGCCCCCCAAAATCACGCGCCCCGGCCCCAGCGACTTTTGACACGCTTCAACTCTGCCTCCTTCTCGACAAGCCTATAACCCATTTCCCATCCTCATTGCCCAGGTGAGTGAGAATTGGGGCAAAGTGGCAAAGCTCCTTTCCCTGGAAAGTTGAGGTCGGTGTCACGACTGTCTTTGTGACATGAAGAATTCTGCAGCTTGTGTTTCTACAGTAGCCAAAGGCCATTCCCGTTCCCCAGCTCCGGGTCCTGTTCTCCGACGTGACTGCTGCTGCACCAGCTGAAGGCTTCCTTCTTGCAGAACAAGCCAAGAAATCCTTTTTAAGAGAGACTGCAAACACCTGGTCAGGAACGCGCTCCTCAGAGCTCAGGAGAGCCAGGGCAGTACCTGTTACTCAGGGCTTGAGTCCCGTCAGACGCCCTTTAGAGCAAAAAACCCACACGTGCTCTACGGCAAGGTAACAGGGGGCCTGGGAAATGTCAGTCATCCAAAAGGACTTCCCTCCCGTTGGAGACCAGCAAGTACCTTTCTAGTGCAGGAAGGAGAAGAGATGTGGTTGCAGAGTGACGGCTGATCAGCTCCGCGGAAGTTGGCGCAGAGCTGGAAGGCTGAATCAAAGAATCATAGAATCCTTTGGGTTGGAAAAGAGCTTCAAGATCCTCAAGTCCAACCATCAACCATGCCCATGAAACCATGTCCTGAAGCACCCCCATCTACTCGCTTTTTGAATACCTCCAGGGATGGTGACTCAACCACTTCCCTGGGCAGCCTGTTCCAATGTCCGACAACCCTCTCAGTAAAGAAATGTTTCCTCATATCTGACCGCAATCTCCCTTGCCGCAACTTGAGGCCATTGCCTCTCGTCCTATCTCCAGCCACCTGACAGAAGAGACCAGCACCCACCTCACCACAACCCCCCTTCAGGTAGTTGTAGAGAGCGACAAGGTCTCCCCTCAGCCTCCTCTTCTCTAGACGAAACAGCCCCAGCTCCCTCAGCCGCCCCGGTGAGGTGGGTGCCGAGGGCTCGGGCCCCCGCCTCGGCACTTCGCAGCCACCCCGGTGAGGCGGTGGCCGCCTCAGAGCGGGCGGCAGGTGGCCGAGGGCGTCCCTGCCCGTCGTCGGGGCGCACGCGGGCCAGCGGTGCTGATGTCACAGTGGCCACTGTGACCCGCGGGGGCAAGCCCACAAAAAGGAGCGCTGGGCACAGGCCGCCCGTCAGTGCGACCTGGTGAGGTGAGGAGAGGGCAGGGGAGGGACGGGGCTGGTGCGGGGCTGCCGAGGGAGGAGGGGGGCCCCAGGCCTCGGGGCGCTGGGCCTGTGCTGCAAGCTCACCCGCCTCTGGCTTCTCCCTCGCCCGCGCCCCGCTTCTCCCTCAGAGTCAGCAGAGGAGCATTTGGAGGAGACGCCCGGCGCTGCTGGGACAGGGACTCTCCGAACGCTCACCGTTGACGTGCGCCATGTCCGCAAGGAAGCAGGAGGCCCCCGACTCGATGGAGCAGGGTGAGAGCAAAGTAGCCCTCCCGCGGCGTAGCAGAGGGCTCGTCGGGGCGGTCGGCGTGGGGCCGAGAGCGGTGGCAGGGGGAGGCAGGAGCTCCCCGACCACCCCGGGGCAGGGCCCCTCCTGTCCTCAGCCAGCGGGGCCCAGGCTGGGCAGTGGGCACCTGCTGGGACCCCCGTGCCTGCAATGCCCCCTTCCTCTCCAAGGCCTCCAGCCCTGCCCATCAGCCAGCTCGGCAGGGGCAGAGCAGGCCCTTGGGGGCAATCCCTCAGGGACGCTTCCCCCGGCCCCGCAGAGGTGCTCATTCCCGGTGGCGTTTGCTCTCTCCCCTCCAGCATGCCTGCTGTGTCGCCGGGCAGAGGCTGACCCGGCTCTCTGCGGGGACAAACTGGAGAAGCGAGGGCTCTGTGCCCACGAGTTTTGCCTGGTGAGTTACGCCGGGGCTCCCTCCAGCTTGCCGACAGGCAGTCCCTGCCACGCTCTCCTCAGCAGCAGCTCCTCCTCTTTTCTCTGCTGCAGCTTTTTGCCAGCGGGCTTTTTCAGGAAGGGGACTTGGAAGCAGGACTCATGGGATTTCTCCCCGAGGATGTTCAATGTACAATCGCGCGGGCAGCGCAGAAGGTGAGCACCTGACAGGACCGGGGAGATCTGTGCCGGGAGAGGTTTGCGGGAGCCTGGCCCGGACCCGAGAAAGAAATCCCAGCCCTTCCGGCCGGCTCTGGGGCAGGAGTCTTGCTCCCAGCAGCTCCACAGAGGCTCCAGCACAGGAGCCTCGTCCGACAGGCGCATCTGCGGGGTGTGACCCAGCAGCGGCCACATCCTGCGCCCTGCCCGGAGGCGTGGGGCTGGCCGTGGCGGCCCTGGGGCTGCCGCTGATGGGGGCTGCTCTGCTCTTTCCAGCACTGCTTCGTCTGTGGCGAGAGCGGGGCCGCCATCTCCTGCTGGCGGAGCAGCTGCGAGCGCAGCTTCCATCTCCCCTGTGCCGTGGAGGGTGGATGCGTCACCCAGTTCGCTCTTCAGTACAGGTACCTCCTCTCCCCTCCTCGCTGCCACCCGGGGAAGGAGCCAGCGCTTCTCACCTCGCCCATCCCTTTCCTCTTGCCCCCAGGGCCTTCTGCTGGGAGCACCGCCCAGAGCAGGCAGTGGAGGCGGCTCCGGAGGAGAACACCACCTGCCTCATCTGCCTGGACCTTGTGGAGGAGAGAAAGTCCTACGGCACCATGGTGTGCCCAGCGTGCAGACACGCCTGGTTCCACAGGGGCTGCATCCAGGTAGGAACCGTTCACTTGTCCCCGGGGCACGGCAGGCGCTCGGCAGCACCAGGGCCTCACTCGTGCCTCTTACGTTTCTCCTCCTGCAGGGACAGGCTCTGTGCGCCGGCATTTCTTGCTTCCAGTGCCCACTCTGTAGAGATAAGGAGCACTTTCTCTCGGACATGCTCACCATGGGGATCCGAATCCCCTTCAGGTTGGTGTCCTTCTGGCCGGCTCACAAGACAGGAGGCTGCAAGCGCTGTGCCGCGCCAGGGGCTGCCCCAGCAGTCCTTCCTGGCCCTCCGCTGTCCCGCGAGTCTGGGCTTCAGCTTCACGGAGGAGCTGGAAACAGGCGGGGGGGGGCGGCGAGCAGGGACGCCCTGCATCTCCCTTATGCCGGGGCAGCAGGGGCTCATCCATTCTCCTTTCTCCATCAGACTGCCGTCATGGGAGAACAGGCATCAATACGCAGAGCTAGGCGAGAGGCACAGCCGCTGCGATGCCAGGGAGTGCCTTTGTCCCGGAGGCAGGGAGCAGGCAGAGCAAGAGGGGTAAGTTGCCAAAGCTGCACCCCGGGGCTCTGTACGGGAACCCTGTCTCGCCAAGGGCTCGAGGCGCAAGGACCGAGACCGAGAGCTCGGCCGGACAATCCCGTGCTGCGGTCACTTTGTCCTCCCAGCCATGAACCCCTTTGCTTCCCCAGGCCCTGGCAACTGCTCCTGTGCTGCTCCTGCGCTGCCGAGGGCACCCACAGACGCTGCTCCGACTTGAGCAGCACGGACAGCTGGGAGTGCGACGCGTGTGCTGGCCTGGGCACCGGTAAGAGGCAAAGCGCCCGGCTGCCCCTGGGCTGGGGCCAGGGGCCAGGCAAGGCCTGGCAGCGGGAGCCCAGGGTGGGCCTGGCAGAGCCTCTCTGCTCTAGGAGGGCTGGGGGCACCGCTCTGGCCTATCCTGCCCCGGGCCTGGGGGCCGTGCCCTTGACCTTCCTGCTTCCCCTTACAGCCTCCAGTGCCAGCTCGGAGCTCGCCGGGCCCAGCACTGCCAGCCAGGCAGGATCGGGGCAATCGCTCAGGTCTCCGGCACCGGAGACCAGCAGCCCCAGCACCGCCAGCCAGCTGCCAGCAGGGTCCTCCTGCGGCTCCCCACCGTCGGAGACCAGCAGCCCCAGCACCGCCAGCCAGGCAGCATCGCGGTCCTGCGGCTCCCCGCCACTTCAGGGCAGCAGCCGCTCCAGCCCCCCTGGGCCCGTGCGGATGCGAGACCACTCCCGCTTGCAACGCCGGGCCCAACACCCCTACAGCCGGCCCAGAAGACGCCGTGACAGGAGCCATGCGCCAGCACCAAGTGCTGAGACCAGCACCCCCAGCCAGGCGGCGCCGGGGCCGTCCCACAGCTCCCCGGCACCCGAGACCAGCAGCACCAGCACTGCCAGCCAGCTGCCAGCGGGGTCCTCCTCTGGCTCCCCAGCGCTCGAGAGCAGCGGAAGCTCCAGCCCCCCTGGGCCCGTGCGGATGCGAGACCGCTCCCGCTTGCAACGCCGGGCCCAACATCCCTACAGCCGGCCCGGACGCCGCCACGGGACCAGCCGTGCGCCATCCCCGAGCGCTGGTCCTGATCCCCCTCCACCCGCACAATAAAGTTGGCCGTTAATCTCTGCGCTGGGACATTGCACGCTCATTCGTCGGCTTCCTCCTCCTCCTCCACCTCTCCCTTTCTTGGGGGGCAGCCGTAGGGGCTGGGCCCAGAGCGTTGTCCTCTCCCTGGCGGTTGGCAGCACCTTCCCCAGACCTCCCTCCTCGCGGGCTGGCCTTGGCCGGCTGCCCCGCGCCATGGCCGTGGGCTTCGGCTCTCTGCCCCCGCCGCCGGGAGGGTGGCCCGGCACGGCCCAGTCGGCACCACCGCCCATCTCCGGCAATGTGGGCTGTGCCCCCCGCAGCCGGCACGGCCCTCACGGCTCGCCCCCCAAAATGACGCGCCCCGGCCCCAGCGACTTTTGACACTCTTCAACTCTGTCTCCTTCTCGGTAAGGCTATAACCCATTTCCCATCCTCATTGCCCAGGTGAGTGAGAATTGGGGCAAAGTGGCAAAGCTACTTTTCTTGGAATGTTGAGGTCGGTGTCACATCTGTCTTTGTGACATGGAGAATTCTGCAGCTTGTGTTTCTACAGTAGCCAAAGGCCATTCCCGTTCCCCAGCTCCGGGTCCTGTTCTCTGACGTGATTGCTGCTGCACCAGCTGAAGGCTTCCTTCTTGCAGAACAAGCCAAGAAATCCTTTTTAAGAGAGACTGCAAACACCTGGTCAGGAACGTGCTCCTCAGAGCTCAGGAGAGCCAGAGCAGTACCTGTTACTCAGGGCTTGAGTCCCGTCAGACGCCCTTTAGAGCAAAAAACCCACACGTGCTCTACGGCAAGGTAACAGGGGGCCTGGGAAATGTCAGTCATCCAAAAGGACTTCCCTCCCGTTGGAGACCAGCAAGTACCTTTCTAGTGCAGGAAGGAGAAGAGATGTGGTTGCAGAGTGACGGCTGATCAGCTCCGCGGAAGTTGGCGCAGAGCTGGAAGGCTGAATCAAAGAATAACGGTGACCAAAGCGCAAAGAGAATCCCCTGGGCTGGCTGTACAGATGTGAACCACCCTCTGCTCTTCAGGCAAACTAGAGGTGGTCTTACGGTGTGTGCATTGAGCGCCTTCCTGACAGGCCTTGATGCAGCATGCGAGTTGCTTCATTACAGTAGGGAGCAGCTGTCCTCTCTGAGGAAGGCAGGGGAAGCTGGGAGACCCGATGGGCTTTCCTGCCAACAAAGAGGAAGGAAAGGAGGTACAGAGGGTCCAAAAGAGAACTCGGTGGCAGCGCTTTGTCCTTCTGCTCTTGCCTGCTGTGACTGGGAAGACGTGAGCTCCGGGCGCCTGTCGTATGGGCTGTTGCATCATACGGCTGATGGGGAGCTGGGGACGTCCAGCTGGCAGGGCCAGACCTTGACGAGGTCTGCACGGCAGAAACATGCAACGAGGGAAAAACTGATGTGATTCCTGGGTTTAATCTGGCAGCCTTGTGTTCTTATACTGTTGGGCTGACCTAATAATATGAAGGTAGCTTTGAACACCTGGAACTTCTTTTTCGTGTCCTATTTTCCAGGCATCCCTTAATCTACGGTCTTCCTCCTAGGGAGGGTGAGTCGGGCCCGGTGTTAGTCAGCAGAATTTGCTGCTGGGGGCTCTCAGTTAGCGAGGTTTAGGAATACCTCTGTGGTGCCGCTTTGGGGAGTTTCTCCCTGGAAATCGAGGCAAGAGAGCCCTTTCCCAAGGTGCAGAAGAAACCGCGTAGACTTGTGTGTACCTTCTAGATCATGCAAGTAAAGCGAGATGCCAGCCAGAGATCGGGAGTGTGTTCACATTTCTCCCCGATAAGTCAAATGCCCTATTTTTCATGGGTTTCTCACAGGAATAAGAATCGTGAGCGGGCACAGAAGGGTTTCTGTACTGGGCCTGGCTGGGATACAGGTAATTGTTTTGTCATCGCACCCTGCACGGTGCTGTTTTCAACGCTGACAGCACACCGATGTTTAGCTACTGCTGAGCAGTGCTTATGCAGAACCAAGGTCTTCTCTGTTTCTCACTCTGCTGCCCCAGCGAGCTGGCTGGGAGGGGACACAGCAGAGACAGCTGCCCCCAGCTGACCGAAGGGGTACCACGGTCCATACCACGTAGCGAGCGTCATGCTCAGCAAGAAAACCGCGACTGGGGGAGTCTTTCCAAGGCAGCCACTGCACCAAGATGGCTGGGCATCTGCCTGCTGGTGAGAGGTGGTCGGTGGTTGCTGTCACATCAGTTGGTTTCCTTTTTTATTCCCGGCACTTGTTAAACTGTCTTTATCTCGACTCCCTTAGGTCACAGCCTAAGGAAACCGGAGCTCCCTGGGTCTCAGAGTAATTCTAGAGCTAAAGTGGCGACAGACATCAACTCTAGATCACATAGTACATGCCAAGGCTCATCACTGACCCAAGAAGACATGCTCCTCCTGTCCTACCCAAGGCTTTCAAGTCCAACACACTTTCTTCCTAAAGCAGGCCGCTACCTTATTTACTTGTAACACCATTCCTACGTTCCGTGGGATGGGGGTAGAGGTAGGTTACGCAAGCCATCAAGCCACTGTCTGGAAGCACCAGAGCCTTTTGGGTACTGTTTGTCACCATGGTTTGCGTGAGAAGGAAACTAAAACACAGAATAGACGGCGAGAAATTTAACCTGCCATGGAGATAGCTACGGTGAACAAGTACGATTTTGTGCTTTACAAAGCATCCTTTTTAAAATTCAACCCTGAGTTTTTCAAGTGTAAACCCTTATTTTGATCATGCAAGCCTCAATGTTAGGGCAAAAAGCATAAATTTAAAAGACCAAAGCCTACCTCTGGGGGTGCAAACAGTCATTTTTAAGGCCCAGACCCACATATATGGAGTACAAAAACTCATTTATTAGTTCCAAGCTCCATGTTTAAGGTTCAGAGACTCATTTTAAGGGCCCAGAGCATCATTTTTAAGCCCCAAAGTCTGATCTGGAAGGACCACAGCCTCATTTGTAGAGTCTAAATCCGAATTTATACACTCCAAAGCCTTATTTTTACTTTCCAAACTCTTAGTTTTGCCTTCCAAAGCCTCACTTTAGTTTCCAACACCTTCACTTTTAGGGTGCAGAGGCTCAGTGTTAGTTTGCATTGTCTCATTTTCAGGGTCCAAAGCCTCTTTTTTAGCATCCAGACAGGGATTTTCAGGGTGCAAGCTGCATCTGGAGTGTCCAAACCCTCATTCGGAGGGTCAAAAGCCCACTTTTAGGGCTCAAAGCCTCAGGCTTAGGTCCCAAAGCCTCAGGCTTAGGGTCCAAAGCTTTGATTCGAGGATTGAAAGACTTCAATTGTAGGGTGCCAACCCTCATTTTAAGGTACAAACTCCTCACTTAGGGCTCAAAGCCTCATTTCCTTAATGTCCGAGGCATATAATGAGCATCCAAAGACCCAGCTGTAGGGTCCAAAGCCCCGTTTTAGGGCCAAAATCCTGGGTTTCAGGCTTTAAAAACGGCCCTTTGGAAATGCTGACTCACATGGGCCCTAGCAATATGAAAGAGGGGGTCTCAGCATGCCCGGGCCCCCACTGCCTGCGGCTGTCTGAACCTCTCCCAGCTCTGGCTGGGAGACAGGAATCGCCAGCGGGAAGGGGGTACTGGGAGGAGGTACTGGTCCGGCCAACTTGGGAGGGTCCGTACCAGTCCCTGCGCCCTTGTGCTCTCTAGTTAGTGCACGACAAGAAGAGGGTGGAAGAAGACCTCTGGCAGAGCCTGACGTACCTGCGGGACACTCAAGCCATCTTGCCAGAGGTGGCCATCAGGTTCATCGGTGGGCCACAGTCCCCAGGGCCCCTCTTCTGCCAGCCTGGCCCCAGTCCCCACCACCGCATTGGCAGCAAGGTCTTGCCGCATGGCACCCGAGGAACCTGAGCAGGCAGAAGCTGCGGGATATCTGCGACGGCGAGGAGGGGCTGGTGGGGCAGGGGACGGGGCCTGGGCAGGGTGCCATGGTCTGGAGGGGACTCCTGGGGGTCTCTGCAGGCAGTGGGGGGTCATGTCTGCTCTGCTTCCTTCTCTTGCAGCCCTTCTGCCCTTGGCGAAAGACCCTGAACTCTCGGTCAGGACTCTCGCAGCGGAGGCCATCTTCATCCTGAGAAGAGAGATGCCAAGATCAGAATGGAGCCTGCCGTCACTCTGCTGCTGGCCCCTGGTGAGCCCTGAAGAAGTGAAATCCTCCTCTGGGAAACAGCTGTATTTTAATAAATTTTTTTTTTTTAATAAAGCTGGAACAACAAGCCCAGTCCCATGCTGTCCTTCCCGTGGAGAACACCCAGAGTGTGCTGAGCAGACAGTGTCATTCCTGGCTTGCGCTGCTGCCTGCAGGACAGCAGACCGGGACCCAGGGTGTCCTTGCGGCAAAGCCCCAGCTGCTCCGCTAGACCACAGAACCCGGAGAGGAGGAGGAGGAGAGAAGCTTTAGCCCAGCCTGCCTCTCCTGAGACATCTCAGGGCAGCCGTGCTCTGCCAAGTCGGCAAATTGTCGTTTGCCCTGGCATCAAACCCCTCTCTTTTACAGGGGAGGTGTGCTGGTTTGGGCCGGGATAGAGTTAATTTTCTTCACGGTAGCTGGCATGGGGCTATGTTTTGAGTGGGAACAAGGGCTTATACCAGATGTCCCGAGTGGGGACAGCCCAAAACTACATAAGCCAAGTGGGGCAGGAGCAAAACTGCCTCCAGTCACCTCGAGTGGGAATCTGGCAAAGCTGTGGCTGATAGAAAGCTGGCAAACCCTGGAGGCAGGAGAAAATGTGGGTCACATGTGGTGTTCCCCAGGGCTCAGTATTGCGGCCGGTTCTGTTTAATAACTTTATCAACCATCTGCATGAGGGGATGGAGCGCACCCTCAGCATGTTTGACGACAACACCAAGTTGGGAGGGAGGGTTGGTCTGCCTGAGGGTAGGAAGGCTCTACAGAGAGATCTGGACAGGCTGGATCGATGGGCCGAGGCCAATTGTATGAGGTTCAACGAGGCCAAGTGCCGGGTCCTGCGCTTCGGTCACAACAACCCCACGCAGCGCTACAGGCTTGGGGAAGAGTGGCTGGAAAGCTGCCCGGCAGAAGAAGACCTGGGGATGCTGGTTGACGGCCGGCTGAATATGAGCCAGCAGTGTGCCCAGGTGGCCAAGAAGGCCAATGGCATCCCGGCCTGTATCAGAAATAGTGTGGCCAGCAGGAGCAGGGAGGTGATCGTTCCCCTGTACTCGGCACTGGTGAGGCCGCACCTCGAGTCCTGCGTTCGGTTTTGGGCCCCTCACTACAGGAAAGACATGGAGATGCTGGAGCGTGTCCAGAGAAGGGCAACCAAGCTGGTGAGGGGCCTGGAGCACAAGTCTTACGAGGAGCGGCTGAGGGAGCTGGGGCTGTTTAGTCTGGAGAAAAGGAGGCTTCGGGGAGACCTTGTCGCTCTCTACAGCTACCTGAAAGGAGGTTGTAGTGAGGTGGGTGCTGGTCTCTGCTGTCAGGTGGCTGGAGATAGGACGAGAAGAAATGGCCTCAAGTTGCACCAGGGGAGATTTAGACTGGGCATTAGGAAAAATTTCTTCACTGAAAGGGTTGTCAGACATTGGAACAGGCTGCCCAGGGAAGTGGTTGAGTCACCATCCCTGGAGGTATTCAAAAAGCCTGTAGAAAAGGCACTCCAGAACATGGTTTAGTGTGCATGGCTGATGGTTGGACTTGATGATCTTGAAGGTCTTTTCCAACCTAAATGATTCTATGAAATAGCAAGTATAGCATGTCTGTTTGAATAATGTTAGTCTCCTCCAGCAAAGATGATTTATAAGTTGTCTTATTGATCAGATAATAGCTGAAATACTTCTCTCAACACAAAAGCCTAGTGCAATCCCTCTATCCATTTCATCTCTGAAAAATACAACATGAAGAGGTTTGGTAGCACCCAAAAATGTCCTGATTTTTAAGACAGGTAATGCTTTGTTTATGGGGAAGCTGAGAAACAGAAGCAAAGAATGAATCCATACCAGAAATTGTCAACAAACCTATGATAAATAAATTAGGAGCATGCTGTTCTCCTACCAAACAAGCAACTAAAACTCACTAAATATTAACACATGCTAAAACCATTACTATGACTTTAGCATGTTGTACGCTGTCTCCCATCTATCACATGCCAGCTATACCTGATTAGGCTGTGATTTTAACATGTGAAATTTACTTTGTTGCTGAACATTAAGCACGATTGCCTTGGGACACAAGACAGATTATGTTCAAAGAAACATTATGTGGGCATTAAAAAAGTTAACAGGCTAAAGAAAGCCTTTCTAGAGTTGAAAGACATCAAGTTGGGCTCCTTTTTTAGTGTTCAAGATTATTTAGTTTTGGAGCAGAATTCTGCTTAATAGTAAGAGTACGTTAGAAATAATTTATTCAGATTACATTTGGTATTTTTCAGAAGCAAAGTTGCTATGAAGTATTTTCCTATGTAAAAATATAAGGAAAATAAGAAATTCAGCCTGGGCATTCTGTATCCACTGCGACAGCAGCTGGAAGCCCCAGTCATTAACCAGCACATCGCTGGGCTGTGCTCTGGAGAATCCCAAGGCAGCCAGGCAGTTTGAACTGTTTCTGTCCATCGCCAAGAGGCTGATGAGACAACCACCTACTGATTTACACTGAAACCAGCATAACTGCAATTTAGAAGGCACGTGAGGACTTTTTTCTTGTGAGAATCTCATGGCAGTAAGTTGCCCAGTTGCTTCCCAGCAGACAGCCTGGCACTGCTGATTTGCAATGCGCGCCATGGGAACTGAAGTGGATGTAGCCACAAGTAATGCCACCGTGCACAAGCAGTTGCCCAGTTAATATGGTTCTGTTTCGAGACAAAGCTGCTTCAGGGCCATGAGACAGCCCAGAATCAAACGGCATAAAGCGAAAGCTCAGCTCTGTCAAGTCCAGTAAATGCATGTCTATGTAATACCAGAGGTGTTTTCCCTTTAACGCACTGGCACTGGAGGGAGATGTCCGTAAGCGAACAGTACATCGTTTTGCACTAGTTGGGTCTTCCCTGGAGAGTTGCTCTTCATTTCTGTAGCACAATATGCAGTTTGGGAATTAGAGCTCCTCCATTGCTTCTCCCTGTATGTCAGTGCCAGATTTGCCGTTATACTTTTTTTTTTTTTTTTAAGAAGTGCTTGGCCATGCTTTTAATCAACAAGTGTGGCAAACAAAATTCAGCTGGTATAAACTTCCATATCAAGCTAACAGTAACACCATATGAAACACAGGACTTTAGATTTATATTAGCTAAGACACATATGTACAAGAAATTCTTGAAAGAGTAGGCAGTGAAGAAAGGCAGACATCAAATAATATATCTCCAAACATCAGTTATACTTCCTAACATTTGTGAACCTCTAGAGAGGTATAAGATTCAAATGTAAGATGTCTACATGAAGAGAAAATGGCTCAACTCAGAGAGGTTATTAAACCACAATAAAATACATATTTTTCATTTTGCTGGCTGAGGCTTCCACTTCTGTCTCTTACCATCGCTACCTCAACATCTCTCTGTATCACCACAACTGGTCATAACTGGATAAACAATTTCAAAAGGACACAGAACCCTTGCAAACACTGAAGTAAAGTACTCAACAGCTTTTAAAAAGAACATGGGACTGATAAAAGGACATAATTTTTAAACAGCAGGTACCTATAGATAAAGTTTGGACCAGATATGGAAGAGAGGTTTTTATGGAAATGCTCTCTGTGCAGTTCAGAACCTGAAAAGGTTAAAAATTGTAAGGTAAAAGCTTCTTATTTATCTGCAACTCAGAGGCACCGAGCTTGCTTCTGGTAAGTAATTTGGTCCTGAAAACAGTAAAGCTGGAAAACACGAAACATCTCACAAGGACTAATTCACCCTGCCACATAGTAGCTCTGATATTTCTGATGAGCAGAACTATCAACTCCTGCAGGATGTTAACAGCATCTTAAAAGTTAAAGAAAGAAGAAACTGTATTAAAAGCCCAGTCACCCTTTCCAGAAAAAAGTGTATGCGAAGTTAACATAATGGTTTTCGTTTAGAGCTAAAAATAATTAAGCTAAACTTTGAACATTTGTTTCCTTCATATCTTCCTTTTTGCATCAGTGTCTTCAGTAAGTGCTTACAAGCAAAACAGGGTGGAATGGGTTTAGAGGTCATGGATAAGAAACTCAGCTATCAAACATCACAAGCAGGTAAATTTATTCTGGTGGACACATTCTCTAGCATGGTGTCATTAGCAGTTGGGAGTTGTCAGCAATAGCTGTAGATCAACTGCAGTGATTTTTAACCTGTATGCACCTACTGACTTATGATAATGTAATGAGCTCATCAGTCTTTAAGAGTAATATGCATTTACTACTTGTGTAGCTAATGATACAGACTTACAGCACATGTTCCTATTTCCTAAGGGCTAACGTTCATCTGAAGAACTGAACACACCAAGGACTTTTTCTGGACTTTTAAAGTATGTGGCCTTTCATCTACAGTGCAAGAGGATTCAAAAAAAAAACCCTCTTTTTTCGTATTGTGAGCCATACTTATCTCTTAGTTCTAAAATCTAGTGTCACTGAAACAGATAACAATTTCATGACCAAGATCAACTTCCAAATAAGCACTGGCACTACTTCTTCACTATACTGAACTGAATAGCAGCGTTTAACTATACTGCTACTTCACATGCCTTGAAAATCTTACAATGCCAATACTGACAAAGTAATTGCATGCATTTCTAGCTCTTGCACCAAATGTTGTGGTCTATCTTCTTTGACTTCTTTTTTTTGCCTGCATGCCAGAGGTCTGGCAAGGAAGCTGAAAAATCCCATTCACTTCTTCTATTAATGAGTGGCTGTAAGAGTTGTCAATTTGCCACAGAAGGATGCAAAGCAGCAATGCCAAAGACACAGGGAGAAGCACTGCTGCATTTATGTGATGAGGTTCTCAATACCTTTCCTACTATGGGTGCAAGAATTTTGGTCTGGCCTTTGAAAAGAGAACAACGAAGTGATCTGTTTTCCTTCCCCAAGGCTGAGTACATCCCCTAGGCAGCTTGATGTAAACTGTAATTATTCAAGAGCTAAGAATGGCAGCATTTATGATTAAAAATGAAAGCCAGTTTGATACAGAAGAATGCACATTAGATCATTTTCTACTTCTTAGTAATTATTACATCATGAATGAGTGATTTTATTTTTAAAGAAGTCAAAACTACAAAGATTTTCTTATGCAACTATTCCCTCTCTAACACTTTAATTAATTAATTAGAATGAAAATATTGTGAATACATTATTGCAGATGACATAATTTTTTTTAAGATTTATTCATGGTTAAAACCCCATATTTTCTTTTCTGTTGATGAACCAGAGTATAACATGCTCTTGATCCACATGAACTCATTGCAAAGTTAAAAATTACTTCAGGTACAAGGGAATCCTCTGATTGCTGAACGCACTAGCTTGAAATGGCCTGTGACAAAGCTTTGCTATCCATTTTCCTTCTTTGGGGGGGGGGGGGGGGGGAGAGAAAAGATTGTGCTCTGAGGTGTCTGCAGGTGCTAATGTTAAGCCACTTTTCCTTCAGTAAAATCAAATTCTAAGGGCCTTTTTTATTTTTTGAGAATTTGCTGTGCTTTGCAATGATCTCTCCTACGCACAGTATGAACCCCTCAGATATCAGATCTAATGATGGGTGGTTTTATTTACAGCTTTTAAAAAAATTAAGACCCATCGTCACCAAAACACAGTCTGTTCTTGTCACAACCTCCATGGCTGTAACAGGCACAGCCGTTCCCTGTCAGGTGAGCACAGACACAACCACTGGGGCCAGCAGCCCAGAAGAGTCTCTTCATGCCCAGTTCCGAGGATGTGACAGAGTGTAGTCTTCCACTGCTCCAGTCATGAGCTCTGCCAAAGTGCTCGGGTCTTCCATGTCAGCCAGCTTCAGTAGTGGCTTTCGGAGAGTGCCGAGTACACATGTAGTAAGCTTGACAATGCTAATTGTGAGAGGGTTTTTTATGACTATTAGCCTGTGAATGTGTGTTGGGGACAAAAGCAATGGTCCGGTAGTCTTCAAATGTGATGGAGCTATGGGATTTTCCTCACCACTTAGGAATAAGGAGCATTATGATATTGCTAATTAAAAAGTGTATTCTCAATTTCAAGCACTATCCAATAGAGTAGTGTCCCTCTGGGGATACAAAATATCTTACTGGTGTTCAAAGAGAAGAGGCTAAAGGAAAAATGCAGTTACAGAGTGGAAAGGCAGGGCTTAGTTTAGAAGTTTCTGGCAACTTTTCTCTTGACAAAGCTGAAACTTGAAAACTTTCACCTGTGCTAAACAGAGCTTCTGAGGATAGAGCATGGAGCAGCAATTCAAATGAGCCTTCAACCAAAAATTACCCCATTCAGGGTAAGAGTTTTTTCTCTACTGAATGCAAAAAATCCATTGTGTAGGCAGGTGATGACAGTTAAATACAAACACAGGGGAGCATCATCTCTTAAAAAGCCACTTGAAAAACAAGAAAGCAATGGAGTAGGAGGAAAATCTGTTGAAGGATTCTCCTGTATAGCAATAACACTGAGGAAATGTTACTCATTCATATTAACAATCTTGTACCTAGAGACCAAATGCAAGCAATACTGTGTTATGGGTTTCCTTAGGTTGAATTGTGTCTAATTAAAGAACATTGCTCTTAATTTTTTTCATTGATCCATCTTTCCTCTAATTTTTGAAAGAAGCAGGTTTGTTTCCTTTTGGTCTCAGTCCACACCAAAAGTAGGGTTGATCGACTGCCTCCTTGAGGTCCCTTCCTCCTCTGGGCATATGTCAGGATAGTGCTTGCTCAAATATAGAGGCAGTAGCCAAGAGTTTGCTGGAGGTCCCTGAGCCATTTCCTTGTTGGAATCAACACGTGCATGTTCCAATTTTGGTCATTAGTAGTGAGACCACACATGTGATGGCATTCAGCCTGTGGCAGAACTCTGGTTGAATTGAGTCCTAAAAGAGCACTGCTGGCAAAGACTCATTTGGTCAAGAATCTTTTGCTGTTTGAAAAAGTGGAACGCAATGCTGCAAGGTACTGCTCTGTACTGCCTGTCGTCTCGGGGCAAGGGAGTGCAGCTTTTTTATAGGGCTTGACTAAGAGGTTTCTAATGATTTCAAGTTGGGCATCGTTAAGAGTTAGGAATTTCTTGTTAGAAAAACTATACTGTTTGGTGCATCTTGTTCAAGTGTGAACAACCCTAAAACATATGTACAAACGCAATGTGCATATGACAAATATGAGGAATGCATGCATGCAAACAGCATATGTACAAAAAGCCTCTTCTAGACCTGATTTGAAAGGAACTTGTGAAAATGAACTGGCAGTTTTGCCCATGTAAATCGTGGTCATCTTCACCAGCAGGAAGAGGGCTTAGGAACCGGTTTTTTAGGGTAGCTAGCTGTGCTAGTAACAGGCCATAAGTTTTATATAGTGTATGCAAGACCTAAGAGCTGCAGTCTGGCAGGGCTGCTCTGTCTGAACTTCTCTTGACCTGCCTGCAGCTTTGTTTTATTTGGTTTAGCTGTGACAGCAATGTCTCTAAACGACCAGTTATCTATGGATAATCTGTTCTACTTTTGTTATCTTTGTATGCTATAACCATAGTTTTATAGACATTGCAGTAACAAGCAGTAATTCTATGTAAAATGGGATGTTAAACGACTGTAACGCAATGGTATACTGTAGAGAAATATAGGCCTGGTACAAGAGCAGAGGCCTTGAGAACTGGAGACATAGAATGAGGCCTGCGGGAATAGAGACATGGGATGGTAAGATTTGGGGCAGAAGAGGCCCCCAAAGCTATAAACAACTCATCAATGGTGAGTTAAAGAAATACAGACTTAGAGATGGACAAAACTGATTTTAAGGGAAACAGAGAACAAAGAAATACTATTTAAAATATGAGAAAGGCACCATATATAGTAAATTCAGATGTAACATGGAGCTGCAGATCAGTGAAGAAAGAAAGAAAGAAAGAAAACAGAAATGTAAAAGCATGTCAGCAAATATATAAAAAATGACCACAAATGAATCCTAGAGTGAAAAAGAAATCAAGTTCAACTCTATCTAGACTACTAATGAACCCTGAATTAGATCATTAAGATTTCAATTATACTAATAGAACATTCTTGGCTTTATATTCAAGGTACATGTCCTATTTGCCAGTGCAACACTTCCACCACTTCCCTCTCACCACTGCAGAATTCCAAACCAAGGCATTGACTTCCCTGAGGATCACATTATGCTTTGTGACTCCCTTCTCAGTTCACACTAAAGCATCGTCACTACAACCTGTCACCACCTGAAGGACACAGATGAAAAATTCCTCTCCTCAAACTGCAGTGAGCAGATAAAAAGATATTCCTTTCCATGCTCATCCTTCCTAATGAAAAATGAAGGGTGCCTGGATTTGATTATTTCAAAATGTGTTACGGGTCCCAATAGGATTAAAGTTCAGAATGAATTTTGGGGGTTGAGGGGTAGGAATTTAAGGAAAGTATAGATCTTTCCACATCACAGTCCTCTCCAGATGCTAAGCAAATCCATTTCCCACAAAGTATGTTAAACTAGCCCCTGCAACATCATAATTTACTTCATTAATGTGTCTTAGAGTCATCTTGTTTTGCCTACCAATCAAGCTAATAACCATATCATAGGAGCTTTGCAGCTGGGACAAATTTGAGGCCTTGGGAACCAGCTGAAGTTGAAAACCAAACACTACAAAAGGTTCCTTAGAGTATATGCCTCCATAAGTTTTGTCCTGGAGTTTAAAAAAAGTTCAAAGGGTGAAGAATTTCCATTTCCTCAGAATTTCTCCCAGCCTGATACAGATGGTTACTATATGAGGTTTCATTCATCCCATGCTGTTGAGGGGAACAGAGAATTGTGCTTTGACCATCAGATATTTTCTGGAATCCCAGTCAGCCATGTAATAGTTCCCCCCAGTCCTTTCTGCCTTGGATCAAAGACAAGAGGTAGGAGTTAAGCTACCTGCTGAGTAAGGTATTATAATTGGTTCCAGCAGTACATCTGGACTTCATAATTTGAGAGATATGAAGGTATTTTCCACAATAACATTTTGCTGCAATCTTTCTCAGATACACAAGATGAAAGTCATAATCCATTTAGAGAGCAGAGTGGGAGTCCTGTTGTAGACAACACTAAGCATTTTTTCTATGCATCTATTCAACAGCTTTCTTGTAGTAGCAACTGATTCACATAAACCAATGAAATTGCTTTACCAACTTCTACAACAGAAGCTTGCCCAGTATTCAAACAAGATGCTGTAGTAGCTCTAACACATCAATGAGCAGCCACTCATTGATTATCTTGGCTCTATCTACCTCTCTGTCAAAAGCTGTCACATCTTTTTCATCTAAATTAGGTAGTCTTTTCTCCTCATGCAGCTGCAGTTATTCAGATAGATAACAGTGCTTTGCTGTGTTGCATTGCATTTCATATTTATAAAGCTGAGCAATGTGCAATACAAATATGAAACGAAAACAATTTTCTGAGAAAGGTCAAAATTACTGAGGTGCTTAAGGATCAACTTAAATCTAGATATATAAGCAAGATTTCTATCTATATGAATGGGTGTTTTGTAAGAGTTTGTGAGAGCAAATATGAAATGAGGCCATCACTGAAGCTAAGCAGTGGCAATTAATTTTGCTTACATAAATATTTTCTTTACTGCTTCTTTAAGGTACCTCCCTCTTCTCATTAAAGCATGGTCACAAGGACTTGAGATCTCACTTTTCTTCAGAAATTCTTTTTGCTTCTCTTCAGAGATTTTTACTTGCTGGGCTTGACACTGAGAAAGTAGAAACAACCACTTAGCATTATGTTTTATGCTGAATCCATAAAACTCCATTAATTTCACTTCATCTGAAATAAAACTCAGGTTTGAAATTAACATTCACATACAGGAAAGCATAGATCACTTCGAAAAGTTCATGAACCTTATTAAAATCTGAAAATTTTAAACTCCTAACAGAACACGAAACAAGCAAATCTAACTGGGAAGTCTAACACTTCCCTGGTTCACTCATGCTACTTCACATAGCACGTAGTAATTTTTTCTGTAAAATACTCAGCTTATAGTGACCTGATGCAAGGGTACCTAAAGGAAGCCACTGCAGCTACGTGACTCCTCAGACATTTTCCAAATTCCACTAATATTTTTATACCTGTTAACATTCATTTCTTTCAACAATATTTGCCTGTTTTTGAAAACATCAACTCAATACTTTTGGAACATCAGACTAAGATCACAATAATTACCCATTGTGTTATCCTATACAGAAATTCTTGCAGTGCACCAATACAGGACTAAAGCGAATGGACACATAATTCAGAGTACAGAAGACTCATCTCCTTTCCAAGATCCACTGTGGATAATGGCACAACACTGCATACTTGGCAATCTACCATACCATCACAGAAAATATTAGGCTGGACAGGACATCTAAAGGACAGTTTGTCCAACCTTCTCAAGGCAGGCCTGACTGCAAAGTTAGATTGTTGCCTGGGGTCTTAGCCAGTTTTCAAAATCTCCAAGAATGGAGATGCCACAACACTGGATGACCAGCTCCAGTGTGACCCTCTCATTGTGAAGACTGATGGGTTCTCAAGCATGTACCAGGACAGGTTTTACCTTACATTTCACAATTTATTTAAAGCTTTCAGACTTTGGGCTGGTGTTCCTAATTACACAGTCCTCACCAAAGCTATTCTGGAGCAAATGGGTAGGTCTAGCTACTCAGCTACACAGACTGAGGCACTATCCTACCAGAATACGGTCCATTTATATGATACATTTAAAACCATTTTTCCCCAGTACAAAGCCCATTACCATTGCAGTCAGTGGAAACTAGACTCTAGAATGAATTTCATGGAAAATAACCTTACAAAGCATCATGTGGCACCCACAGCTCAGGTCCCAGGACCTCAGTTTGAAAGGAACCTCACCTTCCTCACCCCAGTGCATGGGCTTCTGCTTCAGCTGCAAATCTTACGCCAAACACACCGAACAGTCTGTGCCTGCATCACATCATTGCTCTGCACGTGAGCAGCACATCCAAGCAGTATGCAATAAAGATGACTTTAAATCATATGTGCCCTGAGCTTCTCTGTAAATATGCACACTGTGGCCTGAGAATCCCTTGTTTTTGCAATCGCCTGGAATTACACCAATTAAACAGACTGTGTTTGCTTATGCAGAGCATAAAAGTGCATGTTGTAAAAACGCTTGTTTTCCATTCAGTTTGCTGCTCTTGCCAATGCTGCAAAACTCAGACACAAGAACTCTTTCTCACTGTCATTTACTGTCTTGCTCATGAAGAGGTAACTCGACACGGTTCATCACAAATTAAGGTTTTCACATTATCAGAATTCATTTGGATGTTGAAAGGAAAGTAATTTGGTTATTTAGTACAGGCTCAGCAGAACTGATACCATGGAGTCAAGCATTAATAAGCACAACTTTCATCTAAACTAAAATGAAATTTCCTACAAATTTCCTAGAAAGCTTAAGGACAAGAAGGATACTGCCCATATAACTGATCTTTAAGGAATGATAAATTCCACCTGATCACAGACCACAGGCAGCCTTCATGTGGAATTTATAAAATCCACTGACTTACAGCTTATGTTCATGCCTTTGATTTTAAACCAAATTATTCTATTTTTCCTGACAACCCTTTTGTTTTAGGTAGAAAACTTAATATGACAACGTGACATGTATTTAAATAAATGACAGATTTAATTAATCCAAGACTGGTTTATGAACAGAGCAGATCACACTTTTTAGCTCTCATTATTTGATCAGTCAACTTAATCTCAAATAATAACACTGGCAGCTTCTCCCTGCATCTCTTTTCGTCTTTTTTTTATTTTTAATCACAAGCCTTTTGTGTTTTATACCCTCTTCCGATAAGTAAATCATAAATACATTGGAGAGTAATTTCAAATCCTTCTTTACCAATCTTTTCTCTCACTGTTCCCATTTTGCCACTGATTTCCTCCTTCCTCTAAAAAAAACTCAACAAAATCCAAAACCCAGCAACAGAAATTTTTGTTATCACAAAAGACTTTCTGAAAGTCTTTCAGAGCAAAATACAGTAAGTGTTCTTCACCTTACAAGCCTTCTGGCATGGAACTGACATCGTACGTACATGGGGTTCTTTGCTGAGACTAGCCTCCAAGCAATTCAACAACATTGCCAGCAAGGCTTAAGGACACACCAAGGTCAAAAGAAAGAAAAAAAAAACCCAAACAAAATAGTACCAGTGAGGCACTCTCTGTTAAAAGATTTAACTGTAGACAAACAATTGGAAAACCTGGACAAAAATAAAATATATCTGGATATTATCAGATGCAGTATGCCCTCTGAGAAAAATTTTTGGTGCTTAATTATTTAAAATGAAAAAGGCAGTTTAGATAAAGCAGAGCATGACATCACTCATCTAAATCTTTTAATAACATCAGCTTCAACTTTAAGCAAACAATCTTTTTAAACAGAAAGTACTGGGGATTAAGCTGATATACAGAAATTATTTCTGAAAATGCACTGATTGAATTTAAATATAAATTGTTTCTATGTAAATCTGGAAAAAATATCTTAACAACAAACATTTGCAACATTAGACACTAACAAAATTTGATATCATGTCACAGCTTTTAGATAGCCCAGAGTTAATGACTCTGTGCCCTTACACATGTGCTGCTTTGTGATCTTATGTTGAGATAACAGGATTAAAAGAAAAAAAATAAAAAATCTCACACATGACAAAGCAAAATACTCAGGTAAAACTCTCTAGAAATGATAGCCAGGTACAGATAGCCTTTCTTCCACTCAGTAGTTAAACTCCTTACAGCTTTTCAAAGCTCTAACATTGCCTCAGCTCAGAGCTCCAAGGCAGACAATGAATCAAATGTGCAAATCAAATGGCTGGTAATCACGTGTCCTTTTCCGCCTCTCGCACCTCTGCCATTCCTCACGCACCAACATACAAATGCAGTATTCTCCTTTTAAGTCCTTAAATTACATAAAAATGCCAGTAAAGAACTAAATACCATTGTCTTTGTATTTTCCCTGTAGCAATTCCCAAATCAAATGGTTCCCATCAGTGAGAATTTCCTGGTGCCAACTGCGTTTCAAAAATCAGTCTGTAGGAAAAAACTGCAAGAGAGAGAAAGAGAGGGGAAAATGGCTTGGTATTGACATCTGGCTGGCATGCTGCTCTGGTACTCTGCCACAGCTCTCCCAGAAAAGGAAGTCTTAAAAGTGGAAAGAGTTTCTTTTATCCCACCATTTTCCTGTCCAGTCTTCCAGCACCAAGCAGTGGTAGGGCTGCCTCAGTAAAGTCTAGATTTAGCAGTTAGCACAATATCATCCTAATCTTCCTTTCCCTGTAGTTGTTAGACATTTACAATGTTGGAATTCCACTCCCATCCCTCCCCCCAAAAAGTGCAATGCAAGCAACTCCAGCACTTGTCTTCTCAGGGCATGGAGCTTTGTACAAAATTATATTCTTTGAAATATTTTGGTGTGGATTTTGCTTCATTTGGGGGTCATCCACACAAACATAGGTACTAGCCTCTCTGTTTAGAAGCCCTTCTAAGCTTCTCACAAAAGCTAGGACAGAGCTTTCCTCACATGAAGAAGACTTTAAAATAACACGCAAGCCCATCTTCATGATTGCAAGACTATTCCTTTAAAATAAATAAACAGAATTCAGTATTTCTGCATAGCAATGGACACTGCTTCATTACACCTAATGTCATACAGCAGTACAAACACTTCATACACATAAATTGCCATCAATATTCATTAGCTCATCTCCACTCAGCTGCTGCTATGCTGCTACACTAGTGACTAACACTTCCTGAGAGTGAAAGAGAATTGGAAACTCACTGGCTTCTGCAGTCGCTCAGGAATGGTAGGTTCTGGCCATTTCCATATGAGTCAGCAACCAAAGACACTGATTACACTACATGTTTTAACGATGCAGGGTGAAAGGTTTTCTCAACTCTTCCTGAATGGCAGAGTCCATTTAATCATGGTCATTGGCGGCCGTGCAATACACATAATGAATATATGGTTTAGAAGGAACTGTAGGAATATCTAGTGGGTATTTAAAACACCAAAAGTCACAACATTCCCCCAGTGGCCAATAACGAAGGTAAGGTTTCCACATGCCCTTTGCAGAGCTGCCAGCAGAAGGTTCTTTGGCTCAGATCACCAGAATTATGTAGGTGCCCAATCTCTACTGGAATCAAGGAGAATTAGAAATCGACCTATTTTTGTGGATCTAAATCTTAGGAATCCAGTGGGAGAAAAACTCATCTGGCTGCTTACTTGGCAGTGAACCCAGTATAAAATACCTGACACTGGCAAGTTACAACTTTGCTCTGTACTTGATATAATGTTCTGGTGTCAGTTCATTTCAGATTTGATTTACAAAGCCACCATGAGAATCTGCTTTAGGACCCATCCCCTCCCCAGTTCCCACCTGCACAGTGGAATTCAGCAAGGACTTTGGGGAGCCAAGGCTAGAACGCCTCAGCTCAGGAGCATGCAACCCTGACATCTCATATTGCTCAAACTTGTTACGTTTTCCAGACTCACTAGAAAAAGACAAGAATTTATTCTGACGTTTTCTAACAGGCAAGAAAGTAATGGGGCTAATGCCATGGGCTGGTTAAGTATTTTGATCTCAGCATTAGGTCATTTTGCTTTGCGTCCACTATATGCACAGCCAGAGCTAATTGTTAATCTGCTCAGTGCTCTATCACAAGCTCTGCCAGCACTAGGTGTTTTGCATACAAATACTATTTGCAGCCTCTTCTTCCATCTCCCATTTCTGTGTATTGAGGTAGAGGACCGGTATTTCAGCCTATGCAGTTTAAAATGGACATGAATTTCAGGCAGCGCTGTACGGGCTGTGCTTCATGGACTTCACTGCCCACATAGCCCATTGATATGAATCCATTTTACAGCTATTTCTTCAGACTTTTTCATACAGTCAGTGGCATTCTGTGAAAACAGAGGCCAACTTAAGTCCAGTGTTTCTGCTTGCACGTGTAGGAAAAAGTTGTAAGTAGGTGGAATTTGTTGCTTCAAGTTCATTTTGGATCATCTCAAATGTGATTCTACAGTTAAAGTTACCTGATGATAAAAAGCCTGCAACAGATACCTTCCCTGGCTTTTCTCCTAAAATTCGTAAGGGGTGAGCCAAATTTTTTCCTCTGCCCAGGGAATCTGATAGAGTGACACACCATCCTTCTTCTTTGTTCCTAACACAAAATGGAATAGACCGATGAAGATAATTTCATGAAAGCCAGCTCCTGAGACCAGACTCTTCATATGGGACTTTGTTAACAAGCTCTGTCTCCTCTAATATCTGCAGCCATTAAAAGGACTTGTTCCAAAGTACATCATCCCAATTTTCGATGGGAGGGATCTCCTTCCCTCATTACCCCAATTTATTCCAGACTTGCAGAGTTCAGCCCAAGCCCTTTTGCATTCCAGGAACCAAAATTTCCTCCAGTGCATTTATGCATTTTATTCACTCTGGGGATCCTAGATTTTTATGATTTCCAGATGACCAAAGTCCTTTACATCAGCTGGGTACATCCTGCTCGGTGAGAAAGGCAGAGAAGGCACTTGTTTGGGGAAAGAAATGCAGGGGGAAAGAGCCTCAGCAAAAGATTTCCTGTCTCATTTCTAAAATGAGCAACCGAAATAAGGGCCATATATATTCATGCTCCCTCCTCTTCCCCTGCTGTTATTTCTCTGCACAGGTTGTTCACCTCCAGTTGCTAAGCAACATTCTTGTCTCACATGTTCTACATCCTAGTGCACAGGGAAAAAAAAGAAAAAAAAAAAAACATCCTGCAGGGGCAAAATTATGCTGACAAGTAAGGAGCATAAACTTTTTCCTCTCCTGCCTCCCTTTTCTCCCATGCTCAATGTCTTTCACACTACATTAAATCTCATCTCACTGTTCTCCACTAAAGCAAGCAGCGCAGTCCTTGGTTAACCAGAGCATACTCCCAGGATGACTATTAAAAAAAAGCAGAAGAAAGGAGATCAGTTCATGAACCATATTCTTTTCTGCTGAAAAGTATTGAGATTTCCTCTGAACAAATAGCAAAACTCCCAAAGGACTGATGCTGTTACAAATGTTTAAATCCTGCACATGCCACAGTAATCTAGGACAGGTTATAGACACAAAACATTATGTATTCTGCAGCAATGTAAAATCCATTTTCTTTACTTTTCTTATTATCAAAGGCTTTAAAATTTGACCATAAAGCATAACTCCTCCAGGCTGCAATTTATTTCTAATGCAAGGTCTCAGTGCTGCCTGAACTCTTTTTTTGTCTTGTTATCCACCCACACAGACTATGAACACTTTAAAGAAATAATACAAATAAAATTCACTTAAGCTATTCAGCAAATTTGAAGTTAACATTTTTATATGCTACACTATTCCTATGCAATCCAATTATTTGAGAGGAATCTCACAGGACTACATTTTGAAAAAAACCCTAAGTTTACAACCTTATATGTAGAAATATTTTTGCTTAGAGCAAAAACCATACCTCTAGTAGATCAACTGCAATGTTCTGCTCACCTTTATCCACACTGATTCCCACCATTTTTGGTCCACAGCTTACTCTCGACCCTCAACATTTCCTGTGAACCACCATAGTGTCAAGCTTTCATTAAACATACAATAAAATGCAATATGGTACTGTAGTTTAGTTCATACCTTAGTTTACAGTACTGATCCATTCAGCAGAAGACTTTTCCTTGCCTCACAGACCAACAGTGGCAAACTGATCTCAGTTTGGAAATAGATTGGAACATGGGTCTGGTTCTGAGCCTCAGTTTACCATCAGTAAAACAGATGAGTCCTCTGCTTCCCCACTTAATCTATTTAAACATACAGTGTTCAGCATAGAGGATGACTTTTACTAATACAACAGCCACATTTCTGACAGATAACATGTATCTGCCATCCAAACTATCTATAAAACAGAGTCAAACTTGGTGACAAGTTTCTGCCAAATCAAAAATAAGATTCAAAAGACCCAAACATTTCATTTCAGAATGAATCCAACTGAGCATACTTCTGAAACAAAGCATCAAAGACAAGTTTATCTAATTCAAACTGTAATTTTCTAATTCAACTAAAAGATTTTCAAATCATCTGAAAATTCAAGGCCGAGGCATTCATGGTTGAATGAATCATTTTGTTTGGCTCTAAATTACTTTCTGAAGAAAGAGTAGAAGAGGGTACAGCACAGCAATGGCAGTGGATATACCAATACCCCAGCGGTTTCACAATCCGGGTGTGTGTGATACTACAATGATTAGACACAATGACTAATGCGGAACTGAAAACAAAAGACAGGTCCCACACTCTGAGCCCTTCCCTATGGCCTAGCATGACCATGGTACACTTTCTATCACCCTTGTCTCCTCCTACAACCAGTTGTAAGATCTCTTCATTCCTGAAGTAAGGAAAGACCCTCAAAAAATTATGAAAGGATAGGATGTCTCTCTCTCCAGTGGTCATCAGTACATACCTTCTCCTCTACAAAATGCAAAAAGTCAGCAGGGACCTGTGAGTCCCTGCGTCTGAGTAGGGATCCTACAGCCCATGTGGGTTGAAGATGTCAGGAGTTCACGTCTCCCAACTTCACTTTGCCTCATAGAGTCTTCTTCAGACCAAAGTTTCTCAAAAACAAGCCCCAAGTCCAGGTATCTAATTCCACTCTGTGCATGCACTATCTTCCATACAAATCTTTAATGGATTTAGATTTCAGAAAACCTGTAGTTATCACTGTGCTCCAAGAGACTTCAGTCAGTCTAGTCATAATCATTCCTCTGTGACAAGACAGGTTGATATCTTATAACATGGTGGCATCATCACATCAAAACAGGGTAAATATAACCTTGTATTGGTTCACAGTATTTAAAAAAAATAAATCTAAGTAACAGGAAATAATGTTGTGCAGAAAATGCACAACTGTGAATCATAGCAGACACTTGATTTTCTGTGTAACATGAACAATGGGGAAAACAGAAACAGAAAAAGATTTAGGGTGTTTTGCCCACAGTCATAAAAGTAATATAATTTGTTTTCAGTTCTAGATAGTGGTCTCAGCCTGCAGGCCTCGAGAAACATTTAGCTACATAGTAGGCATTGTTCTTCAGTACAACGCTATTCTGTTTCACCTGCTCATTCAGTGAGAAAGTAACATAAATCTCACCTAAGAGGACAGAAATAGGCATTCAGTTCTGACAGTCTAGTGGTTAAAATTGATGTTTGCAGGAAAAAAAAATGTATTTTTCACAGCCAGTCTTTCAAAATAGGAGTGCAATTCATTGTGCACTCTTGTTAGAATGCTCTTTAAATGCATCAAAAGAGCTCACTGGAGAAACAAGACCTTTAGAGCTCATTTAAGGTGATTAGAGGATTAGTGGGTTTAGGTTGGGAGAACTATGAAATACAAAAACCAGATTTTGAGGGGGTGAAAGTATATCTTAAAACTATCACCCATATGAGCATACCAAAAAAAGAAAATTTTTCTGAACTAATCTATAAATTCTTCGAGAGACCTGTTCCTTGCACAGACCTCTCACTAGCAATGAAACAAAACTTAGAAGGCAAAACAACTGCTCACTGCTGAATTCCTTAGGTAAAGCCACTCCTACAGCATCTGACCTCTACAAGACTTTTCTATAAGGGTACATTTCATTTCTATAAGAACCGTATCAGAAATAAATTGCACAAAAGGAGACAAGCAGGTCTGCTGAGATCATCCACGTCACAAGACAGTCGTTTTTCATACCAAAGAAGTCAAGCCAGAAGGTGTCTTCTATCTTGTATTCCATACCAAAAACACTGAAGGAAAGCACCTTTACTTACATAAGAAATTGCCTTCTCTCTACTTAATTCTATGGCATAGTTCATTTTAACCACACCTTGCTTAGCAAAGCATCTATGGTGTTCAAAATCTGCAATATTTGATTGAAGCCAAGAGTCCTTGTACCCAACAATCAATAGCCGTTGTGTACAAGCCAGTAAGCCAGAAAGAAACAGAAGAAAACAAGTACCACCCAAGCCTTCCAACCCCCACGCCTGCATTTTCCCTTCTGTAAAGAGCAGCAGAGAACACAGCAGAAAGTCTTCAGGGGTGCAGCAGGAAACCCTGAACGCAGGGGTGTGAGGAGATGGGCTTGCAGCAGCAGCAACTGACCCTCTCATTAGCAAGTGTTTCTGTTCCTACAGCACTTGCAGGCAGTACCGGAAGACTGGAGACAAGAGCGGAAAAGGTATCTAAAAAAAAAAAGTTTTCTTAGCAGGGAAAAAAAAGCAGCAGCAGGTCAAACGGTACTGTGCAGTACACTCAGATTTGGGTGCTGCATAATGCTATAACTATGCTATTTGGATGGCAACCTCTCAGCCCATTCTAGCTGAAACAAATTCTGCTTCCAAAACCAAACTACTTTCAGTCATCCGATATGCCAAACACCATGTCTGTGAAACAGCACGTCTCTGAAGACCGTATGTAATATGCAGAGTCAGGCAATGCTCATTACTTAAGCACATCAGGGGTTAAGACCAGAATTGTCAGGACCTGCAAGTTTAAGCCCTTAATGAGCTAAGACAATTATTATTCTCAGACAATTTTAGTG
The DNA here is from genome assembly GCF_964188355.1 of Buteo buteo. Lineage (NCBI taxonomy): Eukaryota > Metazoa > Chordata > Aves > Accipitriformes > Accipitridae > Buteo > Buteo buteo. Next base: position 22,723,860 of record NC_134191.1, read on the forward strand.
CAGCTTTACTAGGGATATATTTGTATTCTCTTCATACCACTGAGAAACTAGAGGCTAACTCTCTCTAAATATATGTCTATAACCTTATTTACTTCACGTAATCAAGAAAATCATGTATGAGTCTCTGCGTTCCGTACTCCCATGCAATTATTCTATTGACTTGAACAAAACCATGTGGCCATTATATTTAGGGAGGGTTCTCCTCAGGTTCCTTCAAGCCTTTTATCTTTGTCTTATTCTATTATACTGTTATTATCCATTAATGGATTTACTGCATTACACAGGGACAGAGAGTGAGTGAGAGAGACTCTGTGTGTGTGTATAAAAAAGACATATGTTGCCTCCTAAGGACTGTCAAGCAATGAATGTAGAAAAGGAAAAATCTCACAAGAAATGTTGCTAACAGATGAATGCCAAGATTTAACAGGTAAGGTGAAAACACTCTAAAAATAATTAAGGCTTGGAAGGCTGGCCAAGAAAATTAGCCGCCAAAATACTCACTGGCCTTTGACATACTGGCCTGTGGTTTTTAAGACTCTCTTTTAGCTCTCACCTTCTTACCTGCCCTGTACTCACATTCCAGTGTAAGGAAAACAAAAAAGGATGGGAGGCTTCTAAGCAGCTTTTCAGCACGTGCATGTCTCCCTTGGCCTACAACCAGGCAGTACTGATTGAGGCACAAAGACAAGAAGAAAAACCCTTGGAAAAAAATCTGCTAACAATCGACGCAGGCTCCAAGCATTAATACGTATTCCTCTCAAGACAGCATTTCAAATTGTCCCAGTGAGAGATGTCACAGCCCAGTCAAGGCTGGGCAATGGCAGTGTAGTATCTAATGGGCAAGGGTTGCCCTTTCGTTCACTGATGACATTTTATTTAATACCAGCTATTAATACATGATGGCATTCTCTATCAAGGGTGTCATAAAAAGGTCAGATTCCATTACTGCAACCTGTATATATGAGGACAGGCTCAACCCTTAAGCAATGCTAATGTCCTACTGCTTCCAGCCAGCTCACTCCAAGTACAGCTTCGTTCTGCCAAGTACTGCATACAGGCAGACTGATGTCCCCAACCTCACAGGTCTGAAATCAACAGCAAGATGGAGGCATCAGGAGCACCCAGCCGCCAGGCATCAGTCACAGATGAGATTATATTGACAGCATTTCCTTCTTTCTTTAATCACTTTTTTCTGTAAATAAACATTTGCAACTACAGCACATCTCGTATTTCCAGAGTAGGTCCAGATGACCTGTGTATCAAGGTCAGGCAAACTGTTCCTCAGGACTGCTAGTTATAATAGTCTCTTCATATGTAAAGTATTGTTGAATGGCTCCTGATTTTGTTTGTTATATTGATCTGAAAATTGTTTAGATGACTAATTCCCAGCCTAAAGTTTGTGTACTCTGTGGTTTTCTCACCTCCTCGTTTACTATGAGTTGTTCAGCTTGCCATTTAAAATTCCACCGTATTAGTCTTGTTCTCTTGGTGGAATGCTGCCTTACAAAAAGCAACTTGAAATACTCAAAAATGGTTGAAAATAGTAGGTTTTTAGGAGTATTATTCATACTAAGTTTAACAAAACATTATCAATCATAAGTACCAAGTATGTCTTAATATGCAAATCAGAGAACTGTAGAACAGAAATTCAACTCAATCCTTTCATGCACGTAAATATCCACCAAGTTTTTTATTTTTCATTAAATTATTTCATTTGTCAATAAATATCATGAATACCTCTTTTGACACTTTCCATATTCTTCTGTGAACTCCACGGTAGTTTTTTCTCAGCACATCCCCATACATTGATTAACTAATTTCAGTTTCTCATGTTGATTCTCGCTCATGAGGTCCCGCTGAGAAAAGACAATTTTGTACATACAATGGATTAAATAATAAAGCCAGGAAGTTGTGGGGTTTTTTAATATTTAGAGAGAAACTGGAAAACCAAGAGCTCACTTAAGTAAAATAAAGCACTCAAATATTGATATACACTAATTTGCAATTTACTTTATACATTTCTGTTGGTAAATATATCGGTACTGCAGGGCTCCTGCCACTCATCATAATTTATGGCAAAGTTCTTCAGTTAGCACAGCTAGCCGTATCTATTCTGAAAGGCATTACTACAAAGCTTGCTACCCACTTTAACCCAGCCTTCAGGTTAGGCATCCAAAAATGGCACATAGGAAGCAGCAGTAAGTATAGTTGTGGGAATTTTCCCCCCTCAGGGGCAGTAATGAAATGGGGTAGGCTCGCACCATCTCCAACATTTCAGTGCAAAAACCAGGATCCAGACACCACTGTTCCCGCTGTACTTGAGAGCGACTCCCAGGAATATCCTCCTCTCCATCCAGCATGAGAAAAAAGGCAGTCCTCACTCGGCCCTGCCTGAAGCAGCTTCATTTTTATCACTGCTGAACCCCTTGCAGAAATAGTTGAGGACCAATACCTTTTAGGAAACTAAACCAAACAACCATTAAGCATACTAATTACTTAGAAAGATTGGCTAACAAGACTGTTCCCTACTTTGTCAAGTTCATCAAGTAGCTAATGTATATAGAGTTGAAAAAGCAACCCACTATAAAGGATTTTTTCATCTGACGCGGTGGCACTGTGGAACTGAAGCAGTGTGCTGAGGCTAGGCATTCGCCAGGAAACTAAAATTCATAGGCAGAATTTTTTTTTTTTGTCTAACTATGCCCTGGTTTGAACCCTTCAGCAAGACAGCAAGAGAAGGGCTCTGCAGTTCCACACCCGCTCAACTAGACATAAAGGAAGTGGCATCTGCCACTTTGAAGGGAGGCGCTGGGAGAAGGGCTGGGAATTCAGCAAACAGCAAGGAGCAGAACGGCAGCTTCAGGAAAGGGAGACTTGACAGCACTTCACTTCTTCTGACCTGTTTGTTCTGCCCTCCTCTGTCAGTGACACTTATCCAGGCACTGAAACACAAGCAAACAAACTGCCTATTCTACTCTAAAAAGACATTACATTGGTAAGACGGCAGCTGCACCAACAGGTGGAAATGAGCTCTATTTGCTACATTAAAGCTCTAATTTAATCTGGCAGAAAATCACTTGCAAATCAAGCAAATGTGACACAAGCATTTTCCCTTGTGTTTGGCCACATCCAGAAACTACAGCCACAGCTGTTTTGTTTGCCATATACTACTCTAATGCAGTATCAGTGAAAAATAAAACACATCTTCCATTGCTACACTAGCTTCCCCTTAAGACTTATTTGAATTTTTCTTCCTTTCAGGCTCAATCTTCCCTGGTAATAATGATAATCCTGATCGGCGTCTTCACTACAAAACCTGAAATTGCTGCATGATCTTCCTGTACAACACAAACTTTATGTTCTTTACAATCTCAACTATTTCACTTTAAGCAGTGCTCATCTGCAAAGACTTGAATTTGCATGACCCATGAGTATAGTACATTGTGAAAGGCTGCCACTACCACTGTCCTCAGCTCATGTTTAAGAAATTATTTTTGAAGTGAGGGCTCACATAGGATTCTTGCAGCTTCTCAGGTTTCAGCAAAATCTGTGACACTGGACGAAGTCTGACGCTGATATGTGTACATGACATTCAAACTGACTGATGTCCCCAAAATGACATGCCAGATGCAAGCTGTAGTGAGATGATTTTCAAAGCTAGGACAGATTTACTCATACGTATTGATTTTATATGTATTTATATTTAAAATAAATGTATTTTAAATATCAACCCTCATCTGGATTCTTCTTGTTTGTGTGTTACCTTGTCTTTGAACTCTCTTCTGTACTGCTCTTGCTTAGCTCAGTGCTGGCAGTTGACCTTTTGTTGCAATGAGAAACAAGGCCTTGGGCAAGGGAAGTACAAAATAAATGGGCCAAAGTAAAATCTAATGGATAGCTTGAGTTATAACATCAAACTGCTAATGCAAACGTTATTCCTCATAAATCACTTTACTTCCTTAAACTTCCTCCGTGTAAAAGTAGCCTTTACATGTCATAGCATTATATTCACTGACAATTTACACATTCTAAAATACAACTCCAGCCTGAGTCTTCTAAGGGATGGTTTAATTCTTCCAGAGACACTGTGAAAGTGTTACATTCTTTTCTTAAAATAGATGTTACGTCCCCTCTCCATGACCCTAGAAAAACAACCTAGAGCTACATGTCACTGATGTGCGTGCATGAGGCTGAGCTACGAAGCAGTCACTTCAAAGTGGGTACTGTTGAATGCTGCTAACTGGGCAGTTTCTCTCTCTGAAAAAAAGATCAAATAATTTTACCAGTGGATTTGTTTCTGAACCAGTGAATAAAAGCCATCCTGGTCATAAATTTCTATCAACGCTACCTCCCAGGAATTACAGAAGTATTGTGCCAGACAGCATTGATTAGATGGTTTAGGCATTACTTCATTCTTTTGAGATGTCATTTCACAAAGCTAATGGGACAGGTCCAATCTGGCAGGACTGCATGTAGAGAAGACTGCATGACAGTACCCAAATAGGACACCTGATTCTTTCATACACTGATCCTAACACTATGGGGAGCAGGGGCAAGTCCTGCTGATGCGCGTTATATCGGCCAACTCATTCTCCACTTGAGCAAGTGCACAAGCATGTGCTGAACGAAGCAGTAACACAGTCTTCACTAGTTATGCGGAAGCAATAAATCATGCACCATCTTTTAAACTTTGCTAAATTGTGGGAAGGGAGGGCAGGAAGCATGTCACTGTTATGCAGAGCGTACTAAGTAATTCCCTGCAGGCAATTCAGCAAACTTTAAGAAGGTTTCAAGGGGAGCATCCCCCAGGTCAGGTCCTGAAAAAGCAATTTTAATGATGCTAAAATAAGAGCATTAAAGGAGTTCTATGAACAGGAATCTCCAGAAAGTTTAGTTCTCCAGAGGACTCTGCTCAATTCCCTTTGCAGGATTTAACAGAAATGAATTCTGACTCTCCTTACAGGATCACAACAGCTCCCTTTGTAGCCAGCTGAATTTCTCAGCCAGGAATCCTGAAGTTCAAGAAGCAGCTCCATAAGCTGCAAGACTGGATCTTCTTGATCTCGAGAGACACTTTAATAATTACATACATTCCATGTGTGTAAAAGAATTTAATCATTAGGCTCCTGTCTACATGTGAAACACCAGTTTTCCTCTGTCACACGGACTTTTGCTCTCACAGGCCAGACTCGTTCTGAACAACTGTGGTTGATTTGTCTTGCTCCCATGATATAAAAATGTTTGGGACCTGGTGTAAGCAGCTCGTAAAAGGGTTTTTCCTGGCATCATGACTATGGGAAAACAGGCACTATCATTCCAGGGCCATTGGAGTTAGTCGCAATTTGCACAGAGTGCCAACCCACCACACGGCCACTGCTCTCTCATCCGTCTGGAGGGACCATTCCAGCCATCACGAGGTGACATCAATTTCTGCGCTGGAGTAATACCAGCTTTCTAACAGTTCTGGGCCTTATTATACAACAGGCTTTTACACTCTGATAGCCAGATAATCATCATTTACACTCAGGAGCAGTGGAATGGTTTATGAACTGTGGAAGGGAATTGCAGCATAATTGTTCTTCCTCTAAATTTACTCTGAACAATGAAGACACTAATGGTCTCATTAACCTAATCTTTCCTTAATGCCTATATTATGTTTTTGGCAGACCATGCTTACTTTACTTACTCTATTGACCCCTCTTTCTATCACACACACAGACAGCTTCTTGCTTGCCACCATGTTACCAGCTCTTGGTGTGAATCCTGAGAAAAGAGGAAGGGAAACCACTGTTGAACCACAGGGAAAGGAAGTTCTAATTAAGTGGTTGAAAAAACTAGTAAATTGAGAGTCAGAATAAGGCAAAAATTGGACTCAGGTTTTTCTGGGTTACTAGTCAAACAAAGTTCCCTAATTATATTTTAATTAGTGTCTCTCTCTCTCCCTCTCTACATACAAAGAGGCATATGCATAAAACTAAGGTATGCTCACAGGTAGGCATAGATTAGAATATTTGTTCCAAAGGTTTAAGGGATTGAACTGACACAGCAAAGAAGAAAAAAACAGAAAGTGGCCTGGAAAACAGTTTTGAGAAATAACTAGCTGACTGCTCACTTACAGGTACAGATCAATAAGGTATGAAATAACTCATTTACAGAAACTTTGAATTATTAGCCGATGCCAGAGTTGGTTGTTTAGGTAAAAAACGGTAAAAACTCAAACTTATTTTCAGAAGATGCACAGTCAGTAAGTTTTCTTTGATGCTGGAAAACCAAAGTGCAAAGCTCACCAGTAGTTAAATAAATAATGATTTGGCTTGTTTTATACACAGCAACTACTCAAAATCAGACTGATAACATGCAAACTCCTTCTGTATAAAGCCCATAATGCTGATGTAATAAAGTTATTTAATCCATGATGATTTAAGGATTTAAGGAAAGCAAGGATTTTAGGGAGAGGTACTATATATACCTTTTTTGTTTGTTTTTAGCAATACAGTTGGGATAAAGAAAAATGCTCATTTTGTACATCTAAAGCCTTCTTTAAGACTGGAATAAAGAAGTCCTCTTCAAAGTTAAATGCAAATTGAGTATGCTTGCTGAACCTTGTAACAGCCAAAACAATTAATTCTCTTCTTATAAAACAAACCACTTATTTTCTTAATAAAAAGAAGAAGGTAAGGCAGATGTGATGCAGCTACTAAATGAGGGTTGGTGTTATTCATTGGTCTGCTAGGTCTTCAAACAAAAGATTATCAATTTTCCCAGGAACCACTAAAGAAAGTTTCTCCTCTACCATGTTTATAAAGCCAGGAGAAAAAAGAAAAAAAAAATCAATCTTATTTCTGTTAATTCTGTCAGGTTTACTGCAGGAAGCCTAAAGGGTTGAAGCTTTCTGCAACATGTCACTCTTTCTGCTGTTCAGTCCTAGGCATGCTGTAGGAGTTCAATGAGGTTTTCCTCTCTTAGTGCAATTTAATGGATAGATTCTTTCAATCAACTACTTTTACATGTTCTTCCAACTTCCACATCATTCTAAACATGTCTCAGACTATTTCTCTTTCTTTTCTGGATAGCTTTGGACTGTGACAAGTCCTGGCATATATAATAAACTTATTTCCTGTAATATTGGAAATTTTCCTGAAGCAATTACTTCCAAAGCCATTCAGATGTCTGCCTGTATCTTTGATGAATTCTTAGCTTATTAAGGTAGAAATATATGTGAGCTGCTGTCAGGGAACAGTGAAGTTGAGCCTGCCCTTAAATTGCAGATTTTCAATGACCAGAATCTATTTACCTTTTGAATTGTTTTGCCAATTGCCTACATTACTTCTAAGTTTGTGCTTCTGCCAAGCAGAACTCTGTTAATTGATTGTCCTCCTGTGTTCTACCGTGAAAAGTACTGCTACTGTTGAGGCTTTAGAGCTCTGCATAGTTGGGTTTTTTCCCCACAAGTGATTATAATTATGATTTTTCAAGTGCTAAATAATATTGCTGCTCACTGTATGTTGTTTAAGGGGTAACACTAAGAGCTATGTTGTCCTAAAAATCTGTCTCCTAGCAATCCTCAGCTGAGTCATGCAAAGTATGGACTGGATATACCTCCACTTTTCCTCATACGAAGTCAACATCAATGCCAAAACAAGAGGCATGAGAGAATGCATCTGGTATTTCATGCCAATGTCTATGCTAACATAAATACAGGCTGAATATGTGCTTTAACTGTGAAAGCTGCCCCTTAATATATGACCCTGATGAAAACCAATTTTGTTGTCCTTCCCTAACTTATCAAAATATCCCAGAACTAATGGCAGCAGATACTGTCAAAACTTCTTATGTCTACAAAGTTAATAAGAAGACTTCTTTTGCCATTCTCGTGGTTTAATCCCAGCCAGTAACTAAGCACTGCACACCTGCTCACTCACTTCCCCCCACAGCGGGCTGGGGGAGAGAATTGGAGGGGTAAAAGTGAGAAAACTCATGGCTTGAGATAAGAACACCTGAATAATTGAAATATAATAATAATTATGATGATGATGATGATGAAAATAACAAAGAGAGAGAAATAAAACCCAAGCAAGACGAGTGATGCAAATGAAAATAATTGCTCACCATGAACCAACTGATGCCCAGCCAGTCACCAAGCAGCCCCACCACCACCACCACCACCTTCCCCCTAGTTTTATTGCTGAGCATGAGACCATATGGTCTGGAATACCCCTTTGGTCAGTTGGGGTCAGCTGTCCTGGCTGTACCTCCTCCCAGCTTTTTGCGCATCCCCCCGCCTACTCACTGGTGTAGTGGGGTGAGAAGCAGAAAAGGCCTTGACTCTGTGTAAGTACTGCTCAGCAGTAACTAAAATGTTCCTGTATTATCAATGCTGTTTCCAGCACAAACCCAGAACATAGCCCTATACCAGATACTATGAAGAAAATTAACTCTATCCCACCCAAAACCAGCACAGCCATTCAAAAAGGTTTTGAATGCTTCTCAAAGGAAAAAAAAATGCTCAACAAACACTCTGGACTGAACCCCAGCCTGTTTTGTTCCCTTAGCTTCACCCGACTGACTCTTTTCTTACCCGCCCTTCCCCTGCTCCCCCAAGCAAAGGCTTCCACATCACCTGCTACCAGCTACCGTATTTTGCCATTTTCATGGCACACAAAATTCCTTTTTTTGACAACTGAAAATGACAAGAGACCAGAAAACATCATCTAGCCATAATTATCCAATCAAACACAAAAGCAATAGATTTCTTATACTACTTTCAGTCACCCAAAGAATTAAAAGGTACTTAATGATTTCTGAGAATAAATGATTGCCATACAGTGATTACTTTACAGCATATAGCTCTCTGCATCAAATTCCCCCTCCCCAAACCACATTAATTTATCATTTGTCTTCACCTGGAAACATATCACCTTGCCTTCTTATATGGACACTTATTCCAGAGGTAGGCTTGCTTATAATCCATTTTATAGATGCTGTTTCCAAAGTAACAAAAACTTAATTCAGGAATAGCCTTTTAATTGCAGATAACAAACAAACAAACAAACAAACAGCTTTCCCTCCAGAGATTATGCAGGTGTTTGGTCATCATCATCTCTGACCAACAAAGTCCTGAAAAAAGACTAAGAAAGTATGTGAGACACATGATTTCTTGATTAAGGTCCAAAACCAGAGTCCAGGAAATCTCATGTCTATTCTTACTCCTGCCATAGACCTCCTCCCATAGTATCTACAGCTAATAGCTCTCTCTGCTCCATAAAATTCTACATACTCATGTCTGCACACACAGTTATCCCAGTTGCAACAGCAAAGGAACACCTATATATACCTATAGCAATGAGAAATCCAATCTACTTTTACTATAGAACAAAAGCATAGTATAATTTATGTAAAAACCAGCCATTATTGGAACATTTCAATAAAACCAAAACCAAACTAGAAGACACTGCAAGAGAAGAATTAATTTGACAACTATGCAAAGGGTAAAATACATTCAATTTCAAATGGGCAAAATACTCTGGACAAGTTTGACTATTATTTCTAATTATACATTCCTAATATTTGCTGGATTTGTAATTGCATTACAACCTACCCAACAATCATCTCAGGTAGATTCAGTAACTACCTAGAAGGAGGATGTTTTAAGTGAAAAACTGAAAGTGCTTGTAAATTGAAGTGGTCTATGAGAGCTTGTGATATACATCCTTACCTTTCCTTTTATCTTTTCTAAGGTAAGAGAAGCAAGAGTGCTCCTTCTCCTCCTCTAGTTTTCTTTGCCCTCTGATTTTTGCATTATGTCTAGATTACATTCAATTTTATTATTTTTCAATTTCGTATATATCATGATGACTCTTAATTACATTTCTGCTGTGCTAGAGTAAATCTCTTCATCTTCAAAAGGTTCTAAAGGAGACAATCCCAGGAAATTCTGCCAAGTAGATTCCATGATTAAAAGCACAATATGTAGACAAACCCTTCAGGTTATTGCACCCCAAGGAAACCTTAGGAGTGCTCCTCTACTAAGACACAAGAATCAGTTTGAGGACCAGTATCACCAAGCACAAGGTCTTGAGGTAAATCTACTCTGTTAGACTTTAACCAGAATGTTTCAAAGAGTAATAGAAGAGAGATTGATGACTGACAACATTGTAGAATTACATTTATATCTGTTCTTCTCCCAGAAACCTATGTGCATGTTACAATGGTTTTCAGATCTCCAGTAAGATGATGTTCAAATGCTTTGTTTTTCAATTTCAGGCTTCAAGAACTATTGGGTTCCTTGAATTTTTCTTTTCTCTGGTCCTCATTTCCACTGAAGTTTGCATGTTCAGCTCTCCAGCATGTGAAGAAAAGAACTTTTTTCTTCACTGTTTCACCTCTTTCTTGGAAGAGGTGAAAGATGGAAGATGGGGAAGAAAAAGAAAACTTAGATTTTATTAAATCTCTGAAAATTGGCTTTTCCTTTTAGCCCCTTTACTGCCTTTTCTGTCAGGAAAAACAGCTAAGTATGTCTTTCAGGACAAGGGCTGTGAAAAACTATTCAGTTAACAGCATGGGGTTAGTCTGTTCCTCATCTAGGATTTCTGTAAATCATGCTTGAGCTCTCAGATTATCTCATTTTCTCTGGTCACCTCCTTTTAGTCCTGTATTATTTTCAAATTCTGGTTAGAGAACATTTCCTGTAGCCCGGCCTCAGTCTCTCGTCCAGTGAGATGTAGACTTTTTTCTTCTTTGTTGTTCCACCTTGACTTTGCTCCCTTCATGGCAGCCCTTTAAGACATATGTAGCTTTTAAGATTTATTTAATTGAAGCCTGTAGGTCTGTTCTCAGCATCCTAATTCAGCTCTTTTTTCTGCCTTGGAGGCAGACTGAACTTTATGGCCTTCATTTTCAAAAAGCCTCCAAGCTCCTAATTAGGCATACAATGTAAGCAGCCAGAATTTCAAAAAAGCCACGCACACCTGAGTCCTGAGGTTCTGAAAATCTACCCATCAGCCTCACACTAGCAGCTACCAAGTCCTTAGGGTTGGTTTTTTTTTTAATCTAGTCCTTATTTTAGTAGCAAAATACAATACCATCGGACAACAGATCTACTATGACTTTTCAGGTATTTGTGCAAATGCATGCCTTAACTTTATGAAATCTAGGTACAGTTTTATTCTGCCTCCTCTTTTATATCATTAGCTTTAAAGACTGAACTTAACACTGCCTGTTGAAGCAACAGAATTAGAGCTGTGTGCAGTAATCACTCCTGGGATAACATGAATGTATGCTTGTCAACAGACAAAGTATGGAGGCATTTGGAGAGAGAGATCAATAATTAGACTTTAAATAAGAATGCAGAATATGTGAAAAGAGGAAGACATCTGCTTGAAGCAAAGATGGAACATAATAATGAGAAATCTTCTATAAGAGAGGGATAATCAGAAGGCTAAAAAAGAGGATTATATTGCCCTACTAGATGTTAACATCACCTCAGAAGAATCCATTGTAACTTCAAAACCAAATACTGTATTCTAGCTGACTGATAAATCCTGGTTTGCTTTGATAAGGAAGACTGCAGCATCTGTTTCTTGAAAAACAAATGCTAAATTAATAAAGTTACCAAAAGCCACAGTAATATTTTTCACTAGCTAAATGAGCTATGGAGTGACGCAGTAGTACTGATTTGGTGCCCACTTTTGAGTAACAGAGAAAGAAACCATGCTGAGTGTACTAGTACTGCACATAAATGCATACTGTTTCGCTCCAAATGGGAACAAAAATCAAATTCACATCTAAAAGGAAGGTTTGTTGTGCACTAGATTGCTACCAAAAATGCATGCAGAGTGCTCCCTTGCAAAATAAGAAGGTTCACCTACCTTAGTAGTGAACCATCTACTGCATAGCAAGTCTACAGTGTAAGAAAAAATCCAAACCAGTAGTATTTCCAGATGGATAGTTCTCACAAACAACTGCATTTTGCAGTATTTATACATGAAGAGATCAACTGCTATTGCTCCTGTGGGGTGTAACAAGAGGAGGCTCGAGGCTTGAATGGTTTAGCCGAAGAAGCTGGATGAGATTTGGTTAGTGACGACTTCATGCTGATCCTGAGGTATTGTGGAGACATAACAAAAAGCCTGACTGACATCTGATAACACTGATGCATCTTGTCGCAGTACACCCCTACAGAGCTAATAGTACACTATTTCTTTATTAGATTGGATATCTGTGGAGAAGAAATTGTTGCCTGTCATGTTTATCAGTGACAGACAACCACCACTGTATGTGCTTGAAATTAATATATCAGCGCAGAGCAGATTAATTAGTAATTTTGGGCTTCAACTAGGAAAGAGAGGTTGACCTCACTGGAGCCAGTTAGAATTTGCTGTTCTGCAGAAAAGTTAACATTATATGACCCTGATCAGGGAGACCTTGGACACTATGGAAAGCAGATCTCCAACATGCTCCCGGACTTGCCATTGGTAATTCAAAACAAAAAAAAAAAAATCAGGAAAATTGTATTCTGTGTATTGGTCTCCCACCTACACAGGTTATACTAATCCATTTCTGCTTTGTGTTCCCTGTCTATCAAACAAGAATAATTCCTACCCGCTGGTGAATAGTAAAGTTTAATTAATATTTATAAACCACTGCCTAATATTCATGTGGAATTCAACAGAGAAAGAGCTAATATTGAAGAGAACATACAATTCAAAACAAAGCTGAATGTAAAATATAGGGCATATAGACATTAATCTCATTTTCTGCTTATGTATGGTACAATTTAAAGTACATTTTTAGCCTGCCCTTTGTGTAAAGGAGGACAAATACCATGCAGCTTTACATAAATACAAGTTTTTAAAACAGGTATCTATGAGACCAGCTGGCATATTATCCAAGAGAGAATACAATGGCCCTCTCTATTCCTTCGTATCACTTTATTTCTCCATCTTCTGTTTCCATACCACTTTATTTTCTGTTGATTTTTCCCATGGTCTGTATTGGCATATCTGCTTGACCAGCTCAGGAAGCTCTGCTGAAGTACACCACGTTCCAGAGGGCTGGGCCAAATGGGTTCAACTATTTCTAGTAACCTCATGTGGGAAACATGCACAATGACTAACCAGCGTTCCCAGGTTTTGAACATGAACATGTCAGTATAGATACAAAATACAAAATCAAAGGAACTAAATGTGGGATGTAAGTTGCTAACTGTTGCTTAGCAACACTACACTGATGTCACACAAATCATGACCTTAGCATCAGAGTCAACACCATTCACACAGATATCTGCAAACAGATCATCTGATATGGCAGAAAAAAAAAAAAAAAAAAAAAAAAGAAACATAACCATTTTATGCCAGCTTGAACATGCACTGTAGATGCTCTAATGCCACTTACGGGCAAAGAGCACGTTTGCTTCCTGATAAGCTCTAAGAATGCATATGGTAATTAAAGGAATAATCTTCTTAAATTAATAAATTTTGACCTCGAAGAAAGAAACAGCGGCTGGAGTGAAATAATTAGGCTGTGACTCAATCAGATTTGCATGGCAGATATTGGAATTCTAAAAAGAAGGAAACTTGGACAAGGTAGACAATAAGCTGTTTACTTCCTTATGCATCGAGCCTACTTTTTTCTATTTCTCCTGCAACATTTGTTTCTCATATTCTATAATTTTACCCTTTAATTATATTTATTAACATATTAAGTTAGAGTGCAAACATTTTTTTCTTTTCTTTCAAGAGAACTTCATAGCCTGTTTCCTTCATTAAATAGCAATACTTAAAAACCTTTGAGATATAAAATCCAAACTAAATTTCTTAGTAGGACAAAAAAGCTTAAATATTTCATGTCATATATTCTACATACATATATATGTTCTAATTTAAAAAAAAAATTAAATCACATTAAATTTTTTCTTTTTTCACTTTAACTGAAAAGAACTTATTTCATTCAAAGCCAACTTCTTATTTGGTATGAAAAAGAAAACAGAAGGCCAAATTTAATCCTTTACTGCAGACCTTTGAGCGTGGAGAACACCTGATAAAGTTGTAAAAAAATTCTGCTTAAGGCACCCACCCAACAAGTGTTCTTGTCATTAGGCTAAAGCAATTCCAGGCTGCTGCTGAATAGACCTTAACACAGCAAGCTATGGAAGATTCATGAATATAAATTGCTCTGCAGATCCGGGTTTTCTAAACCAAAGCCCTAACTTTCTCCTCCATATCCTTCAGAGGTATACCAAAAACTGAAAATCTGTCCTCTTCCCACCAACCTGCTCCCACTCATAATAAAATTAAAAAAAAAAAAAAAAAAAAGAAAAAAGAAAAAGAAAAAGAAAGTTCCTGGTTTCCTGAACACTAAAAAACTAAGCCAAAGCCATTGGCACAATCCTAAGCTTCAGTCTAGCCACCTGCAGTCAAAAACTTAGAGCAAAAAAATGGTCTTCCACCCTTCTTTTTACAAGTCCTAATGCTTATACAGATTTTGCATACCTGACTGCAGAGTTTATACATGGAACCTAAAGGATCCCTTCTGGTCTTGGAATTTTTCCTAGTTTTCCAGCCTATGTAGAATCCAACAATAAAGTCATCTGATAAATGCTTCCTTAAATATTTATTTCCCGAACTTTAACACTGACCCAATACGAGTCTTCCATTATGCATACTTCAGCTACGCAAAAGCAGTAAAATAAGAATCTGTCTCCTGTCAAGCACATGGCAGAAGTCAACGATTAAGTTGCCATAATTTGTAAAAAGGAAAAATTGGAGCAGCTGCTCCCTAGCTGGAACACAGGCTTCAGCAGGTATTAATGACAAAATGGCAATTTTTGAGTAGTGGTAGCCTGAGTCTGCCAAATTGCAAAGGCTAGCCTTAGGGTGGCAGCTTAGGAAAAAGGAGCTATCCGTGACAGTCTTGCAACAGGAAAAATATTATAAACTTGATGGCTATTTCTAGTAGAATAATTATTTGAGTATAATGGTTTTGTGGGATTTTCATGGAGCCTACTGCCAAAAACACACATTAAGGTTTGCCAGTATATCCTCAAAATATCACAGGCCACTAAATTACATCAAGATAACTCACGTTAAATGCCATAACTGTGGTTAGATCAAAGTATGTTAGTCCTCAAGAAAATCAGTGCTTATGTGCCACAGTAGAGCGATAGAGACCAAAAGTCCACCAGTGCCCAAGGCCCTGCAATGGTGGTCTCAGAGGCAAATCACACCCTGTATTGTAGAGGAAGCCCATTCCTAAGTGTCCACCAAACTGATCTGAGAATAAAAACCAAATAAATGAATGAATAAAAATGCCTCTTTCTCTGTCCTCCAATCCAGACGTTGTTAGTGATCTGAGGGTATGATGCAAGGTCCTCCAGCCAGATATGCAGAGAGAGGATCCATACCAATGTCTCACCCATTCCTTTTCTTCCTCTGCACACGAAACAAGAGCAAAACTTCATCCATTTCTCCAGGGTACACCTTCCCAAGATAAACTGGGGAAACATTAAATTCTTGAATCCTAAAGGCTAACCATCTAAAGTCCTGATGCACAAAAAGTGATGATACACACTGGTTTACTGCAAGTGCCATGAGCATGCTGAAAGCAATATGTTTAATTTGTAACAAAATATTTTGTAGAAGTTGAGTCCCTACAGAATAATGCAACAAATAATAAGAAAAATAAAAATATAAAGTCAGAGAATAATGGAATCATGAACAACAAACATAAGACTTGGAAAAAAAAGCCAAACCCAAAACAAACCAAAGAAAACCTCTTGATGAACAGGACAATTATTACAGCCCATTTGGTTTTCATACATATATAGAAGAACTTAATAATGAATCCTAAATTTTTAATTGAAAAACTATTTCACAATGGCTTGAATAAAAACAAGTTCTGTGCACTGGTTCACCATCAACAGGAAACACCATTCACAGCAGCCTGCCCCCTGAAGGAACCCAAAGGTCTCTACAACAGGAAGACTTGCTTGTTTCCTCTTTCACAGTGTTATTTCACTTTTATATTACGTTTAGTAGATCAAAGTCACTCTCTGGAACTGTCACTCGCAACCATTTTTAGAAGATTATACTGCATGAAATAAGAAACACAGAACGTGAGAAAAACAAACCTAGTAATTCTGAATTTATTCACAGTAAGCTGCAATGAACACATGCTTTGATTTGCAATAGCATATCCACCCAAGACTGAAGAATCCCATAGGCCTGCTACCCTTCAGAAGAGCCAAGCAAGGACTAACAGAAAGTCCACTACTTTAGCTTGGTACTGTTCAAAAAGTCAATAAAAGCCACTATTGTGTTCCAAGGAGGATCTGAGAAAATTGGGAGCTCCTAACAAGAATAGTTTTGGTCTCTGCACTCAGACTGGCATTGTTTCTAGTCTTTAGTGGTTCCTCTGATGCTTGTGCTGATTTGAACACAAGTCGTCTATGACCAAGGTTCTTACTACTTGTGGGCATAGAGCCGTTAAGATATCTTTGGGAGGAATTAGGATGTTAATGCAAATTCCAGTCCAGTTCATTCCATTTAAAGGCTACTTCTTGCATCTTTTGGCTTCTGAAAAAAATACGGCATTATCGCTGTGTTTCCTGTCAGATGTGACTGAATGTCATTCTTGAATGATGTAATCTGACTACAATGCGTTAACTTAATTTGCAAAAGTGAAACCTCAAGTTTCTTATGCCATTTTAAGTCATCATGATAATATATGAGCATCTTCAGCAATTTGACTAACTGCTGTCACAGAAGTACATTTAGTATGAAAAGTGCCGTGCAAACAGAAGACACGAAATTACCATAATATGTCTCTTAATTTGTATGTTTCACTTTAACCTGTTGTAAAAGTCACTGTTGAACAATTTATTCTGAAGCTTTTAGAAAAAAATATTGATCTAATACAGGGGGGCTGCCCACCAAAAATCTGAATCATGTTTTCAAAGAAAAAAGCCCACAACAGGCAATTAAACTGCACATAGCCTATTCACATAGGAAAAAAAGAGCATTGCCAATACCAACAGTTCTACAGCAGCTAAAACAGTATTTAGTGGTTTTCAGAAAGTTTAGGATTCTGAAGTCAGGACTCTAATAAAAAGAAACCTAACTTGAAACAAGGTTTAGCTTCAGGCCAGTGATGTGGAGCGAGCTTGAAAATTTAATCCAAGGATATCTTGATGGCTTAAACACAGGATGGCTTAAACACAGGAATAAGTAAAACAATATTATAATTTTAATAAGAATCTCAGGGATGATTCTCAGGTCATGTTATTAACGCTTGGAGTTGGAAACTGTTAAGCTATTTTTTATATACTATTCATACGAATATAAAGATTTATATATCACTGCTCTCTTGCTCAGAGCATTACAGAAAGGAAAGCTGAATGTGCCCTGAAAAGCACCTTTCAAAAACCTAATACTTTTATGATAACTGCTGTACTTTCAGACAATTAGCTCACACGAACAGTTCTGGCTCTTCATAAATCTCAGGAAAATGAAGTCTGCTGACAGCATAATTCTTGGACCTGGCTTCCTACTGATCACATCTCCTTTCTGACTCCACTGCCTATTTAAGCTGCCTGCTTAATTGCTGATTTACTGCTCTTTATTCTGTAGCTCTGTCATATTAATTCATCTCTGTTACCTTCTATGTCACCCTGTGCTTACTGTTACAGAGACCTGATCTTACTACTGAAGGTCTGGCATACCTTCTTAAAATTTCGAGTTCTCTGACGCTCTGATTGTTTTTCCTTCCCTACCTTTCCCTGTTCATTACATCTTCTTGCAGCCTTAGATTCTGCATGTAGTCAAAGCAGCCTTACTGCTTTTACTATGACATCACTGGAAGGTTTTTTGCTTTCACAAGTATCCATTGCACAGTGAAACAGGTAGAAGCCAGTATCAGTGAGGAATTTATCCAGAAGTACTATGGACATTCCACACACTGCTGCTTCAAGACTGAAAATATGGGCAGCCTCTTGCCTTGCTAGTCAACTTCTAAATAACTTAAGAACAAACTCTAGAGGGTTGTACAGTCTCTGATCAAATTTAAACTAGATTGCTGTGATAAATACTGGAGGCGGTGATGGGACTTTAAATCATCAAACCATCAAAGCAATCTAAAAATAACCAACTGCAGCTTGCAGCCACTTGATTTCAATTTATAGTTTAAATAATTGAGGGTTCCAATTATTTCCAGGTTGCATGTTTGATTTCCTGCTTTTTACACTATTGTAGCTCTTGGGACATTTTATACCAGAAGAAAGGAACACCACCTATCTCTTATTTATCTAAAGGACCAGTAAAAGGAGTGCTTCAGATGTTTAAAACTACAAAAGTCATGGCTTGTTCTGCTGTAGCAGTCAGAGATTTTGGGAAAGGGAGCAGGCAAGAGGGATTCTTACATTCTCTGCTAGCTGCCCTTTTTTAATACATTAGTGCAATGGCTCAACTTTGCAGTGGGAAGTGCTGGACTTTGAAAACATGACATTATGGATTTTTGAATTCTGCTTAAACAGTTCCAGCAGTTTAAAGGGAAGATAAGCAGTGGTCAAAATGCTTGCCTATGACTTAGAACACATGGGCTGCTGTCCCATACAGCTCTTCTGAGCCCTAAGACACATCTACATTAACAAGCCACAGAAGCAACTGGGTTAGTAATGAATAATGCACAAGCACGCACATGAATAATATTATCAGTTCATAGCCTATGTCACTAGTACACTAAACCACCATCAACTAATCCTGCTAAGAAAAAAAATCTTACCTCATATACAGAAGTTCCACAATTTGTAAATCAGTTTGTCCACTACTTGCTTTTTAAGAAAGAATGAAAATCTTACAACAGCCTCTTTCTGCAGGTCCAGCAAGGTGCTCTTTCATTTTCCCCAGAACTACAGTGTTTGTTATAAGAAAGGAGACGCCATACAGACTTCACAGAATGGCTGCAAAGAATTTGGATGCAACAGATGGAATGTGATGCATTCCAAAGGCTTTGCATGTTCTATATTGCAAATAATGCATCCTATAGGTACTGCTTTTTATTCTTTTTAGCAACAGGGTCTGGTTTCCTGCATCACTTTGCTGACTCCCGACAGTGATGTTTTCTATGCTACCATGTCTCTCGTCTGTCATAATCAGAGAGTAGAACTTGCACATCTCAGTTGCCTGCCCTTGAACAGGAATGGCAGCCACAGCCTCATCAGGAATTCAACTGAAGAAATGAACATCTTTCTTATCAGTACTCCTGACAGCTACTGATAAGCTGTCTTGTTCCCCTTGTTGTCTACAGCACAACCCTTAATTTTGGGTTATTTTTTCCCTGTACTATCAAGTACAAAGGAGAACTTATTTCTGAGCTTTCAGTTGCGCCTTTTGGCATCATGCTGGCACACTTGCATTTGGTGTCTCCAAATATTAGGTGAGTACAATAGAAATTAGAGTTGAAACTTCCTTGCAGCTGGCTTCTCATGCCCATATTTAGATCATTAGGAACCTCCTTCTGTCCTATTCAGGAATCACAAGGCAATTAAAAACTACCTTAACTGGTAACAAAGGAATTAAATACAGTGAAATACATAGGTTGGAGAAAAATCACTGAGATGGTCTCTCTCCCACAGAGGAAACCAGCTCAAGGACACAGCACTATTTCATATGGTTCATATGGAGAGGTCCCAGTTGACTGGAAGTTGGGAAATGTTATCCCAGTTTTCAAGAAGGGTAAGAAGTAAGACCCTGGTAATTACAGGTGTGTCAGTCTCACTTCAGTGCCTGGTAAAATTATGGGGAAGGTTATTGAAAAACATTTGAGAGACAACACAGTCATCAGTCATAGCCAGTACAGGTTCATGAGGGGAAAGTCCTGCTTAACCAACTTAATTTCCTTTTATGACAATGCCACCCATCTAGTTGACCAAGGGAAGCCAGTAGATGGGGTTTTTTTCTATTTTACCAAAGATTTTGATACTACCTCTCACAGTATCCTTCTGGACAAAATGTCCAGCATACATCTAGAAAAGCTGACAATACATTGAGTGAGCAATTGGTTGGCAGGTCAGGCTCAAAGGGTTATAGTAAATAAGGTTACATCAGGCTAGCAGCCAGTACCCAGTGGGGTTCCCTAGGGCTCCATTTTAGGGCCAGTACTCTTTAATGCTTTTATAAACAATCTGGATGCAGGAATCAAATGTACATTAAGTGAGTTTGCCGATGATACCAAAACAGGAGGAGCTGTGGACTCCCTCAAGGGTAGAGAGGCCTTACAGAGAGATCTGGATAGACTAGAGACTAGTTGGGCAATCACCAACTGTATGAAATTTAACAAGAGCAACTGCTGGATTCTCCACCTGGGATGGGGTAATCCTGGTTATACATACAAATTGAGGGACAAGAGGCTGGAGAGCGGCCCTGCAGAAAGAGATCTGGCAGGGTTTTGGTTGATGGCAAGTTGAATATGAGTCAACAGTGTGTCCCTGGGTGCATAAAGCACAGCATAGCTAGCTGGTCGAGGGAGCTGGTTGTCCCACTCTACACTGCACTGGTGCAGCCCCACCACAAGTACTGTGTGCAGTTTTGGGCACCTCATTACAAGGAGGACGTCCAACTATCAGAGTTGTCCAGAGGAGGGCGACCAAGATGGTGAAAAGCCTCAAGTGCAAGACTTCTGAGGAGCAGGTGAGGTCACAGTTTGTTCAGCTTGGAGAAAAGAAGGCTGAGGGGTGACCTCATTGCAGTATACACTTTCCTCAAGGGGTGTAGAGAAGGAGGAGGTACTGATCTCTCTCTGGTGACCAGTGGTAGGACACAAGGGAATGGAATGAAGCTGCATCAGGGGAAGTTCGCACTGGACATTAGGAAAAGGTTCTTCACTGAGACCGTGGTCGGTCACCGGAACAGGGTCTCCAGAGAAGCGATCACAGCACCAATCCTGTCAGACTTGTCTGGACAACACTCTTAGTCATATGGTTTAGTTTTAGGTAGTCTTGCGAGGAGCAAGGAGTTGGACTTGATCCTTATGGGTTCCTTCCAACATGACTTATTCTATGATTCATTCCATGCAAAAAGGTAAACTCTTGGGTAGATTGCAGTTAACTGTGATTCTGCTGTGCGCAGCATTATGAATGCACCTACCCAGGAAGTTCTCAGATTTGAGCTTTGCCACAATGGCTAAACAGACCGCTTGTGTTGATGGTTGTCAAGCAGAGACCCTGGTTTTATTTCCAGTATTTTCTGAATTCACCATTTAAGACAGACTATCCTATTTAATGTTTCTTGGTGGGATATGGAGCCTTCCTGTCACCCTAGGATTTTCACACTCAGAAAGAAAGGGCAAGTGGCTGAAGAGGTTACTTAGAATCTTAACAGCTTTGGACTGATCATTCTTGTGCTGGTGACTCCTTCTCACTCCTGCACATTTTCAAAGTAGCTAGATTGAGACAGCCACTTGCTCATTCTATATTCAGCAAAGAAGATGATTTAAGTCCCAGCTAAAATGCCACAACCCTTTTCTTTAAGTCAACCATTTAGTATAGATGCTTTTCCACACTTCAGCAATTTTGCAACAACTTCTACCTCTTCCACTTAAGGCAGTACCAAAGCCACCAATTCTCTATTTTTTCTGAAATACAGCATAGCATATCTGTTGCAACATTCAAGTAAAAATATTTCCCTAGAGTGGTATACCCATCATTGTCCTGTACCTTCCCAATTTATTATCATCATTTCACCAACTCTGCTCTTCCCTTTGCATGCATAACTCATACTAATGTAATATGTCACATTGCACAGCCGTGGTTTTGTATGCTTAGTATCTGCACAAATAAGAAATGTACCAAAAAGGCACTGAATCAGGACACAGCTGAAGGGCCTACATAGATGTGTTTCAATTCTACCGTACTGTCAGGGATTGAAGGAGCATCAAGGAGACGGCTCACATCAAGAACAATGGACAAGCCATTTTCTAGCAGCTTCTTAAGCCATTCATCGTCGGGCTGTTGTGTTATAACTAAACCAAAACTGATCCTACCAAGATTTCGAGCCCTCTGAATTATTATCATCTCTAACCTGTGCAGATTGCACATAGGATAGCAAGTGTTGGGCCTGAGATTTTTCTTTTTTGAAGGTGAGGGTGAATGAACACAAGCCCAGAGCATATTTGTAATAGGAGACCTCTAAGTACAGGCAAATGTGACTTTGCCTTCAGCTGTACCTGCCTTTATGTATCCTAAAAATACCTTGATTTGATGAGTCATTCCCAAAAGCTTTGCCCTAAGGAAAAACAGTCTTCCAAGAACTCTGAATTCTGACATGAACTCCTAGGAATTACATCTCTAGGAACTCTCCTTCTGGGAGTACTGGTGAGGGGATGACATTTGCATTAGCTCTGGCCCATAAGCAGTAGCAAGACAGGAATAGTGAGGAATGTATTTCTGTCTCTAGACTAGCAAGTACATTGCTCCAGCAAGCAAAAAGGCTGAAATATTTGTCATTTTCTTCTTGGTTTTCTCCCTCACTCCACCTTTTAGTCTTTAAAAATTCAACTCATCATTTGTGCAACGCTTACATCTATGTAAACATCTTTGCTAATTACTTCAGTTATTAGTGTCTAAACAGAGCCCATTAGCTCTACAAAGGATAGCAGCCTGTCAGTCCTGTGTCAGACATTGAGATAATGCACTTCAGGAGAGTCTGATTAGCAAAGAAGATATACTTGAGACCGGTAAATCACAGACGGGTTGTTTAGTTTATTGCCTCATTCAAGATACCACAAGACATTCAAACAATTAGAATATATGACATAGATGTGCTGAATGATGTCTACTTTTGCAGTGTCTGACAATTATAATACTCCACCAAAGAATGCAACAGTGATTTCTGTGGGCCTAGTGCAGAGTCTGCTGGAACAGATTCACTTCAGAATTAAATGTTCACTGCCCAGATGGATTGAAACAGTTATGCATTGTCCAAATTAAATTTTAGACTCTGCAAGTATAAAACATATAAAATGAACATTTACAGTACAGCAAGATTCTTCCAAGCAACTGAAGCATGGATCTCCATCAGAAAAAAGAGAAAGAAGCAAGCAAAAAATATATTATCCAGATGAAGGTTTAATATAGTATGCAAGAATGAGAACACTGTCTTTTTCATAACTATTAATCTGAGATGAAAATGAAGAAAAATGCATCTGAAGGACCAAATTAGTTGCAAGACTAATCCTTCCTGAAAGTTTTTCCTGGTCATTTTCTGGGTCATATTTCCCCTTCCTCTACAGCAACTCTTCCACAAAAGCACCATTTTTTTTGAGAGGATATGAGATTTTTAAAAGCTGTATTTGACTTACAGAAGATCAAAAGTAGTTATGCATCCTTGAAAGTGTGACACTCATTTGGATACAGGGGGTTTGGTTCCAGGTCTACTTTCACAACAGCAGTGTAAGTGCCCTCTGATAAAAAACAGTCTCTATCTCAACCCTGAGGGGCTCAAGTGCTTACCTGGAAAAAGGCCAAGTAGTGATTTTTTGCCTGCCTTTGTGAAAAAGATTGTGGTTTCAACCCATTTAAAAATGGGCCCTGTTAAAAACAGTCTCCAGAAACAGTATGTACAGTTGTTCCCAGTGGAAAGCTAAACAGATATGTGCCAGAGGAAATTACTCTGGGGGGGGAACCATTTCCCGTTCAAGGAGGTCACCCTGACAGATAAGGACTCAGCCATACTGGCAGAGCTGCTTAATACCATTTGTGCATTTATTTGCAATGAGTGATGTAACCCACTGTGGTGCAGTTAAAGGGAAATAAATGAGCTGGAAAAATACTACACTTAAAAAACCCCAGTTTTTATGGATGGAAGCTGTGCAATAATTTACCATCAAGTCTTCACAAATGAAAAGAGCAAAGTGAAAACCACAAAAAAGTTCCTCCAGTACTTTCTTCAGTACAAATAATAGGGTGTTGATTTTCAAAGGTGTTTGGCTGTTCTTTTGGTTTTGAGGGAGGAGTCACCCTACCAAAGGCAGTGAAAGACAGTGCAGGTGCATTGAGGAAGCTGCTCAAGCCCAGATGCTGCTGCTGTCACTTCTTATGAGGCATTTTGGATCCGCAGCTGGAAGCAGTGGTGAATGAGAATGAAGGCAGTGATGGTGGAGACTGGAGAGAAGGCCAGAGCAGGGACTCCAAGACAGAACTGCATCTTGGGCACCAAAACAAATTGGTAAGACACTGTTGGGTACCAAGCACTTTAGGAATCTTTGCCCCTTCAGCAGGGTGGCGAAACACGTGCCGAGGCCTCTGGAAAATAAGGTCTTTTTAACCTGGGGTCCAACTTCCATGGAGCAGGGACTTCTTGTTCTGCTGTTGTACACTAGCTGGCAGCTACTTCAGAGCAATTATAAAATATCCATGAATTTCAGGTACTAGTGACAAATCAGTCTCCAAATACTTATAGGCTGTCCTACAGGGACTTGGAACACACTTCAAAATTATTATTGGACTAACATTCACCCTTTTGCCTGTTTTTACATTTGCATGCCCCAGTTTTATTTGCATCAGTAGTCCTCAAAGGATCACACTGTACACAGTGAATACACCTAGAGGAACCATATTTTTCTGGAAGCAAGCTAGGCAGACATCATCCAAAAAGGTAATGTTTCATAATTATTATTTAATTGCTACTTTCAGTTCTAGTCCCCTCCAGACTGTAAAAGCAATGCTTATCTAACCAGGCAGCAGGCAACTTCTCTAGCCAATTACTGTTCACCAATAGACTTGATTATCAAGTAGAGATCATCAGATGCTCTTTGTGAAGCATTCATCCCCATAGAAAAAGAGCAAGCCCACCACAGCTGAAACAGAGGCAAAATTCAATCAAGTTATTTGCTGCTGATGGGTTCTACAATAATCTGGTCAAATCCAGTACCCACCTTTGCCTTTGAAGTAAGGACTCCAGTAACACTTACTGACAGATTCATGAAGTACAAGGAAGGAAGAGGAAAATGAAATGCCAATACCTTCCCCCACACCCCTGCAAAGGCACCTTCCACCACCAAGACGATCAAAATCAAATCCCTAATGAAGTCACAGTCTGCCAAAAGAGTATCCTAGCCCCAAGGCTCTCTGTGATTAACAGTTATGTAGTTTATACAAAGTGGAATAGCATTAACAAGAGAGAATAGTCTGTCAGCTGAGACGCTTCCTTGGAAGGTTAAGAGACACTAGTTGACATGCCCTCAGACAGAAGTAGGAGCTGAATCCTGGTCTCCCAGATTATGGAAAAAATGAACAAAAAATAATTTAAATTTAATAATTTTAAAATAATTTAAAATTAAAAATAAGGGGAAAAATTAGAGATGGAGAACTACTACTCAGTTTTGTAAATGATACTGAAATCTACCTTGTTCATTTCCTTTCTGTGCTCCTCCTCAGACTTAAATGGAAATGTTCATTTCAATATTTCATTTTTGGGGGGCTTAATTTCCCCCCTCCCAATATTTTCAATTCAGCCCCAAACTGAAGAAAAAAATAAATTAACAGTTATTCACACACTATGCTTATAGCTGAAGGCCAACACCGCTGCTGAGTTGGAATTGCACTCAGCCCAGAGGATTTAACACCAAAGCATTCCTGGATGACACATTAACTCATAAAAGCCTTAATTTTAAAGGCAGGAATTGCCTCATGGGGATGGAATATATCAACAGTGGGTCTCCATTCCTTTGGCTTTTAGAAATCTGTATAAATCGTTAACAGATCAAAGGTGCATTAAACTGTGACCGAGCGCCTTTGCTAACGGGGAGCAGTGGTGGCGACGCTCTCGGGGCCGGGTACGTCCCCATCTGCCTTCCCGGTGGCTTCGCAGGGAGACGGCGGAGGCCGGCGAGGAGCGGAGGCCGGTGAGGAGCGGAGGCTGCCCGGCCCCTGCTGCCGGCCGCCGAGGGCCAGGGCTGCGGGCAGGCAAAACACAGCTGGCACAGTGGTTCCTCTAGCTGTGTGCTTTGCAGTAACTGAAAGACCGCTGTCATTCATTCTGCGTAACTACTATGGAATGTATTTCTGTTCTGTACCATGTCTATTGTGCGAGACTATAAGCTACAGGCAAGTCACAGCAGCAGTATTCGATACCCCTCTGCAGGAGATTTTGTTATTTAAAATGCAAACAAAATATTTGCTTCATTTTGAAACAGGAGATGCAATGGCAGAACAGAGGTTTCTACTGAACAGCCCTGGGCGGAGAGTGGGCTTCTCTGTTTAGAACAGCATTAAGTGCATCACTTGGCACCTTCTGCAGTACCACCCACAGGACACTTCATGCTGTTCCAAAGTAATCCAGGAACGACAAGGTCTCCCTATCTTTCTTCCAGTGAATATGAGAGAATTAAGTGCTCTTTCTGAAAAGTCAGAGATGTTTTCTGCAAGGTTGAGTAGCAATTGTGTTAACCCTAAGGATAACGCTCCTCTCTATCGATGGGGGGTGTAAGGAGGGGAAAGGGACTAAAAGGTTGAGGTCCAAAATACACTTCACCCTCACATTGACTGAGGTACATAAGACAGTAGCAAAGAGTAACCTGCAGACGCATTAGTGTCATGTCTTCAAAGACACTCATTAATTTGCAAGGAAAACAGATTTACTGAAACATCTTAAGTTCTGGTATATTTATATATGAAATGAAGCAAGCTAACATTCACTTCTTTGCTAGAGGCCAACATTGGGTTATCAGTTAGGCCTCACATACACACATGGTGTAACAAATGATGACCCTACTGAGAATGCAATTAAGTAAAATAATACCTTTTACACCAGTGTTCACAGACAGGACCATAAAAACAGCACACTCGGACCATCAGGACTACATGCACATGGTAAAGTCACACTAATGTATTACACATATTGCTAACCTCTTGCCATCCAACAGATACAAAGTCTGCAGATTAGGCCTTATTTTCCAACCACTAACTTTCTTAAAACTATTTTTAAATAATTCTTATTTTTCAGTAAGAATATGTTTCTTTAAAAATAGGTACTTAATTATTCTTAGACATCAGTATCATTCCCTAGCAATATCACACCATGTCACCTACTAGACAGGACTGCATCAAACTGACGTCTTTTTACTTCAGTTTATTAAACATATCAAGTAATTTGGAAGATATATTTCATGTCTCTTCATGTGTGCTTCCACACTTTATAGGTACCTCTGCACCTGCTAAGAGTTATCTCTCAGCTTGACTGAGAAAGGGGTAGTTTTATGAATAAATTAGTGACTAAATTAGCGACAAGTGCCAAAACCAGCTCAAGTGACCTCCTCACAGCCAACTTTAACTGCTGAAACTTTCCATTAAAACATTCTTTCATTTCTTGGATACAGAAGGTCACATTTTGTTCTCAGTTACCAGTAACAACTTGCAGAAGAAGCATCTGAGGTAATATAATTCAAGATCACATCATTTATAACGATGTAGATGTAAGAAATTCCTGTTCCTTCTTTTCATACCTTCCCCTCATGTTCTCTGCAGCCAAACAAAATTACAGGAATCTGGAAGGAAAGATAAGAGACTTAACTCTCCAGACTGAGACAGCCAGATATGATTCAATTGTAGTTCAAATTTGCATTTCCTTGGGGAAATGATTAGCCAGGAGGGTTAACCAATCTTTAAAACCAAAACAAACAGAAAAATTACCCCACGAGACCAAACCAAAAAAAAAAACAAAATAAAAAACCTAGTCAGATAACTCAGTTACTTGCTTTCTAATGACAGTCATATCCCCCATAACACAACCTTACAAGCAGCCATGTCAACAGCACCGTGAACAGCACAGAGGGACAGCAATCAAAGTAACAGCCTCCTAATACAGGCCTTGCTGCCAAGCACCGCATTGCACAGAACCATAGCTTGGACGAGTCAGACACAACGCAGTTAGTTGAGTAGCAGAGACACCTTTCTTTTCCACCAAAATGGATACCCCAGAAGTTCATTCAACACGTGATTTATGTTGCGCAGAACATGTATCATCACACAAAGGCACCCTTCAGCGTACACCCTTTTGCAACACCTCATTATTCATCCTATCAGCCAGCCATCAAAGATTTTAATCATGGGTTGGAGAATTTCCAAGAAAGTCTCCATTCAGCATGAGAAGGAAGGAAATGAATTCACTACTACTCCTGGCATTGACGGTGCCATTGTTTGAAATCCAAAGCCATTATTAGCTACACCAGTCTGCCCAGTCGTAACTTGCAGCCATGTTTTCCTGCCACCTGAGGTGGAATTTTACTGGTTTCACTGCAAGTGACAATAAAAGCACAGTGAAGCAAACTTTCCTTAAGATAGGCAAGAGCCTTGCTGTTCAGACAAACAGATCTACACATCACTATCATATTTAAATATAAAGGTGCAGATTCTCAGGTAATGTGTTCTATCAAAGCTCCACTGCGTCCATAAAGTTATGTCCCTTTATCCAAAATAACAACCTTCCCCAAATACTTTCAAGATCAATGGCTCCTAAAAAAGATCAGGTGGAGGCAGGAACTGCTGATGGAATCCAGTTTTGATTCAACATTACTCTAATCTAAAGCAAAACAGAGCGGTTTCAGAAAGAGGATCAGTTCATTAAGTTTTAATGCAAAACTGTTGGAAGCCAGTTATTGGAATATAATTTCCTGCTGCTTTATTCATCTAGCAAAGTTCAATAGTTGGAAATGTTGTAAATCTAATTTGTCTTAATGATATTGTTGTGATATTGGCATAAATTACTCTCTTTACAGAAAGTAATCAACCAAGTAAATTTATAATCCTTCCCCCAAAACAGGAAGATATGCCAGATATTTTAACATATTGGTTTGCAACACAAAGCATGATTGCCAATAGAAACATTCCCAAACAACTTCTGTTAAATAGACATCATTCATTCATTTATTCTATGGAAGGCGCCTGCAGTTTAGGACCTGCCTGACCTCCAGTGTAGCAGAGACTTATAGACCAGTTACATCCACATAGAACCCAATAATTTGCATCCCTGATATCTAATTTATGTTTATCTGGATTCAGTTTCTATCCATTGACTTATACATTTCTTCAGTAAAGAATCTTAATATTGTCTCCTTGACATCATTGTAAATTCCTTGCTGTACAGCATTTTATATCAGAATAAATCACAGGATTAGCACCGGAATCCAGAGGTTTGGGTTTTTTTTTTATTCGACGTGCATGCTTCAAGTTAATGGACTCCAGGTAATCCCATCTGCTTCAACAGGCAAAGCTGAGTTTGTAAGGTAAGGTACACGGATTTTGGCAGGGTCAGAGCCAGGAAATTCTTTAGTGGTAGAAGCAGAACACACATTTTCCATGATCTTGCATGAAATGTAAATATTTCTATTTTTTTGCATCTAGCTGAATAAATGTCCTATTATTTTTTTTAAAAGTGAGCAAGAGAGAATGTGCATGAGGAAAGATGTGGATGTTTGGACATTATAATCAAGGCACCACAAGGGGGGAAAAAAAAAAAAAAATCTGAAGGAGCAGATCTCCTCCAGGCAATTTTGGAAGTTGAAAGATTGTTTGTGATGTCAGTTCAACAGCCAAAGCTTTTCAGTTCAGCATTAATTATGATATATTTTAATCAAGAAGTAAGTGACCAAGAAATAAATCTGAAAATTAAGCAATAGAAGTGGATTTAGAAGTAAAATTATTTCATGAAAGTAAAATTAATTTATGTCTGTTTGGTGTCTTTCAGCATTCACTTGTGGGGTTTAGAGGGTTTTTGGTAAATAAACCGAAGGCTTTATTCTAGGTAAAGCAGCTTGTTAAATACAGACTGTATTTTTTTATGATTCTACTTATGATCACTTAATCTTAAAAGTAATAATGTGTATTACTTTTAATTAATATCTCTAATTAATGCATATAATCTTTATTATTCTCAAGTTCAGGGTGAAATTAAACTGAAAAGGTAGATGACAATCAACTTGACTATGTACCATTTCTAGACTACACTGTGGGACACACCATGATAATGCACGGCAATGGTTCAGCACCTTTGGATAGGAACAGTCAGTTTAATTGAAGGAAAACTTACATTGTACATTGTACTTTTGCTCACATAGAGATAGTTTTGTACCATACACTCAAACTCAGAGCAGAAGTTATAGCAGAAATGACGCAGAACAAGCCAATGTGAACAATTCATCTGTTCACAACAACAGCTCCATACACTGGAGGCAAAAGATTACACTCTGCTTGGCCATCCAGGAGACTCGCAAAAATTACTTCATTTCAGGGTCAGGGCTCTAGGTAGTCTTTGAAACATACCAAAAGGTACTGTTCAAAAGTTGCAGTCAACACATGTGGCTATCCACAGGGAGAGCTGACAGACTCACTGCTCTGCAAAGCAAATTTCAGCTGCCTCCAAGCAGCGGCTTTTAACGAACAGGGGTTCTCTCAACACCAAGACATCATGACAATTACAGTCCTAGGGACTGAAGAGCTATTGCGATGGGTGAAATTAGAGCTTGCAATGGATTATTCAACAAGATTTGAACTGTGGCTTGACCACAGCATAGAGTGGCAGAGAAAAAGAAGAAAAGACAGAGAAAAAGAAGAAAAGACAGAGTCCGTTTAGGTGCCTCTCTAAGTGCTCATTTTTAAAATATTCACTGTGAAGGAAAAAAATTACAAAAGAATACAGTGAAACAGGAAAAGAGCAGCACCACTATATGCTGCTACACACTGCAGACCATTTGGAATTTGTTCAACATTTTCCATTGTAAGAAAAAAAAGGCAGGGGGAGGGGGAATGTAAGCTTTTAGGGACAAGGAAGAAGGAAGATACAGAACTCCAAGTAGCAGAAGGAATATATATGACAGAAAATAAGTGAGGGGGAAGCACTTATCTTCTCTATTATATACTTCAGGTGTCCCTATTCAAGCAGTCCACAAGACAGCCAAACATCATTCCTTTTATTTGTAAATGGGAAAACTGAGACAAACATTACAACAGAGATAAAGATAGAAACCAGCTTTCCAGCAGCCCAGTCATTTTCATTGTCACTTACAATATAAAACTCATGTAAACATTATAGACATTGCTTCATCAGTAGAATTATCCACACAGCCTGTGCGTATAAACATTCTTATATATTCCCTTCCTTTCACAGGTGTGTGGTAACACTTACAGTTCCCTATTACTTAAGGCCTAACACATTCAAACATTAAAAATATGTACACATGTTGGAATTTGCTCCTCTTTATGTGTTCATGGTTCCTTCAACAATTTGCAGATTTGCTGGGACTCACAGAAGACTTCACTTTAACTCTTCCAGTCCTGAAACAACTTTATAGCCTTTATGTATTGCCTCATGAATTCTCTTCCCACAATTTATAATAATTATGATAGCTGGAAGTACCTTACACAATATTGCACACTAATCTATTTACACTTGTATTCAAACATTAAGCCATGATTGCAGTATACATGTCAACTGCTCCATATCCCATGCCTCAGAGGACTAACCATCCTCTGAAGTACTAAAACCAACCATAGCTACCCTCATGTCATCTTTCTTATTACCTTTGTCTAGATTAGCTGCTCAGCTAAGCTATATCATGTATATACTACTTCTCTCTATTAGATATAATATACACACATATTTGTTTTCAGATGTTATGACATCTTTGCTAGAGTTACTTGGTTGCTGTCACGTGAAGCTAAACATCTCCATTTTGAAAGCTAGCCCCCTTAAAAATTCATTTGTTTGCTCAAAATGAAATACTAATTTAGAAGACTAAGTACTAACCTGTAACTGTGAATCCTATTCATAATTATTTCACAGGCTAGAATCACTACATAAGACCAAAAATATTATGCTGCATTTTAATATCCATAACATTAGAGGACACATTACAATTGTTGTTTTGATATATGTATAAAATATAATACCAACATTATGCAACAGAAGTAATCTTGTTAGTGGGAGCTGTGAAATCAAATAAATAACTTCGTCACATGGGTGAGCTTACCTGAATATGACTGGCTTACTAGTGTCTTTCAGTAGATGCAAGTATTAAATAACTGTAATTCTCTCATTTTAATTTGATTATATAAAACAGTCAGATAGGTCATTCTTCTCTGCTCAGTTTTCAGAAAGACTACTAAAGAA
Source organism: Buteo buteo (assembly GCF_964188355.1). Classification (NCBI taxonomy): domain Eukaryota; kingdom Metazoa; phylum Chordata; class Aves; order Accipitriformes; family Accipitridae; genus Buteo; species Buteo buteo. The sequence continues at coordinate 22,756,013 of NC_134191.1, forward strand.
AATGATGTGGCAGGAGATATCAAAAAGTAAATGACAGGAAATCCCAAAGCATCACTACTTCCTTTTTCTTTACCTCAGTTACAAACACCTCCTTGATGAACTTCTTTAATGCTTATAACATTAGCAGAGTTTTGCTCTCAGTCCAAACTGTGTATTATTGCATAACAGAGCATTTTGTTATCACAGAGAATAGTGTGGTGGAAGAGATAAACATAAAAGGAGGTACATGCTACTAAAGAGCCTTTGATATTCAGCAGGTTCTCAAATTTTTCTGAGCCAGAAATAACAACAACAAAAAGAAAAAAAGAAAAGAAAAAAAAAAGGAAGAGGAAATAAATTTGCAAAAAGCACTGTTAACCAATGCTCTCCATATTGTACAATTACCTGAAGCAAATAATAATTCTGTTATTGCTTGAATTAAAACAATGAAGATTACATGCAATTACAATACACAATGTGAGAGCCACAGAAAAAAGTTGGAGCAAAAGTTGGAGCAATCTTTGACCAGAGGAACTGGTAATGTATTGCTCCATCATGTTTTTACATATAGTTCTCCATCACAACTGTCATGTATCTTTGAGGTTCAGTGGCATATATGAAACTAGTTAGAGGATTCCCTCCAACTCCCTAGTAGAAATAGAAGCTGTGTTCGATTTTTTTTTTTTAGACATTGCTACAAGTCTTGAGCTTGCCTCAGCTTTCAACAGGGCTCCATATGGCTCAACATTCCTACAACTGCCAAGCAAAATACATTCATCAAAACCACTATAACTTTTCAGCCAAAATACTGCATCAAAATGACTACAACTTTGGAAAATGAATAGTGCTTGTGAAGTTTTATGTTCAATATGCAGCACAAAAAACCTTACAGAAGCTTTAACAGTTGCTTACATGTGAAAGAAGAGATGCTAAAATATATTATATTTCTTCAATTCACTTAACCAAGACCAAGGAGGCAAACCAAGGCTAAGCCTCCTGAGACTATGAAGCTTATGTTGGAACAGTTAGTAACCCAGGAGCTGAAAGTCACGATTTTTTCCCTTCCCCTTCAAGACTCTCCAACGCCTTTTTTTTTTTTTTTCTTTCTTAAATTAAATAAAGTTCCATATGCAACAGAGCCACTAGTATAGTTTTCATGTGCCTCGGAAATTCCCAACTCTTTTTCTGAAGACTTCAAAACCTAACAAGGTACAAAACTGTTAAAAAAATTAGTAAACAGAAAAATTCAAACAGGAAGAAGGTGGATCCTAAATCCAGACATTCTAGGAGTGCAAGACTAACGTATACAATGGAGATCTTGTTCATCATATATTGCTGTTAGTGGAAGCAGGTAAGTAGACAGAGAAATATACACCTTCCTTATCTTGCTATGGAATATACTGGTCCATCTGGATCTGTTCAGGGCCTGATCCCTATGCCAGGCAATATTCTATTTGCCTTACCCTCACATAAAGGCAAAGTCTTCCCTCAGGCATTTGGAAGAAATAAACTACACGGAGTAGAAGGAGCAATTAGATACATCTGTTGAGTGTTTTCCTCTCTCTTTGTGCTAAATGGGAAAATGCTGCTTGCATTTGTAAAGCTGTAACACTTGTACCATTTCAAATGTCTTTTCTTTTGCCAAGTGAACTCTCAAAAATTAGATATTATTGTAGAAAGCACTGCCTAATGAGCCAGTGTCATTTAGAATATTCAGATTTATATTACTACCATCCAGTTTTCAAGCCCTAAAAATGCCATTAATAGGCTTCAGAAATACATGGGATGGTCACAAGGACAATAGACCTGGGTTACAGCTGTTCTTGCAGCTGCCATAAGCTTCACATGCTCCAGAGATGACAGTGATTGATAGTCAAATTACATTGCCAGTACACTTCTGTGTCAGGCTCATTATTAGACACAATGCCTTGGTTGCTGTTGGGAATTTGCTTCATTTAGCTGTTCCCAAGATGAATTCTCCCATCTCCATAAAAGAAGTTCACATAGTAGAATAAGTTCACGAATATATATCAGAAATAAACACTTGATGTGGTATGAACAATACAACCAATAATATTTAATAATGAAAGAACAAAATATGATGAGTTGCAACCACTTTTATAGTTCAAGAATCTATTTCTAGGGTGGCAAAACTTCTCATGAGATGCCTTTTTGCATGGCTATGGTTTCAACTTTTAAAGACGACTTATGTTCATAGTACACTTAACAGTGGGCTTTTTTGTAATAGATTCTTACATTCACACCAATTTTCCAAATATCCTTAGTCAATGCTTCTTATTTTACATATAAAGGAAACAAAATTCTGTTCCCACACCACCAGGATCATGAGCAAATACAGACTTCAGCCAAGCTGATGATCAACACATAACAGTGCAACTAAGCAGCTGGTCAAAGAAATATAAAATTTTCACAGAATCCTCCCTTCAGATTTTTCCATGCATATAGTCATAGAGACTGTATTTGGTATTTACAGATCACTAGTTTCAGATTATTTGTAACATTAGTAAACCCTCACTATGCAGCTGTGAAATAAATACTATGGGAATAGCAAGTAGCAGCACCTACAGAGATTTCCTAATTAAATCTTTCCATTCTAAGGATTCAGTCAGCTGTTTAGTGATTTCTTCACTCTATTTTTCTTGACTGAAATTAAGCAAATTGAGCCTTTGCTTAGGAAGGCTTCTTTAAAAAAGTTTCAGATTTTTTTTCCTCTCTTTAGGAGCAGAGTTCAGAAGTAAAGTCTGCCCCTTAAAAAAAAAAAAAAAAAGGAAAAGGAAAAAATGGGGCAGGGGGGTGGCAATTTTCCCCCAATCACCAGGTCTTTACAACTATTCAGAGGTAGAAGGTGGAAGTTTGACAGAACCCATGGCATACTTGCATGTTTTTAGTGGTTTTAATGATAAATGGCCTTAAAGTTGCTCAAGTTTGGAGAAGTGACCTACAATTGCTACATTGCTCTGGAGCAGAAAACCCAGCACTACTGTGCACATTATAAACTGTTCAAAGCTTTCCTCTCTGGCTGATCATGAAGTCTGGTACCTTCATTACCCATACCAATAATATTTCCCTATGTTAGAAGCCTGTACTATTGCTCAAACTAGGAAGGCGGATGTTGCCGACTCCTGAAAAAAATGGCAGTGAGCAGAAAAACTTATAAAAAGACATAGCACTATCACAAGCACTACTTCAGTACGGAAAAAGTTATCTGATCCTGCTTCTTCCATTTCTCCATCTCATTTAGCACTACAAACACATTTGCCAGTGCTCTGCTTCCCCTACCTCATGCTTCCCATATCTGTAGCCAAAACGCAGTTACAGCTTAGATACACGGCCAAGAAGAAAAGGGAAAAAAAAGTCTCTCTGATACCTCTACACCAAGGAGGGGACCCATACAGGCTGTAGGTAACCTCACCATAAAAAACAACACTTCACAGCACTGCAAGCAGCATGTAAACAGAGCAATACTCTGTAAACAGTGCAGCACTTTCATCTGGACAGGCACAAAAGAAACAGATTAAAACAGATCCAAAGGAGTAACATTCCTCTGATCTCCATTAGTGAAACTATAATTAGAACTTCAGAAGTCATTTTCTCTTCCTTGCTTCATAATTGAGATGTCTTCAAAAGTTTCTCTTTGCAGTTTGAATGCAAGCAAACTTTATATGGAAAGATAAAGGGACCTGATTTCCCACCAAGTAAACAAAAAGACCTCCACACACCTATGATATTTTAACAAGTACATTTGAGCTGCAATACAAATGTAGATGTATGTGGATTAATATGAGAAAGTTTCTAGATACAGTTATCCGTCAATCACTTGAAACACTGCTCACATAAAAGGCAAAACACAAATTCAGTGTTATTATCCTTCATGCTATACCTTTTATTTTTCTATTCTTTTCCTGTTCTAAACACCTCTGACTTCAAATACAAATATCACCTTGATGTTATAGCAGGTAGCAAATAAAAATTTTAACACTTGCCCTTGCTTTTCTTTCAGTTCCCTGCTCGATGTCTCAGTAACTATGCAACAGCTGGGAGAAGCAAATGAAAGCAGCCCCTGGCACATATACATTGGATCATGCTCAGCACAGATGGAGTTTTAAGACAATTTAGCTGTCCAAACCTCCCTGTCTCTCCCTGAGACTCATAATTCATCCATATTTGAGCAGATTATTGCAAGGATGTGAAAAGGCCCTGGCATTAAGGCAGCATTTTAAAGGAACTACAAGCTCATCAAACACTAAGGTGCTACAACTTCTCTGTGAACACACGGGTACAATTATTTTATGTAGACAAAATAATGTATTTCCTTCAATGGACATCAGACTTGCAAATGGATTGATTATCCTCTTCTACTCGAGTCCATATTCTACAGGAAATTGCAGCCTCAAACTTTTCCTCACCAAATTCTAGGCAACTTGCAATGGAAAACATGGAACCATCTAAAGTATACAGAGCATTTTCTACTAAATATTACTCTTAGCAGCCAGGTAACATGTTGATCTGTTTTATTTAGCACTTGTTTAATTCCTCTGTATTTCCCCCAACAACTTGAATCAATTTTATATGGTGCTACTTCCATTGCTGTTTCTGTACTTGTACTATCACTTCTACAGAAGTTCACTGCAGATGCCAGCTTAGGGATCACAACCACTCTTGGCAGCTTGTTCTCTTTCCATGTTTAGATTTAATGACAAAAAAGTTTTTTTCCTATCCTAAAGCAGGCTTCAACAGTCTACTATGCTTGGGGAAGGGGGCGGAAATCTGCTGTTTGTTTGAATAAAAGAGAAAAAAGTTTTCCATTTTAGAGAGAGAAACAACGTCTAAACCTGAAATAAACACTCCAGATACTGAATATGTTTCTATCAAACTGTCTGACATCTCTGCCAAATTACGTCAGGTTACATATTACTAAACATTTATGTTACCATCAGGACTGAAGAAAACAGAATGTCAGAAAAGCAATTTGTAGAAAGAAGAGAAAAACTATCAACAAAAGAGAAAATCTAACTTGCTGGTGGTAGTGTGCGTTTACCAAAGCAGCTCTGGAAACCTCTTCTTAAGTAAAATGCAGCATAGAGGAATGCTAAGAAGTGCTGAAGAGACAGCATGCTTGGGAAAGAAAAGATTGCACGTGATGGCTCCAGTGCCCTATTCTTTTATCAATTCTTGCTGTGAGCCAGTAGCTGTTCTGGGTTCTGCTGTACTGTAAATGGCACTAGAAAGTAGGAATACCCAAGTGAGCTTTAAATGAGGACATCAGTGCATCAGTGCTCTACTGTATTACAGAACATTGAAAACTGTTGGAATGCAACCTCAGAAGTCAGTCTGTAAGCTGTTACAAACACCTTACGGATCTGGCCCTTCTCAAAAGTATGAGCTAAGTGAGAATTTATTCAATGAAACATATTTTCATAGCACATAAACATTAGACAGAAGTGTTTGGATGTTGGCCAATTTAAGTAGAGCAAGCTTGGCTTCTGAGAAACAGGATAGGAACCACAGCATTATCAAGTACCAAATACACTCTGCACAGTCAAGCACTAAGTAGAGGACGTACACTCTGCTAACTCTCGACACTTGAAAGCTTTCAATGATAAATACATCTGAAAATTAGCATTAAGTTTGCAAGTAAAAGTCAGGCATAAAATGCCATAAGATCTCAACCATCCAAAGTGTCTTTTGGCCTGCTGGAAAGCTAGACTGGTTTTTTTTAAAAAAAAATTTTAATGTCTGTGACTGGTAATTTTGTGTTTACAAAGACTTAGACCATCATTCCAGACAGTTTTGGAAAACCTGTCAAGTTTTACTATCTAGAGATTTTTGAAAAAACAAGGGCCATAGAATGATCTTGATAGATTTTTTGCATCTTTTTCTCCATAGCAATAAGTATATTACACTTTAAAGATTCATAAGTTACAGATTTCTCACATGTACTTATTGCTGCCTAGTCCCCCAGTTCATAATCTCTATGGCCTCTTTCTTTTTTTGGACTCTTAAAATCATCTCCATTCTCACTGAGATAATTTCCATTCTTCGGTGACTAGAGTCACAATCTGAAGTGATCCGTTATAGGATAACAGGAAAAAGAAGAAAAAAAGAAAATTTGAAAAAGGCACATCTTTCTCCCCATTACATTCTAGATTATTTGACAAAAGTAAATGCAGCCAGCAGAAACACAGAGAGAGGAAGCAAAATTCCTCATTTGCAACCATCTTTGCAGTAGGTCAGCATGGCTTAGAGCCACAACTGAGAATTTCTGAAACACCATTTCCAAGCTCTCCATTGCAGCACCTCTCCCAACTCGCACTTCTGCCATAACTCAAAGTTTATAACTATACAGTTAGAGTTTATATATGGTTAAAACAGGAGAAAGGAATCTTGAAAAAGTAAAGCTTTCAATGTCTTACACTGCAGCATAATTCCTAAACTCCTTCAAGTGTTTACTTCAAGGGAGAAAGGAATTCTGCCCTTGACTAAGACAAGATTAGCCTTAAATTAATTAGACAATAATGATTTTAATACAGAGCAAGGCTCTTGGTGCTTCACCTGGAAGCTAAGCAACACCAGCTCCATGATTTGCATTCTGCTATGCATAAAACAACACATTGTGACTGCCAGGACTGGTACTTCCACAGCATGTTTGTATACAACCAGAGTGTAACTTCTTGAGGCAGGATACCTATCAAGTGTTTCATCTTTGTGAGCCAGACTGGATGGCTTATATTTCATCTTTGGAAATAAACCAAATATGTCTAGTTACTGGTTTTAATTAGTAGGTGTTTCCTTAGAGCATTGGTGAAGAGGTCCTCTCTTTAGAAAAATGACCTGTTAAACTATGAATTAACCTCTAAATCTAGTAAGCCAGTTAGTTACATGGCCTCTTAGCTCCTACCTCTTCCTTCATGTCCAGATTCCTCAAATTTGTCATGGAAAGGAGCACTGGTCCAGACAGAATAACAGACCTAACAGACCTTTACATTTTATCGCCACTGCAATCCACTTTTTCCTTCCACACTGACCATTTTCAAATAAATCAAACAAAACGGGTTCCCAAGCAACTACTGCCTTGGCACAAAGCCTAATAAAAATCCATATAAATTCTGTCTGATGGCAGAGCAGGACTACAAAGAATGAGATTTTTCTAAGGTTCTGACATGCTTTTTCTACACCACAGTAGGTCCAAAACCCAAATTAAACGAGATGTTTACAAAAATGTAATAGAGCTGTGGAACTCCTCTCTGCAGGAGATTCAGGTTTATAAAACAAAACAAAACAAACAAACAAAAACCACCAACAAATTTGTGGAAGAAGTCTTTCAAAAGAGGAGACCTCTGTATCTTGTTTACCTAATTCTTACAGTCTTCCCTAGTCATCTGCCACTGGCCCCTGTTGAAGATACAGTATTACTTTAAATACTCCCTTTGTCTCACCCAAAGAAATATGTTCTAAGTTCTAGCCATAAATTATACATTCAAAATTTAAGCAGGAATACTTCTATGAACCTGTATTTGTTTCACTCAATAAATTAATCTTTTTTGACAAACAACACTTGTAACCTTGCATGACATAAAAGAGTGGTTTAGGATTTAATGCACCTGTGTGATTTGAAGCATAAGCATTCATTGTAGCAAAATTCATGTACACTAATGACTGAATTGATTGTTATAGCAAGAGTCAGGTATGGTAAAGTGGGCACAGAGATTTGTGCTTTCCATATTGCTAAGCTCACAGAGAACTGTCTGCAACCAACACTTAAGTAAAGCAACTGAATTTAAACTCAGAGACACAGGGCATAATGTGTAACTGTGTTCAAGAAGACATTACTAGTTTTCCTTGGCTTATTAGTTGAACAAAAAGCTGTGAAATATGCTCTGATCTAGTAATTATTTAATTTCTGATTCCCATAGCTGGCTGAATCACTACGTGGATTACAAAGTGCAATGTACAGAGCTGCCTGCAGTTGAACAGAGCAGCCAGGGGTGTTTCAAGTGTTTATTCTTATTTTTCATTCTAACCCTAAGAAAACACCTCACCAACATCATCTTCACAATTACAATTAATGTGCTGGTATATAGTCATATTATAGTTGACATAATTTACAAATTTTTGCTTCTTTTTTACAGTTTGGTACATTGTAAAATACACACTTCACTGTAAAAAAAATTGGTTAGATATGGAGTCCAACATTCATAATCTCAAAAGAAGGTGCTTCTTAAATGAGCTTGGATATAGTGGAAGTTATTGAATTCTTGTAGGCAAGAAATGATTTACATATGTTTTCTACAGCATCTAACACTGAAGTACAGAGCCCAAGAGGTTTCTAAGCACTATTGGAATAATAATAATAAATACAGCAAAGAAATTTGGTTCAGTTTAATATGTTACAATCTTTTCCTCCTCTTCAGATTCCAGAAAGCCTTATACCCAAAGGAAGATGTGTACCTCCACTGCCAATAAAAGAGGGTGTCATTTTCCTGTTTTATTATTGTCTCATATATGGTTAGGTTTTTTGGTCAAAGATTGCCATCCAGTGGCAAGAAGAACGGTGGTGTAAATGTCAACTAACAAATCCTGTCCATTTTTCCAGTACTATCTGGCCTCAAAATGACTTGGGAAAATAACTTAATTTTTTTTTTCCTGCTACCACATACACTTCTAATTTTACATGAGACAGCAGAAGGATTATGCGGGCATAAAAGCTCCTAGCTAGAAGCACCTCCATCAGAGCAAATGTTAAGGGTTGAAAGGCATTTTTTAAATTTTCCTTGTCGTTTAAGCTCAGCTAGTACTTTCCTGGTACTAGTCTGACACTTAAAGTAGCTTAGAGACTGTCTCAGCTTACACTCAAGGCTGGAAATAAGAAATGAACACTTGACCACTAGAAGTAGACTGAGAAATCCTCCTCAGCTTCCCAGAGCTTCACCATCTTCCCGGAAAAGATCAGTCTCGACTTGATGGCTTGGAAAGCACAACTCTTGAAATTTCAGCTGCTCTGAAACATATACAATTATATTCAATTCTGAACTCTCTGCCAAGCACGTTAGCCCTTTTCTTCCCCTGGGACTTGTTTTTTCCTACCGTTCACACCGTGAGAAAATAAGGAACTACAGGAAATGGCTTGCTCAGCTCTTACTAAGGTCTTGATGATGCACTACGATCAGCTCTGGTCATAGAGTCCTTACAAAAGGTACTTACAGCACCACCACAGCCACAGGACATGCTGGACTTTACCCACCTTCCCTACCATGTAACCTCTAGCATTAGATTTCTTTCATCTGGGTCAGATTCTATAGTTCAACTCCTTCTCAGCCCACCTTGCAGTTTACCCACTTTCCAACTGTGGCTGTAGTAACAAGTCTAGTTCAGCTTTTTGCCCTGCAGGAAACCTTCTCTTGGAGCATCTAAACAGCCCCTGATTAGAGGGACTCAAAACAGCTTCTTTAAAAAAAAAAAAAAAAAAGGGGGGGGGGTGGAAATGCTATGCAAGAGTATACATTCTCCTTAACATATAGAGTCATGTCTTTTTGGTACATTTTCAGGAAATAGATGCAGGAGATAAGACTGTTAATTAGAACAGGAAAAAAAAATTTCCATGAGCTTTAAAATTCCCAGCAGTTCTGCAACAGTTGCTAACCTTTTACCAGAATCCTTTAATTATTCTCATTATCATTGTTAAGAAAAGATCACAGAAGAATGGACAGAGGAATTTGCGTCTGATCTTTTACAACAGGGCTTCCAATCACAGCACCACACTTGGAAACATTCTCAGAAATAACAAAGTTAGAAACTATTAGAGATATCAAATCTCTCATTCTGTTTTGAGGGTTTTTTTTTTTTACAGAAGATCTTTTGGAGTAGCGAGATCCACTGTTTCAGTCCAATATTTTAAGCTTCATGACCACCTCATCTTTCCCAGCATACAACTCATGTAACAAACTGAATGCAGTTTAGAAACCTTAAAATTATTTATTACATATTCATTAAAACTATTCATTATTTTCATTATATGAAAAAAGTGCTAGTCAGCTGCAGATAGAGAGCTTATTTCTTAAGTAGGATAAGATTAAATTCCTTCCATATCACAATAAATTTACTGGGGCATTATACTGCTAAACTAAAGTGGTTGGTTTTCCTTAGAAGGAAACTAATTTAGAAATAGCTGAGGGAAAGGATAGTAAGTGTTCAGTTTAAGCAGTAAGGACTTTGTATGCTTGTTTGCATTTTTCATGAAACCTCCATATACATTACGCATCCTAGCCCTATGTGATTTTTGCTTTGTTGTTATTTTGGTTCACAAAAAGAGTTATAATTTGAACTGGAATTCCACATGTAGTGCACATTCTCCTATATTAGTAGTAGTCTTTAGCCATAGCATGGAACCCTTGTTTGACAGCAATTTATCAAAATGTATGTAGAAAGATGACCTCCAAATAACAAGGCTAAAAATACACGTTCAAGGACCAAACACAGTGAAAAGTGGGCTTACGCATTAAAGTGAAAACAAGTTTCTTAGAACAACGCTGGCAGAGGTAGATGCTGCGCTATTAAAGTTCACACTTAACATGTTGCAGAACGTCGACTGAGATAATTGATTTAACACACACATATAAAAAAGACAGAAGTATAACTTTGCTTTTGGGGAGGGCAGAGGGAAGGAAGAAAAGGAAACAGATGAACACACATTCTACTGAATGCTTCTAAAAAGCTTCCTTTCTTTCACAACACTCTGTATATAGAGTGCAACTGCTTAACACATCTGGCAGCCCAGGAGAGGCAACTACTTTCCTCAATATCTCTAGATCTCCATGAGTTTCACAAAGTTAAGCAGTTCCTCTAATGCTGAACAGTGCCCTGTGCAGGATGCAGGGCCAGTGGATGGGTCAAGCTTTGGAAGAAGCCACAAATAGATTTGGAAGACTGCAGAGTAGGTTTAATCAAGTAGATGAGGTGACTTAAGGGATGAGGTAAAAATCACACAATCAGTGACACGTTTCATTTGTTTTTTCAGAGTTTCAGACCCACTAAACACATGCTGGTGTAGACAGCTTAAAAACACTTTTTCTAGAAGGTTGGGTGGGGGTTTTGGTGGGGGTTTTTTTGTTGTTTGGTTTGGCTTTGGTGGTGGTTTTTTGCCAGCAGAGGCTGCTATTTTCTTTTAGATCAGAAAACACGTGCAACAGTTGCATAAACACTAAAATACAGAGAATCAAGTATTGTGGAAATTGCTTGTTCTAATATAATCAGCAACACTTGGAGGTTAAGCAAACAAACAGTTTACTCTCAATCCTACACTCCTCATTCATCCTCAAATGTTTTTTCAGCAAAAGCTCATCATTTCTGTTTATTTCATTCAGGTCAAAGAATTTTTAAGTTATAATAAGCCTACAGTTGAACCTCATTCAACAAATATATTACATATCTGTAACATTTATAGGCTTTTCTACAATATTTATTGCTGAGATATTTACACACCTCAGAAAAATAAGAGATTTATTTTCTCAGCTCCACAGCATGGCAAGAATGCTTATGCATCTTTGCAGATGGGGGAGGACACAAAAAAATTAATATGGCTGGGAAGGATGTCCAGCTCTCCAGAGTCTCCTCAGTCAGCACTAACAGCAATGTTACTACCTGCCCTCCATTTTAGGTTTAAGGATCTAAAGTATTTCTCAGTGATGTTTAGGGAATGGGTATATTTTACTTCCTACTGCAGCAGCTTCCATTCTTTTAAAAGAAATTGTAAGTCATTGAACAACCTGACTAATCCAGCTTTAAGAACTGTATTACAATGTAAGTTCTACTGCCACCTGAAGTCCCAGTCAAAGGTAACAGATTACACTGACCAAGTATTGCACAAACACGAGCATTACCAGGGAAAATTATCATCTTGGAGTATGACAAGGTGAGTAATAAATAGAACAAAGACAAGACACAGGAAGGAAATGAACAAATAAAGGCATTGTTTTTATACTATGAGTCTACTTTACACAATGGCCAAATATACTTGCCAGTCATATTTATACACCTTAGTATAAAAGGGCACCTCGGATGCCCTCTTGTGGCCTGAGACTTCAGCTTGCAGGATTCTTATAGCCCAAAGGTTTGGCTGAGACAAAGTCCACTGATGCCAAAAAGAAGTCCTTCCTTTCATTTTTTGATCAGGGCTAAAATTTGGCAGCCTAGAACTTGATCAGTTGTGGTTCAGATTTCAAAAATATAGACTGTACTTAGACAAACCAAAACACAGACCTACAACATTTTCATTTAAATAGCAGCTAGTCAGTCTAACATTAGAAAACCACTTTGATCCTGGGTGGATTTTTAAGAAATTAAGACTTCTAGAGCATTTAAAGTATATCAGCTCGTTCTAACTACCAGATCAAGATGTAATAAAAACATGAGGATTGTTCATAGAGCAGAAAAACCCAACTTCACTTCTTTCCTTTTAATGACAGAACACAGCCAGCCCTCAGAGAGAGGAATTCCTAACAGGCTTTCAGTGCTTTCACGTAGTCTTTAGGTAAAAAACATGAATGCTAGCAAGGGAAAGGACCCTTTATCTTCCCTATACAGGAACATCAAAGTTAAGTTGGAATCCACATGACTATACTTTTAAGAGAACTTCCTTTCATTAACAAAACCCTCGAAGATTCGATGAACTTGACTATTTGGTCTTTTCAGCTCTTGACAGATTCATACAGCAAAGCACTGTTAGTCTACAGGGTAAAGTCAGCAGCAAACATAAGTGAAATGAACCGCAATAAGACGACATGCAATGAGAGTGATGGTTGTCAGAAAAAGACCTTTCAGCTAGTTTTTTCTTGCTTTCTTTCTAGGATCTCTCTGGCTTCTCTATTCCCATTAGACCTTTTACAGTGTGCGTACTGACAGCAGATCCTCCACATCAGTGGAGGAAACCAGCAGCAAAATAGTCATATCCTCCAGCCTATGAAATTAGCATCCCACATGGAACACCTATTACTGCTTCTATTGCAGAGGATACATCTGGTTATGTTCTGTAGACTGGTCCTGCTTCTCATTAGCCCAGACATGCATTAAGTCCACTAGTACTTCCTCTTGAAATATTTACATTGACTGTTCATGTGCTTGCTAGGGGTATGAACTGTTTGGAATGGAAGAAAGTTGGATTTATCTATGTGTTTTATAGCAAACACATAGAGCATCTCTTACTAAAATTAAAGCAGTACTGGCTTAAGTCTACAGCAATTAGCGTTCAGTGAGGAAAAGGTAGGAGTATTGATTTTCACTAGAGTGGCATACAGGAGGTAAGCCTACCGACCTGTGCAGAGAGGGACAGGGATTCATGTACACAGAATGGCACAGAATCATCAACAGTTTTCCCAGACTGCTTTCCTGGTCTTAGAATTGATTGGGGGGGGGTGGGGGGGGGTGGCGGCGGGGAAGCAAAACACACTTCAGAAAATTGTCAATGCTTAGAAAATAAAACCTTAAGAAAAGCCAAATGTCAAGAACATTTCTTATGATCCAAAGATTACATAGAGAGGAAATGAAGTAGTAATTGCTACACTGAGCACACAGAAAAGGTAGAATGCGCTTGCAAAACTTGTACAGGAAGACATTTAAAATTGGGGTGGGGGGCATGGACAGGGAGGCGGGGAAGAGTTCCCCCGGACTTAGATCATAAACTGTGTCCATAGGATACAATTGTATTTTACAGGCATCAGATAAGCAGTTCAAAATACTTAGACTGAGCAGCTGCAAATTATCAATACTGTATTTATTATGCATGGTCTGTGGTCAGATTATCATATAAATCAACCATAATTGAGATTTTCAGGATTAGAACGATACTGTAATTATTACTTTCCAATTCAAGAAGGGCACTGTTGCCTGCATAACAACCAACCAACCAACTACTTGGGAATCACGGGTTGTCTAACTTTCATGACTCTTGGACAAAAAGAATCACACCACCTTGGTTGAAGTAGTCAATACACTGGAGCATAGGGCCGCCTGCTTAGAGAGATCTCGACAGCCTGGAGAATGGGCTCATGAAAACCTTATGAAGTCCAGAAAGATAAATGTGGAATCTTGCACCTGGAATGAAATAGCGTCAGACAATAGTACATGCTGGAGGTCAGCTGCCTAGGCAGCAGCTTTGCAGAAAACAACCTGGGGCCCATCAAATGACAAGCTGAACATAAGGCAGCACCATGTCTTTGAGGCAAAAAAGACTTACCACATACTGTTCAGTATTAGCAAGACTGTAGCTAGCAGAACAAGTGAAGAGATTATTATCCTTTCTTCAGTACTTGTGTGAGATCACATCTGGAGTACTGTCTCGAGCTTGGGCTTCTTATTACATGAATAACATTGAAAAACCACAATGAATCCAGTGGAGTGCCACTACACATAGGATAGCTAAGATGATTAAGGCCTTAAGATGAATAGGGGACTGAAGAAAATGTTAAAGAGAAGATAGAGCCAGACCTGCCTCAGAGATGCTCTATGAAAGGGTAAGAGGCAACAAAAACAAGGTGCAGCAAAGGAAATTTCAATTACACATAAGGAAAAATATTCTTCATAATGGCAGTGTTCAAACACTGGAACAAGCTGCCAGAGATATAGTGGACTTTTGTCATTAAAGATATTCAAAACTTGACTGGGCAAGAACCTGATCTAACTTCAAAGTCAGATCCAAATTTTGCATTGGCCCTGTCTTGACTAAGGGATTGGACCAAATGACCAGCCAAGATCCCTTCCAACCTTAATTATTATATGAGTCTACAATATTTATCTTTCACATTCACTGTATGAACTCAAGGCCTTAAGTGCTCAATGGCAGCATTCTGCAGCAGAGCTGTTAGAGGCTAATTACTGGAAAATCTTGGACACCTTAGAAATAAAAAAGGGGGTTTTTTTACAGTTTCTCAGAATGAAAAGGAAATGGCCTACTTTATCAGTGTGATTTAATATTATATTACACTTAATGAATCATATTTTGGATGACCAATGCACTGCACGATTTTTGCTTAAAATGTAGAAGCAAATCAGAAGCTGTCAGGAAGAAACCCAAGAATTTGGCAGGCACTGTTCAGACTTCTGGCACGTAACAAGGAGGCTGAAAGATTATGGAATAAACATTCAGCTAGATGGTTATGGTAAAACTATTAGAAGTAACATGGGAAGTTAGGTGGCAAGATAATTATCAATATAAGTTTCAAACTTAATACATCATCGTTTGAAGCAGGTGATCTTTGTGACTGGAAAATAGGATTATAAATAGTAATATACTATTGTATGCTCAATGACAATAATGTAATGGATTAATTCCTTACCATTTTTGTTTCAGACTCTCCCTACACTCAACATACAGATTATTATGTAGACCTATTTTCTGCTCATGTTTGGAGGGTTCTTGTTTAGAAGGTCTAAGTGCATATTTCTAAGTTTTCAGAAATATGCCAAATTGAACAATGTTAAGTATAAAAGCATACATAAACCAGGTCTCTCAGTAAAATCCTCATATGGACAAAGATCTGTTTGGTTTTTTTTCACATAGGTAGTACTACCCACTACATAAGTAATAACCATCAACCTGTTCATTGATGTTATCAAGGGAAAAAGCAACTTTGTCCCTCTCCATTATGATTTTACACAGTTATAACCATGTCAGTACCTTTACAATGAGAACAAAGCCTTATGGTGTTTGGCCTAATCCAGAAAAGACAACTCTTGCTCTAATCTCAGGAAATGTGTTAGTGAAAAATCTTTAAGAGACAGAGGTCCCTTCCAACCTCAACCACTCCATGATTTTGTGATCTTAAATGAAAATCCATTTCTGCTCTAAAATAGCTCAAAGAATCATATCTAAGTTTGTTCCAAATAAAAGCAAGGTTGAAATACTCCACAATTAAAACAGGATCATAGCTAAATGCAAGTCAACACATTGTTGTGAAAATGGTAAATGTCATCACTCAATGTATAAATGAAAGCAGAACCTGTAAAACCCATGAGTTAATTTTCACTCTGTTCAACCCAAAGATGTCAGATAAAGCCCTAATCTTTGTATAAAATAGTTCTGGAAAGATGCAAGTCGATTGGACAGTCCAGAGGAGGAAAATAAAAATGTGCAAATGTCTCAGAAACATAGCCTAAGATAGAAAAATTGGAATGTTTCATGATGAAGGAGCAGCAGAATCTGTCTTTAGAGAGGCAGAATAACTTTCTCATACCATCCACGATAAACAGGAGAGGTAACAATGGGCTTAACTGGTGGAAGAGAAACTTTTTAGGTCTCAAGCAATACTGTCTTAGGCGATTTTGAAAATTCTATCAAGCCTTGCACCTGCACAATCTTGCATACAAACACTAACAGGCACTGGGTACCACAATGAAAACTATAGTTACAGTGCCATGGATTATTTAGCCTATCCTTTGTCAGCATCTGGAAGTAGTTCACAGAAAGAGTGTATACCTGTCTGTCCAGCAAAAAACGAAGCAACTTAGAATTCACAGTCCTACTGTCTGCAAGCATTAAATCCTCCACCCCCCATGTCAATGGTATTGTTATACCTTTCCTTAGTGCAGAGTCAGTTTTTTGACTGACTCACCAATATGCAACATCTAGGATATAAACATTTACATGTTCAATACAAATTCTATCCACATTAATTTACCATTAAAAAGGTACATATCCAGATAGCAGAAACAGGCAGTAAATGGAGCTGTTCTGAAGATAGCAGAGATTTCAAAACAATTTTTATCGAGCAGAATTCTGAATTGTTTTTTGAAGTTTGGAAAACTTTGGTCCAAGAACTGTTGAAATTAATTCTGAAATTATATTTCACAACATCTTACCATTATTTGAAATAAGTAATACACAATATTTAAACCATTTTAAGAAGGACTTTCTTCAGAACTTCAAAAATACTTCAGAATATGCTGTACACTTCCTCAGAATGACATCAGCATTTTCCATAACCAACAAAATTCCAGGTTAAAGCCAGCTCTCATCAACAGTTCTGGATAAACAGATAACATTATTCGCCCAGCTTATCAACAAATCTTGTAAAGACCATCTTTCCTTTAAGCAGTGATCACCAAACTTCTTGGCCTTAAAAAAATTATATGAAAATATGCATTGTCAGAGGATGTATTGCCACATTTGTAAGGAAGCTGTGGGAAAGGGAGCTCATGGAACGCCTCTCAGATGAGCAAGAGTGGCAATGCTGCCTGAAACTGTCACTACTGCACCGTGGCGGGGGAGCTCCCACAGACTTTCAGAGGAATTTCAGAGTTCAGATTATCAACAAGTTCTAACCCTACTCACATCTCAATTGCCAGTCGCATAATATATATCCCTATAATGGTAATCAGACACTAAAGATTACAAGGTACTTGCAGCCCAACAGGCCCTATGTTTCTCATCACTGCTGCAGAATTTCAAGCCAGGGGAGAAATATCAGTTTATTGTTCTTACAATGACAAGTTTTAGCATCTCAGTCTCATAGGTCTATTACGAGTTAAAGAGTATAAGAGTAATTCAGTGAATTCACAATTCACCTGAGTGTAAAGCTAAGTTTTCCTTTATTATCAAAAGATGTATACGACCTCTGAAAGAAGCCATATGAATAGAAATGTTTCCCATGTTACTTGGCAAAATCAGCCTCTGAAGCAGTTCTTGGATCACTCCATAAAGAAGTGAATTTTTGAGTTGTCACAACTAATTTTCCATGAGACACTATATCAAAGATCAAGAATTTTTTTTATAAACTGCACCAGGAGGCATTACTATTTCTTGAACTTGAAAGAACAGTTATCAAGAGGAATAATATGCCATTATAAACAAGTACCAGATGGTAGAGTTATTTCTCTAATGCCCTGTTTAATTATGAGTAAACATGAACACAGGAAAATACAGTAAAACAAGAAGAGGAGGATATGTAGCTACATTAAACAAAGGTCATGACCTCAATTCTATTTTCCCAAAAATATTTCCTAGGACAAACCAGAAGGAAAATAGAATTCTTCATATTTAGAAATCAGCATTTAAGTACCAGCAATTTGCACTAGCTCTTCTTCATGGTTTTCCACATCATGAGCCAGATTCTTCCATCATTATTCATGTTGAGTATCATCCAACATCATGAAAATATTGCTTTTAACTGTAAACACTCCCAGCTGAACTACCTATTCAAAATTCATAGCAGCAGGATCTGGATTCATTATTGCACATACTGGAAGGAGGAAGGAGTTTCAGAGGTAATGAACCTTATTACTTCCTCTGCTCTTGATCCAGTTGTAGCTGTAGGGGCAGTCCAGATTTCCTATTTGTACCCCATCATAAAAGGAGGGCTGTCATCCAGTAACATATCCATTCTGTAGCAGTTTAGGCTAGGAAGTAAAGCAGATGGGGAAGGAAGCAGCAGCAAGTTGAAAATGTGCTATATCCATGTATATACTCTTTTCTCCCTTAATTTCCCAACAATACGTAATAAATATGTAATTCCTTTTCTAAATCCTGAACTGTCTTATCTAAAGAGGATTGGTTTTAAATCCTTCTTTTTCTCTCACACATATTTTTAATACATATTTTCAAACTGAAGCCATGCTTTAAATACTTGTATATGTACGTACATACGTATTTAAAGCATGACTCTATTTTGAAAAAGACAGTATATGGGTTGGAAAAAAGAATTTTCCTTCCTACCTTCATAGTGCTTATGCCTGGATTTAGAAAGTAACAATTTCCACTAACAAATTGATTATGAGGCTCTAGCTTATAAAGAAATAAGTTAGACCCCATCCTTTGCAACTTCACAATGTATAAAAGTGTTATGTTCTCAATGACTGTAATTAGCACAAGCATTAAACATTTAACTTTTTGTCTACAAAAACTATGACTGGCTAATGTAATTCTGTCAACATGACATTTTCTAACAAGCAGTGAACTTGTACAGATTATTAGAACACCGTTCACATTTTCTGCTCATAACTTGTACAGACACTTCCTGTTCAAACCGTCTCATCAAATCTTTCTAGTAACTTTTTGGAGACATCTACTTACTAATTTGAGCTGTAGATGACACCAACAGAGTGCACTGAAAGATGAACCTTATGCAGTCCCCTATCTCAATAGTGTTGTGTAAAGCAAACTGCCAATTTTCTTGACCCCATTGCTTTTTCTTACTTCCCCTCTCTACAAACGTCTGCCTTCTTTCCCTTTCCTTTGCATTCCTCTTCCTTTGTCGTACAGACCATTGTCCTGAAGGCTCTACAAAAGGTCACTCTCTCGAAGGCTCCTTCACCTCTGCACGTAGCCCTTCTCCCCAGCTGCAACACATCCTACAATTTAATCCTACCTGGGGGTGCAGTTAAATGTTTGTTAACCCCTTACTGACACAAGTAGCACATAAATGCAATGTTTTGGGATCCAGCTACCCTTCATCCAATCTCACTCTCTGTAGTATTCTGGTGTTTTAGAAACCAAAGTGGTTGCTACCCGGTCAGCTGAAAATGAAACACAAAAGAACGATTAGCACCATCCTGGCACGCAGTGCTTCACGGCTGCTGGGAGAACTCCTCCACAGATCTATTGTCTCCTAAGGGAGCTTAGAGGCCTTTGGGATCCCACTGATAAGGAGAAGCACTTAACAGTTTCCATATTTCTACCGCTGCAGAACAATGAGACTTGAACCACCTACTCCCGTGGAAAGTACAAAAGGGCCACAAACCACTACCACCTCATCTGTAGGGACACCCTGCCTGCCCACTCCCCACAACCACCACCACACATCCACCTTCATCATCTTCTGGAGTATCTTCCTAAGAAAGAGTTACCAATTTTTGGGAAAATATATCCATTTTTTGGTCAAACCACTATTCCCTACTGTGCTGTTTACTCTAAAAAAATTAGTCCTCTTTTTTCTTTTGCTGTTTATAACTCTCCCACAAGCAAATTCACTTTTGTACTGAAATAGAGAATATTCTATAAGTTTCCCTCTATTATTTCTCTCTCTTTTTTTTTTTCTTTTTTTTTCCCTAAATTTTTTTAGGTGGAGTAGCCAGACGTCAGGGAATCTTATTTCAAAGCTCTTTTATTTGGACATTCTGCAACTGATTCTAAACTGGAAAGCAAACAATGCACGTTAAAACACACATTCAATGCATATGCCAGAAAGACCACAGTATGTACCACAGCAACAAACCAGTGAGGAGCTTAGAGACTTTAACACACTCTCTGTGCCTTTATGTGAGTAGGTTTCACTGGGCTACTTAGCTCATCTCAGATTGCCATACTGCTTGTTCTCTCATTTTAAGATGCACCACTACAGACACTTCAGTATTTGGTAGCCAGCTTAATACGTACACACAATAGTTCATGAGAAATACCTAAAACTTTCTGCTATGAGAAAGCTTAAGAGCACTGATGAAAATTGCTTGGTTTTTCAGCAAAGAGCTATAGTTTCATACTTGTAGAATAGCACTTCACAAAAGTGGGAAAGAATTCATGCAGTGAGCAGAAAGGAAGGTTTGGGCTGACAGCCGGTCAGGTTAGTGCATGCAAAGGCACAAGCTAATATCTGCATGTGCTATGGAAGGCTGTGTGAGTGCTGTTTTGCATATATCTCATTTGCAGCTGCCTCATTTGCAGATACATTTTCTGAAGCTAGGTTGGAAAATTTAATCCCATCAAGTTGCTGTGAAATGTTGGCTGCCCACACAATCAACAGCCTGACAGATACTGATATCAATGGAAATAGGAAAAAAAAAAACCTGTGGACTTCAATTATTGAATTCTGATGAGGCCATGGAAAGCACATATAAAAGATATTCAGATGACTAAAAGGCAGATAGATTTTTAAAAGATATTGCAAAGTTTCAAGGCAAGTTGAGAACTCCAGTGCCATGGGGTAACTCACAGGATTTTAACTATGGAAAGACACCATGTTAATACAGATCTAGCACAACAAAGGTTTTGATGCTGTAGTCTAGGCATGCCACTAACTGCCCTCAGCTGTGAAACCAAATTCAAAGTGCACTTACTGCATGATAAACAACACCTGGATGCATACTGGTCTACAAACTTTGAGCAAATCTGTACAGCAAAAATAAGACACAATTGCAACAGAAGTATACATAACCAGGCTATCCTTAATTTACTAAAGATACAGAAGCACTGCGTTCAACACAGGCCATGCAAGTCAGAGACAAGCCCTCCATGAACAGTTACTATATGAGCTCCTTCCAAAAGCCAATACAAAAACCAGCATGACTTGGTCTTTGCTGTTATTTACCTGCAAAATTAATTTAACCTGCTAAACTAGCCTGTATATGTCTATCTGTGCCATTATCATCTCTTCATTTTGCTGTGAAGTCATTCTGTCTGAAAGGAAATACAGCATACACAACTGAATAATGATAAAAGATAGAAAATAGGTCTGTGTTTTGGGAAAAACTGAAGAAGCCCAGGGAAAGAGTTATAAATCCAACACATTTGCCAAAGCTAGGGCTGTAGATAATGGGACCAGGGTCATTGGACTGAGGCAGCTGTCTTCCCAGAGAAAGCAAGGTGGAGGGGAGATTGAATTCTAAATTAGAAATCTAAATTCTGGCCCAGCTCCAATTCCAATCCACTTTAGAAGTGTTGTAACTGAAATTTGTAGCACACAGCTTCAGAATCAGTGACTTGTAGTTTATTATGACATCCTACTCATCCTCATTTCTTAGAGGTTACTGGACTAGATTCCTATCCATCATTAAATTACTCCTGTATTTCACTACATCAGTTAGTAAAGATCCAAGGTGCATAAAACAAAATAACATTTAATGCACTTCACAGATTTAAAAAAAAATAAAAATCATGTATTATGTCCTAGTTACAGTGAGAGCATCTCTGCCACTGGTTCTGCAGCATCAATCTTATTTAATGTACTCCCAAGAGCCTAATTCATCTTCAAGTTGATATTTACCGTAAGAGTGTTATTCTTTCTTTGCCTTAACTATGAGCTCCCTATTTGCCTTTTTCATATACTTTCAATGGTATCAATATCTACTTGCTGAGATTAGAAATGATAAGTCACTAACCGCGAATTAATAAATAGAGGACAGAAAGCTTTGCATCACACTTACAGAACAGGTGGACAGACAGTCTGAGTGAGTTGATGGTACCTGCAAGCAATACTATTTTCTCTATTGGAGGGATCAAAGAGAAGTCCGGTCCCCAAACCACTAATACCTGCAGAACAGTGTGACGGTTTAGTTAGGCAGGAGAAGTCCCCATGCTAAACAAACCCTCATTTGCAGCACATCGCCATAAAGAAGTAAGTCTTATGCTGCAACTGCCAGTGGGTCTGTGGTCATGGAAGAAGAGTGTCACCTCACGCATTTTTTGCAGACTCTGACAGAAGCAAAATGTTCCCATGTTCAACAAGCCCTAATAAAACACCTTAGGGTTTTGGTGAAAGCATTTATTCAGTGGGTGAGCAAAGTGTCATCTTCAAGAGGTTCTGTCCCAGCTTGAGAAAAAACAGTAGCGAAACAGTTGGCTCACATTACTGCTCTGTCCAGTCCCCAGACTGTGATGGATGGGGTGATGCTGGTGGTACCAGCAGAGCTCCGAGATGGCTAAATTTTTCAGAAGGCAGACAGTCTGCTCTTGGACAGTGCTTATCCCACTCTGCTAGCCCCACTGAAGGTTTGAAGTCTGAACAAGACTAATAAATAACAGTACCTCATATTCCACAATGTTAGATATTAGCAATTTTTTTCCACATACTTCCAACTTGTCTATATCCTATTTACCTGAGGCTCTCTTCTCCTTCATTAGCTTCATGATTTAAAGCCAAAAACAGAGGCTCAGTGAATTAAGCTTAGGTCCTGGCTTCTTTTGTAAGGTATTCTAGTCTAATTAGACTTAGCTCTCATTTAGAGTGTTCATTTACAGTGCCCTGTGCCCCACCTAGTAACAGCAACAAATATCTGTTTACTGGCAACTGTACCATTTTTATAAAACTGTTTTCCAGTAAAACAGTTTTACTCTTTCCTTTTTTTCTAAAGCTACTATTTGCTAGACAATGCCTCCTCATCCCTGCCCTGTCCCCCCTTAGGCAAAAGCCAACACATTATTTTCATTCAGTATTACAACCTAGTTCCATTTCCCATCCAGACTGCAGAAATCATCCTGAAAATAAGGCAACGTGGCATGAAGCCAAATGCACTGACTTTATTTCCTAACCAGAATCAACAGCGTTGCATAGACTACAAGCACTTCCTCTTAATGCCATCAGTGAGAAAATCAACACATCAGGACAAAGAAATCATTCCCTGCTTTCATGAACCAGAAACCAAGTTTTCTCCAAGTTTATACCTTCTGTAATTCTTCACACTGCACTTAAATTAACTGAAAATATTTGTAAAACCACAAATCAAACAAGTACCTCCTTTAGGTTATGTTGCAATTTATGTTAAAATGTTAAATTTTGTTAACATTTTTGTTAGACTACTTTTAGTATTACAAAAGGTCAGCCTCCAAGGCAACTGAGATAGCCTGACTCTAGCAGTATAATTGTATATATCTCATTCTAAGTAACTCTAGATACAAAGATGCAATCCAGTTGTAAAGCTGTACTCATCCATGCTGGTGAGAGTCAGAGCAAAAACATCATCTGGTGTTATCATCATTATCTTGTATTTTCTGTCTGAAACATAGGATTCTTATAGAAATTCTTCAAAATGCAGAGTGGAAAGACTGAATTTATACAGTAAAATACATTTTCCACAAAAGCATCAGTGAAAAATATTTTAGTATAAAAATGGACACGGGTGTATCTTCCAATTCTATCACCATCAGTGAGAAACAACACCACAAATCTACCTGCTCTATTTACTTTATGGACATTCTTTCAGGCAGGCTCTCAGGCATGTGGAAACTCTAATGTCCACTCTGCATGCCTGCAAGTGTGCTACACCTCTTGAGCAAGAAAACTGACCTATGTCAAACAAATTGGCACTACAGTACACAGAATGAAACCTGCTTTGTGAATGCCTAGTATGGATCACCTTGTACGGTATCAGGAACTGCAAAGTTCTTCAATAACATCTGCTGGAACTTTAAAAAAAAAAAAAAAATTTTGCTGCTTTAATGCCTTTTTTTTCCCAAAAAAATATTTGGGCAAATTAATTTATAGGCAGAGATGTCTAACACAATCTTAAATTGTAGGCATCTACTGAAGAGTAGCATGGTAAAACCCTCATTGTGATGATATACTTTCAGATAACTCATTATTCAGACACAGGCCAACAGATTACTTGGGTTTCTATGACAAATATTACCCTCCTCAAACAAACGCTACAAAGCTGGAATTTAAAACTACATCGGAGTCAATTCGTCAAGATCCATTTTAAAATTACATTATTCAGATCTCAAAACATACCCTGAAATAAAAGGGCCTACTTTAACCAGATCTGATAGTTACACTTTCTCAGTTCTTCTAGCTATTCCCCATGGCCAGCACCAAAAGTGACTGATCTCTCTAAGGTACCCAGAAATGGTGTTTCTTATCCAACAACCAAGTTCCAAAAGAAAGCATCCGTTCCTCATCATATCCTGCCCAATGATTTCTTTAAGGGCCCATCCTCATTCAGTCTCAGTTGTTCTCTTCGAACTCTGTCTCAAGACAAGCTTTCCTCCTTCACCTCAAGATCTGAAGTCACTGCATACCTTTAATGAGCTGCATTAAATAGGAGGAGCTCACATTCACCTCTTGTAAATTCTTGAGCCTGGGGCCCGTAACAGATCCCCCCCCCAAAATCACACTTTCTTCCCAACACCTTTCTCTATGCAGCAGTTCATAATTCTTTTCTAGGAAACAGGTTGTCCCTCTACTGATCTATAGCTATACTTGAATCACAAGTTTCCACAGCTTAGGATTCTGACCATGAGGAATTTCCTATTCACCATCATATTTATCCCAGGAGTAAATAAAGCCAAGTTAACATTTGGTTACCTTTGCTGGATTCGTTTTTGACCAGTCAAACAAATAAATCTAACTCATTACAGAGTGACTTAAATAGAAGTTACAGGCATGTTAATTTTATCTCTTGGTACAATTTATTTCTTTTCACCAGCCTTTTTGGGGGTTTTGTTTGTTTGTTTTGGGTGGGTGGGGGTGTGTTTGTTTGCTTTTTAATTTGGGCTTACATTCAGTGTTATTACCACTCAAAGTCTCCCCTAAGAGCAGATTTACCTCCTGCATAATCTTCAGCAGATGAAGTTGATTCTGGGAATTGGCTTGACATTCCTGATCCTTTCCCTCTGAGGACTGTACCTCTCCTCAAAGGTGATTTAAAGGGGAATGTCCACTCTTTTGTAAGGTTAAGATATGCCCCAAAGATTACAGATAGTTCAACGCCAGACATCAGTCACTGTACTGAGATATACCATCAATAAAGTCATACCATTCTTCTTAGACTTTGTAGAGATAATACTTCACTGTTCCTAACAATATCAAGATACTATATTCAAGAAAAATTGAAGTGTGACTATGGAATGGTTAGCAATGCCACATAGACAATAATAGCAGTAGAGTCATCACTGAAACAAAATAGCATTATAAAGCTGCTTCGATAGCTGATACCTAGCTTAAGCTATTGAAGTCTCAGGCACCACACCTTCTACACTATCCTTATCCCTCACAGCTTGCTTACAGCTAGTGGGAGTTTGTCTGCCAGTGTCTCAGCTGAATCTTGATTCAGCTAACCTGAAAGAATCACCCCACTCAAAACAGGGATGGCTCTCGGCAGCATTCCCTAGGCTTTTTCATTAAGAAATTAGTTCATCTAGGAAATTAGGAGCCTAAGTAGAAATGAGGAGCTGAAATACATCCCTAGTGTGAGCCCTAGTTCTAATGGTTTGGTGGGCCTGGAACAGTTCTGGTCTGGTTTTGCCCTTTGGATTGGAGCAATGAATAACTTTCAGCTGAACTCTGCCACAAACCTCCCAACTCCACCTCAGTGCTGTAGATGTGAAGCAGCAGACAAATCCACTCTCATTAAAATGTGGAAATTATGATACTGCTTTACTCCTTCACTGTGGATGGCTTCCCTAAAATGGACATATCCTTTTCACTTATCCATGTACAACAGCCTGCCAGCTAGGGCACTAGCCTACCCATGGAAGCCTAGCCCCGAGTCCTTGTTCTGCCTGTTTTACCACATACTAGTATTTCCTTTCCACACATATTAAGTGTTTAAACCCAATGATTTCAGACCATGACT